>NC_134512.1:10732752-11932752 GCF_027942865.1 Odontesthes bonariensis
TATCAGTCAATCTTTCATATTTGCACCGTTCTTAGATAACAGTATTTGATGTCCGTTTCCTGCGAGTCAGCATGTGTCCTCTCCCCTCCAAGGTCCAGAGAGTCAGATGAGTCATGGTGCTTAACCTTTCAGTATTCTGGTGATGCACTGTCGCAGTGACATGCACACACAATCACACAGAAGACAGCTGGATGGATTTCAGTGAGGTATGTAACTGGACGTCGGGTACAGTTGGTGCCTGTCAGGTGGCAGTAATCAGACCTGCACTGAGAGCTGCGCTGCTGGCTCTGACCATGTGTATGTGGTGATATAAAATACAGTCACTTATTTAGTCCATCGAAAAGAACGCACACAGACAGCAATAGAGCAAGGACAAGCACGTCAGACAGTAAACAATCCTTCCAGGCAAACAAAAGGAAGTCTGACCAGCCTGACAGTTGAGTTTTGAGTGGAGATAATTTGTTTCTCAAATGTCTCTTTGCATGTTTATTCTGGGCTTTTTTATGGGACAAGCAAAGATCGCAATCCTGTGTGCTCCCACACTCCTCAGACTGCCCTGTTTAAGAAGAGAGCAGGATGTTACAACACTAGGGGACAACCTGTACAGCTGTAAATCCCCCTGCACTTTCATTAACTAAGAAGACACCCCATCAGCAGTGCCCCTTCTGGTGAATTATTGATAGAGGCGCACACTGACTGGACAGCAGCAGGGTAGAGAGGAGGAAGGAGCAAGAAGGAATTCTAAATGGCCATTTTGTCAGCCAGCTACTAAGTGATTGGAGTGATTCTGTTCCACTCCTAACGAGACAGCGAATCCGGTCCATTAGGCACCAACAGTTACTGAGGCAAGAGTGTATGCTTGTTAGCGTGAGAGCACCAGACGGTGACAGCGGGGCTGGTGAAGGACCCCGGAGATGGAGAACACTCCACAGCTGAGCAGGGATAAGGGTGGTGGGCAAGACAAATGAGGCTGAAGGTGCTCTATGCATGACCCTATGGTCAACTGATGGCCTGCAGCCTCTTAAGGAGCAAAATAAACAAAGACAAGTGAGCTGTTTAACCCACTTGGATACATTAGTTGTTCAGTAGAACTATGTAGTTGCTACAACAGCGTGTGTAGAAATACATCTGCTGTGTTTTATAGTGACATTCTAATACATGTTTTTCAAAAAACATGTTTGCCAAAAGTGAAATGGATGTCTCAACATTGTAGAAATGTGCTAAGACTCTTTGTTGGTTTCACGGCAAAGGCTAAAAATCAAAACACTGCAAGTCTTACATTTAGGTTTTTACATTGATTAAATCAAACAAGATGTTTAATAAGTCTTTGTGTTAGACAGCTGCTGGCAGCAGATTCATATTTACTGTACTGTATGACTTTTTTCTTTTAATCTTGGCAAGAAAGCAAATATCCTAAAGTCAAATTTTTCCTTTCTAAATGCCCAAAGGAAGATATGCAGTCATTAGATGTGACCTGACTAGTTAGTATTCCCCATGTGTGCAAGCTCTGTGTATGACACAGCTCTTTGACTTGCATTCAAAACAAGAATGGGAAAAACACACTAAAATTCAATGATTAAAATACATCTATGCAACCTATAAATAAATCACTCACATGTCCTGGACTACAATGTACTGGTGTGGCACCAGGCCATCGATGCCGTTGTGCCGTCCCTCCCACCAGTCTTCAGACGCCCGCTGATAAAGCAGCAGAGACGCGCCCTTCTTGAAGGACAACTCTCGAGAGGAGCGCCCAACGTAGTCAAACTTGGCAATGGCTTCAATGGGCTCACCCTCTGTCAACAGAAAGACGATTAAACAGGTCAGGTATCTCAGACATGGAAAATACATCAAGTAGAGACGGCCACTATCTCTGGTGCAGACATTTAACAGTGATCGATCCAAGTGTTGCAGTCTTGCAACAACATGTGGTCCTGCAAGTGCATGTTGGCTATAATGCTGGAAATTCATGCTTGTTTGTACACGGGACAGCACATTTACAGCACATGGTGTTCAAGTGCTCTAAGCTAGTTGCCCATTTAAGTTGTGGTCAATAGTAACCCAACTCTACCAGACCTGGGCCACAACAGGCCCTGAGGAGCTTTAACAGGATATTTATAGATCCCTGAGAGAGAGGATCTATAGGACTCAGGGGCATGTCAGTCACAATATGGATCATTAGACTGGCGTGATAACTACTCAATAATAGTACAAGTAGAGCCCCGGATCAGTGGGAAAGGAAAGAAAGATAAGGGAGACCTGGAAAGGATCAAACTAACCACTAAATTGGTAATGCTTTTTTTAAATTACCTGCACAGTCTAGTGTAAAGGTCCAAATGAGCATAACAGTACCTCCAGTCGACTTTTGTATTCAAAAGGTACACTTCGCCAAGCACCTATGCACGCACTACAGCAACAGGGATCTAAAAATAGCATCTTAATTCCTCCCTCACTCCTACCTCTGCTCTCCTCCCAACACTCTTTCTCATTTCAAGTCAGACAGGGGGTCCCTGGGCAGACACAGCCACACCCAAGCACAATTTCTGTCTATATATATTTCTACTGCTAGGAAGACAGCAAAGTAAATGGATGACACTCGTCTAAGGTGTGAGAAGGCACTGTGACACATCTTTCTCAGAAGGGTAAGATTAACTTCCAGATCAGAGTCCATGTAAGAAACGAAAGAAAGAGATTGGCTCTGAGAAGAGTGTAGATTTTTGCATTTCTGCTCGTGTCCTTTTTTACATGATGTACTTTTATACTATTTTTTCCACCTTTAACTTTCCATCGTCCTTGCATCGCTGGGTTGTCAGGATCGACAGTATGGATGTGATGTGGCTCAGATGAAATGTGACAAGCAGGAATTTACTGTCTGAATTAATTGGACTGCACTACGGCCGACAAGGCCGTTAATAAGGCTAAGGGTAGGCAGCCGGATCCATGCAGAGGAATTTTCTGCCTCTCTGTTTTCTTCAACCCTTTCATTCACTTCAATTTATCCATCTTCTGATCTGCAAATGTTTATCCAAGGCACACACATCCTAGCACTGCAGTGACGTGGCTGAGGCTCGAAGCAGAAGGCTATAAACTCAAATCTCAGTGCGGTAAAGGATTCCCCAAGTCATGCTATAAAATTATAACTCCTTCAGACTGAACCTTCCGAGGTTGCACTCAAACATACACACATGCAAGCTGAGACTGGAGTGAAAGAGAAGTTGGAACAGTGAGAGTTGGATGCCTGTGGTGTAAGAGATATGAACTGTCAGACGTCTTGCACAAGCCAGTGGAGCGCAGTCTCTGTGGATATTTCTGTACGGCATTGTTCATATATAGAAACAGGGAAGCAGGAACCTGGTGTGAAATGTGGTCGGGATCAATGCAAAAAAGAAGGCATAAAATGCTGTGCTTAACCCTTTTTTTCTGAATGCAAATATTAATCTTTATAGGGATCACTGTGGTTGACTTGGGAAATAAATATGGCTCTTACGGGAAAATAGATGACTTTTTTTGCACAGTAACATATATTTCCCTTTAACACGTGCAATACAATATGTACAGTATGCCCGTGAGGGTATTTGACAACAAGGACATCCAGATGGATCCCGCAAAGTGATAGATAATCAATACGCCAGTTAGTTCATCTCTGACCTTGCAGTGAATTTACCAGTAGATGGTACATCAAGGTATTGATGGTGCATAAGAAGTGCCATTCTAATAACAGCCTGTTAATCTCCCTGCATGACAGCCATGCTCCATGACAGAAATATGCCAAGTCTCAGAGCATTTGTCTCTCGTGTATTAACTTCATTGTTGTTTTAATCAGTTGGTGGTTAGAGGAGGAAATAAAAAGAGACAGCTGTGTGGAGGACAGTTGATATTTTTAACTTATTTAACAGCCACTCCCAAAACACAAAGTGCACTTGAGGATAATAGGAATACCAAAAGCTAATCATACATCAAAGTCTTTGCAAAATATCCCAATATAAATGAAAACTTTGGGCCAGTACCAGAGGCAGGAAAGCTGATTCTGCCAGTGAACATATCAGGTGGGAATCACTCTCTAGGGACCATTAATATCTGCTGGATATCTCATGGCTGACAATTGTTATGATAGTTACTTTTATGGAAAAAAGCAACACCGGCCGTTACCATTACTTTCTCGGTTAAAATGAAAAATTGTGAAATTGTATATTTCTAATGATATAAAGTGAGTAGTGTCATGTTAGATGGATTAACATTACATGAGTCACAGAAAGAATCATGAGACAGTCTGACACAGGCACCCTGGCTTTGATTTAAAAAAAATAAAAAAAAAATAAATCAGAGGTCAGTGCACATATTGATACTTTTACATGGTTTCAGAATAATCTAAGGCTCATCTAAATAAGAATGTATTTTCTGCATTAGAGGATGACTTTTCTTTTTAAAACAAGATTTTTTAAAAAGTGGAGAAAAAACAGGTGGTGTGTGTCTGTTACTTTCTACTTTGCTGTGATCAATCTAAACATAAAATTAGAAAAATGTACCCTTTGATAGATTTGGTGTGGGAGGTTTTCCTCATAACAGCTGCAGAGCAGGAGTTACAGAAACTACTGAACCACAGAAAAGACTCAGAACCTCCGCTTTTAACCCAAATGGTTTCTCTAATGGACATTCCCTTAAATTAAATTAAGATCTAACACAACCTCCATCTGCACCTTGATAAAAAACACTCCACACAGTTGTCCTCTTCACCTGCCTGCTTTGTATTCACTTAATTAAAAAGGGAAAAAAAGAATAAGCACATCTTGAGCCTTGCTAAAACAGGAAAGAAAAAATATTCAAGTCTGCAGGAACAGAGCATTGGTAACTCAACAGGAAAAGACGTTTGCTTTTGTGTCTGAAATCCCAATGAGGTCATGGGGATTTAAAAATAACTGATGACAATCACTTGACCACAGTTCAAGACTCGGCAGGGAGGGACGCTGTTAGTGAGAACATCCTCCTCCCAGTCTGCTCAGAGAAGCTTTTGGAACAAAACCATGGTTGAGAGGGATATAGTCTTTTAGTAATTAGTAAAAAAAAAAAAAAAAAAAAAGTTTATAGTTGCCATCTGTGTTTCACAGTGAAGATCTCTACATGCAGAGGTGTCAAGGTCTTATCAGGTAGTAGAACATTATAATGATGGCTTTAGTTTTGAAAACGAGCAATTAATTGCTAATATTATGAGTCATCTTGCAAACTTTTCCAATGGAGACTGATGATGAGTGTTGACGGGGAGTCCCGAAGCCAGTCGCTGGGTGTGAAATGGAGAATCGCAGCCATAGTGGAGTCTGGTTAGGAAAGTCTATAAGCCCCCCCCCACACACACAAGTTTTTAAATAGTCTTTTTATGCTTTTCGTTATGAAACAAATACCAACTTTTGGCTGCCTCTGAACATCTGGTTTTGACTAATTCACTCAATATTTGAACCTGACCTGACTGAATGGTATCCATTTCACACAAACAATGGACCACACGTATGCTCACACAACTTATCCCATATCCCTCAAAAGTCTACAAAGGCCTGGTCTTTTAACATTTCATCATATTCCTCTTTGACATATGGAAATATAATTAAACACTGAGGAAAAAGCCTTAATTTCTAAAAACCCTAGGAACATCTGAAACTTTTGACAAATTCCAAACATTTCACAAACTACTTTAAAACCGATTATTGTCCAAGAACTGAGACCTTTAAAAAACAATGTTTTTCTCCCAAGGGGTCAAGAGGGTGCAGATAACCTTGGATTTTATAAAAATGTGGATGTGGAGATGTCCTGAAGCCCAAAGGAAAAGCTGAGCCATTAGAATATGAATGCTTGTCCATCACTCTGAGCCCAGTTCCCTGGCCACTCAGTAATGCATTTGACAGGCAGAAAGGGAGGATTGCCACCCAGAGCTGCTGAGAACTTGGTTTAAACCTCCAAACACAACAGACAGGGTTGAAAGCTGAAATTTGGACAAAGCATGGGGACAGTGCAGTACATGTGCGTTCATGTCAGGAGCTTTTTCAATCTTAAATAAAGGTTTTCTTTGAATGGCTTTGCTCAAAACTCAGTTCACTTGAAATATTTAATGCAATAGAAGTCTATAAGGACACATTTCTACACATATCTTGCTAGATTATTTACTGTATGAACAAATACATGACTGTATAGTCACTCACCATCCTCGCTTGTGTGTGTCTCTGTCCCTCCCTCATTGTCCACTTCCTCAAGGGCTCCATGCTCACTGTAGGGGCTCTCACTGTGGGGGAAAACATGTAAAACATCGGTCACAACAGGGGTCAGATCAAGGTTCCAATACGCCTTCCCCCTATTGTGTGGTTGTTATCATCACTTTTTCTTTCATCTTATTTTTCCTATATCAGTTTTCCCCTTAAAATCTCCACAGTAACTGAAGATGACACACAGAGGAAGTTCAAACAGCCATCATTATTAGGGCTCTGTGAGAGCCTTAGAGCCTCTGTTGATGATTGGCCCTCTTTTTTTAAATGCTGCTCTTCTGGCATCGTGCTGAGAGCTGGCAGTAAGACGACAAACCCATCTCCACAGATTACCTCTGCCAGGAATGGAGCCTCTCCTCCCATGCTAACACGTCAGTTGCCACCTCCTCTTCAGCAAGAAAGAGAGGAGAGGCTGCCAAGACAACAAATCTCTCAAGGGCTTCTTATGCATCGCCAGGGGATAAGGCCACATTGAGACGGGTGATTAGTTCTAGCCAGGGATAACCCCCCCCCCCCCCCCCCCCGTCACCGTCACCAGTCAGCCTCGATAAAGACAGGAAGAAACATGCTATAAGTCCCGCTTACAGATGTGGAACTGGCAAGGAGCTTTGAGTTTGACCTGTTTGACTTCAATATGTGCTGCATTTTGCTCAATCATTACTTCCTGGCTAGGACACCTCGCTCTTTTTCTCCTGCTGTGAACGACGTAATCACAGTTATTGTTTCAGCCTGTCACACCTAAAAAGATTTCCATCTGAAGTCTATGCTAATACATGCACACATGCTAATACACATTATACATACATACTTTGTCATCTTTCTTAACCACAGCTGCCCTTTTAGTGAGTATAATTACCCATATCAACACCACAGACACGCCAGTGAGAAAGCCACAGTACTAACAACTCATGCCGACCTACAAGTTTAGTGAGACTCAAATGAAAAAGGTCTGGCTGCATGCCTTTATTACATTTACAAAAACAATAATGGAATAAGGAAACCACCATCTGTCAAACTTTAAACCTTCATCTCATCTGGGAATTCTGAGCAGCTGCATGATGTGATTTCGTCTGAATGTTTTCTACCTTTGCCTTTAATAATAGATACATAGACTGGTTTCTCACCAGTAGTCTCCACCAGCCATGCACTTCTCATAGATGGGCCCATCCAGTTCTTTGGCATCAGGAAAGATGCTCTCGTGATGGATGATGATGGTCTTGATGATCTCATTCACGTGAGCTTGGCATGAGACCTGGTCTTGGCTGTCTGGCGTGGGCATGAGGGTGGGGCCAAAACATATGGCCAAGTTGTACGGATCCATCATGTTCTCATCACTATACTGGGACAGACTGGAAAGATAGAAAATGGCGGAGGAGGAAACATGTTAGCAATAAACAGACATCACAAATTGTAGCAACAAATCATGACATCCAGAAGAGGTCCATAAGTTAGGGTTAGATCTTATTAAGACTTGAACAGCGAGGGATTCAATGAATTTACTGGTTAATGTCTAAACACTTACTGGTTGAGGAAGGCGAAGAGATAGCGCATCACAATCAGGACTGATCTGGGAATGGTAAGGAGGATCTTACGGATGTACAGCGCCCTCTCATACAGGTTTTCTATCCCTATAAGAGCAATAAAAGGAAACATGTACATTGTTCATTAAATAATAACAACGATGTCTCAGTCTAAGGCCGTAGACCTTCTAGGTTTATTTCTCTATATTTCTTGCAAACCCCTTATGTTGAAAGCGCTGATGTAAAGAGCTGATAAGATTTATCAAAAGGTAAACACACACTTCAACTAAAGTTCCTCTGCTCATACCATGCAGGAAGTGGAAAGACAAAAAAAAAGCAACTTCTTTGCAGTAAACTTAACCGATGCATCTTAATTTGTAGGCCAAACATTTTGACTCTTTCTGCCGTTGCACTTTTACAACATGTAAATATTTATGTCTTTCATTACCGCATCATTTGTTCCACCTGAAGCAACCCGTTTTACTTGGCTAAGCTGGGGCTGTGCAGGCTGCTAAAAATAGTCATGTCACCCTCTCGCCACTCTGTGCCATCTGGGATTTAGGCTTCAGGGATACTTGTGATGCATTTCATTTTGCATGACTACCTAACTAGGATCTTGTGTGGCTCTTGAGCACATCAGAAGCTACTATTTAAAGGTGTGTTCTAATCACCGAAAAAATACAATTACATACTGTGATGAGCAGGGAAAAAAACAAAACAGTAAAGTGAAGTGAAATGAAGTGAGAGGAGTTACATGGAAAAATGATCTTGTAGCTGGTTTGATATGGAGCCTGCTGGGCGCTCAGCCCATACTGCAGTCACTGGCATGTTGAGTTAGGGAATGTAAACAGGGAATCCCCATCACTCATCCAGCATAAATGTGTGAAGGTACACCGAGGAAACACACACAAACATTTCACACACGGCACAGTACACAAAAGTCTGCTTCAACACACAAACTGTGCACGCAAACACACAGACACAAGTACTGCAGCAAATGTATCCATGTGACTGGATATTCAACTGTTTTGTAACCAGACTGAACCCAATCATTTTGCACAGTTACTCTGGGTTGTTTTTTTTAGATTGAAAATGTTGGAAAACTCCAAAGAAGAAGAACAAACACAAGAGGCAAGGTTAAGTAGTTCCAAGGTTATACTAACCTAACAGTGTTGTTGTGGAGTGGTTAAAAACAAACAAAAAAACAGTGTATTGAAAGTAGACATCTGGGAAAAATTGGATTTCATGAACTTTCCAGGGAGCATAAACTTGATCAAATTTGATCAAATACACATGGTGTATAAACTATGCCATATGCAATATGTGGATAATACAACTAATGTGAAGAAACACCTTGGATATTTCCATTCAGATCAAACATCAGCTGTTAGGAACTCAGCAAATGAGGTGCTATAAATTTTTCTTTTTGATTAAATTTTGATGGAGGGAAAGGAAAAGGAAATTTTGCTACAAAAAAAAAATAAATAAAAATTTAGGAAGATATTTTTTCAGAATTACTGTCTGATGCAAGTTAATTTGCCAGCAGTGATCTAAAACCTGTGAGCGTCTTAGGCCATACAAATTTGATTCATATGTCTTTTGAATGCAAAAGAAAATTGAAGATTAAACAGCCAACCAATTCTTTTACCTCATGATAAACAACAAAGAGAGAATCTCAGACAAAGCACTTCACTGATGTGTTCTTACTGATGCAAGACAGCAGATCACTGAATCTCTCTTTGGGGAAAAGAGGGTTCTCCAGACCACGGAAGTAGAGTTTGAGAACGCCAGCCACTGAATTGATGTCATGATTATTTTCATCATCTGTCAGAGGGTCGTTTCCTAAAACACAGAAATGTGATCAAATCAGTTGGACATCTAGATTTATCAAAAATACGGCTGGTGTTTTGTGAAACAGAAATAGTTAAAATCCATGAAAAAAAAAAAACTGTGGTTAAAATGGTCAATTTAATGGGTCGTAATTAGTTGTGGATTTGATACCTCTTTCAAATGAGTTCTTGATATCATTAACTTCCAGCTGGGATCCAGATACACGAAATATGCCTTGATGCTGGAGGCCTTTAGAAGCATAGACAAAGACGGAGACAGAGCGCAATGAAAACGAGAAACAGGAGGACTTAAATTTTTTGCCAAGTGCACAGTGGCAGTCATGCATTTCTACATATATAAAGGTTTCTTCACTTGGAGCTAAAAAGCACATCCTGTCCGTTAAGCCCTTTCGCTTTGCCAATTAAAGATAATAATGAGTCTGGGAGACCGCAATCAAGCTGAAGTGTGTTCCAGCTGGAATTAAGACTTAATGAGGGGTGAGGTCAAGAGTTAGAACAAAGCAAAATTAGTTTGCGGTTTGTCTCTTTTTACTTTTCTCCCTGAACCTCATTGCGACGCAGAAAACGCAAAGATCTCACAACCGTCACATCTTCACATGCTTGACTCAACATTATTTGGGTGTCTTTCCAAATCTTAATTAAGAACTAATTTCCACTTGTTTCCAGCTACTGTCGCAGCATGTATAGGAAGTTGGGTGGAAAAGAATGCATCGCTGTAAACAAGATGGAATCTGTATTTTCCCATAACACATTCATTAACTGAAGTGGAACAAACCCCAGCTTGACAAAATACAGTATGAACACACTCAAACAATAAATGTCTCCTGAAGCATTACTTGTCACTACAAAAAGAAAGACCCCAAAATCCTAAAAGGTCACCAGTTAGGTTATGAGACTATATAACGAAAAAAATAGAGATCAGTGATGATTGCCTAAGTTGTGGCAAGTGACTCACCATACAGATTTATGTAGCGAATAGAGCTTTCAACCACACGGGGTATAGCTTGTCCAGAATCCTTTGGAGGCAAAGTAAACAAAAACAAGAACTTTTCAGATTATGTATAACGCATTCTTTTTGTCACATGAGTAAGAGCTAAAGTCATAGAGAGTCACCAATTACACATTAGTGATAACAATGTAAATATAAATAATTGAGATATGGTGGATATTTTCTATTTTAGATACCTTTAACAGCTGGAAACAGCCTTTTTTTTAAAACCAATAAATGTAACATTATGGTAAATTTTTGAGCAGTTAATACACATATTTTGAGTGATTGTAAATAAAAACAAATAAATAAATCAAAATAGTCTATTACTATCCTAGAATTTCCTGTTGCACACCTGCCAGTCTAATGTACATGGTGAAACAGGGACATTGTGATAACTGCATCTGGACCTGCTGATGCATCAGCTGGGCTCTAACGTGTGATGATCAAGAAAGTCTCACGAGTTTAAAAAAAAGTTAACATGCACATTTTCAGTGTCGGTAAAGTCTGGATGTTTAAATCTGCCTGAGACAGACTGAGTTGACTTCCTCTCATTTGTTTGATTCTACCCAGTCTCCCATGAAAATGCATTTACATAGATAAATAAAAAAAAATAACAAGCATGTACATAAATGTTTGTCAATGCATTTCATTTGGTCTCCAGTGTTGGTCAATTCTGTCCGAATGCTTTAAACGAAGCACATGTCGGGTTTAATTGAATTAAAAGCATACATAAAGATCCACACTTTCAAAGTCCGTGCAGAAGTGTTGATGAGAGGTAGATGTGCAATCTCCTCTCACGTACTTAGATGTGGACTGCTGTGTTGTTCTTTCTCGGTGGCAGCTGCTCCTGTGAGTCAGCGCTGGACTGGGACTCAGTACATGCTTTAAATCTTACAGTGGATCTGTTTACAGCCCCCGGGGTGATACAACGGGTCCAAACACAACAGCCGTGCCAAAATTGACCGAAGTGGAGTTGTGAGGGTTGATGCACAGGTCTGGGTGGAGCTAAGTTATGTAATGCAATCTCTTTCGACATGTGAGACTGGGCTGACTGCTTTTTAAGTGGAAAATTAAATCAAAATTTGGACATGGGAGTGTTTCTTCTTGGGAATTTGCATAAAACAAACTAAAGATAATTTTGATGGAATATCTCTTTGGAAGGAGGACATGTTCAATTCAGTCTGTCAAAGTCTGATTAGAGGCAATCAAAATAACACACAAGCAACATGAGGTGAAACTCTATTTAATGCAGGAGAGACAGAAGAAAAAAGTGAAGGCAAGCAGCACAAGCCACCCCCCCAGCATGCCTCAAGGTGTGTACCTGATGTCGAGTATGTGAGTTCCGTCGTCCACGGCTACAGAGGAATATCAGAAGAGTCATAGATGGAGAAGAGAGACAGAAAAGAGAAAAAAAAAGCGAGATCCAGATTAGGACCAAAGCAGCTGCCCACCAAAGCCTTTACCAAGAAAAGCCCCATCATTCCTCTATATGCCGGCACCAAACCCCAAAGTAAACAACGTGAAATGGACAGGACCAGGCAGGAATCGACACGGCCACCAGTGAGAGAGCATGAGGAGGCCGGAGGAGGGAGGCAGCGCACCCTATCAGTTTGGAGTTCTGCCATTTAGAGACTGCCATTTATCTCTGGATGAGAATATCTCTGCCAGAGCAGCTCAGTGATACCAGGTCAGCAGTGAGTCGGGGGAGCTGACGGACACAAATATTTATCCCGCCAACTGCTCCTCCTTCCCTCCTGCGACCCTTTTAATCTATTAATGCCACCCTACATCTCAGACAGACTGCCAAAGCTCACTGACTCGTGAGGAAGGTTTCTAGAATCCATCTTAGCACAATTATGCTGTTGTTTGATGGCTAATGATAAATCAAAGCTAAGATGTTTTAGAGGAACCCACCAAAATGGTCATAAAGCCAGAGCAAGACAAAGAAGTAGATAAGAGAGGGAGCAGAGTCAAACAGCAGATCGTAAATCAGTACCTTGATAAATGATTCCAAATTACCATTAAATAATCTAACATTAAAGACAGAGCGGGGTCTAGCCCGCCGGGTGCCTGTGAGGGTTTTGAACAGCCCATTGGGATGTCTAGGATACAAAGAAAATATTAGAAAAAGCAAAGAATTCAGTTTTCAATTTAAATATGCTCATCTCTTTGTGCCTCATCTTCAGTCATTGTTATGTTCTTCAAAAAACTGAACTGAAGTTGTGGCTGACGTATCTTTAAAACCCCTCTCTACTCCACATGATGGACAGGTGAATAAGTGTATTTTCACAGGCATCTCTGAAACCCACGAATGAACTCTTTTAAAATTTTTTTTATTATAATCTTTTTTTTTTCTCCCCTTCCTCCACATGATATCACAGGCCACAGTGAAATGTCAGGCCCGCTGGGAGTATCACATGTGTCAGCATTCAGCTCATGACAGGCCCTGCAGGGGATAGCCTCTTTTAGTTTGTGTGAAAATGTGTGTTGGTGTGGATGACATAATGCAGTTTGGCTTCTTGTGACCTGTAGGACAGAGATGAAAAGAGCCCAGGTCTCGGCTCGCCCCTGCTGCTCAATCAGAGCAGCAAAACTTTTTAAATGGAATTGTTTGGAGAGGGTTTTTAAAAAAATAAAAAAATAAAAAATCCTATCAACACAGTAGATCTTATCTTGTTATTATACATAACACTGAACTGTAAATCTGCTTATTTACTTATTTTTCAGCAGGGAAAAAAAATTGATAAATGCACAACAGTTTCCTAGAACACATAGTGACATATTTTATTGTATTCTTTTTGTTTGAGAAGTAAAAATGTCTGGTGCACAATGTTAACAATCGCCCATAGCTGAAAACTAATGGTCTGTGCATGTTCCGGCTAATATCCAAAATATACATTTTTCCTTGTTACATTGCTCAAACACGTACTTCTGCCTCCAGACAGGGAAACTACTAATCGTTAAGATTGCAAACCTCCAACAAAGCCGAAGAAAAAAAACAACTGATCTGGATTTCAAACAAAAATCAATCACTAAATTGGGCCATGTGCCACCTCTGAAAAAAACTTGTTGAGTAATCCTGCTAACAAATACAAAAACACAGGTTCATTCCACATTGGAACATAATGATGATATACCTTAAAATGTATCAATACATGCCATACTATATGATTCCTCTGCTTTTATGGTCATGGGGCATTTCACATGGGAATCTGATAAACTGCCTTTGCCTTGAGGAGAGCCATTATCTCATGTTTCGAGTTTCTGTCACTGGCAATAGAACATTAGGTGGAAACTTTACATTCAGCATCCACAGGTGCTGATGTGTGTGCACGCAGCAGTGTGTGTTTTACCTTGTGGTCATGTAGTCAGCTCTGTGGCCTGCAGCAAGGAGAAAAAAAGAGATGTGTGAGGGAAGCTAGTTGTGTGGACATGCCAGGACCTGTCTCTGAGGTCCCTGCGGTGAAATGTGCATACGGCTGGAGAAGCATTTGAAGCCTGCCATCTGTCCACAACCACTGGCCTCTTGAGCAGCACTAACAAAACCCATACACACTCCTTCAAGTGCACACTCGCATACACACTTTGTCTCGTAGCTTGCATGGAATTTGACACTAGCTTTATTGCAATCATGGTACAAACACCTACTAGCATGTAAAACTACCTTGGCATGCAGACACAATAATCCTCACAGGACAACACAAAGCTACACGTTTTGACAGGTAAGATTAAGTACAATACAGCTTCCACACAGGAGAAGTTTCAAACTGGTTGCCATCTGGTCCTATGAACAGGATATGACCTGTCTCTGTGTCTGAGTGACTCAAACTGTACAACAATATGAGTAAGAAGAATGAGGGAGAAGCAGAAGGCTTTTCTCTCCCTCGTTAGCTCACGGCTCCATTACTTATCAAGAGGGTAATTTGACAGAGACCACCAGGACCGGAGGTTAGTGCAATGACTGACAGATACTAACTGAGATCCCACCAATGTAGAACAAGGAGAGCCCACTGAAATGACCCCCATCCATCTAATACATGGCAGTCCAGTAAATGGGTGGCAAATCAGTCACTAAGATATAAAAGGATAATAAAAGTTCACAATCCCACTCAGTTTTGGCTTGACTGACTAAAACCCAGATTAACATCTAATGTAAGATATTTGAGTTGTGGAAAAAAAAAAGAGGCAATTATTTGTTACGTTGGCTGTGTGAAAACAGATTAGGGTTAATGAGTCCTGGGGAAAGACATGAGGACGAACCGTACCCAAAACAGCGAGAGAACAAGAACACTGAGAAGTCTGAGAGGAGAGTAAGTGAAGGGATTGTGACCGTACCGTCACCAAGCGTCCTCTTCAGCAAGTCGTGTTTGGCCTGCAGTTTGGAGATGAGATTACTGCCGTCCAGAAACTCACGGAATTTCTGTGGAGAATTGAGAGTAATTACACGGCGGCACGGAGTGCCAGCCAGAGAGCCAGCTCTCAAGACAGCAATCTATGATGAGGCAGCCAAGGGCAAAGGCACACTGAGAGCCTTTTAAAGCCTTTATCAAAGCATGTCCATCATCCCGCTGGAACAAGATAGCACTTTGCTTTACTGAATGGAAACAAATGTGTGGAAGGGTAACCCCTACGCCAGCTGGTCAAAGAGTTCATAAGTGTTGGGTGCATAAGAGTTGCAGGTCAAATCAAATTCACCAAACATACGAATTAATTGATTCGAGAAATGCGTTTTCACTTCTTTTAGAAAGAAATCTCAGGATAAAAAGCAGAAACAGGCATCAAAGATATTTTGTGCAGATATAAAACACATCTAGCGACATCATGACTTTTTCTTTTAACACAACTGCAGCAGTGCTCTTCCCTGCACTCACCATGAAGTAGAACTGTTCCGTCTCTTGCTGGTTGGCCCTCCTCTTGGCAATGCTGGGCTTGCTGAGGTACGTCTCTGACACAGTGGACTTGACCGATTCGGTGGACCGGCTGTGGTGGAAGCACTCAGACACGTCGTAGTCTTCAATGGTTACCATGTCCTGGATGGTGGTCAGGGTGGCCTCTGATGTCTTTTTGACCTATTGAAGAAAAAGAAAAAAGCAGCTTAAAAGCTTGATGTCATCTCTTCACGATCACGCAACCATAACACTATTCAAACCAGCGTGTTTCGTTGCATTCCCTTAAAAACACACACCGCATCCCCTGACACTCTGAAAAATTCAGGTGCTTTCTGACAAGTCATACAGTCCTTAAAAATCCACTGGCTGTTGAACATGACTCCCAGCCAAAGCAATCAATTAGGATGCACTCAAAAGGGACAGACCTGGCTGGAGATGGTACTTTCACTCAGAGGCTTTTAAGATTTGTTTCTGTATCTGCCTCTACCCTGTCAACTGTGCTTCTCCCAAAGCATATACACAACAGGACTTGGCCTGGTCCATTACTATTATTATATAATGACATAAGATGACACAGAGAACGACAGAGAAAGAAGAGAAAAGAAGAACAGAAATAAGATATGGACGTGGAATATTAAAAGGTAATCCTTAAAAGAAAAACAATTACATAAAAAGAAATATTAATAATAAGAATTATCAATAATGTATGAATTGTATTAGTGCTGCATTGTAATGTACTTAGCATCGTAAGGAGAAATAACAATAGAAAGAGAGGAAGAAAAAAGGCAGACAAGGAGGCGGAGTGTGAAAACTATCAAGTGTGAGTATGAGTCACTGATGTGGAAAAGCTGCAGCGGAAAAGAAACCCAGCTGATGTAGAAACAATAACAGGCACCTTTCTGGAAAAATCCAGCAAAATGCCTCTTTGACCACTTCAGATAGAGACTCTGGTGGGAAATAAAATGCTGTAATTGTATCAACCCTGTTGTGGAAGCTCCAAAGAACAAGCAGGTACTGAGTGAAATGAAGCTAGAGTTTCTCCTAATTGTTCTTAATGATCACAAGGGAATCCAACTCGATGGTAGTGACCCGATTTCTCAGACATTACGTGGGTCTAACCTCGGAGCTAATGAGAAAACAAGGTGGATTCCTGGTGCAAAAAGACAAAGCGAGACAACAGAGCCACAGCTTGTTACTTTTAAACTGCTTGACCTGTGAGTCATTTAGCCATCAAAAAAGAAAGAAAAAAACACCCGAAACTTACAGAGTACTTTCAAGTGTTGTTGTGATGGATTACATCGCTGACATACACATTCGGGCACACAATATGGATGTAGTTACTGTGTTATCCAACCTGTCATTAAACAGAAAAACACTGTGGGTTGGAACACGGATAATGACAGCAAGGAGGGAAGGAAGGAAATGGATGATTCTACAACCTTAAAGTATATTTCTTTAAATAGCAAAATAAACACATTTGAGTGTCATGAGGGTCCTTAGAATAGGTGACGTATTGTGACATTCAGTCACTAGTTACACTTCTTGAGTGTGTTTGGGCTCTTTTGCCCCCCTGGCAGTCTCATCCCGGGTGGCCACATAGAGGCGAGAGGCCAGCTGTCATATGAAGACAGAAGCCATGCATGCAAGAGAACTGCTCCAAGTGAAAAAGCTGTTGAGTTTATCCATTATTCAGCAGACCAAAAGTTACCAGTGTTAACTGCTGGGCTCAATTACAAGTGAGCTCTCAGAAAAGCCCGCCGGATATGCCCATCAGTTCCTGTATCTGCACAACAGACCTGATCTAGGATCCCTTGGGGTGAAATTAAAGCACGTTTGCTTATTTTTCAATACGCAACTCAACTATTTCCGACGGTTCGATACCCACATTTCACCAGTTATCAGAGTATCAGTGTAGCTTAAACCAAGTCTTCATCCAGCCAAAAATAACTTCCCTGCAGTCAAAAGTCTAAACTATTCCCCTCACCACATGAATAAGTGTGATTCAGCAGGTCAGAAGTAACACGTCACTCAACAGTTATTAAAACATCCATCATCGCATCTCAGAAATCAGACTGCCGTCCAATAGTTTTCAACAGACCCTGTAGTTAAGTGAGTAATCTGTCGATTATCAAGCTATGAACCCCCCTCCACACACAGAGGCTTTGATGTGCCTCCCTGATATTTATCTGGAGAAAAACAAACACTCCCTGCAAAGGAGATGCCATTAGATTGCCAGAATTAAGTGTGAAGCACCTTGAGAATAATGTCTCAGTGTGCTTGTGTATTTTCTGAGAAGATGACAGACACCAGAGGAAGGAAATTAGTCAGCGTAAGCTCTGGGTCATAAAGAGGCAAATGGGAACTAAATGGGCAGATTATTAAATCTGAAAATGAGACCAAGCACACTGGCGGGCCGAGGAGTTGAAACTAATTATGGGTTTGAAGATAAGACTTCTTCAATGTTACAAAAAGACTGACGTTTCTGCAGCCAGATCTCCAACAGCGGTGTGTTGACCCAATACAACATAACCAACAAAAAAAAAATTATAGTCATACTGGGGAAAGAAAATGTCAATTATTCAGTACGTTTTCTTTGCCATTTCACAGGAGTCAAAGACGTTCCAGGAAGCAGCTGCTCTTTTATTGAGCTCTGCCCTGTAGCTTTTCCTGTCCAGATAAAGACAGACCCCCTTTCCCTCTCATACATTTGACAGTGGAGCTTGTAGGTCGCAGCGGTGCTTTGAAAGTTCATTTTTCAAGGATGTATCTGGCACGCCATGCCCAGGAAGAAAGGCCATCTGGTGATCCTAACATGAGGCAGCAGCGCCCTCCAATTCTGAACCATCAGGACATCCGCTTCAGCAAGGAAGGCAGACAAGGACGTGAAGCAACCAGTGCTTGCCAACTCACAGACACACACACACACACACACACACACACACACACATATATGGACGGGTGCATTTGTATGTGCTCAGAAATACTGTAAATACTGCAGGCTGTGTGAAGTGTGATGGCACCAACAGGACCGAGACCTATCTGCTCTACAACAACACATTCCGAGTTCCTACAGTAACGGGGCTGCAGCTGATTATTTTCACTACTCAGGGCTATAAAGTGGCATAAACTCTGTGTCTGAAAATCCATGATAACATTTCTAAAGGTATTCTTTGATCTGATAGAGATTAACTCAGATTCTTTTCTTTTTACATGCATAAACACCCGAACATAAAGGAATTATTGTGTTAGTCTGACCAAAGCAAAACTTTCATACTGCAGGTTCAACATGTAACTCTGTCCAAAATTGTTCAAGATGGAGCTTCTTAAAACCGGGCTAACACAACCAGATAATGCAGTTGGAGTTCAAATCACTTGTGCCTGTATACGTTAAACTAAACTCAAATGGGCCTCAGTACTTTGCACGTGCTCCAAAGTTACATTTTTCTGTAAAAAAACAATTGAAGGGTAAGTGTACATTAATACAGATGAATTCCAAATAAAGCTGCTCTAATTCACATATTTTTTTTATTTAATTTTTTTCCTGAGCCTAGTAAAGATGACATGTGACTCGCTTGGAGCACTGGAAGCAGCAGCAGTATAAAGGTTTTTCTGTGCCATCAGTTTGAATACAAATTTCTAATATTGAATTTTTACAGCATCAAAATCAGACTTTGAATTTGAAAAACCAACAGTGTAAAAAAAAAATCAATTTCTAAAAACAAAAATCAGTATAAAAAAATTCAACATCTAAAAAAAAAAAAATCCAGTGGAAAAAAATTCAACTTCAAAAAATTCAATGGAAAAAAATTCAACTTCAAAAAATTCTGTGGAAAAAGAACCAGACTCAACATCCGGGTGAACAGGAAGAAGCAATCGATCCCTGTCTCAATTCATCCAACGGCAGCCAATCAAGTTACGCTCCATTGGACAGATCAGCTCAATAGATATTGAGTAATATCTATTACTCAATTTTACACACACATGGCAAATAAAGTAAACTCACTCACCGAAGCACCATCACCCGCATTAGTAGACATGGCTGATCTGTCCTACTATTCTACTATTCTGATCTGTCCCAACTATTTGAAGTTGAATTTTTTTCCATTGAATTTTTAGATGTTGAATTTTTTTACACTGATTTTTGTTTTTAGAAATTGATTTTTTTTTTTTACACTGTTGGTTTTTCAAATTCAAAGTCTGATTTTGATGCTGTAAAAATTCAATATTAGAAATTCGTATTCAAACTGTGATGGCACAGAAAAACTTCCATACAGCAGAATGCTGTTTTCTCAGACACGTCGTCAGAGCATCAGACATACTTGAGCCGAGAGCTCAAATATGCTGCAACACATGTATACTCGGACAAAGGAGAGTAGTTAAACAGGCCAAGATTAGCTTTAACAGTAAACGTAGATCGGTGGAAACAGAACATTGTCCTAAAAGTCATACCACCAGTGCATCCTTCTCCTCTCCTCAAATACGATGCACAGCAACAAGATGAGTAAGAAAACGTGATTCATGCATCCTTGAGCTTTGGACAACTGCCACACTGTCAGCATTATACCCTCACTGGACCACTCAATAGTTACTGTACAAACCAATGCATATCAGCAACACCCCCACTGCCACATCCAACATATCAACTTCAAGAACTGATTGTTCACTTGCTGCCTTCATATATCCAACCCCATGACAGCTAAGACTGTAACAAATAACCAGTATCATTATCTTAATCTGTATGTGGTTAAAATGTTACTGTTGACTGATGTAGAACGGAGCATTACAGTTCACATCCTCCTCCTCACTGATTATTCTTCCACGGCTGCATCAGTTGCACTAAATCAAATCAAAAACACCTGCTACTTCACATTAAGACCAATCAACTGGTGAAAAATTGAAACATAAACACGACGATTGCCAGCTCTTTGTCTACATCTCTCTGGCAGTTCTTTTAAACATTTTGGTGAATGACCTAACCAGAGAGCCAGAGAGGTTGATTGATTCGAAAGTTTTCAATTATATCCCAAGAAACTGCAATGATACATCTATGGCAGTCATGAGGACTATTTTAGGTCAGTTTCACAAAAGATCCGACAGTTTGATCAGCAAGGAGGCGAAACTGTGGTGAATGTCTAGGGAGTTAGGCGATGTGCTTCTGTCTTTTTGTAGAAGAAAAAAAGAGAAAAACAGTGCAGCATGTCGGGGGGAAGAACTGCGGAGAAAATCGGCAGTGCGAGCTTAAAGAGGGAAAACAGGTCAGATGTGATACAAAAGGCTGCATGATGGACGTGACTGCACTCTGAAACAGCAGCAGTCACAGCCTTTCGTCCCATTGTTCAATAACAAATGTCAAGTTACTTGAGCATGCTGCAAACACATTAAAACGGTGCCACCTGTGAAGAAAGATGCTCCTCTAATGTCAGACGAAGAGCAGCACGGGGCAGGTTTGTTCAAATAAAAGCAAGAAAGTGAATTCAAGCAGTGGGTGCAAAAAATAGGCTCCACGGCGAGGATTTGATGGCAACCTACAGGGCATGAGAGAAGGAAATATATGGTGTATAAAGGTGTGCGTCAGTCTGTGCTGTGTATATGCAACAAAAACTGGAAGATGTTCAAAGATCATCAACAGCTATTTCATGTCTCACCGTGGATGACTTCTGGGAAAAGTTAACTTTCTTTAGCAGCTTTAATTCTCTGCAGCTGTCAGCATCTTCCAACCAACAATCAGTGACATAAATAAACTCCCAGACAACAAAACTGAAATGAATAGACACGTTTGGCAAACCTAAACCCTCCTGCACCACACAGACCTGAATTCTGATTTAAATTTTTTGTGGTATTATTTTACCTCTTCGTTTTCAATCTTAAGGGTCGCCAGGCGAGACTGCAGCTGCTGGAACCTCAGGATGAGCTCTCCGTTCACTGGTTGCTGCACCGAGATTTGACAAACCTGGAAAAAAATATGGGAAAACACATCGTCATTGACCAGAATTTGAAAAGGTTCACAGCTGGAACAAGGTCATGTAAGCTGCTGTTGTTTCAACAGTACGTAGGCATCCAAATTCGTCTTCGATTACAGAGCAAACCACAGTAACTTCTGCCAACTGAGGGCAGACAGCCACAGAGCAACACCTACTAAACAGACATGATACCAGCCAAGTGCCAGCTAAACAATAAAACTTCACACATGATTGCAGGGGAAGAAATAACACATGATTTGTCAAATTCAGTGCCCTGATCCAGCAGCCCAGACACAATAAAAAGTTTGCATTGCAAAGAATCGACCAATAAAATTATGAAAGGTATAACGACTATTTAACTATCAGATATGATCACAACAAGAAGTGCAGCACATACTTCGTCCCCCATGTGAGACTGGAACTCAAATTTTGTCGGAGGGCAGAAGGCCGTGGGGTACATCTCCATGAACCTCTGACGGTCATTTCGTGGGTCCAGACTGTCCACTGCATTTTCAATGATGTCGAGACCCTCGTGGCGGGACGTTTCCAGGTTGTATTCTGCTGACAGGTAGGTCCGCAAGGCTCGATTTAGACTAGCGTGGTAGCCCAAATCGCAGCACTGGGGAAAAAAATAAAAAAAAGAAAGTTGATTAACATCAGATGGGTGGATTTCAACACATACGGGTAAAACTGATGACAGTTTTTAAAGATGTCTCCTGAAAAACATCCACAAAGCAAGAAAAATGATCCACCTGATGTAATAATACAGCAAACGATACCCATCTTCTCAGTAACTACCATCAGACTTTTAACAATGAAGTTAAAATATCAAATCCTGCCTACAGACCATGGCCTTCTTAAATGGTGCACACTTTTTCCTGTACAACTGTTTGGATAAAATATCTTCCAGGAAATGGCAGTCGGTTTCAGAACTGATTTTCTCTCCTGAAAGGGTCCAAATACTGTATCTCGTCAAGCGGCCCACACCAATACCTCTTGCTGGCGCCTGACTACAGCACGGGCTCATTCATCTGCTCCATCAGGAGTCACTCTCATTACATCTCTCCCGAAGCTCAGTTTTCAGGTACTTTGTGGCCAAATCTTGACAGCAAAAGTACTCAATCTCATGCGGTGGTGGTCTCATTTCAGCCATTATTACTTTGGTCATGTCTCTGAGCACTTAACACAACTTGTGCATCTGGGCAATCCAAGTAGATTACAATTCTGTAAGATGGTAGCTTTTGTCATTTGATTGTCTGGTGGTGTTACATCTACTTGACAGTAGACTTTTCACTGTCAGTTAAATCTCTGTTTTTGGACCATTATATCTGAAGTAGTGAAGTAAAAATTCTACACATCTTAATGTACAGTGCTAATCACTTTAGGCAACAAGCACACACATCACAAGTACATACGTTGAAAATAATACAATACAAATTTCAGTTTATATGGTTCAGAGTTGGATATGATGCAAAGAATGAATAAGAATGAATCATCTCACATAGTACATGGTAAAAAATTCATATCTTGATCTTTAAATAAGTCAAGTTTGCAGTTCAGAGCTTTCTGAGTGATAATTTAGAAAAACTTCAACCATGTCTTTTTAACCTGAGAACAAACGCAAGCCCCGCACACACACACACACACACACACACACACACACACACACACACACACACACAGCAAGAATAGCCCGAATGACCTGCAAACACAATGCTGCCACTGACCTGCTTTCACGTTTTGTTTTCAGCTATAAAAAGTCTCCTCATCAATAAACAAATGTGTGTGAGGCTGCACATACAGCTCATGCAGAGAGCATCCCACACAGCACCACTCACTCACACACATACACACACCCTGGTGAGATGTGAAGGCTTGCGAGCAAAGCGGGAAGAGGGGTAATTTCAGCACACAGCATGTCGCTGAGGAGAGGCTGCACGTCTCCCCCCTCCTTCAGACCTGCCTGGAATATAAAATCCCAAATTCTTACTAAAATCCAACCTGCTCCTGTTACCTTAGAAACGCCACTAAAATTTACCACAACTTTATCTCTTGAAAAAACAGTAACAACCCAGGTGAGCCAAAAAAATATTCCATCCATGGGAAAATGACTCCATAGTATGTACTGATAAAAGCAACTTTTCCCCAGTCACATGTCTCAAAACATGGCTGACAAAAGAAAGAGTCACATGCTTTCATACTTACATCAATTAAATCCGGCAAGTCGTGGATGTAGTATTTGAAAACAGATGAGTTTGTTGCTTCTAGTGTCAGCAGGTACTCGTTCCGTGCTTTGATCGACTTCAGCTTGTTTTCGGAGTACTTGGCTTGACGCTGATGAGGGAATTAGAGGCAAAAATGAGAAACATCAGAGCGAGTGAGATAGGGTGAATTTAATGAGTGGAGAGTTGCCTTTTGACAAGTGATTATGCTTTCATGTCTCTGCGTGCGCACTGAGCCACGGAACTGGGACTGGATTACTGGCAAAACAACATTTTCAAAACACCGAAGGAGGAATAAGATCAATTACCTTATAAATAACAAAAGAGGAGGCAAGAATAGAAAAAAGAAGATCCTAAACTTAAAAAAGACTCTGCCCTTCACATTAACAAGGAATTCTCAGTATGTAGTATGTCTTCATCCTACACCAGACCAACATGAGACTGTTAGTCACCATCCACAGACTGACCAGTGGGTCCTGACTCACTCTTCCACATCATTCACATTTTAGCACTTCCCAAATGCATTCCTGGAAAAGTTGCGTTGAAACAATCCATTCCCCTAATCTTGAATCATCTTCCACAAAATCCTAACAAATTACAGGCCTCTTCTGTGAATGCAAAGCCTGTTCATTTGACTGTACAGTACGCAGGTCAGAGAGACTTTGGAGACTTTTTTTGCCTTTAAATGACTTAAAGATGCCAATAGAAAGAGTGAACAGAGGACCACTGATTTAATTTTCATAATGGATCATATTGGATCAAATCATTTCCAGATTGTAAAACCTGGTATTTTACCTTCTCTTTCATCTTCTCAATCTTCTTCACAGAGCTGCGTCTCTGGTATTTGTCCTCCATTCGTATGCTGAAGACAGGATCCCCCCTGCCAATCTGCTTCTCCTCCTGCTTCTCAGCCTCCTTCAGCTTGCTCTCAGCATTAATGCTCTCTGAGTGGTACATGTGGTAGGTCTTCATCACCTGGATACACGCAAAAGTTGACGTAATGAATAGAAAGCAATCTTTGAGGCCAGTCTTTCTTTATTTTATTTTCAAAGCCAGAAAAATGGCAACATCATGAAACTAGGTTTAGGTAAATCTTGAGTGACTGGTCAGTTTCTGTGAGGTCAAAGGTCGGAATAATCTATCCTCACGGTCGTGACTGACCTTTTATAACCCACAACTAAGGCTTCCGTCCTTTGACCTGCTCATTCATCATGGCTTATGGATTCAACTCATCTTGCAGCTGTCTCTCGTTAAGCCAACAACCAAAGACGAATCTCTCCAGCCTTCTTATATGAGGCACTTATATGACCATAATAACCACAAATCACTAGAAGCTAAATCTAACACACTGCCAATAATGTTTAATGTTAAAAGAAGGCTCTGAAAGGCTGTTATTAAGATGGAAGATGACTGCTCCTTTTAGTGTCTTTGAGGTCGGCACAAATAAACTCAATAGAAGTAAAAGGGGTTCAACAACAAATATGATATTGGATGTTATAAAGACTTTCTGGCAATGAGGGCTGACGTGATTACTTTATTTCCTATCCCCAAGTTATTAAGCTTCATGTCAATTTTTTATTTTTTTTATTTTTAGTCAAAGCAATAATGTAAAGGAGCTGAGCCCCTCCAACACTGCCTAACCACATTGTAACTATTTAGAAACGCATCATGTCGGCAGCGCACTTCCTAAAGTTTGAGTCATCATGCTCACTTGGAGTGTCTGTGTTACTCATACTGGTTCACAGATCCATTAGGCAGTGAGTCATTTTGAAGGAGCAGGTGAAATTGGCGTGGCTGTTGCTCAGCTGTTAGAGCGGTTGGCTTCTAACCGGAAGGTCGGCAGTTCAATCCCCGACAAGATTAAAAGAGTGCTATAAAAGTGTGGATCATTTGCAAACAAAAGCAATGAGTTTAAGGAAGAACAGCGTGATAATGCAGCAGAGAAGAAATCTCTGAGTTTAAAGGACGGTGCTGATGAGTCACTGGCCCTGGGAGAAATCTTGAGGCAAATTCGTGATACTAACAGGAAGCATAAGTCACCAACTGACCCATAAAGATGAGAATTTGGAAGGAAACCGGGGGAGAGGAAATACGGAACAAAAAGGGTGTTGATGAAAAGATTAAAAGAAATACGAAAAAATGAAGCAGATTGGGACAAAAAGAGAGAATGAAACAGGAGAAGAAGAGAGGAGATGAGGATAACCAAAAGGACACAACATATAAAAAGAAAGGTAGACATGGTGGAGATGGGAAGAAAGGAAATCAGGAAGCAGGGAAAATGTTTGAACAGAGAAGTCTAAAAAAAGATACATACTGAAGTTAGTGCAAGGGCAGAAAATACATTCAAACGCCCATTCAAGACAGCAACATAGAGCACAAGTGGTTTAACCTGGAATGAACCTACTCTGGCAAATTACAGCTCCACAACCTGTGTATAAAATGCGCTTGTCGGCACAAAACCTCAACTTCAGAACAAAGGGACTCACCCAACTTGGATTGTAAACATCTTATCCCCAAACTGAGTTATTTCTGTATGACTGGAACAACAGAGAAAACCCCGATTCGTCTGGAGCCCTTTTTCCTATGGCGGGGTTTGGCCTAACTGGAACCAGTTTAGAAATGGGCGACTGACCTTGGGCCCTGTACTCCTCACTTACTGGTCTGGAGTCTGCCACGGCTGTGTTTACTTAACTGCTCTTTTTAGAGGGACATATTTAGAGACGCACCAGACCTGTTATTTCATTGGCAGAGGCCGACACTGGGACTGTGGCTGTCTGATGCAATAGCTACACAGCGTGCGTGTGTGTGTGAGAGCATGTGCGGCTTTTGTCACTGGAGGCTAAACCAGGTCAGATCAGCAGTGTGGACAGTGGTGAGAGTGACCCTCTGAGAGTTTAGAGTAACACGTTGCAGTGCTTGGAGCAACAGGGCCATGGAGTGGAAGTGTAAACACAGTGGCCCTCTACAGTGAGTAACTGGAGACTCTACGAGCGAACTGAACTGCTTTTCACTCCATCTCTGGGGAAGGCACAACAACTGACTCGACTTGTTTTTCCATCAGTGTACATCCCAGGTTACCATGACGATCAATGGGGAGTCTAACACAATGCTATTGATTGTTAGTCAGGGATGGCATCATTATCGACACAAAACCACACAAAAGCAGATTTGTTGGATCCTGTTTGACTGTTTGTAACACGCCAAAACGGTTTGTTCTGATAAATATAAACATGTAAATAACATGCTGTATGAGCCACAAGATGTTTAAGAAAAATCAAGCACCCAATTCTTTAATTCACCGTGTCTCTGTAACGACTATATCATTGTCCACAACATGTGTGACACATTAAACTAAGGTAGTGGGCCAGTGGGGCTGGAGTTAAAGCTGTGGAATTAGGTACTGATTCATGATTGAGTATGTGCACCAGCAAGGTCAGAGTTAAACAAAACATAGATTCAGGACAGCAGATGTGCAGCCTGTCCACGCAGGAGTTTGATGGTTTGGTGAAATGTTACTTGGGTTTAAAAAAAAAAAAAAGGAACCTCTGGGTTCAGAAGTTTGTATCCACAAATGCTTTTGGTATTTTGTGTTGCTCAAAATATAGACAGCAGCCACAACATCCAAACCACTGTCAGATGAAGCAAATAAAACTGATCATCCTCTAACAATAGAATGTTTTGCAGGGAAACCTTGAGTCCTGCCATTCATATGGATGTTTCTGTGGTATGTGCTAGCCACCTTAACATTGTGGCAGATCAAAGACATCCCCTGCCCCCATCTCTCAACAGCAGCAGACTCTCCCAGCATGACAATGCCCCCGGCCACCAAACACCCCAGATCCAAATCTGCTTGAGCATCCGGGGGAAGCTCCGGAACAAGCCTGATCCACGGAAGCCCCACCCCACAACCCACAGGACTTATCTTGAGCCAGTATCTCATCTCACCACAGGACAACCCTAAAGGCCCAATGTCCATACCACGACAGGCCATAGCTGTTGTAGTGAAATGCTGGGAACTTGGATGATATCAGCATAGTGGTTTCAATGCTGTGACTTATTGTTGGATATTACCATTGCAGACTAGTGGTCTTCAGTAGTCCCATCCATGGAACTTTCGTACATATAACAAGTTTCCCTCTTTTCCTAGGGTTCCTATCTAGCTCTCTTATAAGCCAATGAAAATTTGCACAGACACAAACACACACATTACAAAATCTATACAGCAAGTTACTATTTGTCTCAAACCTCCCTCTGTGGGAGCACAGAGCACAGCTGATGAGAGCCATTAAAAACAGAACATGAACTCTAATGAGTTGAGCAAACAAGAACGCGATACTTTGCAGCTTTAACAGCTAGCTCTTTTTTTTTTTGCTCTGTAAAAGAAGTTTGGCTTCTCTGCTTCTCAGAACATTCGCTTTCTGTGGCGGATTCTTCCTGAAAGATCTGTGATATAGCAGGGTTAAAGATGTAGCAAATACTCTTTTAGCTCAGAACTGGTTCAATGCTATTGCATGGTCTCAAACACTGTCAAGATGAATATACAAAGGCAGTCATTTGTACTTACTGTGTATAGCTCATTTAGGACTTTCATTAAGTCTTCCTGGAGCTGGAAAGCTATTTCCTTGCTCTGAAAAATAGACAAAAGTGGGAAAAAAAATTAGACAAAAACAGAAACACTCTAATATGCTACAAGAAATAAGTAGAAAGCTTTTTCTTCCCCAAATAGAGCTCGAAAGGAAGCCCATTTTAATAAATATAAACATTAAATACACACGGTTTACTGTACAGAAATGAGCACACACTGACCTGAGACTACAATCTGGTTTAAAAAGGCACACACACACAGTTCATTTATCATACTTTGTCAAATACAGGGTTTCTGTGTGAAAGTGGTATCAATGTCTTGGTAGTTTTTCCACTGAGATCATCGAACACAGCTCAAGTTTCACTGCCCACATGCTCAACACATTAACTGGCTACCACGACTGGCTACTTCTTCCCAGTATGTTAACTCAATCAGCCATGCCACAAGGCTGACTCAGTAATGCAATCACACACACGCCCACATTAATGCATCTCACGGTTGTGGGATACAGTTTAACAGTGGAGGTGTGATGGATTTAGAGGAGCTTTTTCTATTAATTTAATTGTGGCACCGCCATATTTTTTTCAAACTGACTTGTATTCAGCATTATGACTCATGACAATGAAGTTTTGATCTCCCTGCTATAGCTTATATAATGTGCAGCTACCTGGATGATGTTACAGCTTTGGCCCGCACGTCGGGTCTTTCTCTAACCCAATTATCCACAGACAAATCTCATTTTGGGAGCAGCTTGCAGAAAAAGGCTGTACGGCAGTTCTGAAAGGGCATCAAAACTCCAGCTGTCGAATAATTTTACTTCTAATCAAGAAATGGAGTTTTTTTTTTTTAAATTACAATGTATCGAAGACTTCAAGAAAACATAGATGTAAAACTAATCTATAACAACCCTGTCCAAACTTTTCTCCTCGGTGGTTTTATCTGCGATCACCAGCAACAATTAAGTCATTTCTTTTCAGCATCTGAGCCAAATGAATGAGAGCAAACTGTTGAATTAATAAAATGCAGCATGTTTCTTAGCTTTATAAGAATCTTTATGGCAAAACAAGGTGCTGTAATAAGACAACTGTAACTAGTGCTTTGTGTGTGTGGTGCAGCTTGTGGTTGTGACGGCGTTATCTGGTGAACACTGACAGTTCAAGAAGCTTAAACAAGTCGAAAAGGGATATTTTCAGCTGTGTTTTACACAAGCACTGCATGCTTAGCGGTCAATGTCATCTGTTTGGGTGATACAACAATGCTGTGGGATATCTGAGACTTTATGTGAACTTTGTTCTTATAACTTACTTTATGTATTGTTCAATCTTGCCTGAATGGCAAACACTGCAAATGCATCAGGGCTCTCTCCTCTCCACCATGTTCACATGTATGTTTGAATGAGGCGTGAGGAAGATTAACGTGAAAGTGGCCACTGTCTGAATGCTGTCAATTAAACTGACTGACGAAGCCACTGATGTTATGAATATCGTGCCTGAAAAGGGGTTTAAGATCTGAAGTCTTTCCTTATTGGCCTTTTGTTAACACACCTGAATGCTCCAAACAAGCACACTGCCAAATCTTCTGGTTTTATAGAAGCACTCACCTGCTGGTAAACAATAAATCAAGTGCATTTGACTATCCGCAAGAGTTCATATAGTACAAACTGCTTAGCTTTGGCTTAGTTTTTTGTTCAATCAATAGCAGGGTGTAATATGTTATAATTTGTTGTGTATCATAAGCTGCATTTACCTGATTTTAAAACCTGGTGAGACCCAGTTTTTTTTTTTTTTTTTTATTAATTCCAACATGCATAACCTTAGAATTGAAAGAGATTGTACTTTCTTTTTCACATGACTGTACTCTTTTGCCTTGCACACGTGTGGCTTCTTGTTGCCGCACATCTTAGTGATCCACGTGAGCTCAGAGACATGATCTTCCTCGCATTAACAAAAAAAAAATCCCACCAATTTTAGAAGTAAGGGATCTCTTCTGAATTGCGAGTATGCAACAGCCCAGCGTGAAAAGTGAACACACTCTTCCTCGCACACATGTAAAGCTGCAGAAGCATGTGAGCAGACAGCAAAGAGGATTACACTCTCAATTATCGTCTCCAAGGCTGGTGTCTGAAATTAGAGGGTCTCTCTGGGTGACTTGGACGATCAGCGACACCTACCAAACCACCACCTGGAGTGTAAGTTACCTGATTTGCAGCTAATCAGGGGGAAAACAGACTATAAGCCTGGATAATCAGAACCTGAAGGAACCATATCTGGAACAAGGTAACCTTGGGAATGTTTAAGAATATAGTGAAGATAAGGGATGAAAAAAAGTCCCTTTAAAGCTTTGGTCTATGCGAGCCAAGTAAATTGCAAATCAACTGTAAAGTTCTTCCACAAAAATCCAAAAGACACATACCTTTTCCAATGGGAAAAATTCATTTGCAACTATCATTTAAGTGGACAAAACCTTTGACAATCTGTCAAATCTAACACACATCAGCTCTTTGCCGTTGAGAAGACTGGGAAGTGATCCAGAGCTGAATGAAAAGCTTTCTCAGGGATCACATGAGCTGCAGGACTGTGTGTGCGTGTGTGAGACAAGTAAAGACAGACGTGGCAGTACAAGGGCATTACATTCAAGGCAAGTTTACCATGCTTTTTAAAAAAAGGTACACTTGAAAAAAATGCTTTGAACTCTGAAATAGTCACCCCTTTTAAGCTGCTGTTACACGTCTAACACAGGGTACCTCACATTAAGAGCTATGATGGTTGTTTACCAAATGCTGTGTTATGCAACTAATGTCGTTGATTTAATTTGTAAAACTCATCCCTTTCATTTGAAAAGAATCTTAGTTGGGGGGTTTCCAATTCAGTCTAATTCATTAAAAGGATCCTACAAATGGGTTTCCCCTTTTAAAGTTCATACCATCTGTATTCCAACCACATGAGACAGATGAAAAGAACCCGAGAGGAGGGACCAAGGCAGCCTTTAGGGAGTGGTGGGTTTCATGTTGCCGCTGACATTAATCATAGCGTAGAGATGGTGACTGTATACCCTGCAGGGCCTGTGTATGTGGAATTCAGTGTACATCACTGTCCTGTCACTGTAACACAGACGTAGATCAAATGACATATGTAGTATGCATGTAATACTTGTATTTGGATGTCAGCAGAATAGTTTGAAATTTTTGAGAAATCAAGCAGTTGATCCAGCTGTTGTCTATTCCATGCAGCATCTGTGGATATAACTGAGGTCTTTGAGGGCAGACTTTGGTGTCAACAAAAGGTAATGGCCACTACAGAGTGAGCAGTTTGCAAGCTCTGCATGTCCTACAATCTGTGATGGAGGCAAATATTCACACCGCTGATACACCACAGACCGATGGTGATATTTGAGTGATGAAATTCAGCAGACAACATGATGGATAAATGGATTACAGAAAAATCTCTATTTTATCACACTGAAGTATCAACCACTGTCTGTAGTGGAAAAGGTGGGATTTCAAAAATCTGGAAAATTTTGAAGCCAAGGTAGTTTTTATCTACCGTCACGGAAATACACAGGGGAAGGCTCCCTGTTCTGCCATGTTTCTAGGCAGGTTCGGGGGCATAACTACTTTACACAAGGAAGTTAAAATTCTGGGAAATATAAATTCCCATCTGACCATATTATTTGGATTCCACATCAGTACTTGTGTTGGAACATCCAGTTGGACGGATTTGAGCCAGATTAAACAAAAATATTTGTCAATCTGACCACAGCTGTGTGTCCTAGTGTGAAGATGTCATCTTGAGCAAAGAACAAACACCTAAGAAGCCCGTCTTCACACCAGACTGTCTGATCTGTCAAGATAGGAAATGCACAAGTGCTGCAATTAACATTACTGACATACCAGGCCCTGAAAACTGAGGCGGACAAATGGAATTCAGCTTTAAGTAATTCTGTTATTTACACATGTGCCTTTTCTTTTCTGCACGTTATACCATAGACATTTTTCCTTTTGGAAAGGTTCAAAACTTCTGCAAGCTTTGGCAACTCCACCTCGTAGTTGCGTCTACAGAAAGTGACTTTCATAAATAAAACAGGACAGAATAAAACAAAGAGCCAGCCGTATGAATAATGAAAGCTGAATACATTTGATAAGATCTTTTCAAGCATAAAGAAAACTAGAAAGAAAGAAAGGTAGGTCCATTGTCTGACTCTTGGATACAAACAAAAGAAAGAAAAAGAAAATGGGGTCTCGCTAAATGAAATTTAGCGCCCACAACGCAGCACTGAAGACACAAATATGCATGCCAAACAGGTCAACCAGAGGATGTTGATGAAAACACTGGGGCCACTTTGGGGTTCTTCTTTGCGGTTGCGACAGACATAAAGAATCCTGAACATACAAGGAAATAAAAGCACAGGTCTTTGATGTGCTGGAAGGATGACAACAGTACAGCTGTCTCCTCAACACTGTGAGGGGGCCCATGTAAAGTGGGGGACTTCTCTGTTGTTTGTGCCTCATTATTGAAGCTCTGCTGAGATCAAAGGGTCAGGGAAGCTTTAATTAGAGGCTGAGCTGTGACCTCCCACCAGGCTGCTGCTTGCCTACAGAATGTCACCTGGATCCACAAAGAAACTGCAAACTTTAAAGGAACAAACATTCCTTGACAGCGGATAGATATCGCAGATTCCACAGCAGTGGTGATGCAGGTGGAGTAATGACAGGACACCACACTGTTTAATGAGGATTTGGCAAAGCGCCTTCAGAGTTGTACCATATTGTAAATGAACATTTAAGGAAGTTTATCATTAGGATTATCAAGGAATGTTGGGCAAGAAAAGGGAACAAGGCTAACCACCAGAAACGTACTCTAATTTTCACATCTGGCTTCCTTAGAAGAACCGTAAGCCTTTAAATACTCCCAAAAGGAAATGACTGCAGCAGCTTCCTGTTTGTGTGCTGGGGGGTTTGGGTGAGTATTAAAACTGCTATATGGCCAGTAGAGACCACAACCATCAAGAGATGGTGAAAGTGAATGAGGGAGCACAATTTTGACTTTTTTTAAACATGCGAGTAAAATGTGAAGGTGCTGGAGTGTGGTGCCGCGAGAAAGAGCAGAGAGATTGAAACTGACACAACGGCACTCCTCCAAATAAAGGATACTTTGTAATTTAGCTCTGTGGTAAGTTCCTGCAGCTGAGGAGCTCATAATCTGTAAGGGAGTTGTCATCTTTGTGGTAGTAAAGGCAGTGGACTGGTTTTTGGTCATGAAGCCATGGGAGTGGGAAGGCATACTGATCTGAAGCTGTGGTGACCAAGGTTCAACTGCATTACTTCAACTCATTAAAGTGAACCACAGGGGCTCAAACAGGGCTTAATCACATCAAACACAAACCTGAATTCCCTTTCCTTCATAACATATGACTAAATATACACCGCTGTCAAATGAATGGGTTAATTGAAAATAAGAGTGTTTACAGAACGTGAGGGACTGGAAGATGCTGGAGACCGTGACCAACATGAAAATCTGGATTGTGTTAGTGGCAAGTTCAGCTGTTTTGCTGATCAAAGAAAAAGTCGCACGCAACCTCTTCAAGTTAAGGTCAAACATCAGCGTTTTAAAGAAGAACTTCAAAACAAAAGCACTCAAAAAGAGACTTTTGGGATTGAAACAGACAAGGAAATGGTGAACCTTTGAGGCAGGCTGCAGTCACATAGTGCTGGCTATTGGGAATTGCATTAACTCGTAAAAGTACATTTGTGTTAAATACACATGACAACAGAAAAAAAAAAAAGTCCCACCCTGAACAAGGTTGAGATTTCTCATGACTTCCTCTGCAAATTTGCTGTCATCAAATATTCAATTTGAAGTTTTACCAGACTTCTTCCCATCTGTTGAACTTATTTATTCAATAAATCCTGTTTTTTCCTCTGTAGCATCACATCACAACAGAAATTTAAAAAGAAGGAGAGCATTGTAGTTGAGGATAACTGCAGCGAGTCCAAGGCCATAATGTGGGTAAGTATGTCTTGGCACTCGGTACATTTGCATAACGTTAGAATAAATCAAATTATTGTATTTGCTCAACCAAGTCTGGGAAAATACTTGCTTTTAGTTATGTGTTCGCATGTTAATGATGGTTGCGATCTGCTGTGCACATCGTCAGAAATGAATGCTACAAATACACAAGATGATATTTGGAGACGGCTGGTTAAAAAGTGCAGAAGGTGTGAGCACAAGGTTAAAAAGTAAGTATATTCTCAGACTTAAGCCAAACTTTAAGCTTATATACAACACATTTAAATACACCCCGATCATTTTGTTAGGAGTCGAATTTCTTCTCCATGTCTACGTCTAATTGGACTAAAAGTGGCCCAGGTTCTCCGACAGTTCTGATCCCAGAGTCTGACTCAGAAGTAAGAGAAGAAGCCTGAATAAACAAGGGATCCAAGGGATAAAAAGTAAAGCATACAGAACATACAAAATTGTACCTTCACTCCTTCATGGAGCTGTTAAGATGTCCAGTTTGCCGCTCAATGGTACAAATGCGCTGTTAGCTAAACTGTCAATTATTTTGGTACATGGCATAATATATAAAGAGGAACAAGCCCCATTCTTAAAAAGTTAAAAAGGGGGCATATTGCCTCTTATCATAACGGAGTCGGACAAACTTTGGTAAATGAATGGATTCCTTCCAGCGATAGTATTCAGTGACAAGGACGGTAATCAAATGAATTGTTAAGTCAAGTTAGAACTGTTGAGACATTAAACTATGCTTGTAAACATACGCTCAGCCAGTACCCTGTAGTGTAAACTGGTTAACCAACAGTAACAAGCACAAGTTTGTGCACCCATACTTTAAAGTTACAATGCAACAACGAAGATGAGCTGATCTCTAAAACTAAAAAGTATGGGATGGATTTATTTAGCTTTAGGCTTGTGTTTCAGCCAATGGCACAAATCACATTTCACTAAAAGACAAAAAAAAAATTTAAAAGATGAATTTAAACATGACAAAATTCAAATGATGAGAGAGTGGATTCTACAGCATGATATTGATGTGAGTGAAAGTTCAAAATCACAGTGCCAAACCTAAACATCAAAACAAAATCTGCAAAAATCTGATGATCAACCACAAAAGAGAACTGGAAGCAGATGACCCGAGAATCTAAAAGCCTTTTGCTTAAAAAAATGTGGAAAACCAACTTGCTCCGCCTCCTCCCCACAACCACAAGATTACATGTTGAAACTGTAAAAAGTACAAACAAATAGTAACTTTTTACCTGCTTAGCTTTTCAGAGCACCAGATATTTTGATGAAACTTTTGCAATTCACAGTATCTTGTAGCCTCACCTTCTTGAGGAGCCGTGTGGAGTCCTCGCTGATCTGCATGAACCTCATGATGACGTTGTTGAGGTAGATGTCACTGAGAGTTGCGTGGTCCTTACTCTCCCTCCTCACCTGGTTCAGCAGCAGGTACCAACAGTTCACCGGTGACAGCAGGTTCTGGTCTTTTCTGAAAGGATGACGAGAAAAAGTCAGATGTCAGGAAAGAAATTTAATTGAATGGATTTGAAAATTTTACAGTAAGTCTGTCTCTGCGTCAGCCTTTTGATTGTTTCAGTTGTTTCACAAGCAGTATGTTCAAACATGTCGCAGAGTCTATCATAAAAGCCAAGGGAGAAGTGTGACAGGTGTTATATATCCCCCATACATCTGCGCATGAAAGGTTCTCCATACCAGACAAAGACAACAAAGTGAAGTTGTAAATGCTTTGTATCTATGACATTTTTGGTTCAGAGCTCTTGCAGTGATCTGATCCAAGACGACTTTGTGAAAGCAAACACAGGGTGCCACAGACTTTGAACAGACATCGGGGACTAAAGTTAGCGAAGCCATGGATGTATTTTGAGATAGGCTGAAAAGAAGAATTACGCACAACCTGTGACAGCAGAAGACAAGGATGGAAAGAGAAGTTGCAGTAAAGGAGTAAGAATAGAAAAGCGTAGAGAAAAAAAATAGAGCCTGAGAGACATTTCCTGCACGGTGTGCAGGCTGCTTCCAATCTAACTGTAGGACATTGTCCAGGCCAGAGCAAGCTGGGGCCCTGTGTAAGCACTGGCCTGCCGGCAGACTTCCTCTGGGTTAATCTATAACATTCCTCCTCCCTGCAAAAACGTAGCAAAGAATATGAATGTGCGTGCGTGCGTGTATTTTGGAGAGGTTTTAAAGCTGGGTCTTGGGTTAAGTCCTGCAGGAACCATATGGAGATTCGCCTCTGCTCCCCTTTACAAAGTTAGTTTGCATAAACAGGCAGCACTTGTCAGCACAACAGGTGAAACCTTGCACTCTGCAACTGACCCAACCCTGAACTAATCTTCAGTATTACCAGCACATCTGCTGGAATAGCAAAAAAAAATGAATAAAATAACAAACATTCCAGACAGCTAAGTGTTCCCTGAGACCACACAAAAACAGGAAGCAAACTACATTTGATAAAGGCCATAAACGCGGATATGAAAAACATCCAAGGGCATCCATTTATCAGACACCAGGAAAACAGCATGTTAAAAAACTTTTTAACTTTTAACAACTTATTTGGTTAAAAGCTGAATCTTGCACCAACGCCACATGAGTGGGTGATATGACATGTGGAAAGGATGAGAAAGCTACAGAAATAGAAAGTAAGTGAAGTTATCCCAGAGCTGCAGCGGTAGCTCTGCTGGACAGCATCACACACACACACACACACACACACACACACACACACACACACACACACACACACACACACACACACACACACACACACACACACACACTCTGTCACAGAGCAGTTACCATAATCCTTTTTGCATTATGTATCAGGAGAGTGCAATACTTCTCTTCTACAGCTCTGCATCTAGACATGTGAAGACTAAGCGTGAGTGCATGAGATGCAATCTTCAGGCAGTGAAGCTGGAGGTGGCACAAAAATTAATAAAACAAGCTCCTGGACCTCGGCAGTCCTTTGCTTTTTCTCGAGGATCCTCACTCCATGTTGCCACTATTGTACAAAAAGGTACTTTTCTGTGATGGGATGCCAACTGGTGATGTGAAAGCTGCCTACTGGCTAGATTTTTGAAAGTAAGCATGACTGATGGGTTCAAATCTTTTGCTTTAACTTATTCTTTCTGCTCAGAGTAAAACAGTGGGACAGTATGTGCACATGGCTTATAAATTCTGTGCGTCACAAAACAAACTGAAAAGGAAAAGGAGCAGCACTCCCCTTTCCGAGTCCAGCAAGGACCCAAAATACGCATCAAAATTAACCCGAATAGATGCCGGTTTCCACACATATATAAATAGTTCTATTAGTATTTCTGGGTTTTTTTGTTAATAAACTGGCCAAACTAAATAAAACTATCAACCTGGATTAAAAAGAGGACAGACGGAGAAAGCTAGTGGGGGACTCACACAAGCTGTGACTACATAACCCCCACTGAGAGTTGCTTACCCCACATAATGGCAGGAAAATCTCTCAGTGTCATCATTTCCTCCTCAGCCAGGGCAGGAACTGGGTCAGACAGACTCACCAAAGGAAAGTCAGGCCCCCAAGAGCCTCAAAGACAGGTATGAACGAGCAAACCAATGTCGAGGATAGGCAGGGAAGAAGTTGACTGAAGCAAGAGCTCATTAGCAACTTTTCTCCTATCCATGTGTGCATGTGTGGAGGTTCCATCCATTCATGCTGTGTAAATGAACGAGTAACCGGGTCAATGTCAACATAAATGCACTCTCATACAGTAGATGGATGCTGACAAGGAAGGATAATTACCACTTTAGTATGCAAGGTACTGAAACAGGAGCTCTTAACAACAACAGATGTAAAAAAAAAAAAAAAAAAAAAAAAAAATGTTGACGTGCTAATAATTCTTTTATTGTTAAACTGCAGTGGAGGCATCTATAATGACTGACCTACAATGTGGCCATATAGCTGTTCCAGAAGCTATGTGATCCCTGCAGTTATACTGAACGTATCCTCTCAAAAAGTTTGGATTTTCAAAAGTGGCAACAGTGAGCAAAATCTGTAATCAATATGCTGAGGAAATGTTGCATTTTTAATCATCCATGTATCACCTGTCCTGTCCCAACAAAGTTGAGGTTTTGATGAAATGAAGACACTTTTTCTTTTTTAATTTTCTCACCATAGAAATAAAATTATAGCATGGTGCAGAAAGTCATGCGTGCCATTATATACACTATGCAATCACAACATGTTCCATACCTTCTTTTAATCCTAAGAGACAAAGTGAGGAAGCCCTGAAACCAGAAGCTAAATTCTTGACAAAAGCATCCTATTTAAGACCATCCCACATGTGGCTTCAGCAATATAAATAATTCAATGGTTCTTCTGTGACTCCATGTCCCTTCCTGAACAAACTTTGCATTATACAATATCTGGCTGCTTGTGTGTGCGTTGAAGAGGGAGTGAAAGAGAAAGGGGAATGTTTGCCCACATTTGTTCATTTGTGTGTGTTTGTTGTGCAAACCGCCATTGAAACCCAAATGAATGGCTTCTGAACAGCAGTCCTGCTGTGAGCTGGGCATTGTGATGTCTGTCCTGCTTGTTTCTCTTCTAAAGAAATAAAAGGGAAAACACTAATATTACCAAACATTTTGTCTGTAAGATTATTGCCAACTGACTAATGCATCTGCTACAATAAGAAACTGCTGTCGTCTGCTGTATTGCAGCATTGCCCGACATCTCGGAGGCTATAAACTCATGTTGCTGCTTTAACCAGCTGTGTGCTATGTAGAGTTTCCCAACTTCACTGCACAATCAATTATTTTGCAGTTTAGCAGTTTTTTCCTCTCTCTGGAGATGGTGAGGAGAAAGAATGCATATGAGGAAGATCTCCTCGTTGATTAGGATTTAATTCAAGTGTAGTATGTCTTGCGGTCATAATTGTACATAAGCCATAACAAAATTAAGCTAAAGCGCGATACAGGAGGGAGTTTGTTTGTTGGTGAAGCTGCATGTCTCTGTAGCAGTTTACATGGCTTTCTAAAGACAAGTGGATAACATGAATTCTCAGCATGTGACACAACCCTGCACAAGAAGAGACTGCAGTGGCTTAAGTGTTAAGGCTGCTCAGAAGCAATAAAGATGCATTACAAATTCTTATGTCATCGCGAACTACTATCATTTCTGTTCAGGGGTGAAAAAATGCATACTGCTACAGTCACCATCTAGAGAACTTCTATGATTACGAAGAGATTTATTTCTCGGTGAGCTATTTTTAATGTGCAGCTCGACTCTTCAGAGAACCTTTTGCATTTGCATCATCCATCTTCTACGGCAGTCTTACCACCAGTCTTTCAGATTTTACACAAGTACAGCTCAGCGAGAGCTCCCCTGAAGGCAGTTCTATTCCTCTCCAGCAGTGAGTCACAGCAATACCCCACAGGTAACACAGAGTCTGTGAATTCTCACAAACTTCTTTTCACTCTTGAGAAGGATTATGGACTGAACTCCTACTGAGTCCCAATGTTTTCCTTACACACTGACGTGTGAGAAAGATGCAGCTTTAGCCCTTTATGGAAGCATTAAAAAACAGTTTAGGAACAATTTCTTGTCCAAGACATTTTAGGAGGGGTGTGGGACCACAGAGGGATAAGCATCGACCTCCACCTGTGTTTTGCCTTGTAACCCAGTAGCAACTTAAACAACAGCCGTCTAAAGGCAAAGTGAGCACATTCCAAATGTTGTCCAAACAGGGGAAGCATTATACAAATCCTGCATATTAATGCGGTTTCAACAAAGAGAAAGACGTCTTGTCAACTTGCCTCAGCATCAGTTATTTAAACCAAACTCAAAAATGCTGCCTCACTGTCAGCTCCAGCCCCTCGTGTTAAATGCAGCTCGTCTAGACTAATTACCAGATTTAGCTGCTCATTTTAATGCTATTTTTGCATTTTGGTGTTGTACCATGAAAACCTATCGTATGAAAACTGGCCCGAGGCTGTAGAAAAAACACGGAAACACGTTTTCACACCACAGATAAACCTGTCCAATGAAAACAACCCCCAAGAGTACGGAGGCCTTACTGTACTTGTGTTTATGTGAACACCAAAATATGAGCCACATGATTTAAAACTCACAGGAAGGTTTTCAATGTTTTTCCAAACGCCCTATATTTACTCAAGAAACACTCCCGGTGCCACTTGCCAAATGTTTACCCTGTGAAAGGAGTGACCAGACTGTACATGACACAATGAAAACCACAGAGTGCCATACTGGAACCTCCACAGCAGTTATACACACGGACGCACGCAGCTGTTAGAGCCATCGAGGCTTTAGAGGGAGAACTGAGGCTTTTTTGAGGCAGCAAAAACTTTTTGCTCCATCCACAAGATTAAACAATATGCTAATGTATGCTTTTCCGTGAGCAGCCGTGAGCAGTGCAATAAGGACAAAAACTACAGCATGTTTAATGGTGTCAAGATCTATAAAAAGGCTCCCAGTGGAAATGTGATGCACAGTGAACAGAGGAAAGACTGAGACAGGAAGAAAGAGCCTAAGTTGATTTTATCTTGTTTTCATTTACCTCCACAGCTAGGAAAACCATATATCAAATTAAGTTCCATGTCTTCTAGTTGCATGTCTTCTATAATTTGTTCATGGTGACAACAATACCCAAGCCCAGAGAAAAAAACCCAGATAACTCATATATTCATATGTCCACATTTTATTAGGTCTTAGACTTACTAGTCTAAACCAAATACTCAATAATGACAAAACCAAAACAGACATTTCGTTAATTAATTTGGTAATAAACACTGAAATGCCATATTTACGTAAAGTTTTTCACAGCCATCATCTACTTCTTGGTTTAAACACCACATGCAGTCTTTTTGGGAATGATCCTACAAGCTTGGCACATCTCTATTGGAAATTTGTGCATTCCTTTTCACAGAATTGTTCAAGCTCAACAAGGCTGCGTGTTGAGGTTTCAGGTCTCTCCAGAGATCCTTTACTGGATTAAGGTATTAAATCTGACTCGGTCACTCCGGGACTTTTACAGTTTTACTCCAGCCATTCCTTTGCTTTCTCAGTGGTTTGCTTTGGGTCATTGACAGGCTGAAGTGTAAACCTTCACCCAGCTTCAGATTTTAAGCAATTTGGAAAAGGTCTTCCTCTTCCTTAATTTCTTTTAAATGTGAATTTTAAATTCAAAATGTCTATTTCTCCAACTATATTAGCAAACAGGACAAAAAAAACCTAAAGGACAAACCAACATTAAGGAGACAGCATGCCCTTACTTGTACTGCTGATGATCCTTGGTGCTGCGAGTCTTTGCCATGAAGCGTTCAGCCAGTTTCTCGAGGTTTCTGGAGTACTCCATCTCTATTTCCGCCTTCTTTCTGAAGAAGTCCTGAAGGTCCTGCAGCAGCTGGACCCTCATTTCTGTCTGCTGGTCCAGACATTTCTGCTGCTCCACCAACTGGGCCCTGATCTCTGACAAAACAAAGGAATGAAAGAAAAAAAGAAATTAGGATGAAGAATAAAACTTGAAGAGCGTTAAAAAGTTGAGATCGGTATTTTTTTTCTTTTGGTTTGACAAATCATAGACAATCATTTACATTTGAAATGGTCACAGTCATTCAACAATTAAAGATGTGAAAGCCAGCTTTACAAATCAACATACAGACATCATACACTTGAAAATGATTGATGAGCAAAAAGGACGAATGATCAGCATGAAGGGGAATTTCAACACAGTTCTTATGCACAGGAATACGACTGAACAGCCCAGTGCAGCTTATTATTTCTTAATTAGGAATCTCCTGAATGCCTGTAGAGAGGTTGTTAAGGTTGACAAAACTGTCCTCAGGTGTTTCATTTGAGCTAAAATAACCTGACACCAATCACCCTGAGTTAAAGCACAAACCTGAACACCCACACAAATACATGCACCCAAATCCATCTATGACGGCCTTATCTAAATAAGCCCTATGTGCAGGCTGTGTTACTATCCATGCTCTTTTCAGGAAAAACACACAAGTCAGAGTGCTCCTTGTTTAAATGGCCATGCTCATCATGATAAAGCTGATCTAACAAACACATATGCACTCACTTGCATAGCAGCAGCCACTCACATATTGCTTCCTCTGTGTGCTCCATCTTGCTGGGCCTTGTATAATTGATTTCTACTAAAGGAAAGTACACTCAGTCAGACGTCTTGAGCAGAGGAGATAGATTAGAGGTGATTTAGAGCTACGCAGACACCAATTGAGGGAGGTGATTCCTCATTTTAAAGGTGAGGCAAAAAGTTGCAACGTGCCTTCACAAACCCTTTGTACAACTCACTGTGCAAGGTGTTTTTAAAAGTAACCGTTTTTTTTGTTTGTTTGTTTGTTTGTTTGTTTAATGCACTGCAATGAAATCTCAGAAACAAAAACAAGGATAATTGTTTCCGGACAGTTTAATGGGCATTGTGTTTACTCCATTAACAACTATTGATGTTAAGATAATAACAACATCAATACCTAAAGATCAAATTGTTAATATTGTAGGATATGAAATCCATGCTGAAGAAGAATCACAATCTAATCTGGCTGAGGTTGACATGTGCTGATTGTTGAAGCCATATAATACCTGTATTAGGTTCCACTCTGTTAAGAGAGCAAGATGCGGAGCACTGTCGTCCTGGAATTAATGGGACATCGCAGTTGTGTAATCATATTCCGTGTTCTTTATTAACAAAGAGAAGGAGCTGCAATTCCATGAAGAAAATGTAAAATGTAGCAATGGTTCAAAGCCAGTTCCATAATAATAAATCATATTTCCACTTCACGGGGAAAGCTTCTCATCTTTTAAAACTTTAAAATGCCACTTTTAAGCAACAAAACATTGGCAACATAATCCACGACATCCCCGAATACATGAAGTCATACAAAGTATGCCACTTCATGGCTGATCAGATGATACTGCTCATTTATTTTATAGCACTCACTGCGACCACCCACCGACCTGCAGAATGTAGGATTATTTATTTTTTTGTAGTCAAATTCACTCTAACCAGAAACAATTAGGAACCCAGAGCTAAGGAACATACTCAGCTATAAGCTTGAATCTCGCCAGCCCGCTACTTAATGAATACATACAGCCATCAACTCTGAAGTACAGTGGACTAAAACAAAGATAATAATGTGATGAGACAATTAAAGAGCAGCAAATGCCTCTGAAAAAAAAGAGACATAGAAAGATCCCTGAGAAGTCTTTCAGGAGACCATCAATATTTAGTCAATCAAGCTACTTAATGGCTTGATGTAGCGATCAAATCTTAAAAAGCCTCTACTCCATTTATAAGCCTCAAAGATTCTAACAATCCACATAAATTAGAAGCAATGCTAAATGAGAAGGAGTGTTCATCACAGCAGTTTGATTCTCAACCACAACAAACCAAATTATGAATCTTGACAGTGAGATTTCTAAAGCAAAGAACAGTTTTGACTTAAATTAAGAACCCAACACACCAATATAAAGAACTTCAGGTCATTAGCCGCATTCGCACTGTAGGAACCTTTGGCAGTTCCTATAACCTTTTCAGGAACGGGGACGTTTTCTCCCGCATTCGGACATACAGGAAGTTCCTATAGCCATTTCAGCTCCTTCTCCGAGGCTGGGTCTTTTCTGGGTTCTATAGGAACACATCTGACGGAGGTGTTTGGTGGTCGGTAGCTACGCCCCTTGTCATGCTGTCACGGCTGAAATGTTTCCTCGTACGACACAGACACAATCTGCATGTGTTTAATAAGTTAAACTGACACGTCGTCTCCTTTGTCTGCGGCGCTCTGCTCTCCTTCCTTCATGAAACAAAGAAGTATGGCCTGCGCTCGATCCCGACTCTCTCTGTGTGCTCTTCCAGCCTCGATGTTAGACGCCCGATGTGATCGTCCATGATTAATATCACCATCATGCAGACCATGAACACGGTGGCCTCCCCGCTCTCCATATTAGCTTCTTTGTGGTGTTTTTTTCTTCTCTCCTTACTTTTTGCGGGTTTTGTTTTGTTTTGTTGTTGAATGTGGCGCTAAAGTAACACGTCACTGACGCAGACGGCTGCGTCGCTGCGTCTCGACCTGGTCCCGACTCATGTGCGAATGCAGACTGAAACAGTTCCGCTGGGGAAGGACAGTTATCAGAACGAAATTCGAGGAGGACCGTTCTTAGAACGGCGTTCTTAGAACGGCTCTGTCCGAATGCGGCTATTGTCAAACTGTGCTAAGAAGGAGGTTATGATTCTAAATGTAAAGTCCAGGCTTTCTCATGAATAGGTGAAGTTTGCAATTGTTTCCATTTTAAGAGGGTCTGAGGATTAAAACAAAGCTACCATGGCTTTGACGCAATGAGGAGTACCGGATCATTTGACACAATTACACTCTCGACTGCACAAGGAAACTCATTAAATCATTAATTTTCCAAGTCAAGCATTTGCCACAGGAGCTGCAGCACCAAGTTTACATATCAGGAAATTAATGACAGAAGGTAACCACCTGTCAGCGGAAACTACAGGACAGGTGCTGTCTAACAACTGAGAGGCAACTGATGATTTCTGTTTTAAAATGAGAAATTTCACCACATTTCTACCACATTAAGAGAGAGAGATATTGTTAAATGTTTATGCAGAAACAAATCTGTAAAACTGGCAAAAAGAAGAATATTATGGGGGAGAAAAGAAGTTCACAGGAACCCAACCCAACCTCATCTCCCAAGCTCAGTGTCTCTTGGGGATGAGCTCATCAACAGCCATGTTCACTGTCTGAACTCTTTGTGGGAGTCAAGTTGGAAACACAAAGGAAAATAAATGTTGATGGCGTGAAAATTGACCCAGGAAAAAAGACGGAGACATGCGGAGGTTTCAAAACAATCCCCTTGTCTAGTCGTTTCATGGTGGTTCCAAAAAAAGAAGCTTAACTCTTTTTTCATATTGACATTGGAAGTTTAAAAAAGGGAGAGAAAAAGTTTTCACGGTTATTCTTCCTATTGTGAGCATAATCTAAGATCTGACAGTAACACGAGAGAGAGTGAGTCATCTAATCCCACAGGCAAATATTTAAAATGAGGGACTAAGTTACTTTAGTGCCTGAGCCTCATCAAGCTTCTCCTTTTGATCATAGCGAGGCTTTATGTAAACACCGTGCTAAGAACGACGTCAGGTTTCTGACTGGTTTCTTTCAAAGTAAACAGAACGAGCAGAGGCTGACACAGTAGCTCGTCAATGCATTTAAAAAAAAAAAAAAAAATGAAATCCAAAGTTTTGCAAAATCTTATTGACTATTACATACTGCATTCCTGCCATTCTGAGGTAACAATTATGGAAAACACAAGTGGAGGCCTCAATGCTGGAGGGACATGAGATTAGGGGGATACGTTGGGGGTGGGGCATCAAAGCGCTTTCTGCTCCCTTTCATAGCACTGAGTTAACAGTTAAAATATCAAGTCTGTCCTTCAATTTCTCTCTCAACATCAACAAAGCAAGCAAACAATCCACAAAGCTGGATCGTTTTATAGGCCTATCCAACCACGTGCTGGCCTGACTGGTAGCTTGCAGAATTGAAGCAAAGCCTATAAAGTTGTCAGCAACAAATCCAGCTGACTGATGGACATCCAGGCAGTGTGGCCTAGAAAGCACATGGTGCTGATATGGACAATGAGAAAGTGCTTTGCAGCCTTTGTGGCGAACAGTTTGGTCCAAAGCCCCTTTGTTTCTCAGTTGGATGTTATCCAAGTGCTCCTTTGGAGGACACATCGCATACTTCCCATAACCCCATTCATGGCAACAAATATGTACAAAGTTGCAGTTCAGAAGAGCTTCTGATTTGCCAGATAGGCCTGTTCTATTGTCAAAGAAAGTGTGTGGTAAGCAGGACAGGTACTGACCCACAGTGTCGATCCTCTGAAAGAGAAACTAGGCTTCAGTATAAACAACTCAGCTGCTGTCAGAGAGCCAGAGAGATGTATATGGTTTATTTTCTCTCTTGAACCCAACAATATTCAACTTTCCTATGGATCAATCTCTCTGTATCTGTCACCTTTGCTTAATGCAGCAACGCATTTCTCTAAACTCTCAGAGTTTCTACATTTTTCCTAGTTGATTACAGTTTCCTTCAACAACTATCTGGGACATGCCGTACCGCATCAGTCCCAGGGCTGCATTTCTACATGCAGAGTGGCTCATCAGCAGCACCTGAAATAGCAGCTGAGGCCTGGGGAGGAATGATACAGGAGGGTGCCCGGCCTCACCATCTGCTTCAGATCTAGGTTTTGGGACTCGGGGAGTTGTCTGTGCCTCTTCTGGAGGCTGGATACAAGACAGGATAAATACCATCAAAGGTAATTACGAAAAGGCCGATCACTTTTTAAAAGAGCACAAGCTTTCAATTACAGATGGAGCGGGATCACATGCCAGAAAGAGCTCAACGTCTATGGCATGTAATCTTCTGACGTTTTGTGTGGTTTGACAACCCAACAAGGCCCTACTGCCATACTTAATTATAGTGGGGCTATCATTCATAATGGTGCTTCTCTGGGAAATGCATACCATATGACAAAAATTATACACAAAGTATCTTTATTCAAGCAACTGAATTGCTAAAAGATGCGCCTGCCCCACTGTTCATTTTGACAAAGCATGACTCATCATGGTATGAGCTGTTTTTCTAAGATATGATGATCCGGGACCGCACGGTCATGAACAGATGAAAAACAGGTATCGAGGATGGATGGATGGACACCTGGGGTCTATATTTAAGAAATAGAGGAACAGACAAAACACGTAGGGGTGGCCAACTGTTACTGAATAAATTGAAAAAGGACTTTCAAACTGACACAGTTTGACTCTTGCCATGTTCAATGGCATAAATATAAATGCTGACAAAGTTGACAGAAATAAAACCAGATTAATCACAACAGACATGATAAAAAAAAAATACATTTTGATCCTGCATTTTAGGTTTCTCCAACATTAGAGCCTGCCAGCACAGCAGTTCAAGGTTTGATGCTTTATTCTCTCCAGCTATCCCTTAGTCTAGAAGCTAAAAAAAATTAGAGGAAGTCCAAATTTGACAACTTGACTCATGAGGCCAACAAATCATGACCCAGAGTTTCATACACAAAGCACTGCACACTTTAGTCACTGAGAAGTGACTAAAGCTAAAGAAGTTCCAAGTATTTTTGTGATGCAGAGTTTGGGAAAAGAATCGAGAATGCTAGTGGAACCAGTAAAGCTTTTCAAGACTTTGGTATGTTCACTGTTAGATCTACAATCCTATCTGCCTTCCACCTGGAAAGGACTGCTGGAATACGTTGCTGTGTTACTGTTACTGAATTATTGATACTAACGTCTCCTTCTTCTTGTCATTACATCTCCATCTGTAATAAAATAAGTAGAAAAGACAGAAAATCAACTCTTCATATAAAATAAAGCCATCAGGAATACAGGATAACTTGAGGAATAGTGAGGTCAGCATAAAGTAGAGACTTGCCAAAAAGATCACTGCAAGCTCAGCCAAATTACACACACCATACTGCCAGTTATACTAAAGCATTTTATCTGAAAATAATACAGAATGTGGTCCCCGTTACAACATCTGACTGACATGCTGGCAGCATCCAAAACCACAGACGGGTTTCCAATGGAAGTACTGTAGGCTACTGTGATCCAAAGAATAGCTGCTCATTCAGAATGGAAAAGAGCCTGGCCAATAATGCTCTGCTTCTTAAAAAACACTGTAAGCTGAACCATCTCTACTGTTTTTTGCGGTTTCTTTTGTTTTGTTTTTGAGGAATTTTATTTCATCTTCACGGACCCAACTGCTCAAGGTTGGGTGCAGTTTGTGCTTAAATGTTCAATTTCAAAGCAAAGTCCTGTTTTTTTTTTTTTTTACAGCTCTGTCTTAAAGAAAATTCTCTTCCCTTCCTCCTTATACAAATAAAACCTGCAACATTTTTTTCCCTGGAGCACAATTGTATGTCTAATGGAGAAGAAAAATATTATTAAATATGCACAACTTGCTAACTCCCATATACACACATGAAATGCAGTAGCGATTATGGTACGAGTTGTGTTTTCACATGACACTGTGGGGTATTGTGGCAAAACCCAGTGAGTTAAGGGACCTATATGTGCTTTTTATAGTCTGATACAGAAACAACTCAACCATGAAGGCTAACCATTTGTGCTGTTCACAAAAAATCCCAGAGGTCAAAAAACACATGTTGGAGTAGAAGATTCTGGAAAAAAAAATGACCCTTTAATCTGCGTCGCTCCCATTCAACGAGGTCATATTTTAATGTGCACTTTCAATAACTGAAATGTAATCATCTCTGCCAATTAGATTCGGCTCTCCTAAAAAGGCAGATGAGCCAAAAGCCACAGTTGCTAAGGCAACACCCCCACAGAGGAGAGGCCTACAGCAAGCGGGAGAGAGATCAATCATGTCAGACTTTATAGTGGCCAGCGAGGACCATCATTCTCATCCAAACAAAATAAAAGAATGACGAGCTCGGTGCTGGAGGAGGAAAGCAGATTTTAACAGTCAGAGCTGTGTGTTCAGCTGCTGGTTAACATCTAGACATTTTGTTTGATCTGGACACCAGTCTGGTGTGTTGGTCTGCTAGATGGACTGGCTGAGATTTGTGTGGTTCACAAATGGCCAACCGATCAGGTTGATGAGGTTACAGAAGGATAAGCATATGTAAAATGTAAAAAAAAGTCGCCAACTCTCTCGTACCTCTGAGGTCAGCACTGTCAGAATCACTTTCTATTGTTGTGACACATGAGAAATTTTGAGTAAATGTTCATTTCCCCTGCGAGTGAATCCACGCAATGCAGCGAGTTACGATATAAAACGCTGGTACGATCAAGTCTGATGTTTGGAGAGTTTCAAGTTTCTGAATCATCACTAAAATCCTGTAAATCAAAGCCCCTCCTGCCATCCCCCTCCAAAGGAACACACGACAAACACTTCACATTTTTTAGGCCTACACAGGTGAGCATTTGACACTTAAAAAATGTCCTTGTCCCAAACAGAAAGATTCAAAGTAGACAAGCAACGCTACGGACGGGAAGCTGCTGCTCAACATCAAAGAGAGGAGAATCTGTGATAAATACAAACATCTCTTTCATTCTCTTGGCAAGACCTCGCCCACTTGTCTTATTCATCTTCAGAAAATACCGAGCTGCTCTGTCTGCTGCCCAAGGGGACCAAGATCACTAAATTTGGGGGTTTTAATGATATGAACACAATCTGCTTGCTGAAAACCGATCCAGGCAAAGCTCCTCAACTTGCCTGAATTTAACCGATAACTTCGACGAACATACCGCATAGACAAGTTCTAACTTTTGTTTTGTGTTTTCTCAAATGAAAAATGACACCCCACCTTGCATCTGGTATGCCTTTGTACTTTTGTTTAAGGATATTAGTGATGTGAGAGATGAAGGAGCTAAAGCTCCGGTGTCAAGGAAGCCACTCGTTCTCAACAAAGCTAACCTCAGGTGAAAAACTTGGCTGGGCATGCCTACCTGTCTCACAGTTGGGATGTTTGTTTGGGGTAACAATACTATGAAAACTATGTGGTCAGAGTGCTGAAGAGTTGGTGTAGCATCAGAAAGATACACATGCACAAGCTTTCATCTACAGGAATATATGCTTGCCCTTGCAGCAATCAAAGGGAAACTGTCGCATGCTGGCAGAGACTTGAGGAATACCAACTTCAAAAGATGAACCTAAAGAATGGCAAAGCAGTTGTGTGACCTGCAGCAATAAGTATTGTCGAGGAGTTGCTTCAAGGTGACTGAATCAACTCCCTTTGCATGGGCCCTAAGGAGCTGTGAAGGAAAGAAAAATGTAGGTGGGGCTTTCGCGTGTGTTGAGCTGGAGTTTACTACATTGTAGGTATGGAAAGACCAGATACACAAGATCATCTCATTGGGACACGTTTTCCAAATATGTCAGGAAAATCTACATAGACCGCGATTGTGATAAGATCAAAATCGCAAAATGCCTGCTCAAGAGAAAAGGTTTGGTTGGTGCCTCATGGGGTACCGTTTAAACAAGGCAGCGCAGCCTGGCGAAGGTGGAAGGATTCGTCAGGACTCACTGACTCGCAGCAACTGTGAAAAGAAATTCTTCAAACTTGAAAAAAAAATACTCCTTTTTTTAAACATTTAAATGAACTTGATCTTAGGTTCATTTGAGAAAAACAGCAGCTCGATAAAGCTCCAAAGTGATTTTTTTATGAGCTGCATATCAATTGACAAACTAATCATTTTATCACCAAAACTTAATCTAACCGGCAATCTGTTTGGTGTGTAAACGTTGACACATTAAAACATTGACTTTAATTAGTAATTGCACTCAAAGCAAATTTCCCCTATTCTGTGAATGTTTGTCCTCATACTGTCCCGTCAGCCTGTTGGACTCCCCGCCTCTGCTGGCAAAGGTTTTGTTGTTCTCTGTCCAGAATCTATATTGGTGGCTTTCTAAGCCTTCCGTTTATCCGTCTGTCTATTGACCTGATGCATTTGTACATCTGCCTTCCTTCATCTTATGTACATCTCCATTTAAAAGGACTTTTGTAAAAGTGACTTTAGTTACAGGATACACCAGATCTGTGTCCCAGAGCCAGCAAGAGCTGCAGGAGGCTTGGGTTAACAACGAATTCCCAAAGTCGGGACACAGAGGAGAAGTAAAGGGAGAAGAGGAGATGGCAGTACATAGAAGTAGCTAATGTGTCAGTGACATACGCTGAAACACTACCCCAAAATGCCAAGCTCAACCAGGAATAAAGCCAGGAACATAACAGAGCTCGGACAGAATATTTGGCTATTTGGATATCCGGATATCCATTCATTGGTAACTATGGTTTCAAATTTTTGAAGTAGTCAGGTCGGCATCAATAAAGTTGCTACAAGTCAAGGTAGCAAATTTTTTGATTTAGTGAAATAACCGTTTACACAGTTTTGTGCAAGCACACACGGGACAAAATATAACATATCTACTATTTCTGAATTTCTATCTTGCAAAAAGGTGTCTTGCAAATTGTCCTTATCAAATTGTGACTAGGGCTGGTATCCCGACTGAGTTGCTGAATCGATTCAATTCCAAATCAGAAGGTTGTGATTCAATTTGATTTCCGATTCGATTCAATATTGTTTCAAAAATATTCAGGTTTAGTTCAATTTTGGCTTGGCAATAAAAAAGGTTTTCAAAAATTCATGTGAGACTGCCAATGCAGGTGATGCAGAAAATGGCATATAACAAAAAAAAATAGTGTATTTTTAAAACTAAAATCAATTTGAATTGGAAAATTGATTGTTTTGTTTTGAGTCTAAATTGTGACAGTTGCCATGCGGGAAACTAAGTGCATACATGATTCATTGCTGTGTGCTGGGCAGTATCCAGCTTATAGTCTAACTACATCTCGAACACAAAGATGAGTAACATTTACACACAGAAGTTTGTCTTTCAATAAACCTCCGTCTGTCGCCTCAGGCCATTTAGAAAGGTTGAGGGCCTTAATGTAATTTTTGAGGACAGTGCTCATAAATGAATTCTTAATACAAGCACAGGAGAGGAAGGGGAAACAGACCTGGGGGCGATTTTCTGTTTTTCATCTTCGTCCTCGTGCTCAAATAGCTTCCCTTTCAACTTAATGAAAACTAATACCACCAAGAAGACTAGATGTTATTAGGTTAATCCTTTTTTGAAGATTCCACGAAAAGATTAGGGCAGGAGACTATGTGCTGCAAAATAATGTGAAACACAGGAGAAAGTTAAAAGCTGGAAACAAACCAAAATTCAAAAATACAGAAATGTAACTCGAGACAATACAAAATGGGCAGCATATTCCAAGGTGGAAACTCTTTGAGCTAAACTAAATGAACATATAAGCCTAATGGTAGTACTGTATGGTAGATAGTCTGATAGCTTTGGAAACCCCTACGCATTTTAGACAATCAATAGCAGGAGCCTTTTGTGGTGCATCATCATTTTTCTGAAAACAGTAATTTGATATTCGTACCCAGTTCACATAATGGTTCACCAGGCGTGTAAAGATAAGTATGGTGGTATGCATCAGTTTAGCTTTCTAATACAGTGCATATACACACACGCACGCACACATATCTTTCTGTAATGGACAGCAAATCTTATTTTTAAAAAAAAAGCCCTCATTATGACCACCAATAGAGTGAGTAGAGTTGCCCATCTTGTGACAACCTGCATCCTGGAATTCACATGGATTTTATTTTGCCACATGCCACCTACCTTTACAGTTCTGCAGGTCAGTCAAACCTCTTCCTAACATGGCAGGCGACTCCCCTACAGTAGCATCCTCCACCAGAAGGGCAGCAAAGGCGCCCACAAAAACTTAGGGTGCTAAAAACTGCTCAGAGAACACAGCAAAGACCCTGCCTCCGTCTGATGGCATCTGTGGCAAGCACGCCTAGTCGACAAAGACTCCCCTGAATACTCATAGAGCCAAAAGGACAAGAGGACTGACTCAAAAGTATGCAGGTGGTCATAATGTAATGGCTGGTATGTTCATTTTACAGGAAGAAAAAAAGAGTGGTGTAGCATGAGAAAGATCACAAAAAAGAAAGAAAGAAGGGGCCATTCTTTTAGGATTTGTTTAAGATTTGAACAGTATCCACTAAACAGCAAAGAAGAGCATCATCTTCTCATCTTGTGTTTCCCTTCTTGTCACTGACCATGCGTCACCATACCACAGAAAACAGCACCTTGCAGGAAGCGGGGTTTCTGAGCCTTTGATTGGGTTGAGCCTGCAGAGGAGCTGGAGGGGCAGCGGACGAACAACCCTACTATTCAAGACCAGTCCTGTAATTCCAGAGGGAAGTGCATGCTATCCCGGTGGGAGGAGAGAGGGAGCAAGAGAAACGGCGAGGGGAAGCGGGAGTGAAATGAGACTGATTATTAGTTGAAAAAGTGTTGCCAAGGACAGCTGAGAGCTTTTAAAGCTCTCAGACAGAGAGAAGACTTGTACGATTTGTTGGGAATGCTTCAAGCACTGTTCAAAATTCCAATAAGATTAACTCTCCGGCGCAATAAACATTTGATGCTGCTTTTCTGGGGAGACATTAACATTCTGTATAGCAACAATAACAACAATGCAAACTAACAAAAAAAGACGTGCAGGGAAGTTTTCCATGAGCAGGAATCGGTGCTAAAGAGCTCAATAGAGCGTTAGCAGGACTGCACATGTCAACGTTCACCCCACAAGAAACAATGCAGTCTTTTCTTGATTGTACACAAAGACTTCCATCTGTTGCTCTCTTATAGCTCACGTGCAAATCTGAGGATCACTCTTTAATATACTTTTTTGTTTCGTCTTTGTTTCTCATCACGCTTATCTCCTCCTTCACAGTTATTCACTTTTTGAATGAAAGATTAAATCAATTTAAGCCACACATCCTTTTCAATTAGCTCCAGAGGACAAACAAAAAAACACAAGTGGATTATATGAGGATGACTTTCAAACTTAGCAGCTCTAGTGTCCCACTAAGCTTTTCCCATGGACAACTTTTAAAGACTTATTTTAAGGTCAAAGACGATGGATAACTCATCTTATCTGCAAGGAAGCAGCTGGCTGAGACAAAGGACAAATAAAAGATTGTACTTCTGTGGACGTTCTACACACACACACACAAATGTGCATCATGCAGACACACACACATGCCCATTCAGCCATTCCTAAAAATATCTTTACAAACCCTACTGTGTCTTAACACAGGCGGTATTGATTACTAGGGTAATGTCTTTAATGAAATTCTAAGTAGCACAGGGCATCCTTGTGTTCCAGCCGAGAGAATGTCAATAGATGTGTTAATGTTTGTGTAACAATGCGCTCTGTATCCACGGGACATTTATCTCTGCTTCTTTGTCTGCATATGCCCATCTGTCATCTTTTCAATCTTTCCGCTTGATTATTTTATTGGGGATTTGATCTAAAGGCATTTACAGGTCATGACTTCAAACCCAAAATTTTCAGTAGTTTGTGCTACAGTAGTTCTTGCGTGGGGCCAGAATACACAGGCCATCCTTTGCTCCCCCCTTGCCTGAATTAGCCTTAGGTGGCCATGACCCTGTCACCTGATAGCCAGTTGTCCTTCCTACTTTTGGAAGGTGCTAACTGCACAAGACCTACAATTTCAGAGATGTCCCACTGTTGCCACATCAAACAGGATTTACCTCAAGAACGAACTGTTTTAGTTACTGCCTAATTCCCACAGTATAAGAGACTAAACTGTAATTAGAAAGTAGTTCATAATCATTTCACATTCAAGTGGTTTCACTGTTGTGGCTAATTGTTCTAAGCACATATTCACTAATCACATAATAATGTTTCATCAATCAATCGCTTGATAATTCTAATTCATTTCTGCAGGAGCAGGGACACTGCAGAAACGTAGTACATATTGAAAACAACAGGATTGTTGTAAATGTAAATGTATTTTATTTATACAGCCCTTTACAGACAATCGTTACGATGTACCAAAGTGCTTTACAGCAGGTAATAAATAAAGAGAAGAATAAGTAAAAACAAAAACAAAAAAAAACAACAAGTTGTAGTTAATACAATAATATCCCATCAACATAATTTTAAAAAAGCATTTAGTTTAGCAGTTAAAGGAAGTAAATAAGTAGATTCCTTGTTAATGCTCCATTCCAGCTGATGGGCATTACTTCTATTGCAAGAAGCAATAGTGCAGAGACAGGGTGGGACAAAAAGACATAACTTTGACTCAACTGAGGAACTGTTTTCATTTCTGAGGCAGTGAACATAGTGGACAGCACTTAATCTGGAGCCTGTGCCTGTCTCAACATTTTATAAGTAATCTAGTTACCTCTGTCTGCATGCTCCTGACAGCTGAAGCTAGAAAAAAAAAAAAAAATTTGCCACACACATATATTCCCACAACAACTATGTCACAACAAGGTCACCCACAAGGCCACCTTCGTCAGTCAGACTGAAGCCAAAGTGTTGGCCTCAGAATTGAATGTGAAAGGACATTACAATGAACAAGATAAATGCAAAACCCTTCAAAGTTACCATCCGCAGTCAAGTAAAGAGGTGCAATATAGACGGGAAAAGCTCCCCCCACACCAACACACATGAGACAGAGAAAAATAAAACTATGAAAGCACAACTGGCACAAACTTCACGCAAACACCTCAGAGAAAAAAAAATTGATTATTTTTTCAACCTGCTACTCACATCTGTGACAACTTAAATAATCCACAAAGAGACATTTTTATCCTCATGTAAATACGCTCTGTTCTCTTGAAAGTGGAGTTGTATCTCCGGCACGAAGAGTTGAGTGACTTAATGGATGTCTTTCAGCAATTTGTATCGTATTCAATGCATTCAGTGTTTCAGATGTCCAAATGCAAAGATATTACTGAGATTATAATGAAGCAACCTTCCACAGATAGTGAAATGAGAAGATCTAAAGAAAACATAAAAACTCAGTCAAACTCATCTCACACAGTAGATGACTTCACCTCAGAGGGACATGAGGAATAGAGCTGAGGTTAATCAAACAATACACCTGGACAGCTGACATCCCATTGGGAGAATGGTAGCTTTGGAGCCAAAGTCCCAAAAGTCAAATGAGTCAAATGATGTTTCTCTGTTTATCCATCTCACTCTCTGAAGAGTATCCTTAAATATGACACTGTATGTCACAATGCTTCAAAAAAGGAAAATATACTCATTGCATTACTATAATTGCATTGTTGAGCTGTACAAGACATTCGTCTGGTCTTTATTAGTGCACTCTAGGTTTATTTGTGCTGTGTTTGACTGTATACATTAACGCAGAAGCCCCAGTAAATGTGCAATAGATGAAAATGTTATCAACAGCTGTTGAAATAAGTACTGCAACATGAACAATCTGGTCAAATAATACATGACTGAAATGTCCATAGGTGTAGAAAGGGGGGTTTGATTTCAAGAGCTAGTTTTCAAGTGACTAGTTTTTCATTCCAAACATTACCCGGCCTCTACACAGTCAATTTCTATAGTCTTCCGAATTGCTGGTTCAACAGCTCAACCAATTATCAAGAGCATCAATGTGACCCTGGTCTTCAGTTTGGCTGGTCTCAGGCTAAATATTGAGGGCATCGGGTTTGGGGCTAAGCTGGACAGGCTGACTGTTAGAGTGATGGATGGATGGTGCATGGATGGTTGCACTAAAACTTGGATTGAAGATTGAGGGTAAAGAATTAAGGGCAGGTGGAGGATGGGGGGGGGGGTCTTTGCCTCAGAGCTTGACTTTAAGCTGCGAGGAGATTCATTTTACATCCACATCTGTTACAAAGTCCCCTTGGTCTCAAAGCCAAATGATCTCACCGATTTAAACAATGATATCACAAGCAAAGGCCCCAAACCTTATTTACATAGCGACATAAAATGCATAGTCGTTTTGTTTATATTTCAAGACATTAGAGTTATTCATGTTAGTGATGACAAAATGGAAATCAAAGAAAGTAACTAAAACTTATACTGAAGCCAGTTCCCACCAGCATGACATTTGTAGATGCATTTTCCTGCAGCCACAGGAAACTGCAATAGGAATTTTGCCAAGAGCCAAACTTCAAAGCACAAGCTTCATCAAAAATCAAAGAGTTATAATTATGCTGATATGACACACTTTTCCAGTTTCATCCAAAAATGCACACATGTATTTTTAATGGCTATTTAAGGGCTGTGAATGAATCATCAGAGTGCAGAAATAAAATGTCCATCTTAAGCCTACAATCATTATCAATTTATCATCATGCAAGTTACAAACATTCCCAGGATTGAGCAAAATATTTTGTAGAGCGTCATGTCTCATAAGCAGTAACTAACCAAGCTGACAGCTCAAAGCAAACACTAAAGGAAAGCGGTAATTTAATGCTATAGCAGAGGTTTCAAATTATTTGCTCTGAGCCTGATGCAACAAAATCTGTTAGGCCAAAGTCGCACTGCTAGGGCATAATAATGAGGCTGCCTTTCCTGAGAAAGTCCTCTGCATTGCAGTTGAGTTTTGATGTTTAAAGTGGGGCACAGACAAATATCTCCTCCACTTGCTGGTTCCCAAACCAAAACACAAACTTGAGATATCCTTTCCTGGCGAAGGAATCAAAACAGAGGGGTGAGAAGAGACTGCAGACAAAACACTGAAAGGTGCAAAACAAGTGAGCAAATTTCTCACTCATACCCGTTCCTTTATTCAAGGAAAAACTGGTTATGCCTTTGCCGCTGTCTTAGAGACATGATAAGGCCTAAGTTTAAGGTGTTATTATACTAATGTTCCTCTAAAAAGGAACCTAAACATGTTTAGTGACTTAATCTTGTCCCAACATCTGGTCAAACCTTAATTCTCTCATGACCAAATGTCTGAACATCTGATAACATAAATGACTGATGTGACATAAATGACACTAATGTTGGAAATTTTGCTGTAGTAAAACAGTTTTGCGCATGTACACGTCACTAATTCCAAAATTTGTGCCCTTAAATGTCAAATCACATCTGAATCTTTCCCCTGGCTCAGGTTTCAACCGGAACGTCCTCGCTGAGTGCCAAACTCTAGCCTGAGGACCTAACAGTTCTCTTGTCACAGTCCCAGTCACGGCCAGCAAGGACCGATTTGCTTCAAGGCATCTGGCAGTGAAAGCCAAGCTGTGAAGAATGAGGAAATCCTCATTGACCTCCACCCCACAGGGCACTGAAGGCCAAGACAGGCTAACGTGATCAGCTCCAACATACAGCAACAGAGGGAAGACGAGCAAATCAGGAGGCCTTGCAAAGACCACATAATCATAGTGGAGGCCAATATGGAGGAAGTGACAGAGTTACATGCTCTTATATCCTGAAACTCACGGGCGAGCTTTAACTGTCAGTCCACTGCCCCTTTTCTAAGTGCCAGTGGCTGGCTCTGAGAGCGGGCTCTCAGTCTAGCTCTCAGGCGATGAGATGACATGTCTTCCACTAAAGAAATGTCCTTCAGAATATCTAATTAAAAGCCTTTGTCATCTTCCCTGTGTGAATGCAAAACTGACAAGACTGAACAGGTGAAACCAAATGCCAGTTTAGCCTGCAGGAGGCAACACCAACAGGACGCACCCAATGCTTCAGGATTAGCACACAAGCCCTGATCCGAGAACGACCAGTGAATGTGATGGACCTCAGGGCAGCTGCTCAGAGAGCCACAGCAAGGGACAAAGAGAGTGAGAGAACAAAAGAAGAGACAGATCAGCTTTCACTGCTCTTTGTTTTTCTACACTGGAGCAAGCAGGACTGGGGCTTTCTCTTTTCTATCTCCCACAGTGCCAGAAGATGGAGGCCACCCTTTTCACGTGTAAGAGATGACAGTCCGGCCAAACATGTGCCACACACCCAGCCAGGTTATTATGCACCGCATACCTCTGGCACGCCATTAACCAGGACAAATCGCATGGCCCCAGGGCAGAAGATCGCTTCCTCCACACTGCCTGATTAAAAAGGAAGACATATGAGGCATGTCCACAGTGTGGGTGTGCATGCTGAGCAGCTGACTGAGCAGGTTTATGCAGACATATAGAAACACACACAAACACACTAACCTTATTTCCCAGCCATGTTTGCTTCAGCCACTTCTGTAGCTGTGCTTCATGAGCTGATCACTATCTATAAGTATGGAGATTTAAAGCATATTCTGTGGAATTTGCTCCACTATGAGAAACAGAACGGGTCAGGACAGTATGACGCTTGTTCCACTTCCAGACCAGCCTGATCTAAAAAACTAACTTTGCTTTGCAGCTCACCCCACTCTTATTAAACTATAATAACATGGTCTGTCAGGAATCTGCAGGGACTTCTAGCAGACAGCAACGTGCTCCATTTAAGCCTAACCAAAAAAAAATAATTAAAAATCAACCAGACAAAGAAATGACATAGCAGAGTCTTCCAAAATAACAGGAGTAGCTACCTGCAGTTCTGTGCTCTGTCAGAGGATATTCTCATATAAGCATCATTAAAACAACTGCAATTAGAGAGCTTTAATAGCTCAGTTGTGTGAGATATTAGTCTCAAGCTTAACCGGAACAAGAAGTTATATCAATTGCAGGAAATTTTCTGTTTGTTCGCAAATTATTTCCAGTACTTAATTTGCATTTTGACCCAGGTGTCTAGTTGCTTTGCCATGGTTCCAGTTGGCTTAAACACCCCTATGCTGCCGATAGCTGAAACTCTGGGACTTTCAGCAGTAAAGTAAATCTAAATATTGCTGACTGGTGTAACACAAACCTTACGTACAACTTAATGAACAGCCGACAGCTATGAACCTAAGCAACTGATAAAAGAAACAGACTTTTCTCATTTTTTCATTGGGACAATTACATTACCTAAATGTTTAAGCATTTGTTCTTACATGTATCCAATCATCAGAGTAGTTTCCCCAATTTCTAAAAAAAATATATATATGTTTTTCAAATTCTTTACTATTAAATGGGATATCTTTATCCCAAAGGTATCCCTGACCTTTGCAGTTCTTTGGATGTGGTGGAAACAAAAAGGACAGCACAAATGACAAATCAGTTCCTTGTTTAGTTCCTGATATTTCCTGGAACAATAGCCGCTTTCGGACTGTAGGAACCTTTGGCAGTTCTAATAACCTTTTAATCCGCGGGGCCGTTTTCTCCCGTGTTCGGACATACAGGAACTCGGGGCTTTCTCCCTTAGTTCCTATAACTATTTAGCTCCTTGTCCGAGGTCGGGTCTTTTCATGGTTCTATAGAACGAATCTAACGGAGGCGTGTGGTGGTCGGTAGCTACGCCCCATGTCATGCTATCACGGCTGAAATGTTTCCTCATACGACACAGACACAACCGGCGGGTGTTTAATAAGTTAAACTTACACTGGTCTCATTTGTCTGCAGCGCTCTGCTCTCCTTCCTTCCTTCATGAAATAAAAAAGTATCGTCTCCTGACTCTCTCTGTGAGCTTTTCCAGCCTCGGTATTAGACGCCTGATGTGATCGTCCATGATTAATATCACCATCATGCAGAACATGAACACGGTGGCCTCCCCGGTCTCCATATTAGCTTCTTGGTGGTGTTTTTTCTACTCTCCTTACTTTTACCGTTTTGTTTTGTGTTTGAATGTAGCGCTAAACGGCTAACGGCTAACACGTCACTGAAGCAGACGGCTGCGCGCGGCGCATCAGTCCCTATCAGGTCCCGACTCATGTGCGAATGCAGACTGAAACAGTTCCGCTGGGGAAGGATAGTTATCAGAACGAAATTCGAGGAGGGTAGTTCTGATAACTACTTTCTTAGAACGGTCTGTCCGAAAGCGGCTAATATGGTCAAACAAAAAAAAAAAAAAAGGTTCCAATAACTTCTATAAATAGGTTTGTCAGTGTCAAAATACTGCGTTGTTCATGTGAATGGCCACTAGGAATCCACAACCCCTGCAGACTACAAGATGGAAACCGTGCAAAAGAGTTGGCACGACTGAGACTAGTTTTTCAGGTCACAGAGCAGAGGTTAGTGGTTCGCTGATCAACAGATTAGGTTGTCCTCAGTCAGAAAGCTGCCAGCTGAGGGTTAGTGAGAGAAAAATGGGCAAGAGAGGGCAAGACTCGATACCAAACACGATGCATCTAGGCCAGCCACAATAATTTCATTGTCATTTAATCTTGATTATTTGAAAAGATCTCAATCATTTTGCATAGTCGTAACACACCGCTGGGTAAAACTTCCACCCTGCACAGCTGAGCTGAGCTGAGCTCCAGTTACAGTTCGACCAGCAATTTTAACAAGACCACCGTCTTTGTTCCAGTATACATGCACAGGAGTGGAATAGAATTGTCAACCCAAGTATGTCTCATGCTGTGGACTGTGTGAGAAAACGTACAAGACAATCTTGCCACTTCTAACTTTTGCTGTTTGTTGGATTTTTTTTAAAAAAAGGGAATAAAATCGCACTTAAGGTTCTAACCCCACCAATCAGAAAAAGTACCCACAGATCCACAGCCGTAGCTGCAAATCCATCTGAACAAATACCTAAGGGCGAAACTTTCAAATGGAGTTCTGGACACGTCTCGGCATAAAAGTAACGGAAAGAGGATTTGTCATAATTAATTAGTTTGCTGTGTGTGAAAAACTAAAGTGTGCCACAAATAGTCGATGACTCAGATGGAGTCTTCGCTTCCATTTGACTGTATACTGCAGGCAAGAAGAAGCTACAGAGAAATATCCATTTCACTTATTGCATAATAACCGCATGACGTGAGGCCTCATGACAATAGAATAATTGTAGTATTTATGGAAAAAGCTGACCAATACTGCAGAGAATCAAGGAGACTTTTCATAGGAAGAAAAAGCTTCAGAACTGTCAAAAAATGATAAAAGAGAACTATTAATATAACTTCATGTTCATCTATCAGCCCTTTATGTTTGTTGTATTATCTCACATTAGATGGCATCCATGAAGAAACTCAGTTGGAAGCTTGGAAATCTTTCTCCATGTGACCACCGACAACACCATCACAAGGGGCAAGAGAGATCTTTATCCGTAAATGGCTTTAGTATATGTTTTTTTTTTTTCCAAGGCACTGCATATAAATGTGGCTGGAGTCATAGTTGTGGCTCCTGTTTCCACCTAAAGTTAGGGTGACGAAGAGTTCAGACTGGGGCTTACAAGACCTGCCTGGGGCTGATCACACACCAGCCCTGACTGCTGTGCACTCAGTTCGGACCTCCGCCTGCTGCAAACTGACAATGGGCCTTTATTGTGCGGCTGATAAGTTGAGAGCCGAGACCATGGGAAACTCTTTCTAGCTCTCTGCATTACTCTAAGCATTACTAAAAATGACTAAAACCGAGCCCACTGAGGAAAATATAGGCAGTGAGAGGGGTGACCACATCAAACGGTGTAGACATTTTGTGGTGTCCACAGCAGCAGAAAGACTCCATTACGCAGCATTTTGAAATACAAAATGGAGTTGGCTTCTTGTCTTTAAGCTATAATCAATTAGACCAACAGACCCAAAGGAGACAAAGCCTATAGATAACATTTTATACACAGTTGTTTTTTTTGTTTTTTTTTAAATCTTCTTTAAAACTACCCCCACATGCCCAAATATCTCCTCTTGGCAGTTGTGCCTTAAGAGGTGGTCTTTGGCTATTGATTAGGTAGGCAGCAGGCTCAATGGCTGCTTCCCTCAGGTCATGAGGTTATGGCCGAATAAAAGAAAATGGGGGAGGTGACAAGGAGGAGTTGTGAGATAAGTAAATTAAACTTCTCTTTGTCTGTGTTAAGGGTGCATAGGAAAGGCAGCCTTTGACAGTGGGTGAAGGGAAGAACTGTCAAAACTTACACAATGAATGCTACATTTTTGCTTTCTATTTATCACTCTCACCGTTTCCTTTTGTTTAGTTTTTTTTTTTGTCTAACCCCCATAGATACTCCTGAAAAAAGTCTAATCGGTCAATCCCTGATCATAGTCAGCAAATAGTTCAAAATGATTTAATCGGTGGTCTCTAAAAGGGCAGTTTGAAAAAGCTCAACACTTTCAGAATGAAAGAGGCTTCACAATCTCTTCTTTTCAAACAGCTTTGCGTTAAGTTTGCTGTAAATCAAGTTCAGATCACATCGTTACAAGTAATTTCATGATTAAAAAAACCCCAGAAAAGTTACGCTCATCACATGTAGCCAGCACAAAAAGCAGCAGGTAGATTTCAACACTGCAGCAAGCAATACTGACCATTATCTCAAGATTATTATTCACCAAGGGGAAAACCACACTGTTATTTTCACTGTGTATGTGAATGTTTGTGTAACTGTGTGGTGAAAATTAACGACTGTGAATTCAATAAAAGTTTCTGAGCAAGTGGTAAAAAGTGTCTGAGATTAGCAATGCAAAGATGAATGGACGCTAAACGCCTCATGTTCAGAATGAAACATCTGCATTTCCTAAATGCCCTCCAACTGAAACAGGAGACAGTGATGAGGATGCCAGAAAATTTGCTGTTGACATGAAAATCAATCAAATTTGAACTGAAGGAAAATGTATTAATGTTTCACACTGCTGTCAATTTATCCATCCATTCATTTTCTGTACCCGCTTAATCCAATTCAGGGTCGCCGGGAGGTGGAGCCTATCCCAGCTGTCATTGGACGAGAGGCAGGGTACACCCTGGACATGTCGCCGGTCCATCACAGGGTCAGACAGACAAACAATCTTCCACGCTCACACTCACTCCTATGAAAAATTTAGAGTCACCAATTAACCTGACATGCATGTTCTATTGGGCGGTGGGAGGAAGCCAGAGGGCCCACGCATACACGGGGAGAACATGCAAACTCTGCTGTAGTTCCTAACGGAGCCTCTTCCTGTTCATTTAGAAGTTGTGCTTGCCGTAAGGACCACATCAATTATCAAACAAGTGAAACTTGCTCACATCTAAGTGAGAAAAAGTCTTGTTTGCTGTTAACAATGCCAGTCAAGGCAGCTACAGGATGCTCACACTCATTTCCAAATGCTGAGTCCTGCTACTAAAGTCTCCTGATTTTAACAATGATATCATTAACACATCTGTGCTTGTCCTATTCCAAGTGACTTTAAGATTTTAATATTGTGCATATTAATATTGCAATAAATTACATTTTTCCATCATTTGTGCAGCTCTACTTGCTACGATCACACACTTAAGGTGAGTAGGTTTGACTTGAAGTTACAGTGTATAACAGTAACGAAGCTCTGAGAAAAACCTTGATTATACTGTATTAATAAAAACTATGTTTCAATTAGTATGTAATTGCTTTGCTAAAAGGATGAGTGGAAGATACCCACAACGCTCAGCTGCAGTTGCTAGAAGATTCATAAGTACCCGTGCCTGATGGAAACCACAGCTTATTAATAGATTCATTGTGGTCAGTCAAACATTTGACAAAGAAAAAAGTCGACATTGACAAATGGTTGAAGTCCCATTGTTACAGTGAACGCAAGAAGCAAGAATGAGCGAAAGACTTCCCTTAGAGAAAGTTTGCACTCAGCTTCAAACACTTTAACTTCCACAAACTACATTAACAACTTAAATCTGGCAAAATCGTCTGAACACACACTCAGTCACAGGTTAAAAGAAGTCAACCAAGTCAGAGCATTTCCATCTTTACTTATTCCTGACTGACCTCCAGCCATCCTCTCCCATCCCCCAATCGCTTCCCTCCTAATCCAGTCATCCAGTCCTACCGGGAGGCTCGCAGCAGCATGGCCTGATGGTCAAACTGTGCCTGTCTGCCTTCCTGTCTGTCCATCTGGGCCACAGTAGTGCTTCAAAGGAATTAAAACTGTCTAGGAAGAAGCCCGAATTCTTCCCAAATCCCCTTTCAACCTCCCTCTCATTTCACTTTTGCCCCTCAGATTATTTATTACTTTCCTTAAGCGTGGTCCTATTCTATTTACACCCTGAGCTTCCTATTAGCTAATGTAGTGAATCTCATCCAGCTCATTAACATGCACCCAACAGAGATCCTTCTCTATGCCTCAGCATTACCAACAGAGTGGGGGAGAAAAGAGCAGCAGAACGTGGCAAGTGCAACAATTTAGCTGAAAACTTCACTTTTGAAGCGATGCATGATTCATTCACAGTCTGGACCGCCACAGTCAGGGTTCACGCTGCTGTGGGTTGGGTTTGATCCTTTCTGGGAGGAAAATGAATCAGCCAGTGCTGGGTACAACTGGAGACAATACACCAGACTTCTTGTTTGTTTGTTTTTTTGGGGATACAGGAACATGGATACGGGTGGTAAGGGTTGGGGGCTGCAGTGGTGTCCTTGTGGCTTTTGTAGCTACAATGAAAAGCACGGCAGGGAACGCGAAGCCTTGCTTATGTTCAGCACTGTTTATTAAAACTGCAAAAAGGGTGAGCGGCCACAGATGGTGCTGTCAATAACAATTCACCCAGCCATGCAAAGGCACACATAGATAAACCCCACACCCCGTGCTATACCGCCGCATGGAAGCACGGCACAGACTCACAAACAGTTATAAAAGGAGTGGGCAGTAAAAACAGATGGCAAGTGTGTGAATGGACGTGAAGCAGCGCTCCAGAAGGTGTTAGAATTCCATTAGTCTTTCAAGCTAGGACCTCCATCAACACTTCCGAGATGCCAGCTCGCATGGAGCATCACAGCTCCAGCAGTTTCCACCCTGGAGAAATAGTTGCAATTTAACTGGAAAAAAAAAAAGCTTGTAGTAGTGCCAAAAATGGCAACATCTGTTTATGGTCTGTTTATGATGATTAATGAGCAGAGGTCAGAGAGAGAAGGCAGACATTTAGAGGGAAGTGTGTAGTTTGAATATTGTAAATTGACAGAGATGCACTCCATCACAGGACTCCTGCGAGGTGTGAATGGGACAAAATGTCACATGTCCCAAAAACGACATTATCCTGACAGCTAGCTTCAGATCACTCTCACACCTCTGAACTCAATACAGGCATGCTCTCTTACAACACAAGAGAAGCAAAGGAGCACAACATGGAAATCTGACAGCTGCTCTAGTTTTCATTCGTCTCTCATATCAATCTAGACTGAAATTCAAACTTTTTTTTTTTTTTTAACTGAACCTGATAGTCCAACCAAAATCGCACTAAAATAAAGATCTCTAACTCTGACTTAAAGGTGGGGTAGGGGTTCTTTTTCTGGAACATTTTTTTACATATTGCTTGAAATACTCTTCACACCCCCATTGATACCAATTAATTAAAAGTTTTGACACAAATATGACAAGTTTTAGTGGCCTCTAGAACATACAATCTAGGAAAAACAGTATCCAATCATACTGAACGGACCGTTAACAATGATTGGATTCTGATGCCGTCTATCAAACTGCAATCTGCTCCTCCCTCCCCCTCCTTCCCCCTGTGCGCGTACCCTGCTCCGTGAACGAATTACGCGTCCAGAAGCTTGGTAGGAAGCTAAACTAGAGCCAGCTTGGCTAGCACCTAGCATTATTAAACGTATAGTTATCATATACTAAATACGGCAACAATCGATGCTTGCTGTCAGAACAGCACTCGTGCACCTTCGTGCGCGTTCATGTACTCTAGAGGCGTGGCTTCGGGGGGAAAGTGAAGAAAAGGGTTGGGACTTTTTACCTGTGTATTTTCAAAATGCAGCTTCGTTGGACTCAAAATCCAGGATCTCCTACCCTACCTTTAACCCACCAAGATAATGGGTGGGAACAAATCTTTTCAGCATGTTCAACTTGATTCAAATGGGCCAAAGCACATGGTCCAAAATTGGATCTTTTTGCACCTTTTTTGTAAAACTAGAAAAAGCGTAAATGTATATTAATGCCACCTTATTCCTAATAAAGCTGCTCCCATTCAAATAATTTCCTGTCTTTAGTCAGATGGCTACAAGTGTCGGAAATTGTGCCTAAAAACCAGCCCATTTAGACCACGTGTAAACTCATGGTTGCCTAAAGTAATTCCACATCGTCACTCTGCTCTAATGAGCTCCTGATTTTTATAACTGCAGCGTCATCTGACAAAATTCGCATTCAAGTAACTCAATGACAACAATGATTTTGGTTATACTTTCCCAAACAACAACATGTGGTGTCGGTCATATTGTTAATAACTCGATTCTCATCCTGTGCATGTATACTGGGACAGAGATGGTCGTCCAGGTACAATTTTCAGGTCAAAATCTCTACTTTTCATATCACTATACAGTGCATTTCTTTTCCAGCAACAACCACACTGAAAAATATTTCTAAATAAAAAGACAGCAGTTTCAGAAGACGAAACTCTCCATTCCAGCTTATAATAAAAGTTTAGTAACATACGGCATTCATTTAAAAAAAAACAAAAAAAAAAACACCAAAAACAGATTTCTAGCAAAGTAAGAGTTTTGACTCTCTATGATCTGCTACAATCAGATTTGGATTGTGTAATGGACAGAGATCTGTGCATGCATATTTCTGTCGTGCAATTTGACTGCAAATAAATGTAAATAGACCAATTATACCTCAAACCACAAGACAAACCCTACTCATTTGAAAGCTAAGCAGACCGTATCACCTCAGAGCAGTTTTCTGCCTTTAATCTCCATGTGCAAACATGATCAGACTGCTCTCTTTGAGTGTGCCGAGGGGCATTGCTCTGATTTCAAACAGTAATGAAGGGAGGTCAAGGGGCAGCCTTTATAACAATCCAAGAGAGAACGCTTGTCAGAGGCTCAAGGCGTCCTGCCACCGGAGTCACGACTCCCAGTGCACAAACAGCGAGCAGTCTGACATGAAACCAACGCATCCACTGAGGCAAAAACAGTCCACAAAAAAAAAAAAAAGAAAAAAAAGAAGAGGCTCACAAAGAATGCCACGGCAGCCATGACCTTCCCCTTGCTGGTTCGAAACATCTTTAATTGACTGCAACTGATGTCCACAATAAAGCGTCAACAAATTCCACCGTTAAAACCAAATCCTCTTGATGCTTTGTTTTTCTAAAACAAGCAGAGTCTCGATTTTTAGCAATAAGCAAAGTGAAATACTATGCTAATGCGAATAGAACTTTTTAAATGAATTAATACTTTCCTTCACAGCCAAAATTACATCCATGAGAAGTATGAGAGGGCTGTAGGAGAGTATTTAAGAAGTGAATGTCAGCTGAATGACAAGCCCGGCCACAGAACAGTAGCGTCGGCCACGGTAGAAAAGCTTTCAGACAGTCAGTCACCATAGGAAACTGCATTAAGTACATCACACCTCCTGACTTGAATTGCAATCACTTAGCAAACCGATGTTGTTGTAACAAAAATCATAAAGGAGAACAGATGTAAAAGTGATGAAAAATAGGAATTGTTGATGTAAACAGCGCACGCACCTGCTGTCAAGATCAAGACTGAAGGCTTCTGACTACATATCGGTGCAGTTATGTAACACAAAGCAAAACTGGCTGCCAGATATTTGTCAAAATATTGTGAAAATTAGACAAATTTTTAAGCTGTGAGACAAGGGGAATGCGGGGTAGAAGATCAAACACCGGCTCTGGCTGGTTTCCAGGCTGCTTGTTGTTGAACTTCTTGAGTAATCAGTGTCTGCTCACCAGAATCTGCCTCCGGCTGTCACAAGTCCACTGCAGATGTGATCCCACGCATTATCGCCACGAACTCGACTTGTAAAATGCTTTATAACTGAATAATCAGGAGCTGCTGAAAACACATAACTTATTGACTGCATGCAAATAATACCCTGCGTGTTTCCCTAATGAGTCTGGCAGCTAGCATTCCAAAACAAACAGGGTTTGCATTTGGAGTTCACTGACCTACAAACATAACTCAAACGGAACTGGAGAGATTATTCAGTGTAAAATTACCTCGTGTTTTTCTGTGGTTAATCACACTTAAGGCTAAAATTTGCGATACTTTCTTCAAAACCTTTTTAGCCCAAACATATATTTGAATGATAAGAAATAGAGCAACTCTCAAATAAAACCCCTGCTGGTTATTTACAATCGAAAAGATGTACAGTGTTTCATGCAAACAGTGGGGGACAGCCTGTGATGTCAACTCCCTTACAGTTAAATTCTGCCTCCTCATTAAAATGCATGAACACAGCTCTACTAAAGTCCCAGCTATCCTATCAAGCAACAACTATTCTCAGCATCAGGTTGCTTTTCATCATCCCTCTGGGTGCTGCATGACAAATTGGAGCCTACTTCATGTCTCATTCAGCATCCCCCATGATGGAGCATCATCATCCATTATAGGTTGAAAGCCCTGAGTCATGCTCACAGGGAAAAAGAAAGGGTCCTGAACATTCCTTGTAAAATGAGAGCTTGTGCTCAGCCACACGTAATCTTGTAATTCCTCATGCAGCACTGGTCTCTTCTTTTCACAACCCCCCCCCCAAAAAAAAAAAACAAAACACCAACCTCTGCTAACCTCCCCTCTTTAACAGCCTTTAAGCTTGGTAACACGGATGTGAATAGGTGGTATCTGAGCATACTAAGGGCACTGAAGAACAGAGCTGGTTGGCCAGGGGCCAAATCCCCATGGTTACTCTGGAGCAGCAACAGCCTCTTTCCTGTGTGTGTGTGTGTGTGTGTGTGTGTGTGTGTGTGTGTGTGTGTGTGTCTGGGACTAAACCACCTCTGCTCTGCATGCACTGAGGACTTGAGGCAGGCTAGATAAGTTAGGGTGGCATCATTGCTGTGTCTTGCACATCTCTAAATCACCTCCCGAAATCAGAGCACGAAGCAGCTTGATGCTTAAAAGGTGAGTGTCCGCAGGTGACGTTAAACAGGATACACACAGGCAGGGTATAGAATAAAGAGAGGGACCCAAACGCAAGCCACCGGCTCTTCTTAAGTGTCTCTGAGCAAGACGCTGAGTTTAGATGCATGTAAGCTGCCAGAACTTGTGCTTGTTCCCTCTTCAGTTACGTAATCTTGCTGTGATAACAATCCTGTCACTAAAATCTCATGTCAGCTGTGTCAGAGGGAGAAAAGCTCAGACACCTAATAGTAACAGGTTGCTCAACACATCAACATAACCTAAATACACAAGACTCTTGTTTCAGTCGTTTATTTGATTTAACATTGGACACCAACCTCTTGGCATTAAGTATTTGATAGATTGGGATCTCTTCTTTGGACCTTTGATAAATCTGATGAGCACTTTCACTGGCTTAAAACGATTGAAATCCACCACCTGCAACTCAACTAACGGTCTTTTATTGGGCGAATCATGCTTAGAAGTTTGATATAACTGTAATTCAACTGACCGGATCAGCGATTCAAAGATATCCGTATTATTTGAACACCGTGTGCTTTGTTTGCCTTGCCGTGTATGCCAACAGGAGGTCATATTCTAACAACTTTTTTATTCCAACGATCCAACGTACCGCCATCGCTGGCTATGACTCATATGCATGGTAGATGAACTACCCTGGTCCCAGTTAATCTTTTCTCGGCGCTCCCAGCAGTTCCAACAATCCCCAGCGACACACTACTCCCGTCCTTACCTTTCACTTGGCTCTCGTACTCCACGATGATTTCTTTATCCTTTTTGAACCTCGGCGTGGACATTTTCCGTCTTCCCGTGCCCGAAGCTCGTTGTAAACTTCTTGCAAAAACTGTTTGTCAACAAGCGGGATCCTACAGCAGCGGTCGCATCCCCAAAACGGTCGAAATGAACGCCAGATGACGAAGAAGCGCGAGACAAATCGACTGTTTAACAGGATTTAACTCTGCAACAAGACTTGGAGCGAGAGGGGAAAACCTTTACTATTTCATTGTTCACGTTCCCTCTGGACACAAGGTGGACACACAGCAGGGCCAATGCGCAATCCTGCTCCAACCAATGACTCTCCTCAACTATCTGAGCAGTCGGCACTGAGCAACAGCACCGCTGCTGCTACCACAGAAGAAGAAGGAAAAACAATCTCTCAAGTTTGAGGGTCTCCGGAGCGGGTTTCACAGAAGTACTGCCAGCAACCCGTCCAAATGGCTTGGACGTCGACTTCAGTCGTAAGTATGTGTGCTTTCTGGAAGTGGTTTCCAGATTGGGACACGCACACACTAACCCCCCCCACCCCTCTTGCTAGCTCTTCCCTCCACGGTTGCTCTCCCAGAACTCTCAGCACGCTCCGAAGCAGACAGGGCAGGCCGACTGCAGCACACAGCAGCTGGGCGAAGAGGGAGGGATCTGCTCCTATACAGCTAGTGGACACCAGTGGACTGACACTCATGCTCCCAAATGTTTTGTTTGTTTGTTTGTTTTTTTAAATCCAGAGTCGGTCGCTGCTGGGACAAAATTAAACCGAATAGTTTCCCCCACTATACTTGTAATAAAAACAGTTTATGCAAAGGGAACCGGCCATGTGCCTATGAAGGAAGTCACTGTTAATATTTCGAAGTGACCAAAGACACAATGATGGCATAGAGATGCAACAACAAAAAAAAGAGAGAAGAAACGTGACTGTAAAGAGATGCTTAATCAGTTCATAAAGCCACGTAATTACTTCAAATACATGCAGAAGTGCAAATGTAATACAAAGAGACTAAATTACCACGAAGAGATGAAAACGACTACACAGAGAGGAAAAAACACCACAAAGAAGTGGCATGATTCAACAGACTCATATGTAACAGCAGAAAACAACAGAAAGAAAAAACCACACTCAGCAGGCACAGAATAATCACCACATGGCCCAGACAAAAGTTTTGTAATACTTAAGGGACCGTTGTCTCTTAATCTGATGATATTAAAGATAGAAATTTTTGTCCTTAATCTATGTAGTTCACTGGCATGTTTTTGTGATAATCAAAAAGCAACTCCGGTACCACAAAGTTGTTGCGTCACAGCTTTAAAGGACTGTTGAAAGTTTCACTTGAAACACACCCAGAAAACCCTAACCCAAATTCCTGGTTCCACTGTACTAACTGAAGGCTAATTTAAAGGTATTGCTCATCCCTGCTCCCTATTCATTGGCTCTTTGAGTTCCAAATGATACCATAAATACATTATATTTTGTAGATATTATGCTTTGTGTGACCTGATCTTTGCTCATTTGGTTAAGTCAAAACTTCCAAGTTTTCTTTAACAGCTTCTGCATCACATTCCAGCTGAGATCACTGCATCCACTGAAATTTAACTGTTCCACAGCGCCATCTGCAGGAAGAATACAAGCACAATACCACAACATCCTCTTCCAGACAACGCTCCATTTTACTTTATTGCACCGTTTTAAAAAGTGCATGCAGGACAGCACTGAAATAAATAGAACAAAAACTAAATTCTCAGTCAGGTTCTGAACAGAAATGCAGGACATATCACACCAATAACATTTCCAAGCCGCTCAAAATACGAAATTGATTTGCTTAACATACCGTTTTCAAACAAAGCCTTAAAACACATTTTCGTCTTATTCTACTCATCATGTCCAATGTTGAGGAGTCCAATCGTCTCTTTTAAAAAAAAAGAAAAAAATCCCAGTTTTTCGTGTATAAAAACAGAGGTACAAAACATGCTCAAAGTAAATATGGGATTCAAAATGTAAAGGCATCTTATAATCTTAGATCTTTTAATGCCTGTACATTCCATTGTTGTAAACATTTCAATGAAAAACATACATAAATGCTACTTAATAATAATGGCAGCTTCACAACTTGACTACATAATTAATGGTTTTATAATAACTTGCACCAGAAAGTATTTCACTGAACATTACCAGGTTCACTATGCCAGTAGTACGTCACATTTTTCCACAGACCACTAAATAAATTAAATCAGTGTTAACTGTCTTGATATTTAAAAGCACAAGTTAGCCGCTTTTGAAGAAATTCTCCTCGATGATCTCAGTGAACCTTTCCTTCATCTGCTGTCGGAAGCTGGAATACCACTCCAACAGCCTCCTCCTCCTGTTCACCTTCAGCTCCTGGCTCATCCCTCTCTCCCTCTCCAAGATGGCCGGCAGTTCCTTCCAGTCGCTGATGAAGATGAAGGGTGCTCCTGCGGCCTTTAAGAGACGGAGCGGGGAGCTGGGCCCGGCTGCACAACTCCCTGGTGTCAGAACATCTTCCACCACGGGCACCGAGCCGTAGGAGCAGGCCTCATAGATGCGATAACACTCAGTGTTCACCCCTACAGGGCTGAGAGTGAGCTCGCTCTGGGCCAGAGCGGTTTGATAGCGTTTTAAACTGTCAGCTGTTTCCTGAGGGAGCCACCTGTGGCAAAGAGGGAGGAAAGAATACGTAAACCAAGAGATTAAACCATCATAATAAATAGGCAAAGTGTATTCTAGTGTTGTTTCTTTAAGATATAGTTATCTCACCTGTCACATTTTAATTGTAACAGTTTAAAGCACAAACTGAAATTCTATTCTTAAAAGTGTCCAACAAATAAAATATGGCAACTGATAATGCTAGGGATATTTCTATGATTCACTATGCAATTGTGTAAAAAAAAAATTACTTGTAGAAGCAATTCTGGCAAAAGCTTGTAAACCATTGTTGAAATACTGAAAAAGTAAAAAACTCATTTATATCATAAAAGAGTAAATCTAGATCTAAGAACAGAAGTTACGGCATCATGGAAAAGTTCTAAACAAGCTGCCATGATGGGTTAAAATCTAGGATAAACTTATCCCAAATTATAAAATAATTCATCATAACAGATTAGGTTATTGACAAAAGGTGAGTCAAGAGGGACATCCAAGAAAGGATCAATATTTCAAGTAAACAGCTGGGGTTCACCTCCCTGTGGAAGATTCTGTGGGCGATAAGCTCAAGAACATCATTAAAATATTCAGAGAATCCAGTTAAATCTCTGTGTACAAGGGGCAGTATTAAAAACTAGAACAGAGAGGATGGGATCTTCAGGCCATCAAAGAACATTAAATTAAAAACAAAAACAATTCTGGAGAGGAAATCACTTCCTGAGCTCAAGAGAACTGCTGAGAACCATAGTTAGTAAACACAGATCTCTACTATTCTACTTTACATTGCACTGTGTGAAGGCACCATTAAAGCTAAACCAAATAAATAAGTTTTAGAGCAACAAACTTTATGCAAGACAATTTCATTGTCATTAAAGGCTTTGCTTATTTCAGGTTATTAAAGGTTTCACTTGTCAATAAAAAGGTTAGCAGATACTTACTTATCTCTGCCAGCTGTGATACATTCCTTATCAAAGCCAGACTGTTTCAGTACATGCATCAGTGTTTCTCTGGAGGAATTTTTGTAAACAGTCCCCAAGAAATTGCAGAGGTATGGCCGGTTGGATGTAATCAGCTCCGTGTTAGGCCTCATCATAGGAAACTGTCTGTATCTGCACAGAGACAAAACAAAACAACGGTAGTTTAGGAAGCATTTTTCAATTAAAGACAGCCTCATACATTTGTATCTGTGCTGAGCGCTAATGAGGTATGCACACACATTAATAAGACCGACAAGAGGTGACATACGTGGCAACACCAAGAGGCCACTGGAAGACGTCCTTGTCGTTGACCCACGGGCTGTCGTAAACCAGAAAGAGAAGGTCTACAAAGCCACCATTTCTCTTTAAGTGTGGGGCGATCCAGTCATTATTGCATTGCTCATTGCCCAGCAGGATCACAGCCACATGAGACACTGTGTGGGACTGAATCAGAGCTTGGACATGTTCCAACCACCGTGTGGAGTAAGAGACCTTCTGCTGCTCGCGACCATTGAGAACCAGAACAAGGCTGTTCATTTCCAGAGGGACATGTCCCTGAACCACAGCAGGACCAGTGTAGAAACTAAAGAAAGGCAGGAAAAGAAGCAAAAATGAGTTTCATAGTCTGTTTTCTTCAATAGTTACATTAAAAACTGGCATATTTCATGGAGTGTCAAACGCAGACTTTAGAACTGCATTACATCTGTGATTAGTTACCTGAAATCAATTTTTCCTGACTGCAGCTCCCCTTCTCTCCATTGCGCTACCTTGTCAGTTGGGTTCAGGGGTGCTTCTAAAATATGTTCCCAAAGATAGAGGCCTGGGGAGGAGAAAAAAAATGTAATTTTTGCATTTACTCCCATCGCAAGGCTTACTAAAATGTGCTGTACCCTTAAGTTGTAACCAAGGCTGTTAAGATATCAGATTTTCCCATCTACTATATTATCAAGGCCAAAATAATTAAAAATAAAAATATGTACACAAGATCTCAGAAATTCTCAATAAGAATGCTATCAATAAAAACCATCTTTAACTTAGTGTATTATTTCTCTTTGTTTGCAAACAAATTTGCCTAAAATGGAGAATGGGGAGATTGAGGTTAAAGCTGATCATAATTTATTTATGGACATATCAAAACTGAATGTCACTAAACCACATTGTGAAACATTTCTTTGTTCATTTCCTTCTACACTTTGTGTTTTACAATAAAATCTGACAAATTCTCTTTTTAATAAATATCAATAATGTCTAAATAAAGAAGATTTTTATTAAGTTCTGTAGTAAGTTACCAAATTTTTGTACACAACATTTTTCATTTTTACAGAAAATGTTCATTAGTTCCAATGATCAAATACAGATCCTTTGATTACTAATATATTGCTAATTACAGACAAAACAAGGATAATAGATAATAGAGACTAGTTTTGTCCAATTAGTCTCAAGTGCAATTTTATAAAAATATGTGAAACTTTAAGCAAAAGCCAAACAAAGCCAAAGCCAAACTATTTTACTTTAATGTATCATGTAATGCAGAACCCATAAAAAGAAATGCTTTTAATCAAATCGACACGTTTTATAAATAGCATTGTCATTTTGTGATGACAGCACAGACTTCTTCTGCTGGCTGTAACAGAATCATAAAACGTTTCAATAATTTTATTTCTAACTTACCGATGGCAGCTTTCCCCCAGATTTGGACCTTGTATCTTTTGGGTTTGTTCTTGTTAATTCTGTCCATGTTCTTTTTGAAGGCATCTCTCTTTTTGTTCAGAGCAGAGTTGTACTCCACCTCCTCATCTTCCCACGGATTCCAGTCATCTGCAAAAAATGGAGCGCCGCCATCTCTGATACCACCTGCAAACATATCACCGTTTCAACTAGGCTCATCGGTACACCATTTGTGTATTAACAAAACACCACCAAGAAACAACAAATATCCATCGGTTTTCGTGTCTTTGGAGACCTTCCTCTAACAGAGACAATATAGCGATTGTAATCTGTGAAATTACCCGACGGTACCCCGGTTTCCTTCTTCACCACCCTGTGAACGCGGGAGATTACTTTGTTGCTGAAGAAAACATTATACGCAGCATAGAGTGAAAATGCCACATATGCAAAAATAATGAGAAGAAATAGTTTTCTTTTTGGTATTTTCATTTTTTTTCTTTTATCTCAGGTTACCATTGTGTGGCTTCTCCCCTTATTTTTTACGAGGACCCTTGTTTACATCACAAGGACCCCTGGGCACAGATGACTTCGATATTTGCCTGTTTAAATTAAGCTATTTTACAGTTTTGTTCATTTTAATATCAAATTATCACCATTTTTATACTGATATTCGTAGGAAGCACTACCACTTGATATAACAACGTAATTTATTTATGGAAGAAAAACACGCAAGGCACTACGGTCAGACCTGCTTACGTAACAGGAACGTTATAAAGTTAGGGACAGTTTCACGTAGGGCAGATTAGAGTAGTGCGCGCAAGGTCTGTACACGGAAGGTCGTATCCCCAACTGCGGGGTTGAGGTTTTAATTTGGGCAAAGATGATGTCTACAGTCGTTCGCCCCGGGGTTCTTTCCCCGTACTATCAAGCAACGAAGCACACAGTTAAAAGCCTGGTCTTCCCTGGAGCCAAGGAGCTGTTGCCTGCTGCTGGTAAGGCCAGATAGCGGACACGAGAAACGTTAGCCAGAGTTGCTATGTAGCTGCGTGATGTAACGATAAACCTGGAGATATTATATTCCCTCTTAATATTTAACTCCGTGAATTTTTTTTAATGGGTACATGCGGTACTTATTTAATAGAAGGTTTCGTATTGCCTACAAACAGAAGCTTCATAACGGCCACATGTGTCTATCTGGAAGTCAATGTGCTTTCGTAAGTGAAATCTGTGACTGACAGAGAACGTAAACAATGTACCGAAGCGTAAGGTTGAATAGAAAAAAGTTCAATAAACCGGTCTTAACGCTGCTGTACAGCAGATTACATCGGACAATTTACTGTGTGATACATTAACTGTAAAGGGGCTTGGAAAAAGTCCAAAGGAACGGTATGTAACCGTCCTTATGTAAAGGTTTGCACTGGCATGTCAGCACAGGAGAATCTCCTTCACAGGTCAAAGAAGAACCCTAGTTTTAATAAGCAAAGGAGGAAGAAATCAAAGTCGCGATAATGATTATTATCCAACATCTGTCTTTATTACTACAATTTTTTTTTTTCAGATTTTGAATTTCAATCTATCAAGTCAACTACTGCTGTAGGTTTTGTTGCTGGTAAAACATTTTAATTTGATTTCGCAAAACAAGCAAACTTAATGTCAGAGTGGAATTTGGAATTAATAATTACAATGACCAAACTATTTTAAAAACCTTTTTTTATTTCATATATATATATATAAAATAAATAAAAAAGATATGTGTGTAATTGTTAGTTACATATATAGAGGCATATAATGGACTTAAATCTTGGCCTGATCTGATGCCCCTTATGTAATTCTTGATTTTCATTATCTTTAAAATGTCAGTAAAGTATATTTAGTTATTCACACAGTATTTAATCAAAAAGTAGAAAATATTGTCATTTTTCTCCATGCTTGAACAAAAGTCCAATTTCAAAGGTCACTTAAATGTAACATAAAATCAAAGTCATAGGGGTTCTTATACGTTTCTAATATTGGAGAGAAATCTTACAAATACTTAAAAACTAGTTATGACACAGAAGTATATTTTTAAGATCTGAAAATGTATTTGCTCCTTCAGTTTGCAAATCTACTCTCCTGCCATGTCTTTAGAAGGTGCTTATGTCTCATATCTCTGTTCAGCTCCTGCAGGAACCCGTCCTGCCCATACAGACATCAAGATTCCAGACTTCTCAGATTACCGTCGGCCTGATGTGTTGGACCCCCACAAGTCCTCCCAAGACAGCAGTGAGAACAGAAGGGTGTTCTCCTACCTGGTGACTGGAGCTACCACTATGGTTGGGGTCTATACAGCCAAAACAGTTGTCACCCAATTCGTCTCCTCCATGAGTGCGTCAGCTGATGTCCTGGCTTTATCCAAGATTGAGATCAAGCTGGGTGACATCCCCGAGGGCAAAAACATGACCTTCAAGTGGAGAGGAAAGCCCTTATTTGTCCGTCATCGCACAGAAAAGGAAATCTCAGCAGAGGGGGCTGTGGATCTTGGAGAGCTTCGTGACCCCCAGCACGACAAGGATAGAGCAGCCAACCCCAAGTGGGTGATTGTTCTCGGAGTGTGCACCCATTTGGGTTGCGTGCCCATTGCTAATGCCGGAGACTTCGGGGGCTACTACTGTCCTTGCCATGGCTCCCACTATGATGCTTCTGGAAGAATAAGAAAGGGACCAGCTCCTCTAAACCTTGAGGTTCCATTCTACGAGTTCCCTGATGAAGACACGGTTGTAGTGGGATAAATACTGGAGCTTTTTCAGTTTCTCCCTCTTATATGTATTTCTGTATTTAAGAGTTTTCGGGGGGGACACGTCAAGTTAGCTTTCTAATAAAGATGTATTCACAACTGCACTATTGAGTTGAGGCATCTTTTCAGTCTCAAGTGAGTTATGTCTTCTTCTCTTCATTTATTTTGGCTTCTTTGAGTCATTGCATTGGAATCATTGAGATAAATAAATCACCTTATCAATCCCAATGTATTTATCTCATTCTTTGCTGCATTTAGTTGAGTGCTTCACAGAAAAAGGAAGCAAAACCCTAACCCTGAACCAAAAGGCAGAAAAGGCTTAAAAACAGGAGCACAGCCAACTGACGAGAGGAAAAAAACTGAACAACCTTAACAGGTGCATAAAACTAAATTTGAAAACTTAAACTAACTTACTTTTTAAAAAATGGCTTTAAAAGTAACCAGTATGGGCTTTTATACATATTCATGTACTTATTAACAGTGACAGACCATTTAAGGGATAGTTAGGGGTGCAACAATCCTTGAAGATAATGGGCTACATTCCAGCACCTAAAGTGCATGTGACCGTAAACTAAAGTAGAACTGAAAAACAAATGAATCTTACACACTGGAGTCTGTTAGTAAGATGATAGACACAACAACCGTGTGGATACACATGTATTTACCAAGAAGACAACAAAATGCTACATACTGTGGCTAACTGTCCAATGTCTCCTACTTAATCACCCCACCCCTGCAATCATCAACGCCAGGTGAGGTGCACAAGTCAGTGCAATTATTTGTAACTGGAGTACACGCTCAAAGTGAAACAGCCATCACCCAAGTGCCAATAAAGTGTGAATATAAAACTTATGACGTATATGGCCGCCGGACGATGTAAACACAAGCAGTAAGATGTCCGCCTTTTTTTATTGATATTATCCAATATTCCAATGTACGCATGTTCACACTACAATGCAGACAAGCTAATATTTCACATTTTTGTATCAAGATATACAACAGCAATTTGGCTTATTCAGTTCAGTCGGTGCTGTTTTTAACTGCATTATTCAGTTTGGCCTTAAATGAACCAATTTATCAACTTTTAAAGCCAGACATCACATCATCAGTACTATTAACCACAAAATATATTTTAAAAAACCTATTCAACTGAGAAATGCACTTCCATCATATGTGACTGCAATTGTACATCTGCTTTAATTGATATGTTTAAAGTGCAAACCTGCTTTTTACTGTTAACAGGATTGTGATGGCATCTTTGTGTTTTACAAGGCATGATCGCAGTCTCTCCAGTTTCACAAAAATTGATCACATTCTCCTGAAAGTCAATATCCTTTTGAGTGTGGGGGCCTTTGACCCAGGTTATTCACTTTTTACCCAAATTTAATCCACATAGTGCACCTCAGCCTGGAGCTCCTTGGTGATGTACCCGATAAGAGCAGCTGTAAGCTGCTGCTTCAGTGCGACGTTGCCCATCACCAGAGTGGTAAGCTGAATCAGATCTGTCCACTGGATGTCTCCCATGATGGCCATGACATCATCATAAAGCTTACGTTGCTGCTGGGGGTTCAGCTCCATTATGATCTGAGGCAGCGGTTTGAATTGCCCGCTGGTCATCCAGCAGCCAAGGAGGCCTCCCACTGCACCACCTACAGGGGAGGAGAGGTTCAAGGTTGTGAAATGATGATTCAGTATTGATTAGATTTCAAACGGTTATCCACAAGTAAGAGAATATGTTGTATTTTTCCACTCACCCACAGCAATACCCAGGGGACCACCAATCAATCCTCCAGCAAAGGCGAGTCCTCCAGCGGCTGCTGCTCCCTTCCCCGAGCCTTTCACTGTGGCCTTAATCTGCTGATTGGCAGATAACTCACAACAAAGCTTCATGACATCATTAATTCGTTGGCCCATTCTGTGAATCAGAGTTAATATTTTAAACATGATATAGCTCTCTTTCTGTGACAGCAGATCTCAACAGTTCGATGTTGGGACAGTGAATGAGAAATTAATAAAAGAATTAGCTATTTGGATCAGTTAGTGCCAACTCGCCTGACCAAAGTTCACAAGACCTTGTAAAAACCCAAAGTTCTACTTCAAATGAACTTTTAGCGATGATTTGGCTGCCACAGATCTGGTCAAATATAGCTTTCCAAATCCTTTGTTTTTATATATACATACCATTTTGAGTAGAGTGTATGTCCACATATTTCCATAATTAAAAAATAATTAAATAATATTCTAAACTCCTTGAAACATTTTTACGTTAGAGTTTTTCTGTCACTGCAACTATAGATTTGCGGGACGTTATATATCTCTTTATTTCTTATTCTGTTTTTTGAGAGCTGATTTTTGTTTTTTCAGACTAGCTGTAATATTAAATCTATTTCATTGGTAGTTGTTTTTTTCTATGTTTCTATGTGCTGCTGTACTGAACTGCAGAAGACATAGGAATGTGAAAAAACAGGAGCTTATGTGCGAAGGTGTAACACCTACCGATTCAATGAAACCCCTTTAATTTCACTTTCATTTACTGCCAGGTAAAAGCAGACAAAAAAAAGTCATCAACAAAGGTGTAACTACAACTTCTTTCACTATTTATATGTTGTCAGTGACTTTTTTTTATTTTGAGGACCATATAACTTATAGATGTGATAAAAAAAAAAAAAAACATGTTTACACTACACAATTACACAAATTACAAAAGAATTGATTATAAACGGTAATAACTTACTGAAGTAATCATTTTTAGAAAATTCCAAGGTCTTCTTTCAGGCAGAAAATTGTTTAGGGGATTATGGATTTGATAAACAATGTACCGTGAGAAAGAAGCGATTAATGAGGAACAGAAGCAAATGAAAAGGTAATTAACTTAGACTCAAATGGTCAAATATTATGTCTACAGATCTCTCTCTCCCTCTCTCACTCACATATATATGTAAATATATATACACATACTACATGACACAAATAACGAGACCTGTGACTTCATATGTGTATAACGAGACCTGTGACTTCATATGTGTATAACGAGACCTGTGACTTCATATGTGTATGAGACGTCCCTTTTCACAAATAAGCTTTTCAAAATCACTTCGTGATATTCACACAGCATTGTATAAAGGACGTGCGACTAGTTAAACTACATATATCGAAATAAAACACACTTTGATATATTCTAATGTTAATCTACTAATAAACAACACGTTATTAGCTCTTATTGCATCAGAAAACATTTCAAAAGCTAACTCTAACATTGTGATTCTGCAGCTTCTTTTTACAAAATAACACTGCTCGTTCTGAATGCGGTAGTAACCAAAGAAAACTATATGTACATACCTTATTGTATAACGAAATCCTCATAGATATCTAAAGAGCTTATTTCTTATATGTTACTAGAAGTTCGACTCTATACTACCGGCTAAACATGATTTTTGAGCTTGTTACCTTTATCAGGGTAACATGCCGCAATGCCTGATGGGAGCAGCTACAATGATGCGTTCATGGAAATCTGACTAATTCTAAATTTTGCCTCTGATCCTTGATGTGCATTAGTGCTCAAGTTACAGCAAGTGACATTTTTTTGTTCTTGTGTAACACAAATTTAATCTTATATTATAATAGCTATAACTGATTCAGCCATTTGTTTTCACTTGTATAACATAGGCTTTACCTTTTGTTAAAGCCTGATGTGTTTCCTGAAGTGCTATAATCGGTGTTGAAAAGTAGATTTAACAATGAACAGTTCATCTTTTCAAAGAGTAGGTTTTCTATCTACCCCCTTCACATTTACCTTTAGTTTCATGTTGATTCTTTGAATGTATAAACGGAATGCAAGCACACTGAATCACACATGTGAAAGTAAAAGTAAAAGTAGAAAAACAGGAAGAATGTGAGTACTCTCACACACAGCTAGAGACTAGGAGGATCAGTGATTAGTTTTAATAATAGGACAGAACATAAAACTGTCCAATAAATCTAAACTGTTCTCCAAAGAAGGCTACATGCTCGTTAAGATGTTCGTTTTCAGGATGAATTAAGAATTAACTTGACATTGATGTCGTCTTTTGATATATTGAATATGAATTTAGAGTTATTGACTGATAGCTTTGTGTATCAAGAGAGGCATAAAACGTTACATATTTTCTGGCAAGGCAATGTTGCTTTGCATGATACCTTTCCATGGTAAAGCAAGTCCAAGTGACCAATGACAATTTAAAGTCACAATTATTACTTATATGTTGATCAACCTTTGCTGAAAGTAATACTTTTCAACAGATATGTAGTTATGATTATCTCTTTTTAAAAAGTATTTAAAGTATGTATATATTTTTTTATACATACTTATTTTAAGAAACATTTGCACTTGTTTTTAATAAAATAATAGTCATTTTAAGATCTCTACACCACAATAAATGGTCAATTGTTGGTATGTTTTAATGGGTGTATTTACAATAACGCTGTCATTTTTTTCTGTTTAAAAATCACTCGATAGCGTTGTTTAGAACCTCTGCGCGTGCTATTTCCGACTGCAAACAAAAGCAACAACAGCAGCCAATGAACATGAAACAATAAGGGGGCTGGACTCATGGACGGTTTTTAAACTACACTCGCTCGTCACAACTGTTCGTGGTTTTGTTTTTTGTATGTGACCCATTTTGTGTTTATAGACTTAAATATTACCCGGAAATGTTTGTGAAGCTCACAGGTCGAGTCGGACAGGTTTAATGCCTTCCCCGTGTTGGCTGACAGCTGAAGCTCACGGTGGTTGCCAGTAATTGTGTGTTGGCTTGTGCGGCTGGGTTTGAATTCATTAGAGTGTTTACATGCGTGCAAGCGTTCACATTTACCCAGGGTACACCGGGAGACACAGTGGAGCAGCGGCGTCAAGCTCTACTTATTACGTAGTCAAACGGAAATGAGTTTGGTGTTTTTTTTTATTAAAAGTACGGAACGAGAGCTGAGGACAGAAGAGAGCTCAAGTGTATTATTCTACAAATACTAATTGATAAATTCCATATGTGTGTAATTCATATATGCTCTATTAAATTAATTTGGAAGTTGTGCCGATTATGCTGCAAAACTGTTTATTATAGTTCGTTATTTATTATAATTTTGAAAATAATATGACATCATTTTGTTTTTCCTATTTCACTGAGATGGAATTATGTACTTTATTTTGTGATTGTGTGGAAAGGCTGCACATTTAATATTTAATCACTAAACTGTCCCAAATCCATCAACTTTAAGGGCTATATCTAGGCTCACTATTTGTGTTTCCGTCATGATTTATATGAGGGGGGGGGGGGGGGGTTGACCTTTCTGTAAAACATGTTAATCATCATTATGGGAGTGGCAATATCTTTTCCAAATAAGTTCTGAAATGTGGAGGCAAAATCACGTTTTCAATGTGTCAAAAGGAAACTCCTGTGAACCCTTCTCATTGTGCATGCGCAATTCAAAGTTGGTGCAAGAGCACCAACTGTGAATATAACATCTGCTCAGCCAACTGCTGTTAACACAATACTTTTGTGCAGCATTTCAGTTCAGTTGAAGTGGTTTTACTTTTCATGAAATTACATACATTTTTTTTCGTTTGTTTTACCAAATGATTTAATTTTTTCTTTTGTATATCTTTTGTATACCAAGACCCATTTAAGTTGGTCTTTTAGTTTATTTAAACTACATTTAAATAGGAATGTTTTATTTTGAAAGGGGCACCCGGATATATCACCGGTGCTGCTGTTGTCCTGGTGACGGACTGAGGTACATGGCGCAGCGAGAGTGACGGGAAGTATTTGCTAATCTTTGGATCTTGAAACCGTGGATATTTTTGGAAATCATGCAGAAATCCTGAAATGAGAGTGTGAAATGATATCACCTTCGAAAGTGTGGATAACCATCACTGCCCTATTGATGAATACGTGCAGAACGGGTCTCAGGAATAGCTGCTGTTGCATTCATAAACACTTCTTTAGGACTCACAACAACCCCTGAGCTTTGTTTTGGGGGTCACTAAACACCACAAAATATCGTTGTGCACGTGGGCTGACAATGGCTGAAAAAGGTAAAATGAATGTGGAGCATCTCGGTGGAATTGCAAGGCTCCGTAAGGAACACAAAAAGGTAATTTGAATTGTTGACACTAAACATGTTTGCCTGCAAGTGAAACCTCGGATGTTAGCCACAGTCAGCTACTCGCCACGCGGTTGGTTCAGTTGAAGACTTTGAAACACGAGTGCGTCTGCTGAAGTGCTTTCCAGTGCATTTACACACGCCTGTGCACTAATTGTGGCATATGTCACATTTATAAGTTATAAGCTTTGGTTGTTTAACTCTGTTTTCCAGGAGCCCCCGTCGTTGCAACCCCTCACGTGACCTAGTTCTTATTTATATGCAGGAGGGGTAATTTAGGTTAGTTTATTGTTTGCTTGTAGGGAACATTGGCTTTCAGGCTAAGGGAAACGAACGTCTTGAATAACTGGTTAATAATTTATCAGCCAGCGAATGGAAGTTGGATAAGGTTGTAGCCTGAATTCTACAAGTCTACGCCCCCCGCAGGCGTGCTATTCTGACCGGAAGTTGAAAGATTACGTTAGTATGATGAAAAAAAAGTTAAATTATGTTTCTGCACCGCTCACTTTTATTGTCCAGTATTCACATGATCACATACCTTGCATGTTGATCGAGCTTGGGACTTACAGACAGCCTGCACAAATTTATCAACCTCACGACCCCCCTTTCGGGCTGGATTGCAGATGTCCTGACCATTGTTTGACCATTGTGATGTTGTCATGTCAGCTGTCTTTCTTCGTCCACTTTCCTCCAATGGTTGGACAAATGATCTGCTTTAACTACTGATTTTATCTGATTATATCAATTGTTCTTATTTCTTTCTTTTTTGTTTAAAATTTAAATCGTGCTTTTTATTTTAATGTATTTGTAAAGCACTTTGAATCGCCTTGTAGTTGAATTGTGCTGTACAAATAAACTTGCCTTGCCTTGCCTTGCCTTGCTTCCACCCATGTGACAATTCTATAACTTTGGCAGAATGTACGATGCTTTTGTGTAAGTAATTCAGTTTTAGTCAGGTGAAACCGCTTTTCAGAAATGAAATCTGAGGTAAGAATGCAGCTGACATTTCCCCATGATTTCCTGAAGGTGTTTTATTGTTGACAGAAGTTTGTTTTGACTTGGATTTGGATTTTAAGCTGAAATTGTCTGTCCTAAAACAGGTGGTGACAGGCTGCGAGAGTCGGATTCAGCACTGGTAAGCGTCACAAAGTCTTAAGAGTTGCTCGTGTTTGGAAATGTTTAAATATGTTTTTGTATCGGTACAAAACATAGGCACAGAAACAACATGCATGTCATTCCAAATCATTCTGAAGCGTTCTATTATTCATCTGCACAAGCACTGTTGCAGCTAAGAGAGAGCAACCCTCTGCCAGGTTTGTATTTGGTTAACTTTGAAGTCTCTGCACACTCCATACAAAGATATGCACATATTTTGTCTTATGGCCTGCTGAACGGGATTAGGCCTGCTTCCTATGATCACAAATAAAAACAAAAAAAATTGGGACGGTAGAGCAAATTTAAAAAAAAAAAGCAAGCAAGAATAAATGAAAGAAATCTAATTTGACAAAAGAGCACAAAATTTAGTTTATTTCTTTTTCATTGGAGACAATATGAAGATGTTTTATTTCATTTTTTAATATACAACATATTTGGCCTGCAACACATTCATAAGAATAGTTGGAAGGGTGGGGGCCAATTGGGGCTTGTTATAATTTGAAAAAAAAGATAGATAACGTTTTAAACAAGTGTTTTGTACAAAATCAGTACAAAAGGCTGAGTCTCTGAGGAGCAAATATATGTGCTGGGATCTTCAGTTTGTCAGTAAACTTAATAAAAGTTTTAACCAAAACAGTTTTCATCCAAAAGATTGGAAACCAGCTTCAGTGTATAATAGCAATCGATTCAACGAATGTGAATTGTTTAGCTGTACGTTATGGAGTTATTACTATGTGTTATTATTATGTCTGAGAATTTATTTTTTTTTTAACATTTTCCCTATCGTTTCTTCTTTTTCTGATTTGTGGATGAGATTTTTGACCAAAAACACCGAATGTATTTGCACCCCATTAGACGCCTTCTCAGTTTAAAAATAGGCCTTTTTTTTTTCTTTTTTTTTTAAGAATATTTTCTCACTTGTCATTGTAGGGAAACGACTCACGATATGGTTGGTATTAACAGAAAAAACTGTGACACTGCGCAAACCTCCAGGCCCTGGAGACTGAGGCCGCTAGAGATAGAATTCAACCATGGTTAATTTTGTTATCTTCACTTTTGCTTTTCTTGCTTTGAATTGTCAAAAAAAAGGAGGATTAATGTCGGCAAAGTTAACAGAATGATGGGTAGATGTCTCTCAGGCACAGTGTATCCCAGTTCTCTTGTTTTCTTATGTGCACACAAAGCTCTTATTTCTGAGGAGCGAAGAGGGAGCTCTCAGAAGTCGTGATCATAATCATAATTCGCAGCAGACTCCTGAGCCCTTTTATCAGAAATTTGTTATTGGATGCTGCAGTGATTTTACTGTTCTGACTTTACATCAGCACTTTGCCACGGTTTTCTTCCTAGGAAAATGCAGATACTGCTGAGGTACAAGGTCCAAGTTTAGATTAATTTGTATTCTGATTCACGGTTTTGTTCGAATTGCTGGATCTGTACTAAGCGTGCATCTGGTTAATTAAAGAGTCGGAGCTTTTCAATGAATGCGCAAACATTCCGGTTGTTTGCTTTTGTGGAGGATTGACTCTGCTGGTATTGGTATGCATGTGTCCTTGTTATAGAGTACAGCACGTGCATTGTGATGCAAATCCAGAGAACGACAACAACAAAAAAAAAAAAAAATCATATAAGCCGTTTGCTAACAAAACAGTGGGAGTCAGCTCAGAGGAAAGGATGTCTCGTTTCCTTGCAGACATATCTCCTCGTTTCCTCTTTCACTGCGAATTTTCAATCTTTGTGCCCCCTGTTGGAGGGACAAAGAAAAGTGACGGAAATGTGGATGTGATTAAGGCCACATTTACACATAGCCGGGTATTTAGAGAAACGAATATTTCCCCCCCTCCGTTTTCAATAATAACATTGTGCACACAACATCGTTTTCAAAAAACATGTCATTTACATCAACCCGCATAAATACGCCGTCAAGCGCCATAATAACTATGCCAAACCTATTGGCGGCAGTGTAGGGAAAGGAATAAAGCCATGCAAGCCAATCAAAATCCTCAGAATCGAGGACTTTCGTCATGTGAAGGAGGAGATAACGCGAGCAAATATCACAACAAAACTGAAGGCAATAAGAGGGAAATATAGACAGTCAGTGGATACTGGACGCAGGAGCAGCCACGGAAGAGTGGTGCTCCTCTATTTTGAACTGTGCGAGCAGGTTTGGGGTGGCAAATGCAATAAGGCCAGAATCGTTTGCACAAACGTAAAAATTAGTAGAACTTTAACATCATCCATGATAATCCTGATCAGTAGCCAAACAAACTGTAAAGGCGCTCTCATGACGTTAAGCATTTTCTGGCGCATAATGTGACGTTTAAGAACCTAAAGCGCCGTTTCTCTCAGTTGACACGGCAACACATAACCGGCGTTATCAGAAATCTCCACTTTGGCCGGAGGTTTTAGAAATAATCGTTTTCTGTGATTAAAAACGGGGTTTTGGTGTAAATGAGAGGCCAAACCGCAGGAAAATATCTGCGTCTTCCTATCGTGTAAACGGGGCCTAAGTCATTCGAGATGTGCTTTACGTCCAGGCCTTTCAAGACTGCGGAGCTCCTTGCTCATAGATTGAATTGAACCACCGGTGTGGGTGAAATGTGACTTTAAAGGAACTTTACAAAAGTGCAACCTTATTAAACGAAGTACATTTTTTATTGAGTGCAGTGGGTTCCACTCAATAGTAGTATTGATCACACGGTGGGGTGTGTGAGCAGTTATTTCAGGCAGAACATTAGCTCTGACTTCTTGTGCGACAGTGAAAGGTATGTAGATGGAAGTAATAAATGATGGTCATTCGTAAAAGAGTCTGTTTTCTTTTTTTTTTCAAACAGATGTTTATAAAAGCTTGATCTATGTTCGAGTGTCTTTGTAATAGCTGCCCCACTGTTGGTCTTGAAGGAGCCAGCCATGGGAGGCCCACACAGGTGATTTCACTTACTGCTGATTAGAGCTCTTGTTAAAGACTCGGTGGGTTTGCACAGACTGTAATTGAAATCCTCCCCACTCTCCAGTTAGCTTTCGTTCCACCTATTAGGGTGTGACAAATTACACCTTTATTATTCCGACTCCTAAATTAACGCGGTGACTTTATTTAGTTGTTTTTATTCTCCTGTAATGGTCTAATTTGTTCGAATAAATGGAAAACACTAATGAGCTTGTGTGTGTAGAGCTCTTAATACCAGAAAACTGAGCGGCAAAATGGAGTAATATTGCTGTCATCGGTTTGTGAATTAAACTGTGATGATTGTCAGGCCGTATTATTGGACTGTGTGTCCAGTGTTAATGCTTTTGTATCTAAACTCAGCACTTGCTGTGCAGCAAGCAACTTTTGATGGTTTTGATGGACTATTTAAGACCCAAAGGGGAAGTTAGTTTTTTTTTTCTTTACACCTGGACCTTATTTCTGGCATAGAATACATTCATCTACTCACCGATAACAGTTTGGTGAAAGTCGGCATCCTTCGGAAGATATTTAGATTACTCGAGATCCGAGTGTATCTATATAACAGGAGAGAACAGGGAATAGACAATACAGCCTCTAAATAAGACATTATCTGTCTTTATTTCACCAATACTTTAAGACGAATGAATGAATGAACGCGTACTATTGCACTGTTAGCTCATAGCTGCCGTGCTGTTGTTATCCGGGGCTATCGGGGGGCTTATAGGAAGCTTTCTACACATGCGTCTAGTGGGATGACTTCATCGATGCGCACCGCTGCAGCACAGCACAGCAAAAACTAACTTCTCCTTTAACAGTGTGATGTTGAGCAGCGGACCAGAACAAACTATTGTTAATTTGTATTATTTACACCTATGTTTTTTTTCTTCTGTAACTATCAGAATATTCTCAGTGTAACAGACAAAAGTGTTTGTGGCACTTGGCGTCTTTTGTATTTTGGGTATTCATGTACAAGACGTTAGCATTGTTCTTTTCTTGGATTTTAAAGTTACCATTAATGTGCTCTCTTTCACACATTTACAAAGAGTCTGTAAAGGGGAGGAATATTAACTTGTGTCAAGTGCTTTTTGATGCATCATTCTTTGAACCTTCTATATGATCCTTGCTGTAAAAAGCTGTGCAACTTAAGCCAGGCTGAGTAGTTTATAAGGACAAGGCTGACTACAGCTGCGGCTGAGGAGAATATCTTTGATAGGGAGAAAAACTTAAAGCGGCACTATGCAACTTTCAGTAATACGGGGTTTGTTTACCATGCAATACACACCCCAAAGCTGTAGGGGGAGCTCCGTAGAAAATAAGGCGACAGTCTAGCCACATTATATATTACTACTCTAGAAGCTAACCACATTCAATTTAGCCGTCGACAGCTAATGGAGAGAGGTGTGTCTTATCAGGCTCCCTGGCTCGGCTCAGAGCCCTTTAGACCTGCCGTGAAGCAGTAGTTCTCGGCTCTCGTGTGTCGCGAGACTTCCAGAGGTAAACAAAGCACGCGGCGCCACAGGCAAAGTTGCAAGCGCTGTTTCGGGCTAGGGCCATCAGATGGAGATGGAAATGTCACCGTTTTCATCAGAACAGGTCAGCCAAGCTATCTGATGATTGCCAAGCAATTTTATGACCATGAAAAAGTTGCATAGTGCCGCTTTAATTTAAGAGTAACTTCACGTATTGCTCTTTTCTCTTTCATTTAAGAAAGCATCGTAGCTTTACTCTGTTGTTTGAGTTTTTTGTTGCCCACCTACAAATAAATAACAGTGACATCTTGTGGCTGCACTAGGTTTTTTTTTTTTTTGCTTCCCTTTCCAAACTGTCACCAAATATAGAAATCAATTAAGCCAATCTGCAAAGCAGTGGTTCCTGAAGAGGGCCTTGGCTTTAAGTGATGAAGTCATTCATTTGACTCGTTGTTTAATTAATTTGCAGGAAGAAGTTATCAGGCGACTATGAAGCCCTAAATGACCGCCTCAAAACCCTACCAGATCAGCTATCTTATGACATCATGGTGAGCGCTAACTTTGTTTAAATGTATTGTTAGCTTAACAGAAACTTGAGCTTAAATACTCCCATCACTGAAAGTTGTATTTTTTCTATTTGCTCTACTTTCACGTCCACTTTCTTCCACCTGCTTTCTTTGACCTATTTCTCTTTTGTTCTGCTTCCCACCCCACCCAACTGTACCGTGAGCAGGTGCCATTTGGCCCTTTGGCCTTCATGCCTGGGAAGCTGGTGCACACCAACGAGGTCACAGTGTTGCTGGGTGACAACTGGTTCTCTAAGTGCTCTGCCAAGCAAGCTCAAAAGATCGTCGATCACAGGATGAAGTGTGAGTGTCGTTTCCTGTCTTCTCTGAAAAGACATCATTACGTGATTTTTAAAGAAATCTCTCAACACTGCGGATCATCCAGCAGAGGGTGGTGGTGCATCACGTCTAGATAGCTTGTCTGAATACTGAAGGGACAAACTTGCTTCATAACGCTGTGATTTACAACACGGGTCTGCTGTAACACAAATGATGTTTGGAATAACATATGGCACATCTGGTTAAAGACTTGCAAGCTGCAAAGCATATTAACGCACTCAATGGCTGTGCTTCTCCTGCATTCATATGTCACCACCATTACTGCTTTGGTTATAAACGTCAAGATAACAATTCATATCTGTTCCTGTTCTTTGGACAAATCGAATCCCGTCGATGCAGCACTTTTGTGCGGTCTAACACAAAAGGTTGTGCGCAGCTTCGCTACCCTGTTCTTTAACAGTGCTGCTCATTCTAGGTCTGAAAAAATCTCATATCAAGTCAAATGGGCCCAAGCAACGATCTTTGATGTGAACATTATTAGAATGTTTAGTGAAGCAGAAATGTGCTGCCACAGCCCATCCAAACCCCCCCTCCTCCCCTTCTGCTGACCCTGCCCACCCTGCTATTACGGAGCTAAGTGCTGCAATACAAACATAGCTAGCTGAAATGTGTCAGACAGCGGCTGAGTTGTCAGGCCTTCTGTGTTTGACCTTTCCTCACTTCCAGTTGATGCACTGACTGGAGGGGCTCCCGATTGCCATGGAAACAAGGGCCCTCTGCTGCTATTAGTGAAAGGGCTTAATTGTTGTGAAGATTTAATGATCCGGAGTAGTATTCAGGGCAGAAGATATTATGAACTGTTTGTGTCATCATTTTTCTTTTTTTCCCCCTCTGCCCAACTTGTTTAGGATTTTAACTCTTTAGCAGCTGCTTGTCATTATGTCGAATGTTTTATTGATGTCTCTGTACTCGCCTGTATCCATCTTTTGCACATTTTGTTTTGCCAGTCTGCTGTCTTAAATGCTCATAGTCATTGCAATGCATCTGTTTTCTACAGACGTGAAGAAAGAATTAGATGATCTATCCATGACGATGAAAAACTTTGAAGCAAGAGTTGGGTTTGCAAAGGATTTGGAGGCCATGTCAGCAGTATGTTTCATTTTTTCAAATTGTCTCACAGATAAGATGTTCTGTAAGACGTAAGTGGCGACAAATGTATTGACTTTGGCATTCTTGTGCTTTAGGGTAAAGGGGACTATGTCGATATCAGAGAGGAGGCTGAAAACAATGACTCTGTTGTCACCAAAGGTATCTTTGTTAGCCTTTCTACTGACCTCATTTCACTTAATCATGGCTTGTATGTAGGCAAAAACATCCATTAGCATATTGCTGGATTTTGTACCATAGTTAGTGTGTTTTTTTTAAGCATAAAGAATGAATGGATTCCTTTTGTGTCTTGGATGCTTTAACAGGAAAGCAAAGAATAGCTCACAAACCAAATTCTAAGCCCAAGTCGGATGTGGTGTTTGATCTAAAAGAAGAGGATGAGAAGAATAATGAAGAGAGCGGAGACAGAGGCAGAAAAGACATCATGACTGAGGAAGAGTTGTGGGCTCATTTGGATGAACTTGAGAAACTGGAGGAGCATCAAGATGAGCAGGACAGGTATATGAACACATATTTGCTTACTAGCCTCAGTCATTGCACTTTACTTCAGGAAACCTTAAAATGTCTTTCCCTCAGATTATCAGATAATACAGACATGAATGGAGAGGACACATCATCCTCTTCCTCCGAGGAGGAGAAGGAGGGAGATCCTGCATCTCCAGCAAATGGCCTGAGTTTGAAGCCAAGCTGGACTTCTGTGACTCACAGTAAACCGCCACTAACAGACAGGAAAGAGGAAGAAGACTATGAGGAGGAGGAGGAGGAAGGCGACACTTTGCCCACCATCTTCTTCTCTCACACAATCGAACCCAAGAAGGTTTGTGCGATTTTTAAAATGACAAAAAACTTGAAATGTTGACGGATATTAATTCATCTATCCTTTGTTTTAGGTGAGGATAAACACAGGAAAGAACACCACATTGAAGTTTAGTGAGCGGAAAGAGCAGAAGGAACATTCAAAGAGGAAAAAGAAAAATGGCCACAGTAATGGACACTCTCATCATGAACTTCACAAAATCACCACTCCAGCAGACATTTACAGGTAAAAGCAGGCCTTTACACCAAAGTCATTAGATCAATCATGATGAATTTGTTGTGGACCTTTAGATTGATTAAACTGGAGTGTTTGCCTTTTTTCAGGTTGTTTGTGGATGTGAAGAACGGGGAGCCCATCCCAAGGAAGTCCATCCTGAAGTCACGTAGTAGAGAGAACAGTGTGTGCAGCGACACAAGTGAGAGCAGTGCCGCTGACTTCGAAGAGCGCAGGATGATTGGACGCAGCTTTAGTCATGATGACGCAATGCACAGCGACACCAGTGATGGCATTACAGAGGAAGACAGTCCCACCACCGCGCCGCTGCATACCTCCAGCCGTTTTGAGATTAAAGAGAAGGTGGTTATCTTTTCGTTTCTTTGCTATTTTTTCCTTCCAAATGCCTTGTCAGCTGTCTTAGTCCATGTAGTCCTGTAAAGAAGGACTCTGTGATACCCATGTAAAACTAATTTAAAAATTCAGCTCTTTTAAGCTTCAGATCGCTTGTTTATAACTTGAACTTTGACCTTAATGTGGCCGAACAATGATTAAATGTCAGCCACAAGAAGCACAAAGCATTAGCATGTCAACAGCAGAAACTTTCTGTTCCAGGTTAGTTACAGTGAGGTGAAAGTGACACCAACACCAGTTTTCTCACATTTAGTTCTATCTTTGTCTCTTGCTTAGGCATTTTCAGGTACAGTGGTAGAAAAGGACCCAATGCCTTCTGCTGTCCCCCATCTGACCATTGTTCCACCAGCTCTGCCAACCATTCTCGAGAGGAAACAGGAGGAGGTAGCACCTGATGTTGCCCCAAATCAACAGGTGCCAAAGAAGGTGTCGAAGTTCAAAGCTGCCAGGCTGCAACAAATGTGACTTTTAATGAAGAAAATCTTCTTCATCGAGCCTTTTTTCTGTCGTCTTTTAACTGGTTAACAGAACAAAAACAAACCACTCTCACCTTTGTTTTGCTCGTCTTGCCCCCACTTACACCTCTAATCGCAGCGGGTTCCTTTCATTCATTCATAGAAAAAGTACAGTAGCAATATTAATAAATCAGCCATTTTTGTGCGTTTTCTCTTTTGCTTATGTATACTTACAGGACAAAAAGCACTGAACAGTTGTTCACGGTTCTGTTTGGCTGTTAAGCCTTTTGTTGTCTGTCATCAGTTTGCCTACTTGCTGCTCTTCTGTTGATCCATGCTGTTGCCACGTGAATTGGGACTGTAGGCTTTGCCATTTAGGACGAGTTGCCTTGTTTTCTTTCTCTTACAAGTAGAATCAGGAGCCACTAGTTGTGATTTGCCGTTCTTTTTGACCTGCCCATTGAATGTATGTATTTTTTGTGACAAACTATGTTAAGAAAAATATTAATGTAAACTACAATAAAGTAAATGATTTTTAACCACAGGTCGATTTCTTTTTTTGTGTCAGGACAGTAAAAAAATATTTTCCCTGTAGATGTGGATGTCCTTATTCTATTTTTCTGACAGGGTTTTATTGTGTTTCGGACTATCTTACAATCATACTGAGAAGGTGTGCTGCAATTTTTACATACTTTACAGCAATGATGGTTCATTGTAGAAGTTTTTCTGTACAAAGTTTTGTTCTTTAAACAGCTATTACTGAGCTCAGATAGGCATTTCTGATTTATTGTTATTTCTTGTGATTTTTCGGTTATGCATTAAAATTTTAAGAGCTAAAGCACCAACTGAAATTGCAGCCAAACTCTCTAAGGGGGCAATAAGGTTTCATCGATGTTGGATGCCAACGAAACATAAAATGCCCTCTCCAGTTAGTAAACATTTCCAAGGAATTTCCAAATCAAATTAATTGGCTGTGTTGCAAACGCACCACCACAACTACACTGCAAAATAAGTCTTGAAAGCAAAAACGTAGCTTAAGAAAAGCATTGAATGTAGCACTATTACATGATTTGTATGTCGCCATGAGTAGCTTCCCCTTTGTAGGGTAGAGTGCTATGTGCACATACCACACAGGCAGGTTCAAGCAGTGACCCATAACATAATCACTTCTGTCTTCTTTACCCCATAATTTCCTTTCTCTGTTTTCACTGTGACTTCCCAATAGGTACTGAAAATGCCCGACAAAAGTCCTCAAATAAAATCTTGAACTAAAAGAGACCAAAACTGGTTAAATAGTGCAATAAAATGAATCTTTTTTTGTCTCTGAATCTTAGTAGATCTGAATAAGAAAGTAACAGGTAACAGAGGTGGTATCATACAAATAGGGATTAAAAATTATACTTCAGCACTGAAACTTTTTGGATCTACGTTTCACTGATGATGGGTGCAATAGAAGCCAGACAAAGTTCTAAGGTCTCAGAAGTTGTAATTCAACATCACATGACCACATACCAATAAATGTGGCCTTGGTCAGAATGAATGGAACCCCTTAATTTTAATTACAGAATGTTGGATTTCTTTGAAAAATAAATGCATATTAATCAGTTTGCAAGAGTTTGCAGTTTGCAATTTTTTTTAAATGAAATGCCCATGGTAACAGCAAAGGAAAAAGAAAAATTAGGCATAGACATGAAATAATACAAACACAAAATGTAACCCAGACACCAAATTTGAACATTTAGAACGCACCATGGAAGAAACTTCAGCAACAATACCACCCTCCAGGTGTTTTTGTAGTAATCTAGAAACCTCTTGAACCATTCATTTAAGTCAGGGGTCACAGCTGGCCAGTTTAAATCAGTATATCTTTTTCTTCTTCTGGAGTGTCTGTTGCTCTTTTGCAGTATTGAGATGGATTGTTTCTTATGTAATCCTGTAAGGAGAATTACATTGTTGTTGTATGCAACATACTGCAACAACGTAATTTTCACAAACTGTTGGAAAGCTGGATGTGCATCAGAGAGAGTGGTGTGGTTAAAACCTCCAGAGGTCACCATAAATGTGTTGGTGGGTCTACAGGTGAACTCTTTTTGAAGACAAAAAGGAAAGGAAACACACAGCCAACAGTTAAATATTTTGAGCAGAGAGATGCTCCTTCTCACTGACATGTCCAGAATTACCCCATCTGTTGTTAACAAGCACTGCACTCCCTTTATTTTACTGGTCTGTCTGTGGTTTCTATTGACACATGCAGTCAGAGAGCTTTGTAGAGAGGTGGCAGGGTACATAATATGTTCCTGCAGCCATGCCTCAGTGAAACACATAATACTGCATTCTCGTCAGTTGTACTTTGTCCTCATCAGCACTGTAATCTCTTTACAGTTCATCCACTTTATTTGCTAGTAATCCCACATTTCCATCAAGATCGAGGGAAGAAATTGTTTAAACTTCCTCCCTCTTTCTACAAGGGTAGAGAGGGTAGGTAAAAATCTGCACTTTCACAGAAGAAAGCTCAGTAGAAACTCTCAAGGAGATGCAAAGAAAGACCAGAGTTACTGCAACAGGTTGACACCAGTGCAATGCCACTGTAGAACATTTGTGCTGATCGAAATTTGCTTCAGGTTGTTGTCTTGCTAAAAGACCAAGCCCTTTGCTTCAAACAATGTTTTCTGACATAGTGTAACACATGTTTCTCTTGTTTGTACTCACTGTGGTCACTGTATTGTAAAATACTTTGCATCAATCAAATCATAAGCCTTTTAGCTTTCCAACAGTATACTGCAAGCACCCCTACACAGCACTGTTGAGTCTAAAACATATCATGACCCACCGATTGAACAGATTGAAAGTTAGAATATGTGTGTCTGTACCAGCAGAGGTATGCTGACAGTGAGCTCTGTAAGATCTAAAATGATTTATTTTATTCTTCTTACTATTTTCATGTTGCATCTGTTGTATAGCCTAACTTATAAACTATTCCACACACAATGAGACTCAGGTGAATCTGAAAGGTGTTAATGTTCAATTAATGATATAGTTCGGGCTAATTATTGTATTGTTTCACAGACACCGTAGAAGTGCTGATGTCCTGTTTGTGTTGTTCAGACAACTGACTGTGTGACCACTAAATGTGTTACATTCACTCCAGTTCCGGAGGGAAACACCACAGCCCCACAACATAATAGATATTCGACCATGTTTTACCGTAGGCAGGGTTTTCTTTTGACTATAGAAGATTATTTCAGAAAGACTGTAGCTTATCCGTCAACATTTTTGTAAACATTATCCTTGCTTAATTTTTCATTTCGTTCAGTTCCACAGTTATTAGGTTTTCTATACATTTTTAAGGATTCAAAATTCTTGAGAAATCTTTTTTTTTTTCTACATGCGACTGTTGACACATTGGTGCAGTATGTGAACGCTCAGTTGCTTACAACAATCACAATTATCTCAGATAAATTTGCAGGTAATGGAGGGCATTCTCTTCTTAGTAGACCCTAAAAGACCATCATGTGTAGCTGTATTTTTGTCTATACTTTGAATATCAGCAGGCCAAATGACACACACAACTATTCTTCAGCTTGATTAAAGCCATGGCTTATGGGTTGAAGGGCTATCACTCCCTATTTAGTTAAAAAGTGGGAATGCAGGTTTCTGATAAGACGCTTTTAAACAGGTCCTGAGGTGACTCCCCCTCCTCCCACCCTTTCATCAGGATTAATTCTCCAATATGAAAATCCAGGTAGCATGAGACAGATTAGGCAATGCTTAACATTAGAGTTGTGTTGGTGAGGTGCAGATCAATGGACTTATGTGGGTTAAGCTGCAATGGTATATGCTAGAACATAGCAGAAGTACATTTCAAAGAAATCTAGAATACAAACTACGTAATGAGCCGGAACACACTCAAGATCTACATTTCAGGGATTAAGGGGGATTTTAAGAGTTGTGTGATGAAGGATTCAAGAAGGTATTGTTGTCCAGACAGGTGTTCGGGTCTGAGAGGGGGAGAGGAAGAGTTGCAATTGGCTCCATATGACACAAGAAAGGATTAATCAGAAGCCAGTATATCTGCTTCAGTGCTATGTTAACATTTGATAATGCAAATCCAAGTATCAACATCATGTGCACTCATGGCCTCTGCTCGTTCTTACTTATTACACTAATAACATGGAAGTAAAAATTAATAAACAGTTGTTCAAAAGTAACTTTGTGTCAACTTAACAGTTTTATATAGTTGATATAGTTTCTTTAAATAAGTTTTACATGCAACCTGTTGCAAAGACACACATTTTGTTTTCATTTCTTTAGCTGTATCTATGCAAAATGCTAAAGACAGCACAGCTCAATGGGGATAGAATAGAATTTTTGCACTACTAAAGTGATTCCCAAAGAGATACTTGCAAAATATGTCTTGACATGGTGTAAAAAGATGATTTAAAATATGATATTAATTGATCAAACTAATCAAAATGAGAGGAATCTAGGCAAGTGTAAAGCAAATTAAGTGGCAGTTCAAAAAAAGTGCACTGTCCTTGAGAAATATATAAAACAAATCTAGCAAGGACCTGTCACAGGACCTGGGAGCTGCATCTCGACCTTCAATTGATCTATCTACTGTTGGCTGAAACCTCATCAGAACTGATCTCCATGGAAGGGTATGTGTCAAAAGGCTGTTCTTAAGAAAGGGAAACAGGGAGCAAATTACACAAAAACTGGACTAAAAATCGGTGGCAACAGATCTTAAGGAGTGATGAATCCTCCTCAGAGCCCAGACCTAAACATTGTTAAGGCAGTGTGGGATCATCTTGACAGAGAATGGAACAAAAGGCAGCCAACATCCAAACAAGAGCTTTGGAATGTCCTTGAAGAAGTCTGGAAAGCTATTCCTGAGGACTACAAGAAAACTTGTCTAAGAGGGTTCAGGCTATGTTGAAAAATAAAGTGGTCAGACTAGATATTGATTTCCAAGCTCTTTGTCATATATGCTGTATTTCCATTTATTTTTTGAGCATTTTTCAATAAATTACTGCACCTGTTTCCTGTATTCCTGGCAATACATAAAGAGGAGAGCGGTAGCTCAAGACATTTGCACTGTACTGTGTATTGACAAAAAAAAAATTAAAATCTTGATTGACAAAATGTTAGAAAGATTAATCAGCCATGAAATGAAATGAAAGTTTGTATATGTCCTTTCCAAAAAAATGTGGACTTTACAAAATTGTGTGGGGCTCTTAACTTAAGGAGAAAAATCATTCACCACATCAATAGGTAACTGCAACAGCAAAATCAAGAACCTGTTGCTGTGTTTATGTTTTTGTATCATTTTAATCTTATTAAGTCTTTATTTTTCTGGGAGTAATATGTCTTGATTGCAAAGACATATTTATACTTATTTTACTCGTTGTCTGGGAGGGTAATCTACGGTGAAGGTCAGATGGTTGATAGAGGTGTGATGAATGCGACAAGCATCCAATTAAGAACCATTACCGACTAAAATGCTAAACCACTGATTTATAATCCTTTGCATTTTCACTCTCACATTAGCAACAAAAAGGTTGGACACATAAAGAATGGCAGCAGCTTCAAGACAAAGCGGTCAACAGATCACAACATCAGCCTGTTGAATAAGATCTTTATAAGATCATGACACGCTTATATGCGAATCAGTCGTTTTTTCATAGAACTTTTTTCAATGTGTTACTCTTGTAGGTAATCTCCATAACGAATGCGACATGCATAATATGACATAATGCTTTCAAATGCCTGTTTATATAAAAAGGATTGTCATAGTCTGCGTCCCGGAGACGCCAGAGCACATTTTACGCACGGTGCCAGACAGTCTGTTACACTTGCATACCAGCGGCCAGATGAGGGAGACATACGGCTTCGGGACATGTCGAAGTATCCCGAGTAATTTTTTCTTTTTTTTTTTGAAGATTTAATTACCTCTTTCTTCAATTGGAAATACTACAGAGCGGAGCGCACTTCGACTGGCGAATGCGTTTAAGCGTGTCTTGAAGAGGAAGAAACGGCAGTTCGAAATCTGTGTCCTACAGTGTGCTGGGCGTTTATGATAAAGCGTGCGAAGCGTGCGGTCCGTCAGTCAGCAGTCAGTCATCCTGTTCAACATCACTCTCCACAGAAGTCCATCTGTCACGTCGCCTACTCCGTGCCTCACCAAAGTGACCAGGTAAGAGTAATCTCAGTCCCTCTTCAAGAATTGCTCAAGTTATTTATGAAAAGTTTCTGACGAGTCGGAATCTGACAGACACGCGTTACCCAGAGATGCCACTGTAGGCTATCTTTCTTTTTGCTTGTGAAGTGCCCTAAGTAATGGCGAGGGCTGAGAGAAGATGAGGTATTCTGGCGAAGTTGCTATAATATGAGGCAACATTCTTTAAAACGAGTGCGGAAAACAGCAGGTGTGCGTTTCTTGGGTGTTTTTTGCGCTTTTGATTTCCATGCAGTAAGATCGTCTTAATGTTTTAATTTTTTTTAAATTTTTTTTTTTTACATTTTTTAATGTCGATCTTCCACCATGTCATCCCCTTCCATAACGTTTTTGAAACGCAACATTGACGTGTAAGTCTATAACAGAGACTATTATGTATGGCTTAACGAAGTTGTGGTGGTGACTGACAATAACGATGCAATGTGTCTGCATTACAATGTTCAATTGGCCTCCGGTGTTTTCACAACGAGTAGCCTATTTTCTGTTGCAGCTTATGCTGCTCTAATAGCACTTTTTTAAAGATAGTGTAGGCTTTTTTTTCTTCTTTAAAAACTGTCACCTGTACAGAGTGGCATAGCTACTTTCAAAGCCACCCTCACCCTCTGCCCCCCCACCTTCCTCCTGTTTCCAAATGCTCTCCTTTGAAGCGATGATGCCCCATCTGTCATATGTGTGCAAAGAGAGACCATGCTCTGCTCTTCTCAATTACTGAATTCTCCTCATGCCAGCTCCGCTGGGACAGGAGGAGGAGCAGGTGGGTGGCAGTCAGTACGATCAATCAACATGAAATATTCAGCTTTGAATATACACATCATTTACTGCTGCTGCTGCTGCTGTTCTTGTTAGAAACACCACGCCAAGAAAAAAAAAAAAGAGTTGAGGCGTTTGTCTGAGGTGTTTTGTAACTGTGATCTTGTGTGAGCAGTTGCATGGCTTCTGTTGAAAAAATGGGCCTGAGTATGTTCAGGTGATAGCCTTTTCTCATAAGATAAACTTAGATAACTAAACTATAGCTCACAGCAACACTGGAAAGCAAGGATATCCAAAATTATTATAAAGAAATTTGAGGAAGGGAGGGTGAGTGGATGAAACTGTATTAAATGTAGCACCACAGCCTGTTTTCTCATTCTGCTGCAGTAAATTCATACAGCTTACATGACAAAGCTCTACTTGGCAACTTTCTCCCCTGATAGAAGCACTTGTTTGAACATGAGGCACATGATTTGAATATCTGTAATCCATGGTGAAATCAACAGGCCAGATGAACTTTTTGGCACCCCCTTACCACCACACTGAGTAGGATTTTCTCCTCGCAACAATGCCTAAGCTGTTTAGACTTAGGCTTAAAATCACTTGAAAAAAGCAAGGCAAAAGTTATTTGTCGTGTCTTTCCCAATGCAGAAATCCCGGAACTTTGAAATCGTATCAGAGAGAAATAGGATCCTTTCCAATCATTCAAACTCTTCAGGAAACTTTTAATCTCCTAAGTGTATTTCTTGTGATAATAATATCGCTGTGATGTTGCCTCATGAAATTTGCCTGAGTACCATGGCCCTAAGTATTTGAGCTATGAGGCAATACAGTGAAAAGCATGGCCCCCTCATATGAGAACACAACAGTGAATAATTAATAACCTTGCTCCCAATTCCAGGAAAACAATAGCATATTGTAGGAACACTGCACTAATTTAACTGGAGGAGTAAAAAAAAAAAAAAAACGCTCTTTAAGTTCGACAGAATCTGGAATGCTCTGCAATTGTTATAAAGCGTGTCTGAATGATTTTTGATTTAGTTTCTTAGCCGCTGTCGCTTTTCACACTTTCTATACTGTTGTGCCATATATAATGTGGTGTTGCATGCTGTATAATGTTGTATTGTAATGTTGTTTGCCTTTGAAATTAATCAGAACCTATTAAATACCCCTCTCTCACCTGCTGGCGGTATGTGAGGTGGAAGTGCACATGCAGGAAGCTATTTTCCACAGGCCTCCTCTCTTGGCTGTCAGCTCCCATTAAGGGGGAAGGTGTCATATCTGTAACACAGCTGAGTGCAGATGGCAGAGTGGAGGGGATGGCTCACCGATTTAAACAATGATTAATGAACAGAGATGGAAAACAAATTACATTGGACTATTGGAGGCAGGGAATTGTTTTTATGAAAATGTTAATTGTGTCTGCCAGGCTGATACCAGGCGTGGGGGAAGGGTGGAGTGAGGGCAAGGCAGCGAAGAAACTGAGGGGCCACTGATAGGACGTCTACTACTCCCCTGGCTCAGATTATCGGCGTGTCTCAGCACGCAGTGTTTAATACCGTACCTTGGCTTTAAGACCTCTAATGTGCCATAACTTTCAAGGTTTGGCTTTTTATGATGAACCCCATGAAGAATTGTCGCCCACCACTGCACCAATTAGCGTTATCTCTAATAATAAGTGGTTGTAAGTGACGAGAGAAAGCGCCCTGTTCTAGTTGTAATTATTGCAGGCGGGTGCAGCTGCACTACTTAGGGAGATGATGATAATTATTTTTCTTTTTTTTTTTCATTGCGGGTTGATTATTTAAGAGCATCATACACTCATCAGAGTAATCAGGAGAGAGTGATTAGTGAAAATCCACGAGGCTAACAGCTGCCACATTAAACACTTGCCTCTGTTGCCAACACACAGAGGTAGTCAGAGCCCTTCTGCAGGACAGAGACGAACAAAAGCACTTCACCTTCCATTCCTGGACCACATGTGTTTGTCAGAAAGTCATGGCTCAGGGCACAGAGAAATTCAGTTAATAGTGCTCCCCATGAAAAGATGTGTTGTTGTTCACCAAGGTCGATCTTCAATGCTTCAATTCGCAAGTACAGGAGGGAGCTGAAGGGGAGTGAAAGTTTGATATGGGATTTTTGGAAGCGTGGGAAAAGAGATAGTTACAGTGCAGTATCTGTGCTCTGTGTCTCCAATTGTACTTGAGCAAGTGAACTCTGAATGCTCCACTGAATCACCACAGTCTGATAATGCATGTGATCTAACACCCAATGTGACACACAATCCCAAAAAACTGTGTCAAATTAGAGATGTGTGCCATGCACGTCCATGTCCGGTGTTCATGCTGCTATGCTTGCCACTGTGTAAGGCCTGCTAAACTAAGGGCTAATTCTCTTAGCCCAGATGTTGCCTGAGCATAGTCCTGGGATCCCACTGGGTTGATGAGCTCAATCAGTGAAATGATGAAAAGATGATTTTGTCCCTGTAATTACAGTGTGTAAACTACTTAGCTAGGATTGCAAAGGAAGTCATTTTCTAATTACGCTGGTACCCCGTTGTCTAATGGTGAATGTTTTTTTTTTTTGTTTTGTTTTTTGTCGAGAGAGAACGCGTGTGTGTGTGTGAGTGTGTGTGTGAGAGAGGTAAGAACTTCATGAAAGGTTTGTGCTCTGCTGCTGCGGCTGAAAAAAGACCATCACAAGGGCAAGATGGCTGCCAAATGAGAGTTCATTGAATTATCAGCCCAGTTAATGTGCCTTGGATTATGCTCTTTGTTTGTCAGTTTTTTCCTGTGGATGCCATAGCTTAATGAGCTACTGTAAGTGGCATTACCAGAGTCCTGCTGTGATTTTGTGATGACTCGTTTAATGACTTTTGTTTTAGTGCCTTCGAGTGCTTTTGCAACTCAAAGTAGATCTTGTTTCTCTTTCATTCTTTCCACATTTGCAAATATTGGGTGATGGGAAAGACGAATGTAAAAACAAGATTATCCTCTCACAGTCAGAGTCCTGTTGAATTAAATGATATGGTGACAAGAGTTTCCACAGACAACCCTGCGTCTCTTTCATCGGGGGGAAGTTGTACATGCCCGTATGTTGCAGACTGAAGGAGCTTATTTCTTTGAGATCTGTGAGTTTATGTTGGAGCTGGCTGCTGTCACGCAGGGCCAAACCATCTGATGCAGCCTACACCATGTGGATAGGCTTCTCTTGTGCAAGGCATCCCCTACGCACCCCACACTGTTAACTCACCCCATCATACGCCAAAGCTTTGTTTGTGTCCAGAAAGAACAGGTGGTCTGTGCAAACAAGAGCAACTGTTTACACATTAGTGATTTAAAATACATTCTATATATGCACGTGCCTGCGTGTGCATGTGTGTGTGAGAGAGAGCGGGAGAGACAGCATGTGAGAGTGGGAGTTTTTGCATGTGCTTGATGAGGAAGACTTAAGTGCATATTTCCTTCCCTATGAAATGTGTGAGAGCTTTTTAGAACAACAGAGGAACCTTATGAATGCAAAGTTTAAATACGAAACACATGTGCCCGGTGACATGATTATGATTCTGCATGTTTCCTTCACTTCACCTGCAGCTACCACAACCTCGCCTTACAGAAATCGTGTGTGAACTGTTTGTTATTTTAAAGACTAAAGAGTATTGACATGTAAGAACAAAAAAATTCTACCAACTCATACAGGTACACACACAGCTGGGGGGCCCTTAGCAAACCTGCTGTTTTCACTCTGACTTGCAGATGTTATACCCTGTAGCTTTAACTACGTTGCCACAGGAACTTATTTACTCTTTGCCATGCATTCAAGGCCACTAATCTGCATTACTGCCTGGGACAAACAAAATTAATCAAAAGCCTCCTTTCACAGTATGTATGAAATAGCTGACTCCCAAATAACAGCACATCACCACTGCACCACATGCGTGCCAGATTTATTTTTACAGGGCACAAGCCAGATTTTTGATAGTCATGAAAGGAGTGGCATAGATTTACTGCATCCACAACAAATGTGTATGTATTCCTTTATGAGTTCTTTAGCTATTACTCACAAGGAGCTAGTTTGTCAGTGCTGTGTGTGCTCTTTCTGTGCTCTGTACTCTTGCAGTAATGAATGGGGCTGGTTAGACTATTCTGTCTCCGTCAGGCTTTTGGGGGGCCTACAGAGGAGCTCCTTTAGGGTTTCATTAATCTGGCTGTCAGAAAGTATATGGGCGCTATCTTTTGTGTGGGTCATGGCGGGCAGCTGTGTTACCACTGCCCTCTTCCTTGTACAGACTCTTCATCCCCTGACAGGGCGGTGCACAGGATGATTGGCTGGCTGCTTTGGTGGGTGAACGCGTGGGTTGAAGTGAGATTCAGGGGGGCATAAAGCATGGCATCGGGCTTTTACTCTGTACATAAGCCTGCTCTGTAATAATGAATAAGACAGTTGTCTTCGGCAGCCTGGGAAGTCGTGGAATTTCAGGAATTTTGAATGTCATAACTCGACATGTTTGATTTAGATGGAGGCAAACCAATATCCAAATTAAAGTGAGACATCAACTGATATGTTCAACATCAAACTACATGATTAAAATAAAATGGCCGGCATCTGTCTGTCTTTTTAAGGTTAACAAAGTTAGGAAACTCCACACCAGAATGTTTTATACATTTTTCAAGTCACTTCAAAGTTACTTTACTTAAAACATTATAACAAGTACAGTGCCTGAGAAAAATATTTTGATGTATATATTTACATATAAGTCTGTGTTATAAATAATTTTAATCATCAGATAGTCCTTAGGTACTTTATATTGTCACAATGCCCTCTACCTTTCATCCTAACTTGCTGTTAGATTATTTTTCAAGTTAGGTTACACCAGAAAGCCTACTGCGACTGTTAAAGGTTGCTGTTTGTAGTACATTCATGGTAGTTTTATCTCAACAATCAACACACTTTGAAAATAGTGTCAAATGTTGCTGATAAAGAAAAATGGCATTCGCTGAGATCAAAAAATTTCATTCATATTATCCATTCCAGTGTCACCTCTGTGCATTTACAATACTGTCCACCCACTCCAACTGACAATATACTGCAAAGTAAAAAGATTATATTGCCATTCTCTTCTCGGTTAATTCATTTATAGAATCCTTTGGCTGACAGCAGTGGAAACAAATGTATTGTTTGATCCAAAATCATCCTGAATGCACAGCTCCCATGGCTTGTTTAACAGTGTGTGTATGTGTCACATTTTTGTTTCTCCTTTATTGCCTGTGTTAAATCACACCTGCTCCTTTTTCGTCTATGTGCAGCTACACCTAAGAAGCGCTACTGTGACACAGTGTTTCATAACAATCAAGTATTTTCTCAATTTGCACCAAAAGAACCTAATCCACTCTGACAGAGAAACCACCTTATGATCCCACTCCCATCTACACCTATTTCTACAAAACCTGCCCCCCTGAAACACACACACACACACGCACACGCACACGCACACGCACACGCGCGCGCGCGCGCACACACACACACACACAGACACACACGTGAAGGCAGTTTTATTCCCCCCTGCTTAGTTAATCATAAGGTTACCACTTTTGTAAATATTAAGCAGATTCAGTGTATGCTAATATCCTTCACTTACTTTCTCCCTGTCAGATATGATTAGGTCAGCCTCATATCCTTACATTGATCTCAGCTCAAAGCAGACACAATGCTCAAACCAACCATGGCTGCAGGCAGCTCTTTATCTGTGTGGTTTTATGTGTAACATTTTCATGACTGAGGTTGCTACAAAAACAGCAGGTGGCACAGACTCATGGTCAAACAGTTTATTGAAGAGCCCTTTAGTTACAGTAAATCTAGTGTCTTGATTTAAAAAGTTTATAGTTATAGTTAGTTAATATTTAGTAGGGGTGTTGGGGTGTGGGAGAAGCTTTAATTAAGGCACATAGAGAGTGTGGGACGACTACAACCACAAGGTTTGAAGCCATTTGTTGCATACTGAGATTGGATTATTCTCCTGTATTTTGCTTCAGTAACTTTTTCTTGTAGCTTGATGTGACAGCCAGATAAGAAAGTGTACTTGCAGTGCTCAAAAAGAAATACAAAGTAATCTAAGAAAAATGCGGCAGATGCACAGTCATTTGAAGCTGAGTTTGATCAATCATTATTGACTCTGCGCAGATTCCAAATTGGATACAGTATACAATATTACACATTCAAGGCTACAGTGCGGTAATGACATCAATAGGAGCTAATGCAATAATAGTTCTAATGACCGTAATCCTTGAAAGCGAGTGGGAAGTGGGAGGAGGGTGGACATACCCTCTGCTTTCTGATGTTGGAAACTGCTGAGGAGCACCAGGTTAACAAATAGACGGTGAATCTCTAATATTTTATTATTTAAATTTTTTTTCCTGTCAAGTGTGATTAGTTCATTACCTCATGGTTACATTGATTTCTGATTCGCAGCTTAAAACAGCTGACATAAATCGTGTCTTCCAGTCTGCCAACTTTTTATCTGTGTGGTTTTGTGTACATCATTTTTCGTGACTGACTGAGGTTGCAGTCCAGGGTGATGTAAGCCTGTGTTAATTCAGGGTGGACAGTGCAGCCTTTGTTCTGTGCCCTTTGGTGCTGCACTAGAGCTGTGCAGGGCTCGACTATGTGACCTCTACCATTGTAGCACGATGTGAATTTGAAGCTTTGTTTTGTTGCTACAGTTGGATAAAAAAAAAAAAGAGCTGGCAAAAGGGGAGGCTTTTCTCTTGGATATCCTTCCTTTAACTGCAGTTTGAATTTTTGCATCCATCATTAATTAAGTAGCTTATTTTCCTTATTACTCCTGTGACATAATTATTCTGCTAAAGGTTTTATTCAAATATGCAGCAAACCTGCTGAAAAAAGGCTGAACTATTTACTTTAATCTTTTCTTTAAAGTGTTTCAAAGATTTATGAAATGCAAAGGAAGGGCAAGTCGAAGCAGACAGACTTTGATGTCTGTGCTGCCTTATTGTGTCATTACAAACAGAGATCTAGGCAAGATTTTCACCTTACCCTTTTGTAAAGATGAGATATTTGTTGAGGAAGCCTTTGTGGTGAGACATATTCAGCATTTTTACAGTCTCCAACAATAATCTAAAACCACAGGTATACTTAACACAGGATGAGAGAAGTCAGAACATACTTTGCTCTATTTCCTGACCTATTTGTGGTGCATCACTGGCATTATACAGCAGTTGCAAAAGCAGATTTGCATATTAAATTGACAGCTTATAACTGTACTGATACTTCAGTTGACAGTTTTTGTGTTTCTGTTCTGACTGGCTTTTTATGTATTTTAATGTTATATACATAATTGTGGCAGATTTGAAATGAATTTAATCTTCCTTTTGTTCTCTCCATAGGTCTGAGCAGCAACAAACAGACGTTTCATCTGAACAGCATGAATCCACATCCTGTTTCAACTGAATAAGTGCAAACTCTGACTTCATTTCACAGCTAACCTTCTGACTGTCCCAAAAAGATAACCCTGACCACCATACTGTAACAGCACCCAGTCCCTGAGAGGACAGCTTCATTACCCCATCCACCCACCCAATTAGTAGCCAGATGGCGCTTCTGGCCAATCAAATCATGGATGCAAGAATTCTCAGCAGTATGAACGGGAGAGTGGAGCTTTCTCAGTTTCTGAGAGTCACCAATCAAAGCATCATCTCCCAGGTGAATTCTGCTCAGGATGACAACCGCAAGAACAGGAAGTATCCTTGCCCATTGTGTGGGAAGCGCTTCCGCTTCAACAGCATCCTCTCCCTTCATATGCGCACTCACACTGGTGAGAAGCCTTTCAAGTGCCCATACTGCGACCACAGGGCTGCGCAAAAGGGCAACCTGAAGATACACCTTCGTACACACAAGCAAGGAATTCTGGGCAAAGGCCGTGGGAGGATTAGGGAGGAGAATAGGCTGCTTCATGAGCTTGAGGAAAGGGCGATACTTAGAGACAGGCAGATACGAGCTGCTCACGTCAGCCAGCAGCAACCTCAAACATCTAACCCAAACCATCTTCAGAAGCCTTTTCTGCACCCTGTCTCAACAGAGCCTCAGTTATTAAACAACTCTGCAGCAGGTGTACAACCACATGCATCCACCTCTCCTAAGATTACTACCATCCCTGATGAGCCCACCCAGTCCCAAACTACCGGATTCCGCTGCTCATTCTGTAAGGGAAAGTTCAGGAAGCAGCAGGAGCTTGAGCGCCACATCAGGATCCTACACAAGCCCTATAAATGCACCTTGTGTGAGTTTGCCGCTGCACATGAGGAGGAGCTCATTGGCCATGTGGAAATGACACACATTACTGCTGATTCAGGCACAGGACAGAAACCATCACTTGGGGCTAGTGATAAGGGGAAGCCCGCTGGGGAATTCCCCTGTGAAGTGTGTGGTCAAACCTTCAGCCAGGCCTGGTTCCTGAAGGGTCACATGAGAAAACACAAGGACTCTTTTGAGCACTGCTGTCAAATCTGTGGCCGTCGTTTCAAGGAGCCCTGGTTCCTCAAGAACCATATGAAAGTTCACCTCAATAAGCTGGCTGCTAAGAGAAATATCTCTGCTGAGCGTGACTCCTCTGTCGACATGAGTAGCTTAATGCAGGACCATCAGAGTAATCTCTACTCCCAGTACATCTCTCGCATCCACAACAGGTTTTTCTCGCCTGAGAGAGCAGATCTGTCAGATTATAACCACATGATGGCCACAGCAGGGGCCGACATGAAGGTCAGAGAGATGTTAGGTAGGATGATTTCCTCAGGTCCTGGCCCTCTGACAGATGCAGAGAGTTCTTCTTTGTCTAACCTAAATCATATCCACCCTCCACTGAGCTCTACTAGCATGGAATATCTACAGAAAGTCATCTCTAGCAGAGATGCTATCAACAACAGCAGCAGCTATGCAGGTTGGCAGATCATAGGACCTGGCCTGCCTATGGAACAGCAGATATTCAGCCCTAAAGACCAGCAGCAGCAGCAGCAGCAGCAGCAGCAGCGCTCCTCCTACCTGCCTGAGAGATGTCTCCCTGCAGATGAAGGCAAACTGAGTCTCAGTGACCAACACTCCAAGGCCACAAGCAGACCTGGGAGCCCAGGCAGTATGAGACACCATGGGCCAACAGAGATGATCACAGAGACAGGGAACCCCCTATCTGGCAGTGCTCTTGACCATAGACCACAGTCTTCCTCTCCAGTTACAGGTAAATCAGAAAACCAAAGCTTGTTCAGTTTGATGAGGAACACAGCTCAGACTCTATAGAATATTTTTGCTGCTCTTGTTGAAGCTCTCCAAAGTGTAATATTTCCAAAACAGAACCCTGATTCTGACATAATGGTCTAATCCTTGATTAAGTTTGTTCCTTTTTTCTAAATTTTTATTTCCAGTCGAGCAACAAATGAGGATATCACATAATCTTCAAAACCCTTGTATTCTATTTTTTCAGATATTTTCTTTCCTGAAAAAAAAAAGTGTGCCATAATTTTTCTCCTACTTGGACTAAGTAGACATGAAGTACAGGGTCAGCAGCACACCACAGATATTATCATCCACAAGGACTTTGTCTTCCTTTTAAAGATAATGGCATCATGTTGAATTGTGGGGATAATTAGTACCCTCTATTTTATATCTGTCACATCCCCACCCCTTGCCTACGGGGGCACAAGATGTTAATGCATGCCATCTGGTGTTTTTAATGATTTGATATATACCACCCAGTGATTTTTATGATTTGATCTACCACCTGGTATTTTTATTGATAGTGTTCTTTTTCCACCTGGTGATTTGGATGATTCGCCTCAATGGGTAGATGCCTCTCTTGTCATGGCATCCTGCTAACATGTTATCATAAGTCAAAATTACTGCTTTAACAGTGTTGTTAAGAAACAAGGAGATAAATCCAAACTTTTGTTTGATTTCTTCTTAGCTCATGCTTCTTTTTTTTTCTTCCAGTGTTAAAGTAGCACTGTTATGTACATCTAAGTCTGTTGCGCTCCTGTGGGATTTGATCCAGCATCCTCTTAAATGATGTCCGTATAGCAGAGATAAATGGATCAGGTCTAATCCCATTAGATGTTTTGTTTCCATATTGTACACACATACTGGTATCTGCATATTTACATGTCAATGCTTGCAGTTTATGGCCAAATCCCTCTCCGGTTGCTCTTTAAGAAACATATTCAAGCTCTGTTGTTTGTACTTTCACTCCTCTCCCCTATCTCCAAGACCATACGGTGTCACTTGCAGAAACATTTATGATAGTTGGCTAGCTGAGGATTTGAGTGTGCACAGTTCTGGGATGGCACATTCAGTATCAGACTCTAATTTCAGTCAATATTAAGCATGGAAACTAATTCATTGTAAAGGTCAGGCGTCATTGCTTTAGTCAATGATGGATCCGGCAGGCTCTCTCTCCCCCTCTCCTCCTCTTCTCTCAGTTCTTAGTCCTGTGTAATGGTAGACTCACTCTGGGGGCTTAGCACCGCATTGTTTAGCTCTGACAATATATCCCAGAGACCTCTGCAGCTGCTCCCTGCGCTCACAATGACAGATTAATTAACACAATCACACGCTGCTGGCCCTGGCTCAACGCACAGGTCTGCTGCGGGACAGATAGGTAAATCCTACACATATGGAGAACACGCACCACTTGATGAGGGTTTAATAACAGGGATAAGTTTTTTCGGAGATGGGGGGTTGTAACTGATCAAGTCTGTCTGTCTTGATGGTTGGACATGGAGGAAGAGAGAGAGAGAGAGAGTGTTTTCTAATTCAGGAGAGCGGAGATGCTGAGGAAGAATTACCACTGCCAGATGTTCAGCTTGAGGAACATTGATTAGTCCAGAATTACTGGCTGCATTATTCATAGTCAGCCTATGGTGGTCTTGAAGTTATTGATGTTCTCAATATGGATAGCAAATATAGTACAGTCATGGTTGTCAGAGCGAGAGAGCCATTCTTTCCTTGATACATTCAGATACAGATTTAGATTTTTAACCACAAATACCCTGCATAAAATTAGAAATCTCACTTTGATTTCAATAGGAGGCATGTTACAGATTACTTCTCTCAATATCTAATCAGGACATATCTCAAAATGCAGTTTGGTTTTAATTATAATTTGAGATTAATAATAAGGACTCTTAAAATGATAACTCAGAAAGGGTACATGCAGCAGGCCTCTGACCTACATTAGAGCAGTTAGATCCCAGATCTGAATAAAAACATGCCTAACAAATACAAAATGCGCTGACAGTTATTAATTAGTCCCATTCAAAACTCTTAACCTCAAGGTCAATGAGCAGACACCATGTAATGATGCTGTCCCCTTACGTGGTTTGTCCCTTATTTCCTGCTTTTATGCTACTTTTACTGTCAGCATTGCAGCCAAGAGAGCCTGAAATGATAAGCATGTGCAAAACTGGGAATGGTAATATGAGCTCTAGTTTACCCAGAAACACAGATAAAGCCGGTTGCTGCACAGCATATCACTTTTCATTTGGCTGTTCCAGCTACATCAGTCTATTCTTTGTGATTGCTAACAGTAAAAGCATCTTTAAACTAAATAGGCCCTTATCTAACTTGGTCGTGGCTTAAGAAAATCATCTCTTATTCAGAGATCTCTCAGTCTGACTGGTTTGTCTAAACTGATTACCTGTTGGCTTTTCTGTCTACCTCTCAGTTCTGTCTTTTAATCCTCTTTTTAATTATTATTGCAGATATGAGGCTCAAATTAAGCTCAAAATGCTTGTTTTCCTAGCATGCAGATAAAAAGATTTACCCTGGGAGTTCTGAACACCTGCCTTGAAATATTGTTCCGCCGTCTCCTGAATGCCATTTGGCTTAATTGACTTGGAAACGTCCCAAATGCGTCATTGACTATGTGGTCTAATTAATATTAATAATATATGCTATTATAAACATCAAAGAACATCTGGTGCCCCTGTTTTTCTCACCAGTCTTGTGTGTGACTCTCACTCTGTTTCATCTTAAACCAAACCAACCACCATGTATCCCTGTTTTGCATTTCAGGTGCTTGATTACATATAGAGAGAGCCAAAAGCTTCACTGTATATAGAGTTTGATATCTACAATATAACTGCCAAATGCCCATATAAGCAAATAATATGTGAGAGTGTGATTGCATTGATGGGGATATATGGTTGTAAATCTTAAAGCCCATTTCCATATGAAATGAATCACTTGTCCAAGCCCAGCTGCATGCTTTTCTATTGACATGGCTCACTTGAGGCATTTATTTATTTATTTACCTTTTTTCCTCCAATGTGCACATCTAGCAAGAGCAGATAAGTCATACGCATCACTTCATTAGATGCTATGTGCTAGGTGAGAGAGGCTGGGGCTTGTAATGATGCAGTAATTGGAGTTTTGGTTGATAAATCTAAGCTCTAAAATTACTCCCCTCACATAATGTGAGCCTCGGCACTGTAAGTAAATCTTAAACTGATTAAGTTAGCATGAACCAGGCAATCACAAAGATGGCACCCATCCAAAGGAAGAGAGAAAAGGCAGAGTCTTCAGTCTTTGTGTTGTTTTACCGCTCTCATGGAGGCTGGCAAATGGGTTTAGGAAGGTCCATGCTGAAAGATGAGGTCAGATATATGTGTTTTCTGCATTTGGAGCTGGCCGGTAATGTCATCGTAATTTAAGCCACGGAATAATTGAGATATATAGCGTGTCTGAAAGAGTTCCATTAAGCTGTTTGTATTTTTTTTGACTGTTACTGGAGACAAGGGTGTGGCACTGTTGAAGTCTATTTCCCGCTCTTGCACAACCACGCACATCGCCACACACTTTTGTTGTACGCAAACATTAAATCAAACATGCTTTACGTACTGTAGACACACACAAACACTTACAGTGCAAAAGAGAGGGAACTGACTTTAGTTCAAGGGCACGATTTTTCCATTTCAGCTGTGACTTCTCAATCTCATTAGGTAGAGCTCAATTTAATTAATACGTGGGTGTTATTTTATGGTTTTTGTAAATTGTTATAGTAAAAAACAGTCTCCCTTTTACTACCATTCAGCTCAAAATGATGGTTTTCCTATTAAAGTTGGAAACAAAGTAAAGCTACTACTACAGATCATTAGATTTAGATTTACCTCAGAGAATTACCTCAGGGTCAGATCTTGAGGTGTATGAAATTGATATTTCTGTGGCGGGGATGAATCATTGCTGTAACTCAGGTATTAGTCCATTAAAGAAGAACAATAAGGCATCAATATGCATAGAATTAAATTAATGGTGGTGGGTTTATCTCCCCATCCCAGACGCATCCCTAAAAGACACAGTATAATGTATGACCTGACCTTCAAATGCCAGGAGAGTGTTGGGCAATAAACTGCCAATATTTGTGGCTTAATGGCGTTGGATGACTTTTACTGTAATTGGAATGGCAGCGAAACAGCTGGGCTGTTTAAAGACAGTGCAAGGCAGAGGTCTCAGACAATCACTAACTCAAAATGGTCACAGGGAGTGTGTTTAACCCTGCAGGGTGTTTCTGTGATAGCTATAGGGATGAAAGTGTAGGTAAACAGAGGGAAGAAGACATTTAAATTACCTTTAAAAAAAGTTATGGTGTATGGGATCAAGTCTTGTATCCAGATGGATATTATTCACTGGCTAAAAGGAGAAAAATTACCCTTTGTCATTCTCCACAATAACACACTTTGTACTTTTTGAATTATGATCCCAACATGCCATTTTTCAAGTATGAAGCAAAAATAAACTCAGCTTACAGTAGATGGTGTGGTTAATCAGAACTGCTCACATGTTGGACTTCGTTATTTTTGACTGTGAAACCCACTTACTGGCTTTGATGGAATGAGGCTATTGTCTGCAACATCTGCCTTGTTCTAGTTGCTTAACAATTTCACTGTTTATTATTTCTGGAAGAATCTTGTTTGGTGTTAACATCTTTGGGTGTATTTATTGCACATGGTGGTGGCGTCCATACTGTAAGATGATGGATCACTGGAGCTGAAAGCTGATTACAAGCTTGATTTACTGCAGGGCAGCACTTAAATCATTCAACTCAGCCTGGTGTGAGATTGCAACATTTTTCATGTTTAGACAACTGGTCTTGGTGCATACAGAGCAAAATGCTCAGAATGCCTCATAAAAACATGGTTTCTTAATTTGATTGGGATACTATCATGTCTTTGCTGTTATTGTCTGTGTTAGGTGAGAAAGTCTACAGGTGTCCACTCTCCAGTGACTACACCCCTACACAGCCAGCCTCCCTCAGCTTTTATCTGGATCGCTACCACTTTCCTCACTGGCAGAACAACAGAGATCTTTCATCTCCCCTGCAGCCCAGTAACAGCAGTAGCTCTAGCCCCAACCCCAAGCCCAGACCCAGATCTAGGGAAGACTGGAGCCCAGCGGCAGATCAGTACCTCGGTCTGGAGAACCACACTGAGAAAGCTCTACTTATCAACAAGCAGTCTGACCTCGCTGACAAAGATCCAGTTGAAAATGTCTCTTTATCTGGTCAAACTAGGAAGTCCCAGTATGAACCTTTGGATCTGTCTGTCAGGCCAGAGTCTGTCCCATCTCATTCAGCCATGTCTCCTGCTGCACTGGTGCAGATGTCTGGCCTTTTTAGCAATGGACTCTCGTCCTCCATTACCCGCCGGCTACAAAGTTACTCCAATGCACCAGCTGAACTCAGTATGAAACCCACATATCAGTGTGACCTTTTGGTGCGGGGAAAAAAAGAAGAGATGAACTCTCAGAATGCAGGCTCCATAGGTCATGATGAAGAAGGCATTTTTGAGAAATCTGAGGACGAGATGGAGGACAATAATGAGGATGCTGCTAAGTGGAAGATGCTGAAAAATGATGTCCTTGATTCAAAGGAGTTGGGACAGTCCAGTGTTGATTTTGAGGGTCTTGGCGAGACAACGCAAAACATACTTGGACAGTGGGGAGGAGCTGTGGCAGAATCTCCCATCTCTTCTCTGGAGAGCTTGACTCCAGGACAGGCCGATCCGCTCCAGCACCAGGGTGTCCTGCTCTCCTTTCTCAGATCCCAGGGGAACCTGAACAGCACACCTGCCAGTGCACACAAGGCCAGTCTGAATGGTGGAGGAAACATGGAGAACGATGTTGCATCAGGTGAGGATAAGCTTATACATCACACGCAATGAAAGTAGCTGTCAATGTTGTCAAGGTATAGCCAGTACTGTCTCCAGATTTGAAGGTATATATTGCCACCTAGTGGACAAACACGGGCTGGTCATCATTTTGTCATTTAGTGACAAATGCTTTGCTCCACACTGTATGAGTGAAGCGGCTGACTAGTATACAAACTTTAGGTTTCGTACTGACACGTGACATTGTCAGCCACGAGGTCTCTGTTAAAGAAATAAGAAAATAAAAAAAGAGTTTTTGGCAGTATCTCAGCCCTCATCACCCGACAGCAGGAGTGTGAACAGTGAGTGTGAGTGTGTGTGAATCATGCCAATTATGAACAACACACTTCCCTTATACTTATAGCACTTGAGCTTTTTTTTCTTGCCAGATCTTATCTCTGATCTCAAATAAGGGATAAATAAGACACAGGTGTGTGGCACTGATTACTTCTACACTTTAAAGGATGATATAATCTACTTGTGTGATAGGTTACAAATCGCCAAGCCGATGGAGCCCACTGATGGAGAGGCTTAAGCTCTTGTGCTGGTGTGATATGCTTGCTGAGTGCAGATTTAATAATGCTGTCTCTCAGGAGAGGGAATCCAACAGCTGGGGTCTTTGATATGCATGTATTATGAGTGCAACATGATACACCTTCCCTCTGATCCCCCTCTTATTCAGAAACTCAATATGTTCATGTGAAAGACAGGAAAGTGCCTGTCAACTCCATTAGGGATTAACATCTGTTCCCTTTCTTTATGATTCTAACAGCAAGATTTCTGTAGTTTTCTGTTTGATTGTACAGATGGTTATTATAATATGCCGAAAACCACCCCTCCCTTTTACCTCCTGTCATAGCATCGCACTGTTCATGTTTTTTTCTTTCCTTTTATTGTGTAGATGCCAATTGGATTAAAAAAATAGATAGATGGGCTGACAAATTTTGGGTTGTTTTCCTTTTTTACAAGTCTTTGAATGTGTTGGAATTACTTAGCCGCATTTTCTTTCCATACATCATTTTCTACTGCAGCTGTTGCCTGTGTTTTTCAGCAATCTGATCAATGCAAGGAGTTATTTTAAGTATGCCCTGCCTTTTGTTCATTACGTATTGATCTTCCATATTTTTCACCTCCCTAAGGAAGCAGACGTCAGACAGACAATAAACACCTGTCAGTCAAACTGGACACTGAGATGAGTAACTGACATTGAGAGTTCATTGAGTGTCCTCTAAAACTGAGCTAACCAGGTGGCCCAGCAGTCTGTCCTGTCTACATTGATGACCAGGTGGCTTTGTCACGGGGCTGTCTCCTGTTGCCCCCGTCCTCTCCATACTGTATGGCACATTGAGTGGCATGGTGACATATTGCTGGGCAGTTTGGACATGGAGTGATGTGTTTGTGATGACAGTTCAGGTCGGCTCCAATGTGCCAGCAGTGGTAATTGGCCAGATGGTGACCTCTGGTTGAACCTGTCTGCATGCTCATTAGTCTCACTGAGCCTTCCCTTATGACTGGAACGCTCTCTTCATCCTGCACTGCTTAGACTTAACCACTAGATGGCGACATTTACCACATTAAAGAGTTAAGATGTAGCACAGTTTCAAAGTATGTCCCTACCAAGTATGCATAAATATTTCATAAGCACAACTTTTATTGAAGGTGCTGTCATGTTACTTAAATGATGCCTTGAGGTTTAGAGAAAGGTTGAACTGCCAGAGACTTAACCAGTTAACCAAATCAACAGTCTCTTTAGTGGCATCAGATTCGGCTACTCAGATGCATGAGAACAAGTGAATATGAGAAGATCAATAAAGAAAGGATTAAGAATGAAAGAAGATGGAGGACAGAGAGAAAGAAAAGGTCCTGATTTGAAAGGTTGAAAAGGGTGAGTCATTATCTCATTGTTTGACCTCTGTGTACCCTCCGCAGAGAGGGTGACAGAGAGTGAGAGAAAAGGAAAGAGAAAAGGAGCGAGAAATATCACCATAGATGGAGATAGATGGAGCGACAGCGAGGTGAAAGAGGAGCGGTAGTGCGGCTGTCTCCATGAGCAGATGTCGTTTGAGGGCAGCAAGAGGGCAGCGCGGCCTGCCTTTGTGCCTTGCATCTCCCCATAGAGATAATGAAGGGTGGAGCACTGGGAAGGATGTGCAGTCATCACTCACTGTCTGTGTGCCATCAGAGCTCAGCCCTGTGTCATCCGTCACCATTCAGCTCCTCTGGCCCCCGTCGGCCCCACCACTGTCATCATGGTCATTATCTCCGCCTGTGACACACAACACAGTCTCTTGCACCCACACCCACACCCACACGCACACAAACACATGAATACATGCATGCAGGTGCAAACATATACATTTACACAACCTCACACAAATAACCGTAGGGCTGTCAAGTTATCCAGTGACACTTTTAGATGCATGTCCAAGTGCCATCTTTTTCCATCTTTTAGAAAAACTTTTATGAGGAATATACTTGGCACAGAAAAAAACAAAGTACTCAAAAATGTTGAAACATTAGAGTGTTGAATAAATATACTTCAAAATTCAGATAAGTTTACATGGGACTAAAGATGTGCAAAAAAAGAACTTCTAATTTAGGTGAGCATTTAACTTTGTACAGGTAATAAAGCAGTCAATATTTGATGGTGCTAACACATTTTGGACATTATCAAATCATTTTGAGTTTTCAGTCCCATTGAAAGGGCTGAAGGACAGGAAATAGTTTTGATTGAAATTGCTCCTTTTTATCCTTTTGGTATAAGGCAACAACATGGTGTTGCTCATGTTGTTTATTAAAAAACAACCTAAAAATGTGTTTTTATAATTTGGCTGCTTCCTGTGCCCAAAATTTTTTTTTTCCTCCTTGTGCAGAATGATATACATTGATATGTTACTGTGTTCAAATTTCTGTGCTGAGTGGAATATTTGTGAGCTCAACTTAGAAATTAGAAAAGTCTCTCTGTGATTCAGGAGATTTCTTGTACGTTAAAGTTTTGAAGTGGGAAAACAATCCATAGTGAGGAGAATGTCATTAAGAATTTTATTACTACTTTCAGTTTACTAGAAAGAAACATAACACATGTAACAACATTTTTAACACACACAATATCCATGGTAAACATGCATCATAGTTAAGATGTAATGTTAGGTGTGCTCACTTTTTGTCAAACGCTGTGATTTAGATAAAGTGGCCAGGAGGATTTGATGACTACAATGTTTTACCAAGTGACAGAAATGATGCTCAAAACTATGAAAGCAAGAGCAGTCCGAAAAATTGTACCTCTGCCAAAACATAATCAGAAAATTACTCAATTCAGATCTACATGTAGATTAACACCAAAAGTCAATTACTTTCAAGTTGAGCCTTTTAAGATACTCCACCTCTGGTTAATTTTTTTTATGCTGATCAGCTCATAAGTTTTTGAGCAATCCTCACAAACAAAGAAACAAATTCAATGAGATTTAAAGACTCAAACTGAAATAAACTGGACTTGTTCTTTAATAACAATCTCAGAGTTCTACCTGGGCTCATAAAATGCCACATGGATAACATACAGTCATTTTGCTTGTTATCAATACGCAGTTTTTAGCTGTTTTTGCAACCGTTGATGCTATGTAGTCTTTGGGATTTACTCTGTGCACAGATGAACGTCAGTCCAATTCTAAGCGTAACCATTACAACCTAATGCTTCACAGGAATACCCATGTAGTCATTTTGTTAGTATTAAACTGCGCTAAAAATATAAAGATGGCACAGTTAAAAGGGGCTTAGATGGTACACAGTTCATGTATCAGCCTGTCATGAAGAACAACATTACACAGAGTAAAAATCTGATCTATTTTTCCCACTGTTAGCAGATCTCCACTCTTTTACTCATCACACAATCCTACCTGTCTTCTTTATGCCTTTAAATGTATAGGAATACATGTATGTATGGTTTTGTGTGCGTGTTCATCTGTTTTTAAGAGGCTGCTCTGAAGTTGTGGCTTGAGCAGCCTGTGAATGGAGGATTATGTGGTGAAGAGATGGATGGCTCTGAGCCCACTGCTGTCTCCTCTAATTGTAAAATATTAGTTGCATTAGACTCTGGTCTGTGATTAATGGAACTTATTTGGAGGTTGCCCTCTCTTGGACCTCCCCTCTCCTCTGGTGGGAGGAAGGAAAGAACGGCAGTCTCAGGGAGATGAGGTGCGACAGAAAGTAAGGTAATAGAGGCAGAGAGGGGGAGACAAGCAGGGCAACAAATAACTAATGTAGACATAAGACCTCCTGGCTTATTATTAACTGACTTTATGAAAAGCTAAAGAGTTGTTCCCATTGACTGTGTGCATTCGTAAGACTGAGGAAAGTTTGTTGGGTTTATGAGGTTTCAGTGGGTGTGTGCAATTTCAGAAAGTGATGTGAAAGTGCTGTCCAACAAAGCAATGGACAGAATCAGAAATGCAAAGATTCTGGTATCCACCCCATATTCTATTTTTCAACTCCTACTGATTAAAGCTTGGGGAAGTTGACATGAGACAGGTGGAGTTTAGCATGCGCCACAAACTGCTCTCTACCTGGGTTTTGACTAAGCTTGGCTTTCACTATTGAACCAGACAACTCCCACTCTCCCTTACAAACACACATAAACACACACAAACGCCCTCTGTGCCATCCTGATGATATTCAGATGTGTCAGACCTCATCTTCTCTTTGACTAGTGTGTGAATGTGTATGTGTGTCCTTTATGGCCATCGGGTTATTATACACCAACAGATGGAGCATTACCTTTTATTGCTCACACCTTCTGTGAGTTTTTCCACTTTCCCCCCCGAAAACACCTTTTTTATGTAGATGTGAAAGTGAATGTTCAGCTCCGTACAGCTGTCTCTGCTCTGATGAGGAGCATGATAGAGAGGAAGAGGCGAGGGTGGGGTGAAAGGGCTGAGACAGCCCTCAGATTTTGGGAAGTGATGTCAAATGACATCAGCACATAATGGTTTACTGTAACCATGAATCATAGAAAAACACACTGAAGTCTTAGACAGAAGGGAAAGGAGAAAGTCATTATATGAGGTAACATCTCAGAAATAGCACAGCGGTGAACAAGGATACATGGCTGTCTAGGTGGAGAGGTAAATGAGTCACCGAGCTGAGTTTTCGTTTTGATCTTAGCAGCACCTTCAGACTTTGGTGTCATATTGATTTTTATTGAGGTCAGATTAGCTTCTTGAAGCTATTAACAGTATGCATTGTTGTTTGTATCTTAAGTGTACCCGGTGTGCTGTGTCATGTTGGTTCACATAATTTGTGGTGGAACTATGCAGCAGGCACTAAAGAGGTGGACAGACAGGAAGTTTTGGCATGCATTCCCTCTCAGCTGCAGACGTCTGTCATTCCTCAACTCAGCACTTGCGTACATGTTTATTTATCTGTGCCTGTGTCTGTCCATGTGTTTGAGAGTGTGTATTTGTGTTCAGAGCAGGAAATATGGTATGAGCAAGAACTTGCTAGTATATATATAAAAAACCCTGTCAGCTAGTGAGGTTCCATGGTGTTTTTGTTTTGTGCGAAGCTATAAATCATTATTAAGATGCAAAAATACTGCAGTTTACCTCACTTTTCCTTTAACACACACTTAACTTGTGTGAACCCAGTTGAAACTTTTCAACATTTATGTTAGAAAGTGATTTTCTCCTTTCTGATAATTCAGAGGCTTAAACCTTAAAGGCTTACTTTTGCCACCCACTATTAAAAGAGCCATTGTTCGAAATTTGCTCTAGGTCTTTAAAGGTTACCATGTTCACTTAAAAAAAATTCACAACAAAACTAAATGGGAATTGTCAGCAAACACATGACAAAACAACCAGATGGTTATTATACCTTGTCGTTTAAAACCCTTTAACTTAAATTCTAGCAGCATGTTGTTAACATCCCTCAAGAGAAAGTCTTTTAGTTACCATTACTGATAGCTTCGAAGCATTTGACCATATTTTACTGCTGTTTCGTCTACTAATATATTCAGAGCTGGGGAAAAAGGTTGTACTTTCCCGCTGAAATGTTTTTTTCCTGTTAATTTTTGAGTGACTTTTTTGTGAGAAAGGGACTACAAATTGTAAATTAACCGCATAAGGCATAACGTTTTTCACGTTTCACATTGTTGCATCACCCATTGTCCCCTTCAGCCCGTAAGGCATCGTTTTCGCCTGTCTCTTAAGGGCTGATTATGCTCGATGCATCAGTCATTTCACCAAGTTATGTGACTGCAGCAAAGCACCTTAAGCGGTTATAGCAGCGTGTTTGGAATGCTGGAGTTGCTACAGTTTTTAACCAAAAAAAGTTGGTGTTGCTACCAGGAAAAATACATCTCTATACTGCAGGATACTTTTACAAGTGGTATTTGTAAAGGTAATATTTGCAGTGAGAATATGAACCTAATGCATTCCTAAAACCAGGGGTACACTGTTGTTAACCCTGATATGAGATAGAAACGGAAAAAGAGGCCACATAGTTTGCCATTTGCCACTATTTTTATTAGGATTGCTTAGTATGATAGTGATTTTTTTCTCATTTTCTCACCATCATTTTGCACATACTCTTATTTACAATAATTGTGAGTACTATAAAGAACCACAGCTGTGCCTCATATGTAATGGCAGTGGAAAATCTCTTCAGTGAGACTTTATAAAGAAAACAAATATTTAGAAACTGTTTAGATTTTCTGGCACAAGATTGTTTCATAGTCTTCCACAGGGCTGTTTGAGAAAATGGCAACACACCATGATGCAAATATACACCTGTGTCTTCCTCCAGATCCTCTTCACACAGACTGTATACTGTACAGGCTGAGCCTTCATTCGTTGTCGATGTAAATGGAAGTTGTCGGTCCTCTGCCGTATCTCCGATGTGATGTGTTTGATGATATACATTTTGGCCTCTAGCTTATGATGCCACCATTTATTTTCTACTTCTACAGGGTTCTTTGCTTTGAATTTACAGAGCTGGTTGCTTGCTATTTATTTATTTTTAATTCAGCAGGTTTTTTTTCTGTTTCTTTTTTCTCTGCATCACTGACAAATGTCTCAGTTTTATACTCGGTTAAACTGTGCTTCTTCTTTACTGTTGCTTTCCTGATCACGGCGTCCAGATGTACATGTGACAAGTTAGAATGGGTATGTACCCTTTGGCCTGTGTGCGGCACACAATTTTATTGGTGAAGTTACACACTATTTTACGTATTTTGGCCCTGCAGTCTATCTCAGACAACAAAGATATATGAGAGTATAACAGTATTAGTATTAAATCCACTTTCTCTTTGTTCCTTTTCTATTTTCTAGCTCGGAAGCCTTTCCAGTGCAGGTACTGTCCCTACAGTGCCTCCCAGAAGGGTAACCTGAAGACCCACGTCCTCTGTGTCCACCGCAAGCCCTTCGACAACAGTCTCTACCCTGACCGCCGCCTCCGACGCTCACACGCACCCCAGGTGCCCTCCAGATCGCCTCTGAGTGTCACAGGAGACAACCTTGTGTCAGAGAGAGACCAAATCAGTGTGACATCACTGTGTGGGACTTGATGTTGTCATAGTAACTGCAGATACAGACAGTTATGATTATTGTTTTAGCATCACCTTGAAGGGGTAAGATGATTGAGATTGTTTAAAAAGATGTTAACAACCAACCTTGATGTACATTCCAGTGTTTACTTGAAGAGCCACAGTACGTATTTATCTGTAGCAAAAGAAGCTGCCTATAATAATAATAAAGTCCGTTGTGATGTGAAAGTGTAGCAAAAGTACTTAGTGCCATTTGTTTTATCAAACATGTCCAAATGATTTACTTGTCTTTACAAGAATCAATCAGATCAACATTTATCTGACAGGGAGAATGTACCATGCCTGCCCAAAGCACTTGTTATTTCATCTAGTAAATACTTTGTGTTGCATTTTTTGTAAATATCACTCGATTTCCCTTCCAGTCCAGAAGTCTTGTCTATCTGTCAGGATGTGGTGCCAGATGTTCGGCCTTTAATCGCAGCAGATGTAATGAAGTAGAATGTTGCACATCGGAGCTTCCATTTGTTCTGGATTCCACTCCAGGGAGAAAGCCTCTCTCACATATAATTATTGCCCATTAACTCCTATGCTTCATGCCCTCGTGCTGGAACAATGCTCAATTAAGGGGAACCAAGGAAATGGAAAAACTGCAGAGATTCATTGATAGCACATTCAAATGATTTTTTTCAGCTTTTTTGAAAGTGAAAGCACCCATGTGTGTCTATAGCCAATCTACCCGCTAGTGTAGCACAGGCCAAATCATCACTGCTATTGTATGCTGCTTCTGTCATGTATGATAATTTTAGCATGATCTGAGCTGCCTTAGCCTCCCGTGCCAATAGCCTGCCTGTATACCCAAAGATCACCTTGGGCAGCTGTGTGCCTGCTCAGCCGAGCCCTTGTAGCCACAGCGATGTGACTTTGACTGACAGTCCGCCTGACAACTCCATTCATGCGCCACCTGCTAGCTGTCAATCAGGGTGGCCATCCTGGGGCTATTGACGGAGCTGTCAGCCTGTGTGAGATGTGTCTGTCAAAGCCCACCCACTCTGCCATTCGTTTACTGTCCTCCCTCCACCCTTCTTTCCCTTCCATCTCTTACTCTTTCTTCCTCTCTTAGTTTGTCTGTCTCCTGCCTGCTTCTCATCAGGGACATGGCTGCCCCTTAATCCCAGATCCAATCACAGATTCTTTGGATACACATTCGTCATCCTCAAAACCCTCTGGTTTTTTGTAATGGAGTGTTTCACAAACACTTCTTCAGGTGACTCAGACCTGATATACATGTTGTTTTTATGGCTGTCTCTTGTTTTTGTATGTACCCTGTTAGCCACTGTTTTTTTTTCTCTCCTCTTTTTTTCCCTTAAGTTTCTTGCTCTGCCATTCCTCTCCTCTGCTCATTCACCCTTCATCTCTCCACCTGACAGGTGACAAGGTCTGAGCCTGCAGCTGACTGGCTAATCGGAGGCCTGTCATACCTGTCAATACTGTTTTAGAGCCATGCCAAACCAGATCAGCCCAGACCAGTCCATCTTTTAGTTGATCAAGGGCACTTAGTTTTGTGGCGAGATCATGGAAAACTTTGATTTCAGGAAATTCTCTAACTTGTGGCCCTCCAACAGTCCCCTGGATATGGATCATCCCTGAAGCCTCATCCTGTCAAGCCTCCTAATTAAGCACAGCTTCCCTTAAAGGAGGGCCCTTTAATTAATGCCGGGGAAGTTTGTTAATTACCGTTAATGGTGATGAATGATTTAGTTAAGATCTCACTGCCCGTGTTAGTGTCATACTCTGTTTTTTTGTTCTTAGTAAGGGCTCATCTTAGTGGAGTAAAATAGTTTATATATATATATATATATATATATATATATATATATATATATATACATATATATATATATATATATATAGCTCCTAGTTGTTGAACTAAAAAGCTCATTTTGCATGTCTCCAAGCTCTGTCATACATTTTAACTGGCTTGACAGACTAGTGATATGCAGAGATGCCAAATTATTGTATTTTATCCACCTTAGCTTTGGCTCACCTTGACCTTTTGCAGGGAGTGACATCCTGTTTAATGCAGTAAATCAATCCTCATTCTCTGACACCTATAAATAACTTTTTTTTCTGGACAGAAACAGACATACCTTTTCATAGCTGGTCAAAATAGGTTTTATCCAACAACGTGAGGACAGGTTTGTTTTATTTCTAAATGTTCAGCAGAATGTTTATGGTAAAGTTAAATTTTACATGTAAAATCTTCTCGTCCATTGTCTTTTTTTTTTTTAAATCATCCACATGCCTTTCTCTTTTGGTTTCCCTCTAATTCTTGCCCTCCTCATTATTATTATCCTTCCCATCACTAGTACTACTCATTGCTCATCTGCAGATCATGTTTGAGGTCTCTCTTTCAGCTGCATTGAGAGAGGCAGGCCATGTACAGCTAATCAGCTTGAATAAGTAAAGGAAACAGTTTGACAGGCCAGGTAATGAGAAGTAATGAATCACTAATCACAGTCTCTTACAACCCTTGGAGCACAGATGAAAAATTAAAGGTAATTAGCTTGCACAGTTGTGAAAACAATATTTAAGACTGTTGGCATCACATGGCACAGACATAACAGATTTTCCTTGCCGATAACATATATCAGCACCAGGCCCAACTCCTAATATCAAGCTGTTATTGAAAAAGCTTTCTCGATGTAATTTTAGTGACTGATCTGATTTGGGTGTACAAGTCTTTTTTTTTTTTTTTCGCTCTCAGGCAATTTTGCCAAAATGCAAGCATGAGAAATGTTTCACTTATTTTTTTCCCTAGGGTTTTTTCTACTGAGGCAATGAAGGAACATACCACAAACATAATTTTGAAATTTTTGCTGAAAATGAAGTAAGGAAGACAGTGAAGAGTGAGACAATAATCAGTGTAAGGTAATTCAGAGACGTGTGTTCACAGCCGCGAACCCTCTGCAGCTCTCCATGGTTCCTGTGCTTGACAATAGACTGAGGGATGCTTTGACAAAGCCCGTGTTTGACAAGTCTGTGTGAGACTCAAAGTACAGGATCCAGACATGGACTGTCAGTCAGAGCCAGCACATCTCCCAGCTGAGACGTGCCAGTTTAGTCACAGTTACAAAGGAACTAATATGCGTTAAGTGGAGCAAGGCACACATATGGGCCTCGAAGAGCCCTATGTCCCGAGGCTGGGATTGAATAAATGCCAAAGAACATAAGCCCAAGATATAAAAAGAATTACAAGCAGACAAATAAAACATGGGGATTATGTCAATGTGAGAAATGGAGGCGTTGTAATTCTGCATGTGTGTCGACTCACCTCTCCTGTTTCAGCATCCTGACCCTGTGGGCTGTAGCCCTACAGTCCTGCACCTGTGCTTTGAGGATCCAGGAGCTTTGGAGACAGAATGGAGAGGAGGCTGTTACACTGTATGTGTCAGGGAGAGAGAGGGGAAAGAAAGGAAAGGAAGGAGAGAACAGCGGGACATAACATACTGATGGAGGGGTGTCAGAGACAACAATCTGGCCCAATAATGCTGTATCTAGCAATCAGATGCCAGCATCATATTTTTTGAGTTGTAGACTTACATGCAGGAGAGTAACCCCACCCTCCCAAAATTAACTGTTCAGTTCAGTGTGTTCAGTTAAATACCAGTGACAGGAAGTGACTTTTGAGTTCCTAGCTTTTCCACTGCTCAGCTGCTCATGTCATGTTATCACCCAAAGTTCATTTGAATGTTAGGACCAAACCCCCCCATCCCTTTGGATTTCTCCTGCCTCGCATAACAAACAATTGCACCAAACTCCATTAAAATCCCTTCATGGGGATGTGATACTGCCTCAAGTTAAAGGCTGTAATTGAAACACATTTGACAAACCATGCACTGCAAAGCGACAGTAGACAAGCTGCGATTCTCACTTGAGTTATTCAGTGGAAATGATTATCATCATTTTACTCTGTGCCCTACACAACTTGCCTGAATAGTATGTCTCTGAAACAGTGATTCTTGGATTTATCCATGCTAATGATCTTCAGATTGATAGACACACTAATAATGATTTTCTTTCCTACTACATGAGTCAGTAAATAATGGCCACTTGATAGAGTTTCCTGAGAAAATACATTTATAAATGGGTATTCTATTTTTTTCTATTTGAAGGTGCATTAGCAGGGCTTCCTGAATGCCACTTTGACAACTTAGTGTTCTCCAACTTGCACTGAAGCGCAGCGTAGCAGTTCAAACCCTAAGAAGTGGAAGAAGTCTCCAAAGGATGATGCTCTCGTCCATTGATTTGAAGTGACAGCCACATCCTTGACAAACACACCTGTCACTGTTCAAGTCACATCACATTTTCACTTTTAGAGACATAAGACAGTAGAGCTGTGGATGTTTGTGTGTGTGTATGGATTTTGTGTGTTTATGCACATGTGAGCATGAGCACCCATAAAGAGCTTCTTCATCCGTCTTTTTTTTTATTTTTTATTTTTTTTGGTGGACAGATCCGTCCGCTCGGCTCCAGCTGCTGTACAGGAACACGGCCAGATTCTTTCATTGGCTCCCTTAGCCGATGTTTATGAAACAAGACATCTGGGATATTTATTTTCAAACACGTGTCAGAAATGGATTTAATGTGCCAGAACCTGCTGACCATCACTCTGCGTGTATAGTCTTATCTCAGTGTGTCTCTGCAATGGTGTCGCAAGTTTTCGGTGGGGAGGGGGCTGGTTATGGGGACTGAGGGAGAGGGAGGGTGATGAGCTGCTGCAATAATAAGCAGATTTTAATGATTTACTATAAATCAGCAGCCGAGGCCTCTGCTTGGGGAGACTGAGGGGGATGACAGCCCCTGACTCACACACCTCGCAAATGCCTTGCTGATGATGTGTGTATGCTTCAGATCATCAATCACTGAGCACACACATGCACACACACAAGCAGATGCTGAGCTTTTACAAAAAAAAAAAAACCCAACATGCTTTCAACACATGTACGCAGGTGCACAGCCGTACACATGTGTGGTCACACATGTGTTTCTTGTCTCTAATGTCTCCTCCACTGTGGCAGGGGACAAATCAATCACGGGTACTGAAGTTCAAGGGGGTAAGAGATTGTCTGGTCTGTTTTTCCCTATGCTATTGATCCCATTTTACTGGCATCATCGCCAAGCTGTCTCACAAAACCTGGGATGGCGATGGATTGAAGGTGGATGATTGAGAGAGGAGGCAGGGTGACATTCACTGTAATCTCAGCCCCCACCCACACCCCCATCCCGCCCTTTTCCTAACACACTGACAAACCCAGTGACATTGAAAGTTAGTATTGTACCAGGATTTTTTTGGAGAAGAGAGAATCAGCTTCATCCACTAAAGAAAATACACTCGGCAGAGATTAACAGCATTTTTTGTTTTGTTTTATTTCTCTGTCTGTTTGCATTTCTTCTCCAGCCATCACACTATATGTCTGTCTGTCTTCAGGTATTCTGCTATCTCCTGTTACCTAAAATTGAAGAAAAAGACACTGGAAAAACAACACCTTCTGACAGCTAAAGTGTGTGGCAGATGCATAAAAGAATAACACAGAACAGTTCTTTGAAATTTCAAAGTGAGGCTCGTGGAAATTACTCATGCATGACCAGTTTCCTTATAAGTACACAGAGTGTTTCCTTATCTGTGGTTTATGAACAAATTTGGGGGGGGGGGGGGGGGTTACAGTAAATGATGGAAAGCTGTCTGGTTTGTGAGCCATAAAAGGAAACCAGTTGGAAGAGGAATCACAAGATAAACAGATTTTCCAAGAGATTATTGCCTCCACCAAAATACTGGGAAAGTTTTGTGCCGCCATCTTCCAGTGAAGTGCTTATTCATACTGATCAGAGGATGCAGAAAAGTAAATGATAAAACAGAAAACAGATACTTTCCCTTTAGCTACATGAAAAAGTTGAAGTCACTCCACAACCCTGAATTATGCTTTAGTGAGGACGCAGCACAGTAGTTCATATTAGCACCGAGTTTTACAATATTAACCCATAATAGCAATATAGCTCAAATCATTCACTCCCAATATTACAAGACAAACTTCAAGTGATAACTTCAAATCACTCACTGCACTGTTAGTCTCAGTATATCATTGGGCTGCTTATCACATTATATCTACATTATGATGATGCACAAGTTTAATTACAGCTAGATGGATGCTTCATTCATCTTTCCTGTTGCTGGCATCTTGATTAAAAATGTTTAAAGGATTATAGCTCCTATTTGTGTCCTTGTGTTTGTCTTTTCAACTTTCATCCACTAGCCTGATTTATTCCCCTTGCCTATAAATAAGTTGACAGTGATGTGATGGATTAGTCTGTTGACATTGTACCCACTGCAGGTAAACAATTACTATTCATGCTTCATCGTCGCAGAATCTATACCAGGATACTGCCACTTACCAATGGACAAAAGGTTAGGTCTCAAGCTATTGTTCTGCTTTGGTCAAATGTTACTCATTTCACGATCCACAGCTATGACAGAAAATGTGAAGTTTCATGGGGTGGAAAGGTCTGCTCTGTGACTGTTTAAGAACCAAAATTCCAACATGAAGCAATTTCCTGGTAATCACCAGTAGTTTGTCCAGTCTCTGTATACCACGAGTGTTCCTTTTTGTGGGGAAATACATGCTTGTTAACGATCCCATGTAGTCTCTTGTTGTACATCACTCTCTGTTTTTTCAGAATCCAGTGTCACTCCAATCCTTAGACCCTGTGGGCTGGATCAGTCTGCGGTCATTATGCTGATATGAGCAGTGAGTCACTAGGAAAAGAAAGAGGGGGTTAAATCCAATGTTTTTGTGTGTCGTAGGCCTACATCTGTCAGAGTGTGATTACTGTGGAGTTTATGAAACAGCCTCTGTATCAACATTATTCATGTCCCTTAGGCCACAGAGTGGAAGGCCTTTTTCAGACTACACTGTGGAAAAGAGGATTAGGCAGAGTACTATGAGATGTGTGGCAGAAGAAAACATATCATACAGTACCAACATTCAAATGCCATTCAGTCAAATGAATCATCATTCACAGAAAAGATTATTTGTTCTCTCTATCATATTCAACTGTAGCAAGCCATTGTTTTCTTTTCTTATAAATGTAAAAATCAAAGGAACATATTAATATTCATTGTCAAGCAAAAGCCAGCGACAGAGTCATAGACCATCATGAGTCAAAGACAATGTTACAGCTATAATCTGACAGTCTATACTGAGTGTTTGCATAGAGATGCAAACACACTAAATTAAATCAGACATAGCAATGCACCAATCAGGCAGCTTGCAAACATGCCATGAATATAGTAAGATTATCTTTACGCCTTTTCTGTGGATGTTTGTCAAATTCCACAGCTTTCATCAAACATTTGTGATCATCTGACAACAGATCTCTGCACCTCAAAACCCCCAAATGTTGAGAAATCTGTAGAAATTGTTCATAAAAACAGAAACAAACTTAAATCACTCAAACCCTATATCAAATTGAAATAGCAGAATAACAACATTATAAATCAAACAGAAATCCAATGAGATTAAAATAAAACACAAAAACTCTATAAAAAAATAGCTCATCTGTAATACAGTAAAAATAGTAACTTATTTTCGTAAAAAATGATCACAAATGACAAATCCTCTTACAGCTGCTCATTGACATTTGGCAGAGCACAGAGATCAGGGGAAATCTCTTTAACATTGCTTATTTTACCAGGTACATCTTTATGGCGGAGGGCAAAGACCCCTAATGGCAACATTACCTCCAAACAGAGAAAATGGCAGCAATTCAATTTTAAGTTAATTCAAAAGGAGCAAATGAAGACTTAACAAAATAATAGATGAAACTGTGGAAAGACGCTGTCAAATTTGAATTTAATCAATTTTGTGATAGTTGCTTGCAAGTGAAAGTAAATCTATATGAGTGAAAAGGTTAAAGTGAAGTGAAAATGCCAAAGAGAGTGGATATGATTTTACCAGATGTTTTTGTCAGCTGGTGCAGTTGGAGAGTAAAATATTGCAACTAATTCAAATGATGGTCTACTCTAAGCTATAGATACTGAATATAATGGTGTTGTCTGAATACAAATAATATGTAGTGTTCTGCCAGAAGACAATTCACTGAAAATTGAAAAAGCTTGAAAAACCCAAACGATGTCAGCCGGTCTCATTAGTGCTGACCAGGGCACATCCAAAAAACAGAACCCAAAGCGAGCAGAAACAAAGTGATAATGATAACAGGTCACATGAAAGTGAAGCACTGATGCGATTAAGGAAGTGTTTATGTGGAGACGCATTAACAGTGACAGCAGCAGACTGCTGTTTGGACTCAGCTGTGATGGAGGCACAAAGCTGTGGCCCGTGGTTCATTGGCGGAGACATTACTGGGCCGTTTCTGTCAGAAGCGGCATGATGCCTTGTCACCTGACAATGGCCTGCTTTGACAAGCTGCAGCACCTTAGCTGAAGTCTTCAGAAGACCTCACGTCCACACGAAATCAGTTTCTCTTACAAACATTGCTTGAGGAGATCTCTTTGTGTGCTCATGTGTGTGTTACAGAAAGTTACAATGAGTCCAAATATACAATAACAGTGACTTTTTTAACTTTAAGAACGAGTCAACTAAGTGGTACAAACACTGAGGGAAAGTTGAGTCTACGCTGATTAAATTAGGGAATATTGGCAGTTGCTTGTGGAATTAATCTATTATATTTATGGCTACATTGTATGTAATGCATTTATATCAATATGTAGTCCAAATACTTTCGACTGTTGTCTTTATTATTACTGTGTGGAATTTAAAAAAAAGAACACTATTGCAAAGTTAATCCAGATTCATAGATTCATATACGCAGTGTAGTGTACAATATACCTGAATGCAAAACATGATAATTTAGAAAATACAGCATGCACTCTCGTTTAAAGCTACATTTCGATTGTTTTCTATTTCTATCGATTTAGGTTATATATCTCCACTTCAGTAGCACTCATACCATCAAGCTTCAAGTTTTTTTTCTATATTCTGAAAGTTTTACTGCAAAGTTAGTTCCTATATCATTGATATAATTTATCATATATCACTGACATAATGTCACTAAAATCATAGTAAAAAAATAGATCTTATGATTTATGGAGTGATAAAAGTAGATATCTAAAATCCCCTCCCAAAAACCTTTCAATTCATTGTATTAAAAATAACGAGAGAAACTTTGAGCGAGGCTTTACCCACTGTCAGCCCAGTCTCACTCAAGAATGAGGAATAGCTAACCCTGGGACAGTGTTCACGTTATCTTCTTAAAGTCTTAGAGGGAAAACAATGTTGGAAAATATGGATCGGATGGGATTTAAACTTTGGGGAGAAATTAATTTTTGACTTTTTAAAAGTGGCAAACATCATTTCTGTGGCAGTTTCACATTGTGCAAGACATACGATGTCACTGTTTTAAACCCTTGAAATCTTTGACCTGATATTGTTACCCATTACATTTTCTGGACTGAGACTGTAGGGATATATGACATATGCTAATTTAAATCAATAAATGTAATTCCCCCCATCTTTGGTGTCTCAACTTCAAACGAACTCAATGAGATGTAAAGCCTAACTTTATGGGTTCCTGAAACTAATCAGTCTCTCCTTTGCTCCTAATGGTACAGCAAGTGACAGAATTGTTAACTTGTACACTATCAGGATACGATAAAAGGTCAGAAACAAGGTTTTGGAGACAGCTGCCCATCTTGTAAATATTGATTATGTAGTGGACCACAGGGAAAACATGCGAATTGCTAAAGTGAGCTGCAAATCCTTTTAAGTGGTGTGTTTGCTTTAAACATTAACCTGTAACCGCCTGCAGCATGCATGGCGTTTGGTGCTTCCAGGTATTGTGCATCTGTTTCCTTTTTTAATGAATCAAAAATAAAAGGTCTATTGTTGCATTTTATGAGCAGATGAATTATCTGTGTGTTTTTTTGTGCCACAGCACAGTATGACCACTGTGTTATGTTTTGACATGCGTGTATAAACACAAAACAATGTCCAGCAAGTCTCAGGAGGGATCAGTTTCATGTCTCCTCCTCTTCCTCCACCTCCAACTCTCAGGAATGGAAGACATTTCTTGTGAGAACAAACCTTTAATTGTCTGCCCTGTCGGCATCTAAGGGAAGTGATGCGTTATATTATATCATCACTCTCCCCGACGTCCCCTGCATAACCTTAGAATAAACTATTCAGCTAAATAGACCTATTGTTGCTCACATTTTAATCTTAACTTCTCAGTCATCTGATGACATATGTGTGCAACTCTATAATCACTTCCTGTGTCTATTTAACTAACATCACAGATAACTGATCTGTACTGACATCAGCCGCACTGGCTGTCTACTCCTACAGGCCGCGGTCGATGGAGGACATCCACCATCCTGGTTGAGCCCTAAACTGTTACTGCTCTTGCTCTTTTGTTCTTCCCTCTTTGCGGTAACACCGGAGGAAAGAACTGAAGGGGGACTGTAGCAGTGACAACACTGACTGAATTATCCTTCACCCCGTCAGGGTGCAAGTTTGGGTCACTTACTATCGACAAGGCTCTGCTGAGCCCTGGAGGAGCTGGAGGAAGGAAGCAAGATATTGTTGTCTTTTTTGTGATGCTGTAATTTATCTAAATGTTTCACATGTGCTGAAAAAAGCTCTCACAAATCTACAATTCAGAGTCAAAGAATGTAAAATGAGCATACGAATAACCTCAAACCATTGTCTTTGTAAACATGCAGGTGGTGTTGGGAAAAGCAAATCTTCCCAGTGACTGACAACTAAATCAGCTATTAAATCATGATGCTACTTCTCCTATTGTACATGTTCCTCCACACATGCTAAACTTCTATGGCTTGAGTAATTAGGCAAAGAAAGTAAAGTGCAGAATTCTGAATCACTTAAAGGTTTGAGAAAGGAAAGCGGCAGTGCATTCTTAGACAAGCGACTATTTGGTGGACCTTATTGATTCAGAGGCAGAGGCAGAGATCAATGAAAAGAAACAGACTGAGACAAAGAGTGGCATTTAAGGGTGGAAAAAGCTGACATTTTCTCCATCACTGTCACAGCAGCAGCCATAAAGCAGCAGCGAGTATTAAAACATTTCTCATCTGCGCGGGAGTATTGGCAGCAGAAATTGTTTTCTCCGCAGTGTGATACTCAGGCTGAACTCCCAGTAGAATCCCCGGGGACTGCAGATTGGTGCCTGTGACATATCGGCACCAGCATTTACACACACCTGCCACTCATTCCCAAACAGCCCAGGAGCAGGGCTGGAGAGGGCAGATAGCAGCCGATGAGGCTGTCGGTTGGACCGCTGTCAAAGTGGGAAGGTGTGGTGGAATTCATCACCGATAACACGCTTATGTTCGCAGGCTGCAAAAAGTGCTTCTATTAGTCACCGACACTATGTGCTGGTTATGCATATGTAATGACCATGGGTATATATGTATGTGTGATTTTTCGTCTCCGTGTCCACGTGCGCTTGTGTTTATTCTGCAGCATTATTGTAGTGCACAGGCATGTATATAAGACATATTTCATGTTAGTGCATGTGCACTAACCAGATTGTGTGCAATTATGAGTGTGTCCTGTCCTTTGAGTGCACTCCCAGAGTCTTGAACTCTCAGTGACACGGGTACTGCAGGGTCAAATGTCTATTTGTGGGATAAATGATATTATGCTACACTAAGAGAATTATATAGAGGATGTCCCTTGGAGTCACCAGGCTCAACAATCAGTCATAGTTACTTTGTGCGTCTCTTAAGCCCCTCTATCTGTACATATCCGCTGGTCTGGAACGGGTGTTAAATGGATCCTCGACCACATCCCATCATTATGAGCTTATGATTTCAGCCGAGAGAGGGGGAGAGGCAGAGCAACAAAAAGGAAATTAAGAGAAAACACATCAGAATTCAGAGCATTAATTTTTTCACACACCTTGCTCATCCTGAATCTCTTCATCACATCTCTATGTTTTCATCCCTTCTTTATCCACCCCTCTCTTGCTTTTTCTTTCTGAAACCTGCACCCTCTGACTGGCTTCCAAGTCTTCTTTCACCTCCCTTCCTCCTCCCACCTCCTTCGCTCTCCCTTGGTGGTATTTGAGAGCAGTAAAGCAGGAAGCAGGAGAGCAAACAGCAGGTGAACCCACTCTAATACTCAGCTGTGCCATCTGCTGCGGTCACATGACTGAGCTGCAAAAACCCGCTCTAACACCATGATGTCCCATCATACCCGACACATCGATCAATCATGACCAAAGAGCAACAGAGAGAAAGAGAATTGTGAGAATGAAAGGAAACCATCAGCAAATGCTACGGAATTTAGCCAGTTATGACTTATAAATATATCAGCTTGTTTTAACTTAAAATTTTGGCATCTCAACAGGGCTATAAACCATAATTACAATCTACAGCTGTCAAAAGTTTAATTTAGTGAAATCTTGTCAAAATCTAATTAGTTCTCTTTGAGAATAGTATGAGCAGTTTAACAGAAGCACTTACACTCCTTTGGAATTTTACTTAAAAGTGAAATTACTAAAAATAATATCACCAATAGAGGTTTTGAATAGTTGGATTTTCTTTTATACTTCTGAATGATATTCAGAAGTATAAAGAATACAGGCCTCAAAGTAGGGACCCAGGACAGCAAAGGTGAAAGCACGCAAGTTATAAAATCTTTGATCATTGAAATAAAAATTGGAACGCAGTCTCTTAAGAACTACATAGTCATCTAATGTTTCCGAAAAGGACAGTTACATATCATACGTATATTCTCAGAGGGAGCATGGTGTATATGCCACCACAGAAGCCATAGTAATGATTTGTGAGGAGTGTACAGGTTATGAAAGTTCATAATTTAAGGTCAAATTGTGTCCCGTCCCCCCCCAACTCTCACCAGGTTATTTTCTAAACCTAACTATATTGCTTCAGTATGTGTATGTAGCCAAAGAAAAGTTAACAGAATTTCAAAAATGGTCAAATGGCTGTGAAAGGAGTTAGCATAGCATGAAACAATAATATCCAAGTTAAAACGAGTGGAAAAGACGAGTTTCCTGTGGGAGTCAAAGTCCCGTGCCAAACCAACAAACAAAAACATAGACTACTGTAGCTACATAAGGCATAGAGTTATTGTACCTAACTGACTTCCTGAGAAACATATTCTCCTGACAGCTGGGTTGAAAAGTTAAATACACCTGTGATTTACTCTCAGCCCACTTGCTAGAACTCTCAGTTTTGGAACAATACACTTTGTCTACCTGTTTGTCTGCATTATGACTCCACATAGAAAATAATTAACAGAGTATTTGCACACAATTGTGAGAGTTCACAAATGTGGAAAAAGATAAAGGATGATCGGTGACTAATTAATCAGTTGAAACACAGTTTCAGCAGTAATAAATGTGTTTGGAAGAGCGCTTCAGCGATTGAAACTGACAACACTGACTGTGCAAGGCTTGAATAGTCCAACTATAAAAAAAAAAATTAGTTGAAAAATAAATAAATAGATAAAAAAAGACAGACTAGTGTTCTATATTTGGTACTTGCGTTATTAATGGAAATTAAGCTTAAATGCAAGCTCAACAAAGAAACTTTGTTCCCTCATGTTCTGTCTCTTCTGTGAAAATAGTCTATTCCTGCTGCTGCATTCTCTACATTACCTCTGCTTGGCCACATTGTCAGTATAATTCCATCCTCAATTTCCATGGCACTGCTCTCATTCAACAATCTTTTCCCTGCTTTCTCTGGACCAAACAGCCCATTGTCCATGTTCTTTAAATATCACTGTAATTCTGTCACTTTGCTTTTCAGTCGTGCAGGCCTCTTCATCTTCCTGGTCCTTCAGGGTGTTTCAGCTTTCCAGCATTTACAGAGGGAGTCCTGTTCTTAGGTCCAGCCTTCATCTGGGACTTATGTAGTGTTGCATTATGTACTTGTGTTTTGCAAAAACAAGATTTTTGCTCCAAATAACCCCTTACCATCAGAGTTTCTGTGACAGCTCAGACAGTAAGAGGAACACTGCATAATATCAGCCTTTGTAGATTGTGTTTAAGAAAAAATATTTGCTTGCTCTTTGGTAGAAAACTCTAAGATTAAACTTTGCTAAAGTACATGAAAACCCTGATGAATCTTGGACAAACTTTGGTCGGATGAAAACAAAACAATTTTTGCTCAGCTTTGTTTGTTATGAACCTTCTGGGGAAATCACAGTAAACACACAGTCCAAACAGTGCAACGCAGAGGTGAGAGTGTAATGATACAGGGTGTACAACAGGCATTTAAGGTTGCACCATGAATACCTGTGGAAATACTGGCTGACAAGACACTTCCCGATGTCCATAAGCCTGGCAGAAAAACACATTCCAGCTTGAAAACAATTCAGAGCAAACAGTGAAAATCACACAAGAAGAGGAGAAAAAAAGACTAAAACTGTGACCTGACCAAGTATGTTCCCTGACTTGAATTCAATCAGTCACTTTTGGAGTATTTTCAAGAGAAAGCTAGAACAAAAAAACCTATTCAACAAAAAGGAGCAGAAAAAAGTTCATAAGAGCAACCACGTGTGAAGTGTTAAAATGGCATCCATGAAGCTAATGGTTGCAAAGTTAAAACAAGGCATTTTTTAATTAACCATGATTGTTTATAACTCTTCCCGACTGATGATATTATCTAAATCTAACCAGGGCGTAACAACATTTAGTTATAATGTTTACATGTAAACACATGTAGACAACCAGAAAAATGGTGTGAAAGAAAGTAATAGTTGTGTTGTAAGAAGATTGTATTTTAGCTCGAACCATGAAAATTTCTAACCCTAACCAAGTAGTTTTGCTTTCTAGTTTTTGGATTGGAGGATTTGTAGAGTGAGAAGAAATGAAGTTATTAGGGGGTGATGCAATTTAAATCTTCTGACACTTAAGTGATATTACACAAGGGAGTACTTACTTCTCTTGTATAAACAATGAGACACCCATGACAAAAAGGCCAGGGTACTTCCTATTTCACTAAACAAAAGAACTAATTAAAGGAAATCCAACAAATGACTTCTGTTTCAATCCAAAGGTCTTGATTGGGTGTGAAGAACACATTCAATTACAGCAACAACGGCCACAGGAAATGATTTCAGTCAAAGCTGTCCCTACCACAATTAAACTGTGTTAATTATGTATTTCATTAAGTAAGTGGATTAGAAGCAGTGCTGATGAAATCATAACAGGGATTGCTGGAGGCCAGGCCTCAGAGAACAGACAGGAAACGACTGATATCCCTCCCCTTTACTTTCACTTCTCTGTTACACCCTGAAATAACCCTATAAATACTTAACACCTTTACAGGCCTATCTAGATTGTCTTCATTGGCACGCAGTCACCTGGTTGCTGTATCTGCATACCATTTTTGTGCAGGATCATATAGTGTAATTGTGCCGTAGATACTGCTGACATTAACATGCTGTTTGCAAGTCCTCTGGAAACGAGAGGTCTTTCAGTTTCATCTAAGCCAGTTCATTACCATTCAGGTGCAAAAAGGAGATAAAGCAAAATGCAGATCGCTCGGTCTGTCTCCCCCTCTTTTACATCAGTACTCTCTCACTCACATGCACTCTTTCATTATATCTCTCTCCCGTTCTCTGTGTTCTCTGATGTTTTATTTGATATCCCACAATAAAGCCTCTCTTTGAACTGCCATCAATTGTGTATGGATTTTTCCTCTGAGGAGAAACAGAGAGCTGTCTGAAAGGGCTCCAGTCCCGCAGGCTGCCTTCATATTGATGCAGAGGAGTATTGCCATCCTCATTGCTGGATCAATCACTCACGTCACTGTTGTTTTATGGCTGGGGCCACTTCACAGAAAGAAGCCTGACAACATCACCGCAGAGGTTTGCAAAATGATACAGCTCTGATAGTTGAGGAGGATGGGAGGAGGCGGTGAAGGGATGCAGGGAGGCATTTGGGGATGATTTTGGATTCTGCAACTGTCACACATATGCACTCGCACATATCTCTCCTCCACAGCTGTGGGATTCTCTGGTTTATTGCATGGTGTGGATAAGTCAAATAGAGAGCACTGAGGAGACTGTGGGATGTTGTGAAAAGCTTGATGGGATCTGGGTCATCTTGTGGAAGCAAAACCTTCGTTGTCTCCCTGAGCAAACATCTTGTCCAGGCGTTCATGATTTTTGGATGGAGCTGAGCCTCCCTGTTCACTCTCTTTTGTATTTTGGTTATAATAAACTCATTTGTATCTTGACATGGTTTTAAGTATTCATACCTGTCAACTTTACAAGTAAATTTAAGGACTTTATCATGTTAGTCCAATGAAAGTCCCTTAAGAATAATTGATTTTCAATTTTTCATTAGAGTGATGTTTTTTAACTGTTTGCTACAAACAATTATCCACAAAACACACTGGGTCTGTGTCACTGTATCTTTGAGGAGTTCTAATAATTTGTATTGGTTTAAATGCATTTAATCATTTCCAGCAAAATATTCTCAGAAGGTTCTCGGAGATAAAATCTTTTGCAAAAATCTACCAGGAATAAGACTATTCTCTTGTGTTTATCATGCTTTGAGTTTTTACCTTGCATTTGGAATCAACAACTGTATTTGGAATGGTGAAACCTTGTACGACTAGAAAGTACTGCTTAATGCACATAAACCTTGGTGTTAACGATCTATAATCAATTCATATAATCAATTATCCATTTTTTATTGACAAAATTTGCAGGGGGGCTGAAACATACTCATACTCACAGTCAATTTAGAATCAGCTTCCATGCATGTCTTTGAACTGTGGGAAGAAACCCTCTCAGCCCGCAGAGAGCCATACAGACACAACATGCACACTCCACACTGAAAGACCCCAGCTGACATGGAGGTTCAAACCCAGATCCTTCTTGCTGTGAGGCGACAGAGCTAAACACTGCTCCAGAAGCTTACCAATGTTTGCTAAATTAAACAGTATCATTCGTTTTACTTTGCAGGTTGAAATACATTTCCTCTTTTCCTTAGAATAATAGAATTGTAAAATAATAGAATAGTTTTAGAAGAGTTCTCTTATAAAATTGTACCTTTGGTCGTGTAAAAGTTCCTAGTTAAATCTAAAATCTTCCCTCCAAGTGAAATTAACCAGAGCCTTGAATACAGCAGGAATGTAATCCACTCACATGTGAGTGAATAAAAGCGCCACTCACATTATCGCTAGAGTGTTAGCTTTCTCATACAAGATCAGCAATAAGAATCTTCTCTCTGACTACCTGTATTCATCTAATAAGTTTCACATGGCTGAACTAACTGAGTATTATAAGCAGTCTTACCACCCCCACAAAGATGCAATCTTGATGTATGTTTATGGCTATGATTTAGGACTATTGTGTGATTCGGTCATAGTTGTCCCAACAGAAGTCTTGCTATTGATGAGACTCTAATTTGCTAGAAATAATCAGTTTAATTAGTTTCCTTCAAATTATGCATGTTTATCAAGCAGAGGATTCTCTATTTGATTTCAGCCATAGTTATGGAAGGACATCTGTTGAATGAATGTTTCAGGAAAACTTTAATGGACTTCTACCTGCGATTTTGTCTGAATCCTTGTCTGACAAAACATCAGAGCATCAGAATCGATGTGTTAAGAAAAAACAAAAAGACCTGCGCTGACAAATATCAGAATTTTACAAATGAGATAAATTCACAGCATGTTGTTGCTCCTGGACATTCACCTTTGATCACATTGTTCACAAGCTTGGTGAAGGCTGATGTTTTTTTTGTCTTGACAGAGAAGGAGCAGACTTTCCATGAAATGTTGATCCTGTTAAAAGAAGTTTCGATGCACTGCGACTTAGGTTCAGCCCTGGATGTCGTTGGTGTGTCCCAACCAGACCTGGCCTGTTCACAGCCTGGTGTTTGAGGTGCAGCAGCAGACACCAGAGTCCCTCTACAACTATCAGTTAGCGCTGTCACTCTGAACTCTACACGACCTTTCCCTCTACTGTGGATGACTTGTTCACCGTGTCGACTGGTATCCCCATATTCACCTTAAAGAGACAGGACCTACATCTATCTGAATGAATATTAATAACCAGGTTGCTCCTTTAGCAGCTAACAGGTGTTGGAGTGAACCTAAACCGAGTAAAAGCAGGGTTAGGTGGTAGCTGTGAGGCCTGGTGGATGAGAAGTGGAAATAATCATGTCTGGTGAATGGCCCTTTAATTCCCTCTCCTGACAGAAGGCAGTGGCAGCCTGGAGGAGGGTCAGGACACCAGTTGGCATGAATAGACACATTTTTGTCTCGTCTCCAACTTTCTCTGCTCTGTGCCTCCACTGACTGTAACATCTCATTTTTTCCCCCAAGCTGGAAGTCTCAACAGCCATTCTCTTGTCATTGGAAGGCGGGCAGGCAGCTTTCTGTCTCTTCACTCTCAGATGAATAGAAAACATTGTGCCAAAAGCTTGAAAATCACCAAGCTGTTTTCGATTGAATATAAAACACAAAATTTGAGAACATGTTTGGAAATGACAGGCTGATTGGCTGTGGTCATTTCAGGCTGTGTGGGCCTCATTTTTCCCTGTGTTTCATCAGTGGGTGCATTCATCCATTCAGGATAGATTGAAGCAGTAGCCTTTAATAAAGTCACTAGGCTTGAAAATATATGAATAAAATGACATCCACTGCCTTGGATGGATCAAATTGACTTATCCTGGTAATAGCCCAAGGATAATGTGTGCGTGTATGCGGGCAAGAGAGAGAGTGTGAGAGACAAGAAAAGGAGAAAAAAACTGGAACAGAGATGGATACAGTGGTAAGACAAAGGCTGGAAAGAATATCAGAGAAATAAAACAAACCTGACCTAAGGGGACAGAATTCAATGAAAACCTGCAGCTGGACACATGACTTTGAATCTTATTTGTATTGGTAAAAGTGACCCTTCACAGCCACAAGCATTATTAGAGATGCTAGGAATGAGAAAAACAAAGCCATTAAAGGATAGAGTAGGAGAGGAAGAGTGACAAACTTGATCCTAACAAAGTTAAAGGGTTAGTCAACACAAAGCATCAAAATTATGAGACCAATTTCTCCAGTTTTGCAGCAATTTGATCGCACTGAGCCACTGAGGATTCCCAAATCCAATGATACAACAAAGAAGGCGTAAAGAGTTGAACAAAGAGAATGATGGTGACAAAGAAAGTTTCATATTTTACTCAATTACAAGAAATAAACTGACTCAATCTAATATCCTGCCCCTCATACTGTTTTCTTTACAATTTTCTTTATTTTTCCACCTTCTTTTGGCAGATGGGTGTTCGACTGTGGTTTGAAAGAGTGGTCATGAGCCATAATAATGACAGTCAGAGCGATGGCTGTACAAGGAGACACGTGTCTGTTCTCTGCTCTTCAAACGTCCAGCCTAAACTCCTGCTATGTGTGAATAAAGACGACAGGAAGTGGCAGTTTGGCAGCTCCAACCAGGAGTGTCACTCTCAATTGCATCCCCTGCCAGCTCCAGACACATCGCACGGCCGAAGAGGTCACGGGTCTGACTTCTGTTTCTCTCTGTCTCCCTCTTTTTCCTTTTCTCCCCTCTTTCATCTGTTTTACAGGACATCTCATTTCAATGCCACCTATGCCAAGCCTAACAGTCAAGGAGAAGACAGAATGATGTACGGAAGACACGAGCCAGAGCGACGGCGGCACATTTTTTGAATGCTCCGATAAAACATGAAGCTTGTCTTGTCAGATTATCCTGACACCCTGTGTCAAAATCTCTGTCATGTCTCTGTGAAGCAGAGTAGCAGATGTCCTGAGTTTGCCTTCCTCCCCTGTCAAGATTTGCTCGTGAAGGACACTGCAGACAGCACAGATGGAAAGAATGAGTTGTCTGAGGTCTAGCTTTTTTACTGTTGGGAACACGCGTTCCACTATGATGAGAAACAGTAAGCTCTGTGTTTAAAAAATAGTGTTACAATTGATATATTTTAGAAAAACACAAATTCTGAATTCTGAGTATTAAAATTAGTTTATTTGGGTATAATAAAGTCTGCCAAATCAGCTTTTATGGGAACAATGTTGTAGAAAGTATCACTTACTACTCTCTTTAAGTGTCTGTTATAAATAATTCCCCCATAGCTCTAACATTTAGGATTGTCTATCACATCAGTCGACTCATCTTCCACCATCAAAAATAAAAGAACAATTTAAAATATGTAAGTGGAGATTGATTTTAAAGATTGGTTAAAGTGACACATTGTAACCCTATAGGTGACAAACCTGATTATGTTTGGGGATCGAAACAACGTATTGACAAAACACTATAAAGTAGCTTAAAATAAAGACTTTAACCAGTGTTAACCCTACATGTTGAAGAAAGACATTTAAAGGTACCCCCTGTGTTGCAATCTAATATCAGGTCCTGACAAAGCTTTGAAATGTTTCTTATCCTGTCATATGTGATTTAGTTTAGAATTTTGCATTTGAGGACATGTATGCAATTGACCTACAAGATTTTGGTCAGTTTGACACTTTTCATGTGTTTGTTTTGTCAGATGCGGGTACTCCAAAAATGTGTCGAAAGACATTGGTAAAGTTTTACACATCTGCAGCTGAAATGTATACAAAGATATCCACTAAATATGTATTCTCTTACTTATAACAAAGCTTTGCGGGTATCTGTGTATTTTCAACGCCACAGGTGCTTTAAAGGGGAACTGCGGTATTTTCAACATTAAGCCTCTTTTCTGAGACGTCTGCAATGTTTTAGAACCCCCCTCACCGCTTTTTTGATGTTTACTGCTGTCTCCGGTATTTGCCTAATTTCGATTCTTCTCAACCTGCTTCAGAACGGCAAGTCATGCGCATGTTTAGAAAGGTCCGTAAAAGCATCATAAACGTCCGTTTTCAAAATAATCAACTCACCGGAAAGGTTACTGGTGTGCACTGGTAATCCATATCAAATTTCGTGGCGAAAAGTTGCTTCTGTCGTGTTTTATTTGACATTTTGTACTGGATGTTCGTTGATATTACTAAGAAAATAGTGCGAGCATGAACGAGCTGCCAAATAAAACACGACAGAAGCAACTTTTCGCCACGAAATTTGATATGGATTACCTGTGCACACCAGTAACCACTCCGGTGAGTTGATTATTTTGAAAACGGACGTTTATTGTGCTTTTACGGACCTTTCTAGACATGCGCATGACTTGCCGTTCTGAAGCAGGTTGAGAAGAATCAAAATTAGGCAAATACCGGAGACAGCAGTAAACATCAAAAAAGCGGTGAGGGGGGTTCTAAAACATTGCAGACGACTCAGAAAAGAGGCTTAAAGTTTGAAAATACCGGAGTTCCCCTTTAACTGGCTAAATCTAGTCTGTAAATATGGATCAAGAGTAAAAATGTAAAAATTTGCACAAAATAAAAAAATCTGAAAAATAAATAACAGTGATGATATAATAATAACAATATGATAATATATATATTACAACATTCCATATAAAATTTTCCTGGCTAAAATAGTCGGCTTTTTACATGCTGAATTCCATATTAAAACATTCAAACAGTCACTCTCAACCTACAAACGAACTATTGTGAGAAAAAATATTTTTTGCCAGGGATAGACATAATATGTGAATGAAACTAAATCTCCCCAGCTGATTGCTTATGTTTAAATAATTACTGTTTCTATGTGCCTATTTGTGGATATTAACAAAAAGTATTTTGTCATTCTAAGGAAAAATTTCCTGATTAAATAAATAATGCTAAATAAGGCTGCCTGTATCCAAACCACTGAAATGTGCAAAATCTAACCGCAGCTTGTTAAGATTTCTAAGTAGCCTTTTTGCCCAGTAAGCACACTTACATGACACTAGAAAAGAAGCATATATGTGGTCCAAATGAAACTGGACTTTGATATTGCATATAAAAATGAACCAGGCTCTGAACCAGGCTTACACAGCCCAATAATGCGGTTTTGGATCAAATCACATGTATTTGCTTAACTAGACTCACATGGACTTATGTGCTCTGCACATGCTCCACATGTTTTCAGTAAAGCACAAGTGTTTATCAATAAAGCCAAATTCCCAATAAGTTTTCTCTCATTCCTAAATTATTTTTCACTTTTGTAACACAGCTGAACATTAGCCCAATGAGACTATGTCTCAACACACAGCTGCTTAAAACATTTGCAGACGTTTGCTCTGCTTCAATAAAATCCAGATTTTAGAACATCAGTGTCATTTGACAAAATCTCTATTTAGGTGATTCAAAGACATTGTCTGTGCAATGTCTGAATTCAGTTATACTTACAAGTACAAGGAGCATCCACAGAGAAAGTGTGAAGCAAAAGAGTATGCTGCACTCATGGGTTACTGGTATCTTGGAATATCCAAGGTTCAACAATGGAAAATGAAAGAAAACACCACAAGAAGTCAAATTTCTCAGTCAGTAATTCAGGCAAAGTCTCTCACTCCCAACATGTTGTGTTATTTTCAAAAAAAGGGCAGATTACATAGTAAATGCAATCATTCGTTATTCTTAAACTAAAACAAAAAATGGACAATGTACCTTTGGTGCTTTTTAACTCGGTTATTTTTCCCTATAAATTGAACTACGTAACCGCTTTTGAGCATTTGTTAACAGCAAAACAATAAAGTGAAGGTGTTTAAGAAATACAGCATGAGTCATCAGCATATTTTTATGAAAACCCAGGAAATAAGAAGCTCAAATATACCATTAAGAATACCTACAAAGCATATTTTTTCTCATTGATGGGCCAGATACTGTCAGACAAATAATGTAGAGTACAATGCACATCCTAGAAATAGACTTGAACATTGGATCTGATTTCTTAAGAACTTAAGAGGATGTTGGAAAATCCACACATAAAAAGTCAAATTACTGATTTTCTGCTCGTACAGTAGCTGTTGATCCAATAAGGGTCATAAGATATAGCTTTTAATATATTGTGTCAAAATTCATTTTAGGAACAAAATTTAAAGGATACTCTTAAAAGTAATTTGTAGCAGATATTAAATGGTGCTTGATTATGGCTTTTGCAAAACAGAAGGGAAGTCAAATGGATTTTGATTCATCTCCAAATCATCCAGTAGCTTCCCACTAATGTAACTTGATCAGAGCACTCTCAAACATGAGCTCTGTGAAATGACAGTTGAGATTAACTTTGTCAGCCTTGTAATCGCGCCTTATTGATGTGTTTCCTGTGAAATGGCACATTGGAAAGAGCAGTTTCAGCCACAGGGCAACTGTGTTTCTTGTAGTAGTTGTGGATGGACATTTGATGTTGACCCCTTGATAACACACCTTCATATCATCAGGCAGGCACGCACACACACACACACACACACACACACACACACACACGCACACACACACACACACACACACACACACACACACACACACACACACACACACACACAGGTAATGTTCTATTATGCTGATTTATTGAAGGTTAATTTAATCACTCTTGTAATACCTGACCAGAGGGTGTTCTTAGCCGTGAAAAACCCAAGTAGAAAGGAAAAAAGGAGAAAAACATGACAACAAATCAAAAAGTGATTTCATGAAGGTGGCACCAAAGACAGGCCAATCCATCAGAAGGGTGGCAGACTGTGGACGTGTCGCCACGCATGGTGCCAGGCGAGGTGCCAGGCGGTCCAAGGCTCATCCTCCATGCCAGAGCCCTAAGGCTGTGTGTCCTCGTCACAAGGACAGAGAGGTCGTTAGGACCAACTGCACTAAATCACATACCTCCCTCCACCCCCTGTCGTGGACGACAAAGCAGGTTGATGCAGAGATGTTGGGGGAGGCAGAGCAGCTACTGGACAAATCCACTGGTTTTTTACAAGTAATGCACATCATATCCTCTTATTCCAATTGATGCAGTGATGTATGATGTTGTTATGACACTTCCCCTGCTTTTGAGAGCGCCCCAGCGTCAACAAGGCTTTACACAGAGTGAATGATTCCTCCTAAATGCATTTTAGAGTTTTGCACAAATACATTTTCAGAGCTAAGTAAACAATGCAGCCCATTATCTAGATATATTGTTTATGCATTTTTGTGCTTAGTGGCTTGGATGTGCAAGTGAGCGAAAGAGAGACGGAAAGACGAAGAAGCAGGGAGAGAGTGGGGGCTCCTTCTCCAAAAGACATCAGTTCTGTGAACAGCACTGGCACATTTTCCATTCTGTCAGCATTTTTCTTTACGTGCCGAACAGATAGCTAAAGGTACCACTTAATGTGATGGGAGACAGGATCTAATGGATTGATACACAGGTTTTGACATGCTATTTGAGCATGGAGCTCGCTATAATTGGTCATGTCATTGTGCATTAAACTAACGATATATAGAGCACTGCCCTGAGACGAGTGTCTTTAGCAAATCTGTCAGATATCACACAAAAATACCTCTGACAGCTATCTCAGGCAGCGGCAGAATGCTGCAACACAGCAGCATAAAAACATGCACCCACTGGAGAGAAATCAAATCACCTAAACCTATTTGTCTCTTTGTCTTCTTGTCTCTTGTGCTCCAATAAAACTTTGCATATGTCTGAAAAATGAAATCTTTCATGTTATCATGAATAATATACTGGTTAATTTCTTTAGACTGAATAAGGTAAAAACAGTAGTTCCTCTCATGGACAGGCCAGTGACCTTTATATTGCTTGTCAAAGATGCATGTTACTCCTGCTGCACATCAGACTCAGGGGTCAGAGGTACAAGGTGAAGCTAACTTGGTTCTACCCATGACTCCTGCACTAGTGTCAGAAGATATCATGTCACCTTTAGAGACTACTTGAATGGACAACACTTCTTACATCGTCTTCTATGTTGGCACGCAAGGGTCTGAGGAGGAAAAAAGCTCTTTTTTTTGTCAGCAGAGGGGTTCTTTGAATGGTATATTGACTCTATTTACTTAGGGCTTGTCTGATCTAGTTGACCCCACAAAGTGCTTTTACACTACAAGCCACATTCACCCATTTACACTGACACACATGCACATACAGCATTTCTTAGTGTATACAGTGTTACAGGCTATGGAGTGCTCTTTTTCTCTCACACACATTCACACACTGATACGGGGTTCAGTGTCCTGCCCACAAACACTTTGACATATGGTCTGGGCCAGAGCTCAAACCACCGACGATCCAGCTAGCAGACGATTGCTCTACCTCCTGAGCTACATCCACCCCAGCTATAATGCTATACTGTCAGGTGAGAGATACCCCAAAGGAGCATTTCATTTGTTGCTCCTCTTTGATGCCTTTTAACTTGACTTTTGCTCTTAACCTGTTGATATTTTAAGAAGAGGGCTGGCCTCTATGAATCTCACAATTTATGGATTTTCAGAAACACATTCTTGTGTGTAACATGGTGGTCTGTATCAGTTTCCACAAGCATACCAAGACAGCAGTGATATATGTCATTGTGCTCCAAAGAAATCCACCACTATTTTGGCAGCCATTTTGTTTTCCTAAATAGATCGTCTCTCCTCCTCAGCTGTCTGTCTGTCGGCGCTGTCATCCGCTCTTGTGTGATTGGTCTGATGGGCTTGATGCTCATCACTCTGTCAGGCTAGGCTCGCCTTTCATTAGTCTGGGCCCCTCCATCCGCCACACTCACACAAATCACATTGACATCCAAACTCCTCAGATCCACAGAGCAATTTAACTGATATTCATTAGAGGGATGACAAGAGCTGATGGGAGATCTGTAGAATGGAGGAGTGGGGGGATTCATTGTCCTCCTATCCTATCCTTGTCCTGTCCGCCTCCTTTCATCCCACTTCACTGCTGACTTTGTTTTAGGAGCATTGAGGCGAATCGGCGTTTATAACTATCCAACCCTCAAATATAGTCAAGACAAAAGAACAATGGATAACACATCTAATCTCCTCTTTATTATCACAGGAAAATACAATTGAGAGGAGGTTTGTGTTTTTCATACTAAATAATTGGCTACAGCAGAATGCAGCTTCTACATTGCTCTCCAGCAGCCACTATAATGCTCATTCAAGCAGAAGTCCAATCATTTAGCCTTCTCCCTCCAGCCCCTCATTAACCCTTAAAGTGTCAACTATCTCATTAATGCCCCCAACAATCTTCACCCCAAGTCCATCACTAAGCCTAAAGCATTATCAACACATACAGTGTTAAAAAAAAATTATCAGGTCCCAGAGATCATTTTCTATCTGCAAGGACTCAGTAAGCTCTGGAAACTCACAAGATTTTCAATAAGGCTGCTCAGCCTTATTCATTTGCATTATCAATGGCTACCGGCCTGAATCCCATCTTTCAATTATCATCCTTTGTTAAGGGCTTTATTCTGCTTGTCAGATGTGAGTCATCACCGGGTTCTCCCACAACGTTTCACCAATGTATCCTAAACGTCGGAGAGCCGGGAGCAAGTCTGAGGCGGTAATGAGTTTGTGTGAGAAGACGGGGTCAGGACACAGTGTGTGTGTGTTAATTAATCTGTTCCCGGGTGGGAGGAACTGAAGCGAGATGATGAGATTTAAGAGAGTAAATGGGTGTGCTGCACTCGAGCTGTCCTCTGTTGAGTGAGCGAGCGGGGTTAGAGGCTGGGCAAATGGCCGTCACCATAGTAACCAGATAACTTCCCCGGCCCCAAGTCACTCAGTCAGTCAGTCATGACAAGCAAAGCCTGGGAAGATCAAACAGAAAGAACATGATGTCCCCAGGCATCCTCAAATAAGACCGAGGTGGATGGTCACAAATCTAAGTAGATGTGTGTTAGTGTGTGCACGTTTATCATGCACACTGAAAAACATTTAAAACAAATGTTCTCATTACATGGCACGGAGCCTGAATTGTGACTACTCTGATAGCATCAACACCTGCCAGTAATGTTGTTAGATCCAAGAGCCTGCTTTGAGGGAATAGCACCTGTCTGTGCATTCTGCACCACTGTCAACTTGTCTCAGAACGCATATATAGGATCTGCTTTATTTTTTCCAAGGGACAGTCAGGGAGTCCAGGTGTGTGCCAGATCTGCTGTCTGTGCCCAGGGCTCCTGATGGCATCCAAGCCCCCGTGGTAATCAGCCGACTCTGCCTGCTGTTGTAGCCCGCCTGCCTCCTCCTCCTCCAGTGGCTCGTTTCAGAAACATCTGGTGGTTTACATGCAGCACACACCACCTGCCAGACGCCTTGCAGGCAGTGGCATCGCTTGTACCTCTCGAGTCCGCACCACAACAACGACACAGAAATCCCCAGGAATACTTGACAAATTATGGTTCTGGACAGGAAAGTGGTGAGGTTTTTCAACTTCTGCTCAGTATATCTGCAAATGTAACCCAGTGAGGAAACTGTCAGCTGATTTGTAAGTGCTTAGTCATGACATGGTGGGACAATAGTTGGGAAGGGTTAGGTTTGTGCCATATAATGGATGGATTTTCCAGTGACCTAGAAGTCTATTGTTTCTATTCATAATTTCACTTCTTTATAATAGTTAATTCAAAATACACTTTAATTTACAAAGTTCTCTGATTGGTAAACATGAAAGAAAACAATGATTTTTGCAGCAGTTATTTCAATTTAATCATAGAAGCACAAGGCATTAACATATCTGTATTGTGTTTTTTTTTTTATCAAATAACATTTATAAAACTATTGTGCAAAACAGTGTCCTTTTAATCTTCTTCAAAGGCTCTGCACCAGTGGATAGTCATAGTCCTCTTAAATTAGGAAATATAACAAGTATGCATAATTTAAACAGCAAAATGTAAGCTTACATGATATATATGTACATTTATACACAGACCTGGATTTTAAGTGCCCCTTACTCAATGATAATGAATAAGGCAGATTTTACAATCAAGAAGAAAATCAATAGGTTGTACAGAGAAAACCATAAAAACAAGTAATGAACTTCTGCAAGTCAAGATTCTTTTTAAGGAGCTTTCCCAGGCATTTGGCTGCTTCAGGGTGTTAAAAAAAAAAGAGACCAGTTTGAAAGGGCATTTTAAAATCTCGACAGGACAAGACTGTACAAACATAAAAGTAAAACATGCAGTCTACCAGCAAATCAAAACCAAAGTCACAAAATACAAAATAAATACAATAAAGTTAATATATTTCAAGTTAATGCTGACCTTCTTGTCAAAAGATTCACCACTGCTGTCTCACATTTCTAAAGATGAACACAGACAGAGGGAGCTGAATATCTTTGACCTACAGTATATTTTGACGTGAAATAAATGTCTTTTAAAATACAGAGAAATCAGAAATGTTTGTAGGCCGAACAGATGTAAACACCTTGTGCTGACTTTTTCTTTCTTTTTTTTTTTTTTTTTTAACAGTAGTTCATGGCATCTTTGTGTGTCACCACACATCAACAAAGATTCTGTTTTGATTTTTTTGTTTTCAAAAGTCATTCTACAAATGTTTTCCAGTAAGATTACTGCAAGGAGTAATTCAATGTTTCTCCAGTTCACACACATATAGCAGATGGTCCTCTGGAGACTTCCCATGGCTCTTGCTGAGGTGAAGCTTGATGGCATGCTTAGTGGCAAACTTTCGGACACAGAGCTGGCAGCGGTATACTGCTCCATTACTACTGCAGTCATCTTCAGATTGGGGAGAAAGAAAGGACTCCAGGGGTACCACTTTCTCAGTGAGAGTGTTGGTGTCCCTAACAGTCTGTTTGGGGGACAGCTTTGCCAGGTCCCTGATTCTGAACCCCAGGTGGGCCTCCAAGTGGCATACATAAGCTGCTGGGGTTCGAATCTGTGAGGCGCAGTCACTACAGAAGAATATAGGCTGACCAGAGTCCAGGTTCTTTAGGAACTTGGTTCTGCCCGTTCTCCTCAGCTGGTATTTGACATTAGCCAGCCAGTGGCTGATGGTGGTCATGGAGAGACTTGTGAAACGAGATATGTGCATTCTTTCCTGTGGGCTAAGGTCATTAATGATATATTTCCCTTCTGATGTCTGCCTCAAGCTAGAGGCAAACTGGGCCTGCAGGAGGAGGAGGTGCTGTGGGTTCCAATTGGAGTGACGGCCTTTGCGTTTGTGGCCATGCAGAGATGCATCGTCCTCATCATGTTTAAAACCTACAACTTCAACTTTTTCTGTTACCCGGGACCGCGAGGGAGGCTTTGTTACAGGGTGGGATTGTGTCAAGTTTCTAAGCATGTCTGAGATATCTGACAATGCATTTTCATGTAGAGGGCTGCTGGATGTGTAAGGAGAGACCACTGTCAGCTTTGCAGGAGTAACAAGAGAGATGGGGGAGATGGAGGAGGCTGTGGATGAGGGTGTTTGGGGTGCTGATCCTACAGAGCCTCCTTTATCACTTTTGCTTTTTGTGAGATCCATTGGCTGGTCATCACTTGGCTGGCAAAAACTATTATCAACTACAGTTTCTGGCTTTTTGGTCTGTAATGGAGGAGCGGCCACAGCGGCCTTCTCAGTCATGCTCTGGCTGAGCCTAGAAAGCAGACTAAGGGGATCTTGATTTGGCAAAGAGGGTTTGGCTGCTTTCCCCAAATGAATGTTCATTACTGACTGAAGAGCACTTAGAGGGTTGACAAAGGGCTGCTCAGGAGGAGTATGACCAGTGATAATGGCGTTGCTGCATCTGAGTGTAGAGGCAAGAGGGGACTTAACTGCTCTGTCTCTCTTGGGTTCCGTTGCTGGGGAGGTCCTGTCACTATGGCTTCCCCTGTCACTGTTGGCTGGCGTGACTTCCCTCCATTCCCGAGGTGATTCAGCCTCTCCTCCCTTGTGCGATTCTTCGACCTCACTACTACAGGGGGACAGTTGGTTCTCCCTCTTTGGAGACAACTGCTTAACCCTTTGCTCAACTTTTGCCACTTTCTCTGTCACTTTTTTCACCAAATCCTCCATTGCTTGAAAGTTGTTGGTGGGGAAGGGGGAGGACTGACTTAGTGGTGGAGAAATGAGGGGCTGGTTCTTAGCGTAAGAGGACATGGCTCCATCTATTCCATTGAACAAGAACTTCATTTGTGAATTCTTTTCCATGGTGCCCTGTTGAAGCTTGAGGGCACTTGGGAACTGGTAGGCTGCATGGATGCTAGGGTAGCCCCCCCAGCTTGGATTCCCACTCTGTGCCTTGTTGATGGCTGATGTCACTGTGTTTTCCAGTGATTTGAGAATATCCAACCCTCCTTTAGGGCTTTCCTTCAGGTCCTCCTCTGTAAGATAGTTATACTTTGAAATGTCATATTTTTCCTCTTTCTCAGCGTCCTCCTCCTTACCGACAGAAACTTTGACTTGCCTTTCAGTTCCAACTGTCTCTTGCTTGGTGCACTCCTCCTCAACCTCTTCCTTCTTTATCTCTTTGAGAGGGGGAGAAGTGGCGGGAGGAGTTGTGGTACTATGAAGAGGTGGTGGAGAGAAGGTGGAAGGTGCAAGTGGTACAGACTGAACTCTCTGTTCAGTAGGTGTGGTGACCCTCCCAGGATTGGGGGAGGTGGCCTCAGGAAGTGTTTTGATTCTCTTTCCCATAGAGCTGGTCACCCTCAAGAAGTGTCCTGTCACCATCATGTGGGTCCTCAGCTCTTGGAGTGTATTATAGGAGCTGCCACACTCCATACACTTAAGGATCTGCAATTTGTTGGACTCAAACTGCCAAGTATAGCTTCCACCATTCTGGTGGCTGTATCGGTTATTAGGGGTGGTATAAGGGCTGTGGGAAGGTTTTTGTGAGGGTTCGCTCAGGTCCGACTTTGCTTTGGGGGTTCCTTCTCTAGACCGTGGTACAGAAGTGAGGTCCAAACCCACGAGTCCCCTTTTCTTGGAGGACATGATTTTGGCTGCCACAGGGGCCATTGGCTCCTTCAGAGGCACTTTCTGGTAGTGTTTGGTCTTGATCATGTGGACACTGAGGTCTTGAAGGGATTCAAAGGAGTGGCCACAATACATACACTTTAAAACTTTCTGTGCATCCTCCTTTCCCTCCATCTCCAACAGGGACCGTTTACGTGGTTTAGACCAGCGTTTTGCGCCGCTGCCTGCCTTGTCCTGGTTGTCATCACGGTAGTGGCCTGTGTCATTCATGTGAACTGTCAGCTCCACCAGAGTATCATAAGCAGCGCTACAGCCCTTACAACGGAATTTGCTGGCCCCGGTGAAGATTGAGCCAAATAGCTTTGGGTTTTGCCTGTGAAGTTGGACTGTACTGAAGAGGCTGGGCTCAGACTGAGCAGGGTGACGGCTCTGAGGAGGATGCTGTTGTAGTGTCTTCGCTACTGCAGACTGGTGCCAGTCATAGCTACCACTGCTGCAGCTACTACTGCTGCTAGTGCTGTTGCTGCGAGTTGGCTTCTCTGTAGAAGCTGAAGAGTGCGTCTGTAGTGGTGTGGAATTTAAGTTCAGTGGTGACCACAAAGGGCTGGTCAGGAAGCTGGAGTAGATAGCTTTCATTTGCTCTAAGGTGTCCATGCCTATGGGAGGTGTCTTGGTGTCAGCATTCAGAGATGATGTGACCAAGTTGGCCTCGACTTTTCTGGATGGGCTCTCAAAGTCTGAGAGTCGGTCACTGGCCTCACTCACATGTGACTCACTGTCCATTTCTTGTCCCGAGAGCTCTGTGGCCTCAGCTGATTCCTGGTCACATGTCTGCTCCTTGGCAATCTCTCCGCTTTGCTCCACAAACTCATCTTTCATAGGAAGGTCATCCTGAGGGACTGAGGGCAGCTCTCCTGCTTCTGCTTCCTCCACAGTTTGCTCAGCCAGCTCCTCAGGAGAATAGGCTGCAAGGAGAATGGAGACAAAGAGAGAAGCAAAGAGATGAGTTGAATATCAGGGAGTGAACATGCTATGTTAGAATAAGTGGAGAAAAAGTTTCCCTGCAATGTGTGCCCGAGGACTCCCAGGGATAAATGAGCCATCTGTGTGGGAGCCTTTAAAGCTGAGCTGAGAAATTACAGTCATCCCATTTCACCTCATCAACCGTTGAGGTGTTATTTTCCTCTAGGCGAAGTCTGTATTTATATACTACCCCAGCCACACGGAACTTATGCCTCCCCTCTTTTCACTCCTTCTATTGGAGGAAAACAAAAAAGAAATATCTTGGCAAAAACATAATGCACCATTTTATTTATCTCAGGGCACAACAGCTTGAAATGAAAACTAAATCTGAAATTAATGAAGCCCAATCTCACTGTGGCATTCTCCTCTGGGGTAATAAATGAGTTGGATCAACCTCCATCTGTCAGTTAATATGTCTGACGCCTCTTCATCTGCCTCTTCTCTGATTACACATACATACATACGGACACACACACTGGCAAAAAGCATATCTTGAAGAATTTAGGGAGAAGCGATTCAAAATTTTGTTTATGAAATTTTGACATATTCAAAACACACCTCAGGAAGCATCTGGACTGCAGTGAGGTCATTAGTTTCCTGATATATAAAAGATAGTAGATACTCCAGGTCTAAACTATGTTTCTAAAACCAAAAGAAATAAAAAAAATTATGAAATGGAAAGTAGTAAAATAACATCAAGTAAGAGGATGGATGAAGTACAGGATGACGATGATCAACCTAATGGTGATACATAAGTTCTGTGTCATTCTAGATTTTGGTGTACAGTACTCTCATGAGTAGGGATGATAAGTGTGTGCAAGGGTCTGTGTATATTTGTACCTCTTGGCCCCACATACACACAAACACAAATTCCTGTGTCTCCTGTGGCGACAAGTCAACCCATCTAACACAAGCTCACCCACCACTCACCCCCAAGCCCTGCTCCCTCATTTCCTGACCACTTTACTCACAACTTGAGTAAAAAAAAAAAAAAAAAAAAAAAAAAAAATCTCTGAAAATAGTAGATGGCCTCTAGACAGGTCTGAGGATATATAGACAATATTGTAAACTAAGACAAATCCCACAAAAAGAACCTGTAGGTATGGGGCGAAATTGTTTGATCACTCACACAGTAAAGCCTGTGCATGTGGGCACAAACAGTCACACAAACACTTACACATACACACAGTGATAACCCCCCCCCGACACACATCCAGCCTAAACAAAAATGTCATAGCTGAAATAACTCTCATTTCCAGTGCTAACAGCCAATCTCTAGGTAGCCATGCGGCTGGCGCTGGTCTGATTTGGGCCCTGGGGGCACAGTCAGCAAGCAGCCCCGCTGAGAGGCCAGCCTAATGGAGACCTGGCAGGTGCGGCCCACTCTCCGTCCTCCCGGAGATTTGGTTTGTCACTGGGTATCCATTACCTGCCATTCTCCGCTGATAGGCCCCGACAGCCCTGATCAAAAGATGTCGTCGGGCCCCAGTCCGCTTGGCAGTCAGTGGCATGTCGTTTGTAAAAAGGGCCAAGCAGGGTGTAAATAAAATGACATGATCACTTTCCCGGCCCCTCATGTCCTGGACACAATTATGATAATGTGGACATGGGGGGGGGGGGGGGGCGGGCGGGCGGAGAACGGGGTGAGGAAGTAAATGGCTCACTCTCGGCCAAACATTTAAGGGATACATCTCCCTGCTACCAGTGCTTAAGTGACACCCTGCCCTTTTTTCCCTCACTTCACCATCTTTCTGTTGATCTGTATGAGACAAAAGGAGGCAAGAGGAGGTGGTTAACGTGTCCTGACTAGCTGGTCACAGATGTCAGCTTTCATCATGAGGGCCGAGCGCATCGCAACCAAGTTGTCAGGTCACCTTTCTCTTCTTCAACAAGAAAATATTCTATATATTTCTTCATGTTGATTTACTATTTATTCAAACTACTGCTATATCCAATGCCATGTTATACTATCACAACTGTAAGCCTTCCCGGGCCTGTCTCTGAGCTTAAACCTGGTTGCAAATGTTTTACATTTCATACTAAAAAGAGATTCAGCCCTTTGGATTATTGTTTACTTGTCATGAAGCCCAGATAGCGCAGAAGGGGGAGAGAAGTCCAAAAGGACTAGCAATAAAAACCTTTAGAGTCAAACCGTGCTTTCAGGCAATTTAAAATGCAAAACAAAAACCATTATGTCTGAGCACTATCTGTTAATTCAATCCCCAATGACTGATAATCCATCACACGGGGCGACAACCACATCCAATTATTCTCCCTGCCTTGACTGACAACAGAGGTGATTTATCAAGCTAATAAAAGGTGATGGGAATATAGAGGCTCCCTTAGAATAAATTATGAATATTATGAATACAACAATACTCTTGGAAGCAGTCTTAACTAATATCTAAGCACATGTTGGAGGGCCAATGTATGAATCGTCCTCGTGTGTGTGGGTGTGAGAAGGAGAAAAAGAAAATGAGAATGTGTGCGTGTTCTTGTAATGATAAACTGAGCTGATGCCATGTGGGGGAAAAGACAAGAATCATTAGGTTCAGTGAATGATTCCTTTGGGGTGGGGCTGGGAAAGAATGGAAGGAGGTGCACTTTCACACAATCAACATCTCAGTCACAGCTCACACAGAAATAGCAGTAACAAATTCACACAAACACAAAAGCTGCAGAAAATGGAAGTCTCACATGCAGAAACACATATTTCACATAAAAAAACCCTGCACAAATACACTTCCACATAATTATAAACAAAGCTAGTCAGCCAGTTTTGACACCCGCCAACCCCCACCACCCCATAGACATTCGCACACAAACACACTCGTACATGCACATAGATGCAAGCGATGAGGAAAGACAGTGACATCTTGGCATGCAGGAGGCATTCCTGTGGAGTATCATTTTCATAAACATAAGGGCCGCAGACGAGGAGGGAGAGATCATCAGATAGAAATACTGCAATGCTGCTCTGACGACAGGGAACAACAGAGAGGGCAGGGACAAGGGGTGATTAAGCAGGAAGGTGCTATGGCTGCCTCTAAAGCAGAGGCTTTCAGTGTTTGTCTCTTTCCCCCCCTTTGTCATATTGGTTATTTCTGCTTCAGTGCTGCTACAAGTCTTAAAGTCTTTTGATGCTGTGTCTAAAACAGGCCTTGTGTCTAAACAGAAAAAAGCCATTTTGAGTTCCATAAGAAGCAATCATTGCACTTCCACTGTATATGCTTGGACAATTATCACTAAACCAAAAACAGAAGCCAACTTAATCTGCACATATATTTGCATATTTTTCTTCAGCAAATGTTCATTTGTGAAAAAAGAAACAGTCCAATTATCTCTACAACAAGTACTAAATCCAGTCCCTTAAAAATCAGCCTCTTAATGACCAAGAGGAATGTTCTCGATCTGGCCTCCACAGCTGGGGAAACAGTCTGAGAGCCAGATCACACCCAACAGAAGCAGGGTAAACAGGATGTGTCATTAAAAACTCTACCTGCATCTGACCCTCGTACTCAAATGACTGCTTGGTCAAAAACACAACCTTGCCAGAGGCGTCGTAATTTAAAAAACGGGCCGTCCTTTGTGCGGTCATCATGGGCACAATATTTCATCTGTGCTTTTTGTTTTTGCTCTAAAAAGGTGGTGGTTGAACAACAGACATCTCTATGTTGAAGAAAAATGCTTACAAGTCAGTTTTAATTGACTCTCTACATACATAACTCTGTTAATAGAGTGCTTCACTGTCAACATCGGTAAGTAAAAAGGTAAAAAAATAAAAAGTAATTTATATGAATATTGGTTTTACAGCTTGATTAAGCTTTCATCACTTTGTTGTTAGATAACTGTATAGTGCACAAAGACGGCGAGAATCCAGGGAGGGGACAGGAAGTTGTCCACATAGGTGGTCTCTTCTCATTTGCTGTAAAGAAAAAGTTACAGCAGCAAAATAATAAAACAACCCTGATAAAAAGCATAAATTCTGAACAATAATGTGATGTTATTCTACGAAGAGATTATAGTTTATTATCATTTTTATTTTTAACCAATGAAAAAAGAGGAATTGAGGTTTAACATAGCTTTTGAAATGTTGGTTAGGTTATTCAGAGGATCAGAAGAGCTGGACCCTGAGAGGAGAGAGTTAAACTTTATCACAGTGTGATATGTCTTGACATGTGTACAGTATTTTTACTGGACCTTGACGACCTTATACCAACACGGCCCCTCAGCGGGGGGCTCTTACTGACAGGAAACAGCTCAAGAACACTACAGGACAGGAAGTCACCTCAGTCTCAATCAAATTTGAAAAAAAAAACAAAAAAACAAACGGCTGCCTTGTACTCTCTCTCTCAAGTTTCCCAGCTGTCTAAAACTCTTTAAATAGATTAGAATAATTTAGTCCAAAAGAGCCCCATTCTGTCAAAATAGCAACAGATCAGTAACATACCTAAAATGCCTTTCTCTTGTACACATGTGTCAAAGTAACACACTCAATCAAACTTAGCTCTCTCCCTCTTTTCCCTTTGATCCTTACAAGCTGGCTGAAAGTCCCACGAGAACAGTAACAGGTGATCTGTGGCCATCTAAAAAATTAACAAGGTCTGACATAAGTCGTTTTAGCAGATATGAACCCAGAAGATTGCGGGGCTCAATTTCTAGATTTTTTATTCATAGCTCTGCTACTACATTGGGTTTATACAGACTATCATGTTCCAGGCAATCGTGGATGTCTTTGTCAGGTCTTATTTGTGTGCGTTCTCTACCCCCTGATGGCATTGTGAATACATTGTGTCCGCCAATTGTAGTGCAGGATGTGTGATATGGGAGATGGGAAAAACAGAGAGATCATTTTGGCCCCAGGCGAGGCTTAGGGCTGAACCTTGTCAGCGCACATAGTGAGAGCAGAGAGAGTGAACAAGCGAACAGATTCAACCCTCAGCTGGTTGTTGTGTTATGACTGGACCTCAAAGCTGCCAGCTGCACATACAGACCCTGATGACCTGAAAATGTATCTAGTTTATGGGACATAAGACAAGCCACTATCACATAAAGGCCTCATGTCACATACTCTAAGGCAGAGGAGAACAAGATGACCAAGTCATGAGGTCCCAGTTTGAAGCAGCCACAATAAGTGATAAAAGAATTAAACAAAACAAAAAGAAAAAAATAAGTCAACAAAACCTACTTCCACAGGTGCAGAACCAAGGCCACTCATATGGACTGAGAGGGATCCGGTGTTCCAGTCAAACATGCACATTAAGCCTGTCTCGTTCGGCAATACGTAGTAAGTTAAACCTCATACAATACCTTAACTCTGCATCCCTCTTTCCATTTCTATTTTGTACACCTTACTCAAGCAGTTCCCATGCAAAGTTCCATGAAGCAAAAGGTTATTCCTTATTTTCCTTGAACCATTTAGGTCTCATATAACATGAGCAAAACAGTAAGGAGGCTGAAAGAGACGCCAAAGATAAGCTAAATACACTTATAGTAAACCACATTGAAATCTTGGTCAGCTGTACGTGGGACTTTGGTTTTTTTTCGATTATTTTTCGTTGATGGCAGCACAGAATTACATCTGAACCTGGAGGCTGGAGCAAATACCCGTTTTAAACAACATGGAGATTTTCAGACAATAATGTCTAAACTATTTGGAAATGCAGATTAGTGTACCTGAACTTTTGGTTATACTTGACATTAGATTGCAAGACTTTATGCAACAAATTATGTTTGTTGTATAACAAATCATTGTTGTTCACCCGCCAACAGAGTCTGTCTGGTTTAAACTGGGCCTGTCTAAAACATGTCTGATCTGCCCTGGCCTGTTTTCTGTGCTGTATGCAGGAAGTTGTAAAAATATCAAACATATATCACAGGGTGTCAGAACAAGACACACAGGAATCTGACTTGGTTCGCTGTTGGTGTAGTACTCTCTGTATGAGTCCTTATAACCTGACTGAGCATTTCTACAGCTCACTAATAGTATGTCATATCAACATTCTGTGAAATTTTTTTTTAAATGTTGATACTTTTATCATGAAGTTGATTGTAAAAAACAAACAAAAACAAACAAATAAACAGCAGATTCTTGTGACCAACTTGTCCCAAATGAGCAAAAAAAAGTTGGCCATAAACAGACCCACAGTTAGAAGCAGGTCTGAATTTGAGGCTCCTGCCAGTATGACCTGTAAAAATACATGCAAGGATTTAAGTTAAGACTAGGGTGGACTTTATGGACTTTTAAAAAAAAAAAATAATAATAATTTTGCGTTTTGTTTTACAGTTGGAACTGAAACTTGTGTCACTTTTAAAGTTGAAACTTAGAGTAAGATAATGTGAAGGGATTAAAGTAGGGTTGGGGATGATCAAATCCCTTTCACAACACACAGCTGCTGCCATGATCGCCTAGCAACGAGGAGGTGATGGACGCAGCCTGAAGATGGATGGCCACCATAAATCACAGTAGTGTGTAGGAGGAGGTGGGAGGCAGAGAGAAGGGAACAAGGAGAGGACAAAAACAAAACAACTGTTTTTTCCCCCACTCTTCTGTAGGAGCAGCAGCAGAGATGGCCTTGCCTTGACCTCACACTGTACTTTCATTCATGATTGTTGGGGAATGAGGCGGGTCTGGGGGCTCTTCTGGACAAAACTAAATGGAAACTTCTTGGAAATCATTACAGTCAGTTATATTAGATCCAATGGATCATTCTAAGATATGCAATAAGCTCCTGTGTTTGTCCTTCAGTGTCTAAAGTTTTTTCATGATTCCACTAACTTTTAAAAGATGATAATAATGATAGACTATACCTTTCATAAAGCAACCCTCCAGGCAAAGCAATCTGGGTAGTGTAGTTGCGGGATAAACATCCCTGGGCTATCTGATTATGGCTTACTGCTGCGGCACTGGTGTCTAGTAACACTCAGAGAGAGCTCTCAGTCATCCATCACACAGTGAGTGTCTGTCTAAGGCTTTCCACCCTGCTTCTTCTCGTCCTAGCTCTCCAGTTACAGCCATACACGGCCGGCCTAAATAATATTCTTCATGATAAATGGCACTATAAGCCTGGTATCCATCATTAATCTGATTTTTAAAGAAGCATCCATCTTGGAGAGAGCCTGTTAGGGCCACGGGAGAGCAGAGCAGCTCGGGTTCATTTAAAGGCCAGGCTGCTGCATGAGTGATACCTGTCAGCCCTGTTCATCAGGGAGCAGCACGCACACACATTAAACATTGACGCCATATGGCCACATGTGCGTGCACTCACACACGGCTCTAAAGTGCCTCTGCGCGTGTGTTGTGCATATATTATGAGTGAACAACACTAACACACTTGTCCGACTCGTATACTCACAAAGTATATTTCTTTCCTTCATTCAGACATCTTGCAATGTGTCATGGAAGAACATTCTGTCACTCATCAAAACACAGCTCAGTGTAACTCAATCCTCCCTGTCATCTCGAAAAAATCTCCCCTCCCAAACACTCCTCCTCAAGGGTTTCAGGAAAACTCACTCTTCCCTGGAAAATCTCTCACGCACACATACAAACAACAGTTTGTGTGTGTCTCTCTCCTCCAGCTTTACACCTCATTCTCCATTCCTCAACTTCTCTTTGTTTCTCTAAATCCACTCTCTGTCTTGTTTTCCCCCTCTTTCACCCCCTCTTTCCCTTCCCCTCTGCCCCCTATCCACCTCCCTACTCTGTGTGTCTGGTAAAGCCTGTTTGATAAATGACACACGTCACCGTGTCAGAAGCGAAGGGTGGGTCAGTGATAAATGACTCTGTTGAAAAGGAAATCGGCTCTCTGGCATGGCCGGGCTATTCTCCTCCTGGATTGGGTTTCAGGACCCCTGAAGACCGGAGCAGCTCAGTTTCCCCGAAAAGAGCACACATCCCACGAGGCTCTTACGCTCTCTACTTCTGGGAGGAGTGGGTAGGTGGTGGTGTTGGAGGGATCCTGCCTGTCCCAATTGTCGCCACAGTGCAGCTGCATCTATCACAACAGCGGTGGGACTATTTTTACAAAGCCTCCGACTCTGTGCCCAGACAGCAGTCTCTGCTGAAAACCTCGACTTAAAGCACACTGAAATCTGAAAGGGAAGAGTGGACGGCTAACAGTTTTCTATTTGTGACACTACCCCAGCACTTAGAGTCCTCTTTCTCTCCTTGAGCCCAACCCTATGACTTGACATCTGCCAAGTGTGTGTTAAAAAGGAGAGAAGGCCTATTTCAACGCCCCCGCTCTTCTTCTTCTTCTCATCGTCCCCACCACCAGCACTTCCTCCCCCTGCGTCCTCTTTCTCTCTTTCAGTCACTTGCTGGCAGGGTGGCACTGTTATCATTACACAGCCAGGATTTATGGAGTTGAGGCCTATGGCAAAAATAAAAAGGCGTCTGTCAATACCTGTGGGAAACACTCTGTCAGCCGTCCCCCTCCTCCTTCCACTGGTGCTCACAGCCTCATTAGGTATGCACTTATCAGACACATAGATCACAGACGTGACTCAACCGCACCGGAATCCAGCTACAGGCAACAAGGCCATGCAAGTCCAAAACTTTAGCATTGCTCTCATCTGCAAACAACGGTAGCAGATGTGTATTTTTGTCAAAACTCTCTGGCGATGTTGGTGCATAGTTAGCCAACTATTGGGTCCCAACTAGTGCTCCCCTGCTGCTTCGGTAAGGGCATGCTTTTCAAACATAAACAATAAGAAGGCAGACAGATAAATCCTCTGACTTCATTTCACTTGCTGCTTTATAACTCAGTCACAACACGTATGCATGTGTCTCCAACGTGTGCTGCAAACGCTTGTATCTTTACTAGCGTCAACACTCCATATCGGTCTATGTCTTGAGTTTCCATGTTTGCGCACACTGTACGTTATGTTGCAAAACTGATGCTCCAAGACAAACAGCTTAGGAGAAGAAACTTTAAGCCTGCAGAGTTCAGAGAATTGTGGCCTGACCCAGCAGGTGCTCTATGGTTACCATGCCTTTCATTAGCTCTATCATAAGCCAAACCACACACACATTCAAACCCAACAGATGAGAGAGTGCAAGCTCACTGATTTGAGAGTGCGCACACACACGCACACATAGACAGACATGAGTGATGGCTGCCAGTCTGGCAGCGTTAAATCCTGACCCTGCAGAAAGAAGAAACTGTTGCTGTGGAGTCCAGTCCAGATCAGACTCTCTCTCAAATGTACTATTACGTAAATGAGCAAAGCCTTTGATGGAGAAAGAGGGGATGGATTGAGTTCTCTGTGATGACCTTAGAGTGCACAGGCACATGCTACACTCTGGATACTGTGAATACAATGCATCCACTCCGCAGAGATACTTTAAAACTTGGACATTCCTACAAAATATGTTGCAAAGCTGCTGACGACTTCCTGTGAAGTCGATGGAGCATTTCAACTCTCTGAAGCCATTTCAATAGCTTCAGGCCCCGAACTTGTGGTAGAGCTAATCGCAAGCCACAAAGGAAGGAGGTCTGTATTTCCACGGCCGGGAAACCCTCCCTCTCTCATGTTTGCTCGGCTCTTTACATGGCCAGCTGCCCTTGGTTGTTAAGAGCACTCAGACCTGACCCAGGTACGCAGGCCTATTTGTCACCTGCAGCAGAAAATTGAGTTACAGCACAACCAAAGGCGAGCAGCTCTGTGTAATATCAAGTTGATTACATCAAAGTGGTGGCAAACCTCATTGGGCTGGGCACCCCAAGCTTGTCATCTCCAATCACAGGGCCTGTCAGGACTCCATCAGCCTCACGGCTAATTGGACCAACGCTAATGAAGCAAGCAAAACAAGTTTTCTACTGTGGAGAGAGAAACCCTCTCAGACAGGAAAGAAAAAGAGGGAGAAGCTGAGAGTGTGTGTGTGTGTTTGAGAGACAATGAGAGACCAAAGCTGGATGTGTATGCGTGTATGTGTGTTGTTGGGGGGTGTGTGTAGATTTTTCATGCAAGTCTCAAGGTTGCAGTGGGCTGACTCTCCCCCTAAGTCCCTAATCAAGGCCCATCATCTGTCATCCTTTTCTTTGCTCTCTCTATCACCATGCTCTGTGCTGCAATCAATTCATCATCACCCTTTGTGTGCCACTGAACAGTTGACAACTTTATAACTTGCAGCTGCACAGGCTGACTGACAGGGGTGGAAGGGGAGCATGAAAAAATGAAGAAATGAATAGATGAATGAATGAACAAAGAAGCGTGGTTTCAGGGAGAAAAAGTTGTTTTCTAAAAACACAAAACGATCTATATTACAGCCTTTTATTCCCTTTCGTCAACAGAGAAACAGCAGTGTAGCAGGGAGGAGAGAGTGGAGAGTGGAGGAGGAGATGAAAAAAAAACATCCTCACTGATCTGAAATCAGAAAGCTTTCAGTCATTCTTTATGTGCTCCCTGCGGCCACTCTGAGCCAGTGAGCATGTACATTAGGCTGGGGCATTTTGATGAAATAAAAGCCCAGGCCAGCTTATGGCTAAACAGAATGGGAGCACTCACTCAGCCTGTCTCTGATTGACCATTAAAGCCATTGATGAATGGGCCTGTCAGGGTAGAGACAATTAAATCAAACATGAAACAAAGCCGTTGTGACGGCCGGTCTGACAGAGCAAACCCATTCCTCCCCTCCATTACATAGCACACGGCTCCTTTTACAACCCTTAACCCACTCCTCCCGCCTCCTCTACCCACTGTATGCAGTGTGACTGTGTGTCTGTGTGTGTTCAAAGTGAACAAGTGAGCATGTGCACAGGGGAGTGTGGTGTTCTCTGCAGGAAGTGTGTGTCTGATGTCTCACTGTGAAACCACTTTGCCCCCCCCCCCTCCTTCCCTTCTTTCACTTTTTCGTGAGTCACTTGACCATCAGTGATACAATGTGCGTGAACGCACAGTGTGTGTGAAAGAGTGCGACAGACGAGAGAGAGAGTAAAAAGTACACAGGGCCTTTCAAAGTGGTTTAAACGTGACGTAAGCGGCCCGCAGCACATGGTGGGAAGTGATTTTCTGATGCAAATCGGGAAGGATCAGATCAAAGCCGCATGACAGCCAATCAATCAACCGTCAAATCAGACATGGCAACTGTCGATTATGGCTCCTTCCAGCCCACGAAACCCCATTGTCTGCTCACAAATTGTTTATCTTATCCCAAGAAGAGAAAAACCTCAGAGGTAGGGCTTTTTTTTCCGCTTGTGCAAAGAAGTTATGCGCTCGGATCAAATGCGCACAAAGCATTTACGCTTCCCTTTATGGCACGCCTCAGGCACTCACCACCAAGAGCTCACTATTCGTTTTTAGAGGCTTCACTCTGACATGTAAAAAAATTGAGATAAAAGTTGGAATCGGTATACAATCCAAGATTTAAGTTGGGAACAACAGGAAGCGAAAGTTTACAGCAGCCGATTCAACCGATGGGGCTACGGCCGCAGCTCAGCGTGGAGAGCAAAAACGGACTACCACACAACGTTGTATACAAACAGAACATCCGCTTTGAAAAAGGTAATAGTCTTTCAGGTCTCATAAGAGTAGCCAAGAGTGACAAAGCGCATCGTAAGACAGCAAAAACTACAAAGTGGAAACGGAAATGCGGGGACTGTAAAGTGAGCTTCACAAAACAAATGTTAACATTCGCGGCTTTGACACAGTAGCCTAAACGTCATTTCAGGCGCATTATAGTTGGAAACACATACCTGCTGCGCGCTTGGGCGCTTCTTGTTTTCTCCGTGGCATTTTATGTACGACGATTTCCGTCAAAAGTCTTGTTTTTATTTCATATAGCTACCTCCTCGCCGTATCCGGGAAGATCCACCTCTACTCAGAAAAGATTTACGCCTTCGTGTAGTAGACTGCACAACATCGGGGAGTCCGATGGAAAGGAAAACTAAAAATCATCGTTACGGAAGAGCTGCCTGAGGGGATGAAAGTCAGCAGGAAAATAACAAACAAGGAAAATGGGTCATTGGTAATTTTTGTGTGTGTGATCGCGCTAAGAATCTCTGCGATGATAGCCAGCGTCCACCTCGGCTGCCTGGTCTGGCAACAGGCAAAGTTGAGGGATAAGAGAGATGATCGCGTCACTCACAGCAGGAGAATGGGCAAACCCACCGCTCCGTTAACTCTTTACTTCTCAGAGAGGGGCGGACACCTCACACGAGTGAATCACAGCTCAGGAACGATTAGTTGATCATTACACACAAGAGGCTTATTGTAAAAAAAATCAAACAAACAAACATATGAGCTCTAAATAATATTCCAGTAAAATCAGCAGGCGTTAGCCAGCGGAGCTGAGAAAAAAAAAAAAAAAAAAATCAGGGAACCTTCATCACGGTCTAATTCCAATCTGTCATGGTAAAACTTAAGTGGAAAGATGCATTTGTATCAAATTACACCGTCATTTTGAGTAGGTATAGTTGTTATTGGGAACATTATTTGATATGTTTGTTCTGCTAATCGACGACATCGAGTTTCATTGATGAAATGTCTTTTTTTGCGCAATTCCCTCTAAAATTACAATACACAAGGGTGACTTCTATACATAAAATATGCCATCTTATACGATGTTTCAAATAGATCCAATACAGTACATCATGACCAAAACTACTACTACTACATTTGATTATTTGCTATAAAGAATTAACCTGCTTTGAACTTGATCATGATGGCACAAAAAAACAAACAAAAACAAAACATGTTCAGTTGAAATTCAGTTCTGCACAAATTTTTAGATGTTTATGTCATTTTTGTATGCTTACCTTAGAATAATTTGGTGCTCAACACTGTAAATGAACTTTACCCAAATGCAAACGTGACTTAACCTTGCTAATTAAATGTGATCAGTTAAATGTTAGCTTTCATCACACTAAAAGCTCCAGTTCTCCCACATATCCACATTAGGTTGAGATCAAAGCCAGATCAAGGGATCAGAGTTAAGTCTTCGTGGCATGGTAATGAGTTTTTCACCACTTGTCTCGCTTTTTTCTTGAGCCAGCTGCATTTTTTCGGTGTGGGATGGTCGCGGGTGTCCCCCCTGGACCTTTGATGTGTGCTGACCCCTGCCTTCAAAATACAAATACACAAACATGCTGTGTGTGGATACTTAGGGACACATGCAGCATACAGTATATTGCAGACATCCACATGTAAGAGAGTGTGCACCGACTCAAGGATCTGTCCATACACTCACTTATGCACACACATAGTTGTGATGCAAAGGCACCCTCATGCAGAGAACAAGAACTAAAGGCCTCTCTGATCAGGAATTGCCCTTGTCTCTCTTAAAGCTGAGGGTTGGTCTCTGTCGCTTTAACAACATGAAATTACAACCCAAATGGGATGTCAGGGGTTAGCCGTGTCTCTAAGAGAACTATGCGAATATATTTCCTCCTATAGACTTACCCCCATCCTGACCTCCCCCAGGAACAAGAAGTAACCTGGTGATTGGCGTTTTTACAGCCAAATTAAACTGTCTTGCAGCCTGCTGAAGGCAGCAGGAGAAAGCAGCCGTTCCAAAATTAGTGAGCCATCATCATGACAGAAAGTGGTGGGGACATGGTGTCATCCAGCTACTGTATCGATTAACCCATAAATAGTATATGGCCTCTACACTGTGGCTCTCCCAGGCTTACACTGTAAATGGAAGTTATCTCAGCTGTGCGTCTGTCTTGCTTTGCTGTATGTATTAAAACCTCAACATCTGAAGACTGCAACCTGGCTCAGTGTTTGGTACATTGTGAAAAAATGGACATTATGCATCTGATTAGAGCAATGCAAATTGTGTCCTGGATGCTTTTGTACTTTTAATACAATTAAATGTGTGGAGCAAAATAGCCCACAGTTCTCAGAAACTGGACCATTCCATTATTTTAAGAGATGCAGTTTTATACAAGACATTTGCATAGTTCCAAAATATTCTCAGTCCTTTTTTTTTTCCTTTTGGAAGAATCATATGAGATTCTCTCTTATGTCAGGTAGCCCTGCTGCATTATTCCTCTCTTCTTGCTTTTGACACCCAGATTATCATTAAAGAAGAACGTCTGTCAAGCCTGCATTGATTTGCACACAAGTTCACCCAATCAATCTCAAAGTTGCGATTAAAAAGCATGAGCTGCCTCTATTTTTCTGCTGAAATCTTTTGGCAAAAAAGAGAGGCCTTTCAATTTCATAGCCTCCAGAACACTCAAGTATTCATTGCGTTCTACTTTTTGCTTTCAACCTCTCTGCGGGAGGCAAGACTCATGACATCTATGTACGCTGCTCCTATTCACAATGCTATTCAGCCTTCAGATGTGTGCTGCAAGTGATCCCTCAATACCATCAAATCACTCTTAGTGGCCTGTGCCCAGTTATGGGCCTGTCCAGAGCAGCAGCACAGAGCAGAGCCAGAGAGCAAACTGACAGTTATGTTCTCATGTGAAGACCCATTCAGCAACACTTTGTCCAAACTAGAAGGAGCAGTTTTCTTTAATGAAGCAAAGACTTGCTGCTCTTCTGAAAAAAAAACCCTCAAACAGCAACAAAAATAAAACCAAACAAAATCTTTATTTATTTCCTGCAAGTAGATTTGTTTCCATATTGCAGGCTTTCTTGGCTTATCTGTGTATTCATGCAGCTATGTTCACGTGTGAGAGTGGGTGCATAATGCATGGCCCTGTTGAGAAGAGTGATTGCTTTATTCCTGCCTTGTAGGTGCTATGGGGGCCAGGGCCGTGTCTTTGGGCAGCTGTATGGATGGCTTGAGGAGGTCTCCATCATTCATAAAGCACACTCCTACATGTAGAATTGATCTTGCAAAGAAACAGGGTGGCAATAGCAGTTCATCAGTCTTCCCAGACCACAAATCACTCTGAGGTGTCCCCCCTGGGGGAGAGGTGACACCATTGTCAGTGCAGCAGTCCCCTTGGACAACAGAAGGGGCAGGGCAGGAACTCTTGCTCATACGGAGGCCTCAAAGTGTGCAATGAAATGTGGAACGTGTTTGTGTAAATGGAAGTAAACAGAGTAAGTCTCAAAGAATATCAAAAGAATTTTACAAATACTTTGTTGGAATAAAAAGCTAAATGAAGTTGTGAGAATGTCTAACTGTGATTCATTACATTTTCTGATTGAATATACATTTTCTTAGCTTAATATCACCATCACTAATGTGTGTAGAACAGATTTATTAGAAACCACTGAAGTTTCCAAGGTAGAGTGAGGCAAAATTGCTACATTAACTAATTTGTCATGAATCTGATTAAATTTGAAAATGCACCTTCACAGTGGGTGCTGAAGTCAAACAGGTTTTATAAAGGATGCATAATTGAAGCTACCTTTACTCATGGTGTTTAAAATATGCACCTCTGCCTATTAATAACCCAGGTCATTAATTTGTATAAATCAGCTATGTATGGCACTGTGTAATTTCCACTCCTGTAAAGAGAATTGGTGAGATGAAGCTCTTGCCTTTGGCCTTGAGTTGCACATTACACTCATCTTACATTAGTGTCGATGTCTCTCCTGCTCCTCCTCCTCCTCCTGCTCCTTCTCACACCGTTTGGACTTTGTCATTGATCTTCATTCTAAAATAATCTCTTATCATTTCTCATTGTAAGCCTGCAGAAAAACCTTCTCCAGATCCCAATTCATTAGCTTCATACTGAAAATAGAAAAGCTCTGGCAAAGGTGGACATGTGATGATAGCTCAGAGCAAGCACCTTAATAATATGTCCAGCGATCCAGCCTTAAACACTCATGATTTTTCTTTAAGCCTCTGACATTCATACATTTTCCTTGGACCATTGGTGCCCGAAAGCTTGGACTACTCACTTTAATAGAGAAACTCTTCTTGTCTTGAGTGTTGTCTCTCTCCTTTCCCCATTATTAAGCCATGTGGTTTAGTTTTCAGTTCATGTCTTCATTAAAAAACATTAACATTCACAAGCTGAATGGCTCAGACTTTGAAAAGGTCTCCTTAACATTTCTCAATGCTTCTTCCCAGACAGCCAACAAGCAACTCTTTCTTAATCATTGTCCAGACAGGAAAGCAGAGGCACATGTGATGAAAGTAGATTTGATACATTCGTGGCAAATTGTTTGGAAAAAATCGCTAATTTGATATGCTTAATCTTTTATTAGTGGTAGATCGCTCGGCACCATTTCAATTAACACACTTCTGATTGTAGAGGCAGGATTCAGGCGATTGATCAAGTCTCTCTGTCGTCTTCTCTTTCCCTGCCTCATTGCCCAAAAGACCCTTTTAAAATATTCAGGTAGATTATGAATTGTTACACCCCTATCTATTTATATCTCCTTTATTGACAGTATTACATTTATATGAAGTCAAGGTGAAGGATTTAATTTAAGACTCTTCCAGAACTGCTGAGAATATTTAGAAAGAGACTGATTAAGGAACAGTGATATGTATGATTAACACTTCTTACAGGAAAAAGTTTAACACAGGATCAGTTGTTTCTCAGTTACAGCTTTTTAGAGTTTTGCTAAAGTATGCAGAATTCTGTGCTAATTCAGTAATGTTGCAGTAAGTTCATGGTCTCACTGAGTGACTTATAATTGTGGTGTTACCTTGTTATGGAAATTCATATCTGTGTCTGGCACATTGCTCCTCTGATGTCACGTCAGTCTGCTTAGTGCTGTCAGCTTGTGTTTGAGAGAGGGCTGATTTCTCTTTCCTCTTCCTTCTCAGGCGGGGAACATAAAAGGGTGGATGTTTATGATGGACGGGCAGCTTTTTAAAGTGAAGCATCACAGGGTGTTGGATGGGAGGGATCCGAATCAGGACGTCTGTGATGTGACGAGACAGACAGGAGCATCCTTCTCCTCGTGTCGAGATGTCAAGCAGGGGGAGTCTTAGCAAAGCAGACAGTATCATCACTCTCCGGAGTGAAGTAAGAATTCGCAGGGGAGGAGAAAAGTGGAGGGACAGTGATGCAGAGCGGGTGACTGACTTTTGTGTCAAGATGTCTTTTTTCAGCCACACTTTTTTGGAGTTTGTTATGGAGATCAGATGTGCAATCAAGTAATTCATGTGCAACAAAACAGGTTTTATCTTTAAAAACAAAGAAAGGCTTAGACTCAGACTGAGTCATAACGATGGTGTAGATTATGGCCAAATAAATCAACAATTTAGAAAATGGTTCAACATAAAATTGGAAAGAATTGGGGGATTTTGCCAGTCCTGCAGAAAATCTAGGGACATTTTGTAATTAAGAGACAAGGCATAAAAGTGTTAGAGAGTGACCTGTGATCCTCAGTTTCTTAGGCAACACCTAATCAAAAACAGATATAATTCTGCAGTGGAATTTACAGCTTGGGCTTTGTAACACAGTCAACATAGTTTGAGTAACAAGCACAAATGCAAGATATAATTGTACAAAAAAAAAAAGAAAAAAGAAGAAGAGGAAACAAATATTTCCCAACCAGATCTGGCACACATGACATTAGCATACCTCTGTAGTAAGAGTAAAATACATGCTTAGTTAGGTTGTCTGCAGTAAAGACTTGTCACTTTGAAAATATTAGGTGATTATGAAGCAAAACAAGGGGGTCCAAACTTTTGAGCAGCTGAAATCCTTTATTATGCATTAATGATTAGATATTCTGCCAATACCTCACAATTAATCTTCAGAACTCCAAAACACTGACAGTGTGCTAGTAAAAAAAAGAAGAGATGCTTCCAGAGGTGAACATGGCCCTGTCCCAAATGTTAAAAGTGCATTTCTGACATCAAATTAAAAAACAGCACTTTTAAAAATACTATTTCAAATTAATGAAAGGTTCAAATGATTTTTAGATAGTTCCATTCATATCTATATTTTCTACTTAGTTACATTGTCCCAACTGTTTTGTAAACAAGATTGTATCATTGTTCATTTTTTGTAAAAACTGTAGAATAAAATGTCAAGTTCTTAAAGGGATAGTTCGGCTCTTTTGACATGAAGCTGTATGACATCCCATATTAGCAATATCATTTATTAAATTTGACTTAGCCCCCGCTGCGTCCTGTGAGCCGAGTTCCAGCCGAGTTTTGGCGTTGACGAAGGTAGTCCGGTTACTTGGCTGGGGCCACAAAAATAAAGCGTTTTGCTTCTCAAAATAATATGTGTTCAAAAGAGTAATACATTTTCATCACAAAATCGTTCATCCAGAAAAAGTCAGACCTCACAATCTCTTGGCGCTATTTTTGCCTCTCTTCATATCAATGCGTGCTGCCACCTGACTATAGCCGCACCTGTTACGGTGTTTACTTCTCGGAAGCAGGGGACTGCTCGGTCTGCACTTCGGTCTGCACGGTCTACACAGCACGCAGTGATACGAAGAGAGGGGGTAAGTCAAATTTAATAAATGATATTGCTAATATGGGATGTCATACAGCTTCATGTCAAAAAAGGCGAACTATCCCTTTAAGTCTCTGCTGTCAGATAATTAAGTTTTACAAACAACCCAATCCAGTCTTTATCCAGAAAGTATAGACATCTGAGTGGTAAGAGAGTAAATATGCTTGAAAATATTGACAGTAGGCTACAGTATTTTAATCATCATTTTAAAAATGATGACGTGGTATGATTTAATGTTTTTTTTTTTGCACACAATAAGCCGAAATTGAGTACCAAAGCAGGTATGCTGTTAAAGTTTGGAGACAAATGTGGAGCAGCTTTTTCTCCTTAAATTACAGCTGAAAGACATTCTACTCTTAGAAATAATCTGCATAAATTTACACCTCTTAAAATTGTGAACGCTCTGTCTTTCTCCTCCTCTGCCTCTTATCCTGTTTGCTAATTAGCCTTTGACCCTCTGGGCTCGTGCAGGCATGGAAATTGAAGGACAGAGATAGTTTAAGCGATGGATTTGTCATAGAAATTTCTCATCAATCCGAAATCTTGAGGGCACAGCTCCCAATTCATTATATTATAGAGCACATCTTGTAGCACTATCACTTAGGGGGGAGGTGTCGAGAAGAATCTGGCTTTGACTGTCGTGCCAACTCCATTTGCCTGGGTTTTGCAGCTTGCCCCTTGACTTTGCCATGTGTGGAGAGTCAGTCGATGGTAGTGATAGGCAGTAATTCCCTTGCCTATATGAGTGAGTGATCAGAATTCATATTAGCATCTTTACACGCTGATGGCAGCCTGTCACTCCAGGTGCCAAGTGGTCTCCTTGGACTGCAGGCAGTCACTCACAGGGAAGAAGCTGCTTCATTTTTTTTTATCCTCCTGGAGAAAAAAAACCAAACATGTTTAACTCCATCTGGAAGATAAAAAAAAAGCTGACTTAAGACGTAGCATATTTTTAACATAAGCAAATTTTAGCAATTGCTATTTAGTGATGTGCTTACAGTCTAGCAGCCTGCACATCCTTGTGTATGTGTATACTCACAAGATTTCTGCGCAGCAAAATGTGTCTTTCTATGCACATATTCTATTAGCAGCCTGTGATTCTGTTGTATTGGTTTCTCTGTCTGTAATTTCTGGAGATTAATGATACTGTCATACACTTGTGAAGCGTCCTTAACTAAGATTCAGCAGCATAATGTCCACTCCATCTTTGTTTCATTTTTCCTATTCAAAAGGAATTCCAATCAGCTTAAGGCCATCTTGAATCCCTCCTCGTTCTGGCTACCGCGCAGTGATGATGCCAGTGTTGGAGGGAGAGTGTTTTTGCCAAACAGATGGAAAAGCATCACTGTGTTGCACACCCACAGACTCACATACTTCTCTCTTGGTGGTTTCATGGCCTGCATTGACATTCAGTTATTCATTACAAAGTGAATTAATGTGCCAGTGTTGCAGTTTTCCCTTAAAAACAGATGTCGCCGGAACATCTAATTAAGCTATACACCAAATCATTACGGCTTGGTCGTCTCCAGCCTTTTTGCTTGTGTCTAAGAAAGTGTCTCTTAAAAGTGTGCACAGTAAAGCTGCATCTCATCTGGATCTCTCTATAGGTAGGTAATTTTGCTGTGACCTCGGTGCCCAATAACCTAAATCACAATTTAAATTATTCACACAATAACGACACCGGAGCACTCCATTATGAACATTATTGCTGAGAAATGGGCTCATCTGAGGTGAAGGATGAGTCTTATCTTTCGCTGTCAGTCGGTGCATTAGTCATTGTAACGGGTCCCTCAGACCTGTGTTCGAGGTTTTCATTGAGCTTTACATAGCAGATTTATCACAGATCACTGGCGGATGTCAGCCTCTTAACAATAAGATGAGATTACCGTCTTAAGATGTTTAGCTTCACTTTTATAATTTAAAATCTAGCTGATGCAGAATGTGCCCATTGGCATGTGGTCTGTGTGATTAATATAAAAGAATGTGGAGTAAAAAGGATATCAAAATCACGTGTGTATTTAACCGATAGCAAGGGTACCAAATTCATCACCACACCACTTTGACACTGACATCTACATTCACTGTGGCATAGGAGTAAATGAAACTTCACAGACAGAAAAACTTTCCATTTGAACCAAACAAGATAGGAGAACGGAAAGTGTTTTCTCTGTCATTGCTCTTTTTTTCCCTGTCAAGAAGCCAAACTCAATTTATGTCAAACAAGGTTTAAAGGACCTTGGGATTAAAGCCATAAACTGGCTGCTGTCAGACCTGAAGCCCTGCTAACAATTTAGTGCCAAACCGGCGTTGTTCAATATCATTTCATATTATATCATGTCACGACACAGTGACAGCTACGCATCAGCCCAGTCACAGCTGGTTTGCCCTGAAGAACTCCTCCGATGTCGACTCCAATCGAAGCTGACTCCACTTTGCTCTGATCTAAAATGGGAAATCTATCTGAAGTACTCTGCAGGGAGCGGCTACAGCTTTTGGTAACGAATGCTAACAGGTCGATCAGGTAATGAGACGAGATATTTGGTGGATGGGGAGATGGGTTGGGGGGATGTAATGGGCATGCCAAATGCTTTCACTAGCCCATTATTATAACGGATTTAGGCAGTGCTAATGCAGTACTCACCTATACACAGATAGAAAAAAGCTACAGTGTAATCTGCAGCATTCAACTGCACAGCCCCTCTTATTTTTGTTTTTTTTCTGCTAATCTGTTTGGATACCATTTTAACTTAGTTCTATTTAATGGTATCAGCGGCCACATGCAGATGCATTTAATTTGTGTTGACAGTTTTGTTCTTATATGGGCTTTTAAATTGTTTGCAATAATTTCTAAATCCATGTCAAAGCAAGAAATATTTTCTTTTTCTTTCTTTCTTTAAAAAAAACAAAAACACGCTGTTCGCTTTAAACAAAAGTTTTCAATTTAACGCCAGCAGGTTTCCACTTTTTGTTTCCACATTTCTTATGTGTAACAAGTATGAGGATGCAAGCTTCCCTTTCATCACAGATCATTACGGAGCACATTCATGACAGTCAAATGCCAGCATTCATAATCACACCTGAACAGTTTTCCAATCCCTAAAACAGTGAGAGGAATGTGTCCTATACACAGTCCAGTAAAAAAACACACTTTCAGTTTTAAGGTTTTATGCATCAGGGTATAATTAGCCCTATAATAAGATCTGGGTCCTTCCCAGGTCTTAAAATTATATCAATACAACCTCCAATAAACAACAGATTTAAGATAAATCCTATAACTTATAACGGCGTGTCATTATTCATAAAGCAAAAACTAAGCCAAAATGCAGAAGCAGTGTATGAAAAACTAAGTACAGCACCTTTGGCAGCAAAAAGTTGAAGTTATTGTTTTCTGTAACGTGTTATCAGTCTCTCACATAGTTGTGGATACATTTTGGCCCACTTTTTACAATGTTGGTTCATTTTATTGAGGTTTGCAGGCATTCATTTAAGCACAGCTCTTGTAAGGCTCTGCCACAGCATTTCAGTATGTTAAGGTCTGGACTTGCTGGACTGTAGGAGATTTTCTGGTGTGCTTGGCACCTTTGGCAGTTGGTAGGAGGTGTTTATGCTGCTATGATGTGTTTGTTTTTCACCAAATGCAGAGCTGTGAATTATGACCAGTCCTCTCCACTTTACTTTGTCTGTTCAAAGGTCATTGTTCCAGAAGTCCTGTGGTTTGTTCAGAAAAAAACTCTGCAAACTTAAGCCATTTTTTTTGAGTGAGAAGAAACAAACAAACCACACGAATTTTGTCTTTTTCTAATTGTACTGCCTTGTACTTTAACATTTAACAAGTTAACTAAGGCCTGTAAAATCTGAGATGTCTTGGGTTTTGAGCAGTTTCTCTGAGTATTGCACAGTCTGATGAGTGGTGAACTTGATGATACATCCACTCCTGTGAAGATTGGCAGCTGTCGTGTTTTCCACTTATGAATAATCTTCCTCACAGTAGAATGATGGACTCCATATTCTTTGGAAATGACCTTATAACCCTTCCCATATTGATGGGCAGTAACAATTGCTTCTCTAATAACATTGCCGGTGTCTTTCCTCCTTGACATTATGTTAACACACACCTGAATGCTTCAGACCAGCAAACTGCAAAATCTCTGCTTTTATAGATGTTCACACACTTACTGATGATCACTTAATCAAGTGCATTTGAGAAGGAGCAGCTGGCTCCTACTTACACTGTTAATTCTATGGAAGTGGTGAGTGTTAAGGGTGTATTTAGTTTTCAACATACTGCTTCTTCATTTGAACTTTTTTATTTGAAGGTTTTTGTTAAACAAATAATGACACAGATTTTTTCTAACCTGGTAAGGGCCAGGGGATTTCTTTTTTCTATGACGTAATATATAAAACCTAAGAATTGAAAGAGAGTTTCCTTTTCTCATGATTATTTGTTGTCAAATATGCATAAAAATGTATTTGCTGTATGAACATAACATTTAATGATTGCCTATTGCATTATCTAGATTTTTAACCAAGCATCTAGAAAGGTTTGGAATTTAATTAATTTAATCTAATTTAAGTATTTTGAGTTTGGAAGAATGGGATTGTTTCCGGGTTCCAGGATTGTTGTTGTCATGTTTTTCCTTTTTTAAAACTCTGGATAGCTGAAAGGAAAAAAAAAGAAAAGAAAAGAAAATGCTCTTTTTAAAATGATCAAAGGCAATGCAGCAGAACCAGGACAACAAGTTTTTCTTATTACAGACTTCTTTCTTGTTAAGACCTGGTGCCTTTGTTATGTACAGTGCAAAAGAATTGCCAGCTTCACTCAGTCACTTATACAAGTAGTGGTTAATTGTAGCTTTAAGCTACTGTTGTTCAGTGATGTGGGCATAGCCACAGAGTAACTCTATAATGTCAGGCATTATTTGTTTTCAAACACACCAGGAACCCAACGGGGGGTTATAAATACAAATAATGTTGGGGTCAAGACTTTATGTCCTGAGCAATGGTAATCATCTGTATACAAATAAATAAAGAAAAAGGTAATATGAAACGATGTTGCCATTAAACAATGGTTGATGGTTTTTAGTAATGTATTCAATGTCTTTCAGTATCCACATCACAACTGTGATGCATGTAACCACAGCTCAAATGTGGTATCCAATACTATTTAGTGAAAAACATGATATCACTTTATCTGACATTGTCCTGCTCCTTTTAAAGCCACAAAATATGTCAATTAGCTTCTTTCAGTTTGTACTGTCCGCAACTTTTATATGCAAAATTGTTGGAAGTCTGGCATATTAATGCAACTAGCATCACATTCATCAGTATTTCTTAAAGACAACTCATGTTCGAAACCTTGCAGAACATAGGTAGGCTCTGGTGTCTAGGCTCAGAGTTTATCATTCCCCACATGTATGTTTCCAAGAGAATAATGAAGATATGAGTGAATATTTAAATCATCAAAGTATAGATGATACTGGGCAGCAAGCAGAACAGCAGCAGCATGAGCACATCACAAGGAACGATGGAAATTTTGCAGCTTAAATATATCACCAAATTGAAAGCTTGCATTTGGTCGATGATGTGTGAAGAATGAGGTTAATCATCTGGGAACCTGGCAGCACAGCTCAAGCTCATAGCCTTAACTAGTTTTCAGGTTTCACTCCAATTACTCAAAATGTCAGAATTTGGATACAGTTTTTTTTTTTTTAGGACAGTGATAGTTCGATAAATAAAGTGTTTCTTGCAAAAAGTGTAGTGAAAGCTTTACATGCCATAGAGAAATCAATTGCCCTATCAGCCGCGTTTGGGAGTAATTTTTGCCCTGCTGTTGAGGAACCAATGAAAAAAATTATTAAACTAATTCATGCATGTTTCATTTCGTCTCAGTCTGAGAGCTCCTCTTCTCTCTTAAACATTGTTGGTGGATTCTTTTTGTTATAATGTGTCTCCACTTGCTTTGTGGCTTCACATCGTAGCTTCTTTCACAGAGGATGTGAATCCCATGTTTCTGCGAGTGCAGCAAAAATGTTCCCAAGAAATGTTTATGGAAAAGAGAGGTCCAATCCCAAACATGTGAAAGTCAGGCCAAAATATGTGGATGTTGTGACAGTGGCCATGATACGCAGCTATAAGCAGTGCGGTTGATGGCAGGGTATTACAGCAGGAGCACTATCAGCACTCCTGATAATGTCACAGCTGCACTCCAAAACAAAACACAAAGGACATAAAAACAGTGGTAGGGATGATAATGCACACTGCAAGGCCAAAGCGGTCAATCTAAAGCAAATATTAGTACATATAAATGTGTTTACTTCTTTTGAATTAAGTTATTTTACTATGACTCATTTACACAATGTTGGATATTTCATGCCGAACCAATAAAAATAGCTGTTTTTTTTTCTTTACAGCAGTCCTTTGAAAAAAATCCTATGCAGATCCTCCTTATTTTAATAAAAGTGAGTAGAATGTACTGCCAATAAACTAAGTCAAATGGGCCATAAAGACAGAGAGAAAAAAGAGAAAAAAAACAACAACCACAAGGAAAGACAAATTCTCACTTGGCATTTAGTTTTTTTTTTTGTCTTTCTCTCTTTATGTAATCCTAATCATCATGGTCCAAAAAGTCCTAGAAAACTTGTTGTTCTTTTTTTTCTCAACACTCCTCACAGTTTTGATTCATATTTGTCTATAACAACAGACGAGAGGCACAAATCTGGGCCTAACAATTCCATTACACTCTACATCACAACGTCTGTATATTTACTGCTATCTCTAAGTCCCTTTTCATAAAACCTCTTGGGCAGAGAAGGACAGAAGAGATGTGGGACTGCATGAGCAGAAGGACGATGGGACAATTTGTACAATCGGAGGAGAAGCTGAGAAGGAGAGCGACAGAGGGAGGGTGAAACCACGTATTTGATGGTGATTGGAGACATCACTTACACAAACAATGAGGCGGAAGATGACAACATCTTCTGCATGACGTGTACGTTTGTGAAGGCTGTCCTCACACAACGAAATGGCACTTTGAATCATCCTCACGCCCCAGAAGTGTACACACGACAACGTGCGCAGACACATCTTAACACACATTCACGTGCAGATTTCACTTCATATTTTCCAGTCTGATGTCATTTAAAGTATGTAACTGCATGGGGTGGGTGCAAGACACAGGGTCACTTTGTGAGAGGAGAGGATACCCCTTGTTTGTCAATCAATATACAAGCTCTCTACGGAGAGAATTAAATACAGGTGTTGGGTATGGAGCCACATCTGTAACACAGAATCAGTACATTGCTTGAAATGAACTCTGCTCACTCTCTTCTCTCTCCATGTTTGCTCACTCTTTTTGTTTTTGTACCCCCAAACATAAATGACTGTGACAACTCACTGGTCTATGGAAACTCCACAGTGCTATCCTTTCATTTGCCTTCCCCTTTGGGTTAATGTGATTTTACGCAGTCGAAATGGAGGCTCTTACACATCCAGGAGCAGCATAACAGTGGGCTCAGCAGACAGGCCAAGTCGTTCTGCAAGTGTGAACTATTTTGGAAGCCTTCTTGGATGTGGCTAAGAGGGGAGTAGAAGAAACTAAACTAAAGGTATTATGTCTAATGAATTATTTAAGCTGGCACAATAGATGAATGAAGTGTGTGAATGAAGTCATGCTAGAAGAATATTTACGGGCTCAGATACGATTCATAATTTATTACTGTTTAAGGATGACATATGAGTTAGCTTTATATTTTTAGTTTCTTGTGGCCTCAAAGTGGTACGCTTTCAAGCATTTCTCTATAAAATCAAATACTGCCATATAAACAGACAAAACTGGGGAGATGCAAAAGCATTGATAAGCCTTGGTTTGCTGACATTCAGTTCAAGTTCAAGGGTCAATGTCATTCAAAGTCGCAAATACATTTACAGTTTGGTCAAATTACAGTTAGAACTCAACTTAACTTTGCATGTTAATTGTTAAGTGATGCAGTAAATTAAACTACTTTCCTTTGTCTCAGTACACATGCACGGTCGGGGAATATATTTTTTGACAACATTGTGGATTGTGTGAAAAAATAGCCATTTTTCATGTTCTGCTGTCTTTTCTTTTACTGTTGTTCTTTTGTCTCATTTTGGCCAAAAGGTGCATCATTTTTTTTTACACAAGCATGATGGGAAATACTCAATCGGCATGCAGGTGTAGTTTTGTTAATAGTGACCCTGCAACTGTAACTCATTGTCTTCAGATTGAACTCATTGTGTCAGACTTCAGTCTCCTATAAGTCGTTTCAGTCTTTCCAAAGATTTCCAGTGTATTAAAGATTTTATATGTATTCCAGATTAAAACAATGAAAAAAATTAAGTGAAACCTGTTGGATGGGAAATTCAAAGTGGTTTTGATCTATTTCAAAATAAATATGTGTTCCCTTTAGAGCACAGCTGCTCATGAATGTAAACTATAGATAAAGACTTCAGGTTTCTGTCTATATGTCTGCTTGTGCCACAAGAAAAGTGGCACAAAAGGGATGATTATGCTGACACAAGAAGAAATATCTTCATCCTTTCAAATAAATGCCTAGTTTGTTGTTATTTTAGAATAACATTTCTTGTTACTTTGTCATTTTTACCACAATTTAGTTGTTATGGATCAGCATAATAAGAAGTATAAATTAAAAAATGTAATTCACAAGTAAACAGTTGCGTAGAAATACAATGTATACAGTAAAATTAAATTCTATAGAAAGTAAATACAGCACTCTGAACACTAATATTTATAGCTTATAGTTTACTTTGTGTATCCTTTCCTTTTTTTATTTATCAAAAAACATTAATTCAAAATGTTAGGTTCATCAGTTCACTTATCCACTATACAAGTCATAAAGTAAGGCATTAATTATACCTGCTTCTTTTGGTTTGATGATTACTTTTATTTTGTTAGCTTTTAACAATCTTTATGATTTCAAAATCTTTATCTTAAATAGCTGACCTTTACTTCATTTGTGTAGTTTCCATTATCTGTGATCATTTTCCTCACTGCATCCTTCACATGCATCAGCGAAGAGTTCAAATGGATGTCATCACGGGAGAAAAAGCCCCGACTTTTTTTCACATGCCCTTTTCCACTTGGAGGTCAAAGTGCAGCCGCAAACACAACAGCACCACTGGAGGTGATCATTTTTCAGGGCTCAGTGGAGCAGATGATGCAAAATACAGAGCGCGAACACAGTTCTTTAAGTGCAACTGTAGTACACTGTGATGTCTAGTGATATATAGTGTTGTAGTTGGAAAATTTCCCTAACAGATGTCATACAGTATGTTTCACAATTTTTGTCAATACTACACAGTCCAGTGCCCCCCACCCATGCCGTCATTTATAAAACACATCACCTCCTCAGGTGTGGTCCTCCCAGTTACAGAACATCAGCTGTGCAATCCACCAAATTCTACTGCCAGGCTAATAAATGGCTTGTGTCAGAGGCAGTGTCTGTCTATTGGTTACTCATTTTGAGTTTGTCTAGGGGTTGAAGTGGAGCTTTGCATTTGCTGCCGCTCTGCTCAGTGACTGGCAAAGTCCTGACTTTATTGATTTCTTTCTTCGCTGCTCTTTGTCAAAATATCCAACTGCAGACCTTAAAGACCTCCGCCATTGCTCGACATCTGCAGCCACACAGAGCTTCTCTTCTAATGGCCAACCCGGGCACTTTGTTTTTGGAAGGGGGAGGAACGGATGATAGGCTGTGTGAGTGGAAGATGATTGGAGAACACAATCTAAAGCCTCAGCAGCTCTCTTTTTCTCTCTCCCTTTCCAGTCTGACACAGAGAAAATATTGTACACTGACTGGCTTCCATTGAATCCCCGTTGTGATTCATCGCCCAATTTCAAACTGCCAAGCAGCTAAATTGCACCAGGTCTGCCAAAATTCATCCCAGGAACGCGCAGGAGATGTGAAAAATTAAATGTCATCGTGGCACAGTGGAAAACTTTCACCTCTCATCGAGCAGAATATGCTCGCTTCATTCTGTACTGATGGATGATGGCCCAGGGCTATACTTAACCTACTTAGTAATGTCATGTACCGCAGAATGTGTTTACTTTTGAAAAATAGTGAGAAAACATAAACTCTATCAGAGCTTGACATCTGCGCATTCTTCCTCCAAATAAAGTGGCTTTTTATGTTGATGCAGGGATGAATTTTCCCCTTCATCAGACTTGTTTGCTGTATATCATGTGCTAACGCTGGATGGTTAAAATAATGTAGGCCAGCTGAAGAGATAGATACTGTTTCTTAATATGAAGGGGTTTCTGTTAGGCTTCACTGCTTGCTGCTAGATAATATTTTTTTTCTTCACATGGCTACACTTTAGGTGCCAATTTGAAGTTTTATCAAGCAAAGTTGAGACAGTTCAGACATTTTGAAGAGATAAAGGTACATTATTGAGCATTAACGAGTGAGAAGGCAAGAGACAATAAGTTGAAAAGCGGAGAAAGGATAAGGTTTGGAGGCAGGGAGAGGGTAGGAGGGCTGAGCGATGACTGGCTACTTTAGCAATTAAAATGTGGGGCAAAGACACAGAGGCTTGGTTTGACCGAGAGACTGCACCATTCATCATCCCAGCTGCCATAAAGCAGCAGTAGATGGAATCTTTGATTTGAGCTTCACAGGAACATAAATCAAAATCCAAACCATGGCCTGTCAGGGCCATCGCCAGAATAACCCATTTGAGAGAGTGAGAAAGAGGAAGAGAAGGGAGGTAAGGTTGGGGAGACTAAAGGTAGTTACTTTTCTGGCTTAGCACTTCACCCCCCCATTCTTCCCCATACACACACACAAAACACAAAGACAGATACAGTTTACAGACACACACCTTTGTCCCTTTATATGTATTTGATGCTCAGATGCTGCTGCCCCACACATATCTTGCCACATATCGAATCCAGGGTCATTGATCAAGTGGCTTGGTCCTGTCAGTGGCCAGTAGTGTGCCTGACCCACCCCGCCCTGCCAGCATATCCCCGTCCACACCCACCCTCCCTTTACCCTGGAATACAAGGCAGAAAACAAGGAAGTGGGGTCATGCCGCGTGTACATCCATCCATCTAAATAGCATGACAAGACAGCTAATAAATCATTCATTCATTGTTTAATCTATTGTCTGCCCGGGCAAAAGTCATGTGGCTGATATGAAGACAGATTTGCCCCATGCAGGTGGGGCCCTTTGAAGGGAGATTTTTACTGTTTCTGGTGCCTTATCAATTAATAATGTGTTCATTATACCTTGGAGCAATTAAAACCACTAATGATTGAAATAACACAGAAGGTCTTTCATCAAGTCAGTGCCAAAGTAATTTAAGCCAATTTAGTCATACATTTTATTTTGCTGGAGGCTTTGGGATCTCAAATACTGTGATTTACTTACTTTACTGACTGAGAACTAAATTTTTGCTCATCAAGTTATTTCTACCCCACATTCAGCTGCACAGTTGCTGGAGTGACTCAAATAATCCATTCGTTTGGGAAGGTTGGGGGCTATGGATGAGACTGTTGGCTTGTGAGGTCAGGGAAGGTTGACTTTAAATGCTATGCACAATCTCAGAAGGTTGAATATTTAGGTTTATCTTCTCCACTGTGGGCCACACTTAATTTATTCTAATTACCGAAAGTCTGAGGGAAGGTGGCGTGTTATTCTGCCTTACATGAGGTAACAACCCTAACATAACCCTATAATCGAAGGGGTTATGTTTCCCTAGTGCAGAATCAATGTAAAACATGTGACCTGAAACAGCTCAGGACAGGTTAATGAGACTACATTTGGGATGTGCATCTCATTACGACAGCCAGAGGGAAGGTCATGAAACATCAGTGTTTACCTTAGCCTGCCGCTTTACAGAATCATCCATGAAAAGCAAGTGGAAATGCAACAATACACCGACAAATCATCACACAGTTATTGCATGACTTGGATACAAAAAAATCACCAAAGCTTACATTTCCATTTGGAAAAGGTCATAAGCATATGGCCCATATCCAACATGACTGCCATTTTTGACCCGTTGTTAAAGTGTAACCTGCAATTGTTTCATGCAAGATTAGCCTAATACATAGTATGATTTAGACGCCATAAAAAGCGAGGAGGTAGTGTTGATCTTTCTGATGAATGATTGAACTTAAACTTGACAATGGGAGGCCATGAAAAATTCTATGTTCATTTATGTGGTGGTGTACACAACAGCCAAAAACTGTGTGTGGTGCTCCTGCCTGTGCCCGCATGCGGAGCGTGGCATTAGTCAGTATGTGTAAAGCCTTACCAGTCAGATGGGAGATGGGTTGAGGGAGATGAATGGGAGGCAGGTTCACTTTATTACTGTCACTCTGCTCTCTTCCAGTCTGCCTCAACCTCCCCACTACCACCTATCCATTAATCACATGATACTGCCTCCTCCCTCCCTCTTTCACTGTCTATTTTTCCTGCTCCTCCTCCATCTCTACCTCTATCACAACTGCATCACTATTTCCAAACTCTCACTTAACGCTTGTCCTCACATTCTCTCTCTGTCATTAGATCAGGTTCTGTCGAGTTTGACACTTCCTCGATGATGCCAAGGCCCAAACAGACTTTAAATTGTGTCATTAAGTAAGAATTATCAATACATATGGCATACCGGGATGATTTCGTAACATTGTGATAGAACCGGTTGCACAGTGGGACTATAAAGGTCTGGTGTTGTCAAGCACCCTAAGCAAGTGTTTAGCTCTAAATACATGTGTTCACACCTAGCATTAAAATGAGTCTGGAGTGACTATTTGTGTTTGGATCTTAGGTAGTCACTCTAGTTTATGGAAATGAGCACATCATAGCTCATACAGTCAGCTGTAAACTGAGCAACAAACAGGTCATCAGTGAGTCTACTAATGTTTCTGTCAAATCCCAAATCCATTCATTGACCTTAACTGCATATTCAGACATTAGTAACATGTTCTAGCTTCACTTGAGTTGGATGTAGATTGTTGCAGAATCTATTTTTACAACATTTTCATGATGAGAAAAGTAAAGCTGCAAAAAACAACTGATTTGTGGTCTTGCAAAGCTTGGTGGAGGTGCACCTCTGATGACTAAAGAAACAAACAGAATGTTTTAAACTTTCTGCAGCTTTTGCTCCTACTAGCCCGATAACATATGCTTACAATAAACACCAGTATTACTGTATGTAGTACGTTTGTATCGTGTAATGTGCACAAACATATTTCCAGTTTAGTTGTTTCCATGTTTAGTCCTGCTGTGTTGTATGAAAACGAGGAGCAGAAATATGTGCAGCTTAGCTCCAAACATTCTGGGTAAGTGCTATTTAAAGGAATCCAGGGTCAACACGACAGGTTTAAGTCTTGGTCTCTCAATTGCTTTGTTTATTGTCGCTTCAAAAAAACAACACAAAAGTCAAGCAAGGGTGATTAGGTGAATTAGATGTTCTGGTGACAGGAAAATTTCACAAACATGGCACATGTAAGACATAATGGGGGAATACCTGCAACATTATTGTCTTGCAACTGTGTTGTTCTTTAAAAAGTTCTACTTTTCTCAACGTTCCATTGCAAACAAATCATTCAAAGAAAGAAAAGCTGATCCACATTCAGAACTTTCATTGGCAGCACACAATGTCATCCAATTTAAAGAGAATGAAAAGACAAACTCTGGGCTCTTTGTACACTCAACAACTCTCTGCACTCATGGTGTTATCAATGCTAATCTGACACCAAGATAAGTAAAACAAAAAAAAACTTTAACTGTTTTATTGTGTTCAGTCAAAGAACAACCCAGCGTGACAAAATATGAATAACCTTCAGCTAACATCCATGAACTTTGCTACTGGGCCAGAACTTCCTCAATGCATCAACGATCAAACTGTACTGATGTCAGGTAACTATTCAGATGGCCTTTTTTGATGGAAGGTAAGGTAGGGAGAAAAATACTGCAGACCAGAAACTGACAAAGAGAACTATCTTTGTCTCGTAGCCTAAACTAATCTAAAATGTCCAGTTTTACAAATGCTGTTTTATTAGATGTAAACCTGTTTTAGAAAAGCTGCTACTTTAAACTAACAGGCAAACTCGAGTTCAACATAACTGTTAAACCAGGTACACAGCAGCGAGATAATGTACACCATTTGGTCCCGCTTTTGCTGTAATATCATTGATACCACTGTGAATGCAACACTGTTGAAGGCTACTGAATGTGAATTTAATCCCTTTTAATGTATTGATCAATAGAATGAGTGAATTTGGTGAATTTCCCTATCATGGTAGCCAAACACCACTATTTATTTCTACTTCACTGTGTTTTTTTTAGAAAGAATTTGATTGTTATCACTCATCTGTAATTCAGAGCAGAGTTTTCAGCATTCATCAGACCTTGTTATAATTTACGTACGCTGTGTCAGATCATATCAATCATCTACTCTTTTAAGTTGAATGGCTTTTTAAAGCTGAAGCTGAACAGTTTGTGAGGTGCAGCCTGTTTAAATTGAATGATCTACCCCTGCTGAACACTTTATAAGTTATAAATAATCCTGAGATTAATTTTACGAGGACTGGTGCAAGTGGCTTCTGGTCCATAAGCATGCACACTGTTATAGTTGAGACACAACAGATCAGTGTGGAGCAGCAGCATTACCCAACCCCCTGCAGTGATGCCACCAGCTCTCCCTCTGTCCCAGCAGCTATCAGCCTCTCTGCAGCTCCCATGGGCCACATGTCAGACAGTAGTGCTGTGTTGATGCTTTTGCTACATACTGTATATATATATAGCCAGCCAGTGCTACCTCTCTGGGGTACCTGGATGAGCTGTGTGCAACTTGGATACCAGGTCTGAGGGGGAGGAGGGAGATAGAGAGAAGAGGCCCCCATAGGCTGGCCATGCCGCCGCTCCCCCGGATCCTATCGGCTAATGGGTCGGCAGGGATTTGGGGAGGGGGGTGGAGGTGGACAGAGACGGATGGCTCCTGACAAACTCACACTGACAGCCAGTGAATACAGGGCAGCCTAGCAGAAAGGTCAGAGCAGGGATGGATAAAGGACCGCTTGACTTTCAAAGTTTCACCGTTTGGTGCCACCACATTGTCAACACAGGGAGAAAAGTGTTTACAGCTCGTCAGTTTTTTTTTTTTTGTCCAGCTAGCTGTGCATATTCACAAGTGCCTCTTCTTCACACACAATAGTCTGAGATTCTACACATCAACCGGTGCAGCATGTGCACAGCTTTATACCAAGATTGTAACATGACAGCAGTCACCAAAAATTACTTTGCCTTTAAAACATCCAAATCCAAGTGCACCACATATATGCAACAAAAGTAACATTCTCATTAAGTCTTTAGTAAGCTGTGTACTTTCAAGGAGAAAGAATCAAACCCTCTCTAAATGAACTAATCTGGTGTTCACCCTGGAGGCTCGGCAACTCTGTGAATGTGTGTGTGTGTGTGTGTTTGTGCGTAGGTGATGTGTTTATTGACTCTAGTAGAGGAGTGGATAAGAGGAGAGCCTCTGACTGAAGAACACTGATCCAGTCAGATGTCACAGGCCCTCAGAACTGCCTCTAATGGGGCCCAAGGGACTCTCTATCTTTCTTTCACCCTCTTCTTACTTCTCTCCCTGCCTCACTAGCTCCATAAAGCCAGCCCCTCTGTCTATATGCCTCTGGCGTTCTGCTCTTATTACACTTTGAGAAGCTATTGTTGCATGTGAAATTACAAAAAGGATAAATCTAGTAAGCAGTGAAAAGTCCACCATAAGTACTTTTCAGTGAAACACATAGGCATGGCTGATTTTAATCTATTTTTTTTTTGTTGACAATTTTGGTAAATACCTACTTTCTCAGCAATTTTCTTTTTAATGGATGTTTATTATATGTGTTTGGATGTTCTCTAAGATCAACATCTTTGTTGTCAACCATGCACCCCTCCTTCTTCTCTTCATAAACCTTCTAACTGATAAAGGATAATCACAATATAGGTTATATTGCTCATATTGGGAGGACATTGTCAGAGCCCTGTATAAATAAGATCACATATAGTTCAGCTTGTCTACTTGTCATCAAACTCAGCAAAACATGTACAATGACCGAGCTATTTAAATCAGATGGGGGTTTTTTAGCAGGGAAAGTTCTAAAACCTGCAGAGTGGGGTTGTCCAGGACACAGAATTGATTTAAAGTATAATCTGCACTGACATTTATGCGTTCTTAACAATGTTTTCAAATTATGGTCTAAAGAAATTTGATCTGAACCTATTTGTCGTCAGAGAATCCTGGTCTTTGTCAGAGCTAAAGCATATTTAGTGAGCAGCCACATATGAAACAAAGCCAGTCTCAGGATAAAATATGAAACAGACAAGGAATTTGAAACACTGTATTTGTTAGCAAGGTGTGTCGGCACAACTTGAAAGTAATGTATTTTAGTTTGGAAATTTTCTATCATGCCTACGCCACGTTTTTGCATTTTGCAGATGGCACAACTGTAGTTACCTGCTGCAATAAGGCCATGATATTTACTTCCCCTAACATAGTTTTATTAACTCATTCCAGTCACATATGTTTTAATGCCTAAACCAAACCAAATAGCAAGTGAAAGTAGACTTCGTCTGAAAGCAAAATTTAAGTAAAAACTAGATAGCGTTTAAAGCACAGTGGCAAATGGAAAGCAAAGTCTGGTCTTTCGGAGGGTAGTAATATGTGTAACTCAGACATCCTCCAACATCCTAAAATATTACTAAGATTAGATTTTTACAAAAGGTAATCTGAGATGGTTTTGCTATTGTGTTTTTAAATATGTTTCAAACTGCCATATGCAACGTCAAGTCAATTTCAAGCTGAAGCATAAATCTGATGTTCGAATGATGCTCTTCTGGTTTTCTAAATACAAATCACTTGCAGGCAGTTAGCTTATCATAGAACAAAAACTTTAAATGGGAAAGGTTAGCCTGTCTATATCAGAGGATGAAAAAAATATTGCCTGTAACTAAGCCATATGATGTTTTTTGCAATGAAATCACATGCTAATTTCAAAGACTTAAAGGGGGTTATAAGCATTTAACAGTAGCCTAGCTAGAGTACAATTTCCCTGTGTTCAATGTCCAACTGGATGCACCTTTGCTGAATGTTTTGTAGCCCTTTTTTCCCCAAAAAAGAGAACATAAATATATTAAAAAGAAAAGTTATAAATACAGTTATAAGACAAGTTCTCTATATCAATAAGATACTAAATTGTTTGCACAAGCTGTTACAACATAATGTAGGCATCAGAATATGCACATTTATTGGCTAACATGTCATCTTACATTTTAGATAAGGCATGTGCTGCCCTGATTGCTACTGAAACTGTCCACACTTGATTTGCTTATTTAGTGTGAGCCTCATCATGTGAAATCAGTGAGGACACCGCTCGTCAGCAGGCCGGAGGAACGGGAAGGGACAGTTCCCGGCAGGATGTCCACTCCTCCCACCGCTCCCAGAAGGCCATGCTTCAGCCATGTGTCCATCATCACCGTCGGGAGGCATCCATTTTTGAGTCCTCGCGTCCTCCATCTGAGGCACCCCTGTCTCTTTGACGAGTCGTGTGACCTTTTCCCCACGTCAGGTGTCGTGCTCAGTTACGTCAGGACGGCGGCTGAGTGTCAAAATGTGGTCCTGTTTGTGTCTGTTGACTCTGTTAATGGTTATACCCAAAGAGCACTGCTTTGGAGTGAAACAAGATCTGATGGGAGATGACAGGGGTGACACAGACAGGGCCGGCATTGGCGTGTTCTACGAGGTGCCCTGACGCGGTGGGAAGCTTCCTATTAAGACACGACACACGGCTCATTATCAAAGTGGAGAAAGAGGTTGAATGCCAAAACCTAGTACATACTGTATGTGTATTTGACACCTCAAGCCTTAAAGAGTGTGCTGATCTGCCAACACTGAATTCCAGGGGACCATTATCAGACAGATCACAACCGAAACCACACACAATAAATGTCTCAGACTATGAAGACAGTCAGAATACATAGTGGTTCCTCGAAAGAGTTCTTTTTTGGCAGATTTTTAACAGCTTAACAGCTCAGTTTATGTGAGAGTCTCAATGAACAACACATACTGACCTTACAACCCCAAAAACGCTGAATCTAAGGCCAGACAGACAGTGCATGTCTTCCCACTGTGTCATAACCCTTTTTCTTCTCCCTCATTACATTTCTTAGGGTGGACAAAAAAACATTGTGCTTACACACCATTGCCTGATTATGTTATAGTTGACTGGGACACCAGAGCAAGGGTTCAGTGACCTCCCCTGAGGCTTTTTCCTTACCCCCTACTGTTACTGTACGTTCACACAAACAAGAGTAACCAAATTCTCCATAGTTTCCTGTTAATTAGCAACAAGCTGTTCTGTTCAGAGCCAAACATTTCTGCTACAGACTATCTGAATGCAATGCATTATTAGATATATAAAATGATTTTTTGAGAGGTCCATGAAAAGGGCTTGACTTCATGGCAGTTGTGTCAGCGCATGGTCCCTCCATTATATAGTTTATTTGGAGACTTATTTTCACCAATGAAACCACTCCTAACTGATGGTTTTGTTCCAGCGTTTAAACCTGCCTGAAAGGCCTGTTTGAAGCCTCCAACATTTGGTGTTAATAGGGCAGAACGGAGGGGTGTATTTGATAACCACAGCAGCTACAGTATGACATCCACAGCCAAACGATGGCTACCAGCTTTGCAAACAACCACCACACCCTCGATCCATTTTTATTGTATTTGAGCAGCAGTGTTATATTTCCTGGCCTCCCCTTAGCACCACACACACAGGGCACTCCAAACAAAAAATCCATACTATCGACCCGCCAGTGTCACCACAATTACTCTTCCCAAACAGCCATTGAGGACAAATTACATCTGCACTGCCTTTTCACCCGGTCACTATGGCTGAGCAGTCCCCCTCCCCTTACACCATCACCTCCTCCCCCTACTCCCCTTCTCAGCCTCTTGTCTCCGTCCCTGCATTTGCCCCGTAACTAAAGTCTGGATGGCGATATGGCGAGAGGGGTCACCACAGGGGATTGGGACAGCAGAAGAGCAAAAGAGCCAGCAGCTTATACTATCACAACGGCAACACTTCATGAAATAGCTTCAGCTTATCGGTGATCACACAATTTCATGGCCTCTGGGCAGCTGCCGCTACATGTGCAACAGTTATTCTGCCTTAGCCCTCAATCATCAAAGCAGATTTTTCCTTACATTGACACACAGCGTAGGTGCCCAGAAAAAAAATTTCTTTATATTTGCATACATTATATTAGAATGGGTGATGTTCAAATATCATCTTCCTGCCAGCGGCAGACTCAAGCTGAGAGCGGCATCTTCCTCTGCACCCGGGCAGACCTCCAGTGGTGAGAGGTAATCTCACTCTGAGGTGTGAAGAAAACCACTTCCCATGTTTACATGAATACAGAGGCCCAACGCCACAGAAAACCCTCTTGCATTGATTTTCCTGTCTGTATACACTGCCAAAATCATTTATTCACTATTGGCAGCAGTACTCGCAACAACCAGCATTTAATGCTCTTAGCGATTAAGTTTCTTTGCAAGTAATCTCAGAGAACGCTGTCCCCCCTCCAACAGCAGACAGGGTGATTGAATTTTCCCAATGTTACGATGGCCCAAGAGGACATTTAAATGACTTCTGGTGCAGGTGGTGTATACCTGACTGTTTGAGTTTGATTCTGTTTCAGACGCTGCAAAGGTCCCCATTCTGATCAAGATCATCCGTCACCACCCACACACAAACACACACACACTCTACCTTTTACCTTAATCTTAAACAATGAAAGGCTCAATGCTATTTTAAGTTTAATAGCTTCAATGCCATTTACTCAGTATTTCTCCTCATAGGTGCAGTTGTGCAGAACTGTTTCTCTCTCTAAAGACTGGAATCAATGTAGGTTTTTCTTAATGCTCCGACTTCTGGTGCAACATGCTGACACATCTAACAGCAGCGACCAAATAAGATGGAGCGTTAGAAGAATAGAACATATTTTTTATTCAACTCCTCCAGCAAGAGGAGGCTACACATGTAGATGATATTCATAAACAAGCACAGCTAGCTTTTCACTGAAATCATGAATGTAACAGAAATATGAATAATTAAATCTTTATTTTTGTTGAAGTTGTGAAAGCTCCAAGTCATACATCAACTAAATCTTAAATTCTTAAATATTTTGAATGGCAGAAGATATTTGACTGCACCAGTCTCAGACAAAATACATGTACAATAGTCACCAGGATATTTGCATACTCCAGTGGAAAGATACTGTAAAATATATCTCGTGCAGGTACTTCAGGCTGTTAAGATTTGAAACATTTTTAAATTGTTTTGTTTTGTGATTTATTCAAACAAATAAAGTGCCACCAATTCACATGACAGCCTTCTTCCTCTCTAGGTCCTGCATTAATGCACAAATCTGCATTACAACACTAAAGCTCCACCTATCAAGAGCGCGTGTGCATGTGTGTGAGGGAATCATCCATGCATCTGTAAGTGTGTATCTGTATGATATATGGCGATCAGTCACAGGAGGGCTTTTTACTGCGTGATTATTTCTGCTGTGACACTAACGAGCTTCGGCTGCAGATCCACTGCAGACCAATTACACAGGGGAAGAGGCTGCTTGCTTATTACAGTCAGATAATCAGTGGGTTTAACCCTCCATGTTAAAGCTCCGGCTACACACGTGAACATTTGATTATATATGTCTGTGTGTCTATGTGTGTTTTACTCAGCTCTTCAGATGGACAACAGGGTATTGTATGCGATGTTGTGCTATCTATATTGGGGAGCTTTCGTTTGTTGATTTATCACTCCCGCATTGTTGCCACAGCTCTCCTCTTGATTGTGTCTGTGGTGCACCAATGTGCCACCTCTGCATGTGTCAAATTGTGACCGGTTCGGAATGAGGGATTTGTGACTGGAGGGGAACCTTGCAAACAGTAGACTTGGTGAAGATGAGGGGAGAAAGAGCGTTCAAAATCTTTCTGTATTTCAGTGATTGGGTTATTCTCGGCAGCACTGTCAGCACTTTCCAGAAAGTGTTTCAGAAAACTGGGGAGGGTGATGGGGGAGATCTTTTGATGTATACAGTACAAATGTGTGTATGTGTGTGTGGGTGCATGTAACGCACTCTAATCACCTTAATTATTTCCTCTAATTACCTGCAAACAGCTAATGAATTCCTCAGGAATCCTATCATGTTGTGTATGTGCTCACATCATCATCCGTTTTGCACGGCTGCCATTAATTTGCTCATAAACAAATACAATTAGCATAAAATGTTTCATTATGGGCTCATATATCTGGTTTGGTCTCTGGTATGGGTATGAAACAGCTGAACAATACACAAAAACAGAGCATTTTGTTGCAGTACCTCTTTTGCTTTATAAATGGTGTGATGAAATGTTGATGGTTTAGTGGAATATTTCATGTTGCGTATATTTGTTGTCCTTGGGGATGCTGATGTGTGCACTGGTTTGCATGCTGGCGCGTCTCTGTGTTTGTATTTGTGAGTGTTTGTTATTTTTTTTTACTTTATGAATTTTCCATCCAAGGTCGTCTGGCGAGGAGGGACAATGGACTCGGTCCTGGGTGGACTAATGATGAATGTGTACATTTCATGACAACAAAAGCATAATGACCTTATTCTATAATGAATGGATTCATCATTAAAAATCTCTGGCCTACGGCAAAGTCTTTTTTGCATATTCTGATGTCACCTCCTCTCAGAACGTTTCATGCATTTGTGGTCTCTGCCTCTGGTGCTCTGTGTGTGCGGGCATGTTGTAGTGTCTTTGCGTTTTTGTTTGTGCCGGTCTGCGTTTTTTCCCCCTGTACACATTCATGTGTGTGCATCCTTCGCACCTTTGTGGTGCATTAGTCCAGCCACACTAATCATGGCCCCCATTAATATGGTCATATATGGAAGCTCAAAAGGAATGGTGTTTAATCCGTCTTGTCACAGACATGTTTATGGATCATTTTGTACTACAGAGTATGTCTTTGTGATTGCAGTGTATATTCAGTACTTTTCCTCAGATAGAAATAAAACCACCCCAAATGAAGCTCTGTCCCACACAATATCACCAAATTCGAAGAACTGTGTTTATTAAACCAGGAAACATTAACTGAAAGACTATATTCTTTCTTTCTTTCTTTCTTTTCTCGTTGTTCCCCAATAAATCTCTGAGGTATTTTCCTGGCCTGTTGATTGATTGCTTGCAACCAAATCTTCAGTTTTTTTTCAGGAATTCAAAGCACAGATGCGTTTTATTTTCACTGGTGGGAAGCAATCAAGACCTTTTAGCAAGCTTTTTTTTTAAATTTCATATAATTTCGTAGCCTACTTTGTTTCAGAGTCAGTTTCTCCACTAAGGCTACATACATCATAATGACTTGTTCCTTTAAAGTTAAAGATGAACTGAAACGAATGTTCATCTATCATTCAAATGAAATTTTTGTCTTTTTCTAAAACCATCAATCCAACTTGAACTAAATTTTCCGGGCATAACTTGTTAAAACGGCCATTTAAAAGTGTGAATTATGTGGCCTTTGGTGCGAAATTGGCCACATGACCGTGACGTCATAGGGTTGACTCCCTTATTTGCTAGTATGGCTGGCTGCGAAAATAACATACATTTGATGGACCTATATCTCATAAAGGAACCAAAATTCTGATACAAAAAAAATCAGCAGATCGAAAGAACACACCTCTAACATTATGTGGAAAAACTTTCGTTGAATTTAAGCCACACAAATCGATTTAATATCTATATTGTAGAGGCTCTCTGCACCTCCCGTATGGGTAATGGAAATGAAAGTTACCATTTTCGGCACAGGATCGGCGGGCACAAAACAGCCATCGCTCCTACTACACGCTGATTATTATTAAGATCTTAACAATCAAATGACACATTAGTGTATGTTTGCTGTGGTAAACTGGAAAAGATTTGAACATGCCGGTTTCGCAGATATGGCATTCTGCTGCGCTGTCTTTGACACGTTGAAACCTAAAGAAGGGGCACTTTGAAATCCAGCCACTTAAAAAAAAAACGTATGTGATAATAACATGGTTTTAATGTAAGCTTAATAAACAATGGCGTGGATTAACGGGTCGGAGATCCTCCAGTGCGCGGCCCCGTCTGCGGAACCTCACGGGTCGGCGGCAGGGAGATGGGCACCCGGCCTCGGCACGACTGACAGCAGCCATCGGTAGGACTGATCCACGGAGCCTCGGATGTCGTAGCCGGCGCAATCACCGGAGAGACCAGACAGCAATTCTAGCTGGATATGTGTGTAGACCGAAGAGCAAAGCGAGCAGTCCCCTGCTTCCGAGCAGCAATTCAGGTGCAGCAATCGGCAGGCGGCAGCACGCTGTGATACGATCCACCGTGCTCTCAGCCAATAGCAGTGGTCGACACTTGCCTCTCAGAAGCGAACAGTAAGCGAACATTATTATATATAAAAAAAACAAGTCCAGTAATGTCCGATCTGGAAATTTCAGACTCACCTGTCTTCGCGCCCGAGCAGTAGTTCGAGCAGGGACAGTCTCCGTCGGCACACCAGGTCCAGCGATGTCAATAGTTGGAACAGCTTCAGCTAAGACGTCTCCTATTCCCAACCATTCCCGCGATCTCCACATTTTTAGTGAAGTTGTGATGGAAATGTACGGAGCACAACACGGATGTTGAGGACACTTCAAAATCACGACGATGCCTCCGTACAAACTGTATCCACCGTGCTCTCGTCTTTGCCTTCTCCTTGTCAGCCTCAGTTCCAGTAGTTTTTGGTTTGGGAAACATGTGCAGAGAGATCCCTTCAGTGAAGCTGCTATTTTTGCAACTAACACCATTTGTTCCTCCAGCAACACAATATTTTCTGCCGTGCTTTGATGTCTTAGCCATGGATGCCGCCATTACAGTTAGACTGCTGTGTCAACCCTATGACGTCACGCATTAAAAAAAGAATTCGCACAAAAAGACAAAATGTGGCTCCTTTTGAGCCCGTTTTAACATGACTTCCCAGATAAATTATTTTCCAGACAATATCTCATTTTAATCGCAAGGCTTGGAACCTTTAGAATCAGCAGCAAAAACTGTGAAATTCCAACAATTAAAATTCGTTTCATAAGCACTTTAAGCAGATTCTACAAGTAAATTATATATCCCTTTTGATTCTTGATCAATAATAAAATGGCATTTCTTCGCGTACATTAATCCTCCTGTTGTCTTGCGGGTCAAAAGTGACCCACTACCATGTTTAGTTGTAGAAAAGATACCTTAAACTGTCTTTTTCCAACTTGAAATTTTATGACTTTTCCTAAAGGGACCCCATCATTATAAAAAGTCATACTTTATTTTTGTTTATGTTTCCATGTGGGCTGTACACCACTAGGGTACAAAGATTGTCTTATTGGTCATTTTTGAACCGTGAATTATAAAAACATTTAAACACCAGAAAAAAGTTCACAGTTTTTTTCCCTTTCAATATAATTAGTTCAGAAGTAATTACTTCACTTTTATATAATAGCAATAATAAACCTTTATTATGTAAAAGAAAACTAAGAAAACAAGAAAACTGTTGGTCCAACCGACTGTTGGTTTGTGGTATAAAAAAACAAGTGTAATCCTGAAAACTGGTGATTGTCTTTTTGTATTGTGTAACAAAAAATACACGATAAAAAATGTATTGAATTGAGTTGAATAGATAAATAACAGGTGGTTTTATAATACAAAATAGATTTTGGATTTAAAATTCAATTAAGTTGCTTTATTTTGGGGCTTTGGTAGGGCGGCCCCTTTTGACCCATAGGACAAAGGGGAGTAAACAGAATGTTAAGACCGCACAAGGGTTAAATGGACTACCTTCCTCTCATCTTACTGACCACTCAAATCACGATAAATTTATAAATCTGTCTGTTCATATGCCATTTTAAGATAATCATCATTGTCTTGTACTTTGACAGAGCTGGTAAACAAAAACATGAGGCGAAACATCTGCATTGCAGGTGGCCTCGTCAGTGTGGCTTCTGTGGTTTGAGGTTTTTGATTACCTGATTAGTTGGTAAATGCAGAACAGAAACTGTATAAGAAATGTAGATGAAACAATACTGAAGGTTTGATTTAATGAGATCCAAAGGAAAAAAAAAGGAAGCCATGACATCTTAGTCATATATTGGCAATCAGCCACTACCTGCTTATTCACCACTGGCAATAAAAAATCCATATTGGTCAACTTCTGCACTTGAAGCACTTTACAAAACAAGTATTCATATAAGGCATTTATTTTACACAAAAAGTGGATTTTTCTATTATATACAGACTGATGATACATTGGGAGCAGCTGTGTGGTTCACAGTCCTGCTCAAGGACACTTTGACATGTAGATTTGACAAGCTGGGGATCAAAGAACTGACCCTCATATTAATGCATTACCCACTTTACTGCCTGGTACACAGAATATCAAATATCACGATATTCACATGGCGTTATTTTCTGCATTTTATTTTCACCTAATTTTTACTTGATTCAAGTTTAAAGTAAACACTTTAATCAAAGTGAGTCTCAGTGCATGAGTCTTATGAGCAGATTCGCTGCTTATACTCCGTAAAGCTCTATTTTCTGCCTCCCTACTGACAAAAACACATTTAATGGCTGCACAAACACAGCCTTGATTGATTGACAGTGGTCAATTATCAGGCCGTCTCTGTGCTGTATTGATCCCTGCACGAGATTAGTATCTTTTCTCCAGCTCTGTGTCCTGCAGGTCATGTAACATAGTCTGACCCTGCCATGGAAACAAATGGCATATACGTCTCCTGAACTGCTCCAAATGTCACCTGTCACACAGGCGCAAAGAGAATGGGGAACTTAGAGTCATTTGGGGTAAACACACATGCTCAAGCATACACTGCCATTAGGAGAGAGGATTGCAAGCTGTAGAGACGTCAATGGCAATGATGTCATGTGACAGTTTTGCATCTCTCCATGTGCAGGACTGGTCTGGTTAACTATGCTTACTAGACCATGCAGGTATTGTTTGGGTGAGGCAGGTAAAAGCACTTGAATTTAATCATTCTTTCATCAAACATTCGATTAGAATAACCAAAATAGAGCAACACTGTTACTTAGTCAGCCACCTCACTGTTGCAATTCCTGATAAAGAAATGTGCTGAATTTAGAAGCCACAATGGAGGTACTGTACAAAACTGGGAAGGCAGCAGTGGAGTCTGGGTGCCAAGTTGAGAATTCAGATCTTCCCCTCTGTCTGTAGTCAGGTGGGATGACAGAGGGCGAGTGCTGGTTGGTGGCTCTCCAGCGGCTCTGACAGCCTGTCACAGGAAGATCACTGCCACATGCCTGTCTGTCCACAACGCTGACGGCTGACCCGTCCAACATGGCCCAGCCCGTTGGTCATGCCATCCCTGTCTGCTGTCGGACGTCTCTGACAGCTGACAAGACACCTGGGACACGGCCGGCAGGGGCCAGAGCACAGCTACCTGTATAGACATCACGATTTACTGCTGCCAAGGAAAAAAAGTGTTGAGGCAGAAGAGGAGAGAGTGCATGTTCATTTTTAAAGCATCAAATTCTGAAGTTGCTAAATTCTGTTAATTTAAACAGTGTTGATCTGCCACCTATTAACAGAACTTTATTATCACTTTCTCTCCATCTTGGGTCTTGAACAGTAACATGTGCGTGTCTAAGTTGCTTTGTTTGTGCCTGTGTGCATCACATTTTTCACAGCATAACTCCCTTTAGATCTGGAAACAAAGGAGGCTGATGGCTGGAGACTAAGCTGCTGAAACATATGGGCCATGTCATTTATCACGTCTGCTGGTGAAGGAATGAGAGCCCATCAGTGGCCTGGCATTGATCCCTGTATGGGCCAGCCATTGTTCCCAGCAGCACCTGGTGGAGTTCTGTCTGCAGTAATAGGGAGGAGGACACACACAGAGGGAGCAGAAGATTACTTTTAGATTGGGGAGGGGTCAACATTTTGTAGGCTACTCTTTTTAGGTAGCAAGAAAAGGGAAACTTGAGACGTGATTTTTTTTATATTAGTTTGTGTACTTGTGATGCATTTTTTCAAACTCTGTAAAATTATTGACCTTGAAAATGTCAGTCCTGGTTGATTTGGCAACAACAGCGATTACTGAAGATAACTGAATCACGCAAAACTCAGGGGGAACTATTTTCTGAGAAACACCTCAATATTTAATACAATGGCCCTTAGGGGAACATAAAACTGCACTGCACAAAAAATACCATAAAACCTAAAATTAGTGTTGCCAAGCAAACAAACAAACAAGAAAGCAGCACAACATTTCACAAACAACTATTGTAAAGAAATCAAACAAAATTTCACAGAACACAATGTGTCAGTAAAACACAACAAAACAAAAACAATGCAGAAGTGTTTATGAACAATCGTGCCCAATTACACGACTGTTTTAATGCGAAACTTTATTAAAGTGTTTTTTTATATGATGTTTTCCTTACATTGACAATGTACTTTTTAAAAATCAAACCCTAACCAAGTTCTATTTAACATCTAACCATAACCAGGTCATTGTTACTGCATAGCAACGAAAATGTTTTTAATACTTAAGCTCAACCATGTTTTTAACGCCTAACCTTCACTGAATAGTTTGGACTGTGTAAAACAGTGAAGAAATAGTGAATGAAGGTCAAGGTAAGTGGAAATAACGACTTGAAAACATTAGTGGCTGGGGTGGACTTCAAACTTGGCTCTTCAGCTTGGCAGTCGTGTGCATTGCACCATCCTCCATCCCCATTAATCTTCAAATATGGAGTTTTTTGCATGTATGATAAAACAGTGGAGTGGATACTCTTTTTTTTTTTGTATTTTGTCCAGTGTTTTCATAATTTGCAGCTTTGTCCCTCCATAGTTTATATTGCAACTAAACAAGCTTACATAGGGCTGTGTAGAAAGATAACTAAAGAAGTTAAAAAGTTGTTAGTAGCAACAACAAAAACATTAAATATTATAATTTCAATTACATTCTCGAGTGATTTAAAATAAAATTTTGTCAGTAAATAAAGTAAGTAAATAAAGTTTTATATTCTTTTGTAGGGAACATTTACCCTTAAAGTTTGTCATGTTCTGCTAACTCTATAGGATGTCTTAAGGGCTTTTTTTTGGTCACATACTGGTACAATATGTGCAGTATGATTCGGTTTAAAGCTGTCGATCCTTTTACAATTATAATAAAAACAAGAGTGAAGGTTAGGAATAATGAAATGGGAAGATAAAAATATGAATAATTTTTAAATGACACTGAAATGTATTTGTTTTTTCTGGGCCTCACATAACCTAAAAAGAAGCAGACATGAATGCGGCTGATATTTTGATGTTTGAAGCTCTCAAAAGAAGCTCTAATATTTCCACCTGGCTTTGTTAAAAACACATTTGCTTACTCAGCATTGTTTGTCTGCAGTAATTCATCACACAGGCTTTGAGCTATTGATGGAGCCAGCATCCGTTTGCAAGCCCCTGTCAATGATTCACTCACTAAGCCCATCTGTCAGGCACCCTCTGCTTCTCCCCCTCTTCCTCTCCACCACGCCACTCAGCTCAACCCTCCTCTTCCTCTGTGATGGATGGACAAAGTCCTTAGACCTCATAGATTCAGTTGCTCTGATGTAATCCTCCTCACATAGTCAGTCAGTTCTTGCATCAACGTCACCTGTGGTGCAAACTAGTTTAAAACCATTTAAAGTATTACAAAACAAAGGGAGGTGATTACTCGATGTGATTAGTAACTATCTGAGGATTTGCAGCTCAGCAGAGAACTATGATCAATAAATCAACTGCTCCCAGAATCCATCACAGTAGTGCCATTAAATGCCTCTAATTCAGTCAATGATAAACTGTTGCCACCACTTTTCTGAGAGAACGTTGTGCATCCTTCCTGATCACAGTGCTGGATCACTGTACCACAGCAAGCGGATGAAGTGTCGGACCTGAGGATCCTGATGTGAGCACAGATCAGTCGTGTGAGTCAGAGCTCAGGTGCGGCAGTGAGTGCCATCTTTGGGCAGAAAGCACAAACTGCATGATGGAATGGCATTTAACTGCATTTTGTCTCGAAAAACAGCAACAAAAAACCACATGTATATGTATCTATACATATATAGATACATATAAAGTATATAAATATATTGAACCTCCCAAACTTCAGTCTTAATCTGAAAAGGAGGGATTGGAAAATCTGAACAGTGTTTTCGTGGATTATTTTTCTGGAGATTTCAATTGTTTCACAATTGTTTGCAGGCTAAGTAGTTGTGGAATTTACGGATGTCAAAATGTTTAAAACTACGATAAAAAAAATATACACATATCAGTAGACAGGCATAAATAAATATGGAAGCGATGATACGGTGTGAAACATGTATTAGGACTTTATATACATGTGACCGAATTCTGTTTGCTAACGTTCAAAATCATTGTTATTATTTTTTTACTTTTTTAACAACAGCAAAAGCAACAATAATATACGAAATTAACAAAGACCAAAACAGGCCACACTGACAAAAAAAATGAATACAAAAACAAAAGTAGGGTGAGGTGCTTTGCAGTCATTGTGGGATTCTGACCATTCCTGAAGTCTAGTCAAGATCTCCACTATTCTTTAAGTGGACAAATTCTTATGTGGACAAAAATATCATTTCAATGAGTCCCATTTTCTCTTCAGCTTTTTGATCGACCAAGCAGGAATCATAGAATGCAGTCTCAAGCACTACATCTGCTTTGTACTTTAAGTTTCCATTGTCTCAAAAAAATCCTGGCAGCTCTGACAAATCAGCCATAATGACAGAGATGCCCTTTCTGATAAATTCAGTGTGAGATCTGTCCCTTTACTTTAGGAGCCAAGGGAATTAAAGAACCACAGCAACTACTCACACTATCAATATGCTGTTGGTAAATTTGTGGAATATATATTTCCAGTTGTTGATATTTTGTTTGGACTGTAGAACACGCGTAAAATAGACTTTAGCTTAATTATTTATTCATTTCAAATAGTGTAAAAAGTGATGAAGAAGGAGCTATAGGACTAGGAGAAAAAAGAACCCTGAAGAAAAGACAAGAACTATTCTCTGTGTGCAGGCATGCTGCATATTTTTGACCACGTGCACACCCTTAAACAAAAATTGTTCTTTTCTTAACCTTGCAACGGAAGGCTGAAATATGATTGAAAACTGTTCCTCAGTAACTCTCTTACCTTTTGAATTCACTGACAGCTCTTTGGTAGATTTCTTTTAGTTTGTTTTATTCAAGAGCACGAGTGTCTTTTATCTCAAAAAAATAATTGCTATACAAAAACTGCTCTGATTTGTGTTTCACAGACATGTTGGAATTGGTTTTTCATTAATTTGCCATATGTCATCGGCTGCTGAAATAATCTCCGATTATGACCATTACCTTTTTCCACTACTGTATAGCACTATATTAAGTGCTGTATCAAAGCGGGTAAAAACTGCTGGTTCAAACAAAATTCCAAACTGTATTGAATTGGTGTTAACAAGCTATACAGTGATAGATCTAAACTGCATCTGCGCTTTCCTCACAAAAGCAAGTGTCTCTTACAACCATTTAAAAAAAAAAAAAAACAAGCTGTAAGTGATGTGCAACAGAGCTGCTGCGTCTCCAGCTGTGCAGAGATCACTGCAGCTCTCACTCAGCCTCTGAGAGCCCGGACCCTCAGCATTGACCCCCTCACATCAAACTTGACTGCTCGTGTCCTGTCTGCAAGCGGGGTTGTCGTGTAGGCTGTGTCGCTCTGTCACAAGACATGTCCCACATTTGCCACCGCCATCGTTGGCCAGCAGGATGAGAGCGTCTGTCAGGAGAGCTGACACGCATGCCACTTTGCTGGGCGACTGACAGAGGGCCACGCCACACTGTCACTTCTCCCAGATCTATTGCCTGAGGATAAACATGAACACACACACACACGTTAATAACACAAGGGTAAACAGAGTTGGAATCTCAGAGAGTGACTGACTGACAGTCTGGCTTGTTGACCATCCAGGGCTGAGGAAGCTAGAGCTCTGTGTCACCCCTCATTCTTACAATCTCCAGCTGTCACATCAAACACTCTGCTCTTCTGCTACTCCTCCTACAGACTTAGCCAAGTCACCTCTCCCTACCCCCAGGTTTTTTTCTTCTGATATTGCGTAAGAAATGTGCAAGAGTACGCACAGTGTATCATCTTCCTCAATGGCCCCTCATTAAAGTGCTTCCTCCCCATTCCCTCTGTTGAGTTTGAGTGCTTTAAAGTGATCATCTCTGAAAGACTTAACTCAAAGATTGTGTCAAATTCAGAGCTTCAGGGTAGATTTGACCCTGATAATATGAGTACCCCTAGATGGGTGATAGACCACAAATGAAGAAGAGTCAGCTTACATAACATATCCAGTTCTCTTTGGCATAGCTCTCGAATTAAAACTAAACTGGAAATTTAAAAAAATATTCCTTCATGTGATGTTTTACACCAATGGAAAGTAACCACTAGATTTAATCATATGCTCTGCTGACATTCAGCTTTTAATTTCATGAGTACTTGTTTTAACTTGTACATCAGACAATACAGAAATAGACAGTAGTATCTTTATACTACCCTGTACTAGACTTATTTGACCACTATAAAAACAACTTACTTTCTAGTTTCTAAAATACATCTTAAACAGCTGCTGTAATCATGTAAACTGGGGAAATTTCCCACATTTCCTCTTATTTTGGAGCTATATCCAATTTGATATCAATATAAGTAGTTATGAAATTGATCATTCATTAAGATAAATATCCTCAAAGAAATTCTATGATATTTTGCTTAAGACCCATCCACCTATTTATTGTACCTGCTTCATCTGTTCAGGTTCTCCAGGTCGCTGCATCCCATCGCTGCCAACATTGGGAGAGAGGCGGGGCACAGCCTGTACAAGTTGCCAATCCATCACAGGTTTAACACCGAGACTGACAACCATGCATGCTAACACTCGCACCTATGGTCAATTTTGAATCATCACTTAACCTGACAAGAGTGTCTATGTAATGTGAAAGGAAGCAGGAGTGGTCATAGAAAGCCCACGCAGGCACACGAAGAACATACAAGCTCCACTCAGACAGGCCCCAACCAAGACAAAAACCAGGAATCTTTTTGCTCATAAATCGCAGTGCCGCCTCATCTTTCCTAATACATGACCCAAAATTACACACAAAAAAAGAAAAACGAAAGAAAAAAAATGCAACAGCTAAAAAGTTTGAGAAAGAAAAGTCATAAAGTTTAAAGGAAATTCATGCAGCATCCAATTATCACATACAATGCATTATACTATCTGGTTAACGAACTAAACAGTTGTAAATCGCATTAGTATTGTCAACTTAATCTGTTAATATCAATAACTTTTTGCATCATGAGTGCTTGATATATTAAATATATAGTATTGCATTACTACCTCTACTTAAGTAATATATTCAAATGTAAAAACCAACATGTTGGTCCTAAATTAGTTAGAAAAAGAAATAGTTGCTCTGCTGGTTTATGTGTGAAAGCATGTGAATACGATTCATACTCGGCTAAATCTTTAGCACTTATTCATCCACTTTTTTCATTTGAAAAACACATCCCCGCCTCCAGGTGTTGCTAAACGTTTGCTCCCTTGTGCTAAGTTGCAGTTACTGTTAATGGACTTACACTACCCTCTAATGGCTGACAAATAATTTGCAACAACTGAAATCAATAATGTATTTCTCATGTTCTCCTCTGGTCATTGGAGAGTACGATGATGATGATTACAATAATTACACACTCATGACCACAAACAAGCAGCAACACCAAGGTGAATGGAGGTTCAGGCTACCGAACTCTAACATTTCAAAGGTTGTATTATCAAAACATTAGTGACATTCGTTACCTGGGAAATTGTTCAGAAGCCTCATTTGCTATCTTTATTCAAAAATCTAAATCAAAATATTATTCATGTTAGCAAGCTGTTTACACTATAAGTAGGTAGATAATCTTGCAGGAATAAAATTTTAAATTTACACTTATTTATAGAGTAGATGGACTAATTTTCATAAATGCAATAATATATTACCTAAATTGTAAATCAAGATGCCAGAAACAACAAGAACCTGCTCAAGGATCCTTAGATTTGGCTGGATGAAATCCCACTTGTGTATAACACTGAGATAAACTCTGAGGTGGAGTAATGAGATTCTGTTTGAATCAAAGATAGTGTTAGTCGCTTGCCAATAGGTGGCAGTGTGGATCCACGCAACACATTTTTCTCTTAGCCCATGACTGGATCAAAAATAACCATATGAAAATAAATGCACTGTAGCATTAATGTAGAGATAACTTTTATTAACTCAGAGTGATGTGGTATCTCATGTGGATTCTATACCAAACTCATGAATACAAATGGATGAATATAAACACCCTTAAAGACCTACAGGGTGTCAAAATGATCTTCTTTGCTTCTTATATCTGGTAATGATGCATTTTTGTAGGTGGGCAGACAGACCGAAAGCAGACATCAAGACCGTCAGTTGCTGGCAGCAGCTCTGCATGCTTCCCAAGAGACTTGCTCTAGTGTCACACTTGTTTAATTCTAGTAATACTGGCCAATTAAGTATGATGTAGGGCTGCCTGCTGGGACACCCACATTTTGAGTTTGTACTGGAGAGTCTGAGCAGCTTGGGTCAGAAAGCTGCAGGAGGCACTGAACATGAATGATTAATCCCCAAATTGACTTGTTCTTCTCATCAGTGGCTCCTTTAGCTTGTAATAGCCAAATAGGACAAGAACAGCTGTTTCATTATTACATGAATGTCATCATTGGAAAATGCTGGAAATGCAAAGTTATTTCCATTCGGGGGTAATGAGATATCTTACCTATATCTGACTTTGCTGGCTATAACTTTTGAAGAAAAAAGTTGGCTTGAACTTCAAAAATTGAATATTTGAGAATCACTTATATAAACTGCTGTTTGAAGAAGATTGAGTTTGAAATATTATCAAAGATACTCATTTATTTAAAAGGAAACAGATAACACAAATGAAACAAATTAATTTTGTTACATAAATGGTTTCATGAGTCATTCAAAGCAAAAAGAATCCAGATATCTCGTGGGAAACTTATTTGCCATCTTACTTTGCAGACAGTACTCTTATGAGTTGTATGACACAAGTAGTTTGGACACAGGGCACCTTTTAAAAAGTGCATTTTGTGAAGAAAATAATGTACAGTGCAATGCCAAGTAAACAATACATCACATCTGATCATTCATTGGTAAACATATTTTATATCAAAGAACATAAATGTTCAAAGTTTCATCAATACAGTAAATTTATTACAGACTTCACGTAGACCCGGGGCAAACTCCCAATCTCAAAGTATTTCACATTTAATTACCTCCCTTTGGATTTCCAACACTGACTTCTGATTAGTGTTGCTTTTTTGAAACCTGCAGCTCTGTGTCTCTGAGTGCAGCCTCACCCGCTCTTCTCACAGTTCAGCTGCCCTCTGCTTTCCTTAAGTTTATCTCTCTGGCCCTGTGTAGTCTTGGAGTCTCCCCTTAAATCGCTCACCACAGCTCGGAGAGTTTTGAATTTGTCCATCCGGGTGTTCTGGGTTGCCTGAAGCCTGACTTCTGAACTCTGAGATGCATTAAGGGAGCTCAGGGAGCGTACTGCCGCGAGGCTGCGCTCCTTTCCAGAGGGACAGCGTGGTGTGGTCATGGTGCCGAGCTCCTCTGGGTGCTCCATGTCCCTGATGACCTCACACAAGTAGCGAGCCAAGTCTTGGCTGGAGAATGAGAAAGCTCTCTGGGAGCGACGGAAAGTCAGAGGGGATGATAGGGTCTCTGCCTCTGAGGGAGGGATGGCCAGACGCAGGGCAATAGCTGCGCTGCCGTTCCCATTTGACATACCCTTTTTGATGTTGTCCTGGGGAAGCTTATTCTGCGGGTAGGAGATGATGCTCTGTGGGTAACTGTAGCGGAGCGACTGCGCAGGGCTGGGCTGGAGAGAGCGCTGCAGCTCCACCATGTTAAAGGCATTCTGAGAGACAAGCACAAAGAAAAGCAGGAAATTAAAGAAGGACAGAGAAGAGGGAAATTTATATTTTTCTTTTCTGTCTAATCTATTTTTGAATTTAGGAGATAATGATAAATAAGATTGCACAGGGAAACAATCTTATCAGTGTGCTCAGTTAAAGCCTCTGCAAGCAAATTAGTCTCTCACTTGGACCATGACAAGGATCCACGGTGTAGGAAGTGATGTTGGTAGCGACAGCACCTTTGATCAGCCATGTAATTAATTATCTGATTGGTGTACTAGGTTCTGCTCTTACCAGCACTATGAACAGAAGCATTAACAGCTATTGTGTCTTCTTGTTTAATTTCAACTAATTGACTGTCATTCCCAGATCTCCAGGGAACTGATATTTAGTTTTCATTTCACAGACCCAACAAAAATCTTTCTCAGTCAAATATTTGCCAAATATAGCGTGATGACATTTAAAACAGATAGAAGTAGAGCCAAGACATTGAAAAAGTGCACTGTGCATGTTTCATTTTTATTTATTTATTGCCACTTAAAATGCCAGCGAGTGTGTGGGATCACCTGGTCTTGCTCCCCTCCACCTTCCTCATCGTAGTTGAGCACATTTTCTCGGATGTCCTCCCACTCGCCGTGGTGTGCGGACACGTGGTACACACCCTCCTTGAGGCCCTTGTGTCTTCTCCAACAGGAGTAAAGAAACAGCCCCAGCATCAACACTGAGGGGTGTCAGAGAGTGTTAGCACAGCAAGGAGCCCTCTCGCATAATTACAACGGGTTTTCGAGCAGAAAAAGCACCTCTTTGGGTGTAAACAAAATTGACAATGTGAGCAGAAAGTCATGATGTAAATGTAGAAACCTTAGTAAATACCACGCCTGTGTTAAAATTATAATTCATATTTTTTCATCAAATGCAATAAAACAACTCACATTATTTAAAATAATTTACAAATATGGAATTCATAACATTGATTCGTCCTGGAAGACCTTCTAGATGCACTGAGTGTAAAGTTAAGACATACTGATGGAACACACATGGAAAAAGAGGTACCACCTTTCCACCTATTCCCTTTGAAGTTGCCTCTCTGTTTCCCTTCTTATCAAAGACCACAGTTCCTCAGAACCCTATTAAATGAATTTGTACTCCTCCCAGCTTAAACCCAAAGCCTCAGTGGCTCAGCTAAACGCCGAGAGGAATGCTGCGGATGCTGAGCAGGAAAGGTCCTAAAGCATACACATCAATCACAGCTATTGTGTGCTGAATTATACAACATGCTGGACTGACCTTTAAAGTCCATTAATCTCAACCAATATTTTTCTCCCATCTGCCATCCCTCTTGCTCATTTTTTTCTTTCTGCTATCTGTTTTTACTACTTCACTCTTAGACTCTTTTTTTCTGTTATCTCTGTTTTTTCTTTCTTTTGGTTGCTGCATATTGGATGCTCCCTCCGTCCTCCCTTCTCTCCTCCTCACTCATTAAGTCTCCTGCAGTTCCTGTTTTTTAGCCCCTCTCTGGCCTCTTCTGGCCTCGGCTTTTATCTTGTGCACTAGATAGGATCCATTTCACCAAAAGTAGCTTACATGGTGTGAGCTAAGTATCAGTTTAATTGGAAATCTTCAGAGAAACGTAGGGTAATGCCATTAGTCTGGATTTTTAAAGTAATTGCTTCGAAAGAGAATTCTGCACCAACGACTCTTTGGTGGTCGCGCAAGCAGGTATTGAGAACCTATAAACACAGACAGGGAAACAACTCCCAGAGAGCTCATCTCCACCAGTAAAATGTTGGCTCAATTAAAAAGCATCTCTTTTAGTCAATGCCTGCCAATTTTAAGCTCCTCAGCTGCTACACACTTTTACTTCTATGCTGCTCTCATTTCAGACAGAAAAAAGATTTGAAGCATTCCCTCTCAATCCCCAACAGACTGTCCTCTGTATGAGGAGAGCAGTATTGATCAGCTGACCTGGCTCCTTCGCTGTTACGCCAGAGCAGCCTTGGAGCAAACACCAGAATCTTGATAAGTCCAGGCGCCAACCAGACGCTGGCTCACGTCCTCACCTCCAGGATTACCTACTCTGAGGTGTTGCCCTTAGGCGTGAGCCTAGCTCATCCCTCAACATCACCTGAGCTGATATTAAACACATCATTATAGGGGGAGGAGTTGGACGTGGAGCCAAGCAAGACAACTTCACCGTCCAAACATACAAAATTAGCCGCAGGTAAACAGACAGCCACTAGCACACAGAGTTGAGAGAGTGAAAGTGCAACTACATTCCTGGGAGATCAATATCACTCAGGGTGGAGCACAACATCGCAGTCATTCATCAATCCATAGTACTGCTGCCTTTCGGCCCACCAACCGTTACTATGAACAGGGCATTATGATGTTATCCTGGACTGGACTGTGCATTATGAATGAGTGTGAAGTAAACTACAACCAAGCATGATCAAAACACTTAACCCCTTCACTGTACCTCCAGTCTGAGCGTAGTGAGGAAGAAAAATTAGTTGTGAGACAAATGAAACATCAGTGGAGGATAAGGGAGAGAAGAAAACTGATGAAGAAGCAGACGGAAATGAGACAGGTGAGAGATGAGGAGGAGTTGGAAAAATGATTTATTTATACATCTTTCAGGGAAGTAAAAGGAAGAGGCACTTTACACAATCGTTTGGCATCTGAGCCCATATGGGCAGCTGATTTCTTCTATTCATCAAAAAACAGAGAGTCAGATTTGATGCTGGACTAATGAGGATTGGTCAGCTCATCTGGCTCTGTCAATAGCACATGCTGAGCTCACAGTCTGCTCTCCCGTGATGGCGTATGTATAACTGATGTATAACTAAATAATAGATGATCGTTTTAACTTTTAATGCACTTTGAGGCAGAGTAAGAGTCCCCCTTTAGTAGCGAGCCAGCAGTCTTGCTTAGTGTATTTATGGTTGTGGTTCTTGTGGTGATGAGGGTCATCTTTAAACAACGACTCTATGCGCTGTAAAGCCAGCTGTTTTCCAAACTCAAAACCTGGACTAATTTTATTTCCACATGCATCTAAAAGGATGGTAGATCTTGAGGTGAAGCTGACTCTCCCTTTTGCTTTAAGCTCCACTGAGTGAGTCGGCTTGTTTTATTATTTTTCTAAGGTGTGAAAATGTAATTACACTCACCAACGAGCGCTTGTTCTAATCTGAATTAAGGAGCAGTGATTCTTGGTGAGGTGAAAAGTTTGCGCTCTGAATATAAATGCCTCATCTGCAGCAGTGGACAAGCTACTTCAAATGGACGGCACCTTTTTTTAGTAAGGACTGCAAGCAACACATGAATTTCTATGAACGAGGCCAAGGCCACACTTCATCAGCTTTGAATTAATTATCAGATACTGCAGAAAACTTAACATGTTTCATTCACAAGCGTCAGAATAACTGATGTCCTAATACTCGCCACACAGCCCTGGAGGGAATGTTGAGTCAGTTATAGGCAGGGGCAGTGTATTGAATCGCCCAAGCGTTTTATATGTGACACAAAGACTCATAAACAGCAAAAGCCCTTTCGAGGGAAGTGAGTGCAACAAGAAGTGAGCCATCTGTTCTTCCATCTTTGTGAGGACCAGAAAAAGAACACCAGTCCTCATATACAATCCTTGAAGCCAGCACAACCAGCTCATTCGAATTAAAGCAATCGTCCATCTCTTTTTGCAACAATTGTAGAGATGTTGACGTATACTTCTTTGAAAAAAAAAAGACTGCCGGCAGCAGATGTGGGTGGATATTGAATTTTGATCCTGTTAGATCTTAACACAGCTTATGAGACTATCAACCATGCAGTTTTATCTGACTGTTTACATATGCGGGCAAGTGTCATTAATACCAAACTGGGTCAGGTCTACAGCTGGAGCATCATTTTAATTGTTAATTAGTTGATAACATTTTTCTTTTCAGCCTTTCTTTTGGATTGAACGCTTTTACAACACTTTTCTTACATTTTCCTCACCAAATGAATCATTCTGAAGTCAGTGAGAAAAGAAGCAGACTTTGTACAAAGAATAATGAACAGAAAGGCATCTGCAGCTCTTACCGTCAATGAGGTATTTTTTTCCTCACTGAAAATTATGTTTGCTATAAAGTGTCACAAAAAATGTCCCTATGGTTAAATTTTAGTATCTGACTTTTTTTATATTGTTTCTTTTTGTTTTTTATAATTCAATACCCTTCAGTCACCCTTCACATCTGCAAATATCATGTCCTCCAGTTTCCTAAAAACCATGGTTTAGAACATGCAACATTTGTAACCTGACAGAAATGATATACTGATTTAACTGATTTCCATTTAAACTCTCAAGTGGTACATCTAACCTTACGTTTTTGGACTTTCAAAAACCATTCTTCAATCTACAACATACTTGGAAAAGGTTTCCCATACCTGCATCTATACTGTCCAGCTTTGTGAACTCAGGCATCAGTGAAAAACTTCAGCTGCTTAGTTCTCAACAGGCAGAAAAAAGAAGACCACATAATCCTCTTCTTATAATTATTGACGTCAACACTCTGATCTTTATCTACAAAGCAGTCTGAGGTTGCTTTCTGGTATACGTCTATGAACTTATGACCTCTTAGATGTCAGAGTGCAGCCTCAGATCATCTGATGAGTCTTCAAAGGGAGATTTTTGCAAACTCCCCACAGCCAAAGTTTGCAAACTCTTTGACTTCAAAATATTTTCACAAAAATCATTATTTTCAAGCTTTCACTTGTTCACTGTATTTTTATTGCCCAAGATGAACATTCAGTAATACTCCCAATGACGCCTTAATCTGGTGTGTTATTTTTTTAGCCTCAAACACCACTTTACCCTCAAATATGGACTAAATCCTTTCACCTGACTCATTTGATTGCTGCTGGCATTCTATGCTACAGCTGGGCATATGCTGAGCGACGTTGGTTGGATTTATATTTCCTCCAAATATATTATGAATCTTTATTGTTTAACTACACCTTTATTATCCACTTATTCTAAAGTAAGTTTAAACCTTCCTACACTGACAGTGAATCTGATAAGGTCACTTTACGATGGATTTTAACTTAAAACCCCAAGCCTAGGCAAACTTAGAATGAACAAGGGAACAATAGAAGCTATCCGCACTTTGAAGGTTTTGCCTGTTCCATATACTCCACATGCTGCACTAAAGTATACAATAGGGAGACATTCAGCTTGATATGGGAGAACAGAAATATACCCAGAAATGTATAAAAGACAAACATAAGGGAGCAAAATGAGTGTATGGTGGGATATAAAATAAGTTATACAAATAAAAAGCAAGGCTGCGAGTGAAATGGACTTCTGATGTTAACAATGAAAGAAAGAGCGGGCACATGAGTGATGGGAAAGATAGAAAAACAAAAATAATCTTCCCAATTCTCAAGGGATTCTTACAGCTTCAGCTTACAGCACAGCTGTACACAGCTCTTATAGCTTATGTACATTTGTTTCATGCTTTTTCACCAACCACCCACAGAGAAAATACATCCTGGCACAACTCAAGAGATCAATATGGCATCAAGATTTGTGTTTGTGAACAGATATGACAGAACAAAAAGGGTTGGAGAACAGATAAAACAGGCAACGTTACATAAAAAACAGAAAATATCATGCAATAATTATCCCATGACTATGTCAGGCAATAAAAAGAGAGCAAACTGAGAAAAAACAAACAAAAAAAAACAAAGCATGACAATTAATAATGACAAAGTTTAGTTACCACAAGTAGAAGAGGACATAGTCAACATAGCTACCTAAAAAAGCAAGGACACAGATGCTGATGGCGAACATGGAGCTGAGGCTTAGGCTATTGCCGTCCACGTTGTGGAACACGGCAAGCGCCACCTCGCAGTGCCGTCCCCGGTAGCCCTCGCTGCAGTGGCACGAGTAGCGGGATGGAGAATGAGCTACGCAGGTGCCGTGGCGACACGGCCGGCTGGCACACAGCGTATAGATGCACACTCTGCCCAATGAGCTCTCTTTGGTCATGTGGCCTGGAGGGCACCTGTGCAGAGAAGATGAAGAACTATAAAGCACAGACATGAGCCACTTGGGAAACTGTCAGATAAAAGGAACACTGAATTCCACAGAGCTATGAGGCCTAAGCCGATAGAGTAGAAATAAATCCCTCAGGAGTTAGGCCTCTTATATCTGATTCAAAGATATACTCTTTGAAGGTTACAGAGTGTCGACTGTAAATGAAATAAAGAACAGAAACCGAGAAGCTAAGATTGGCTTTGCAGTAGTAGTCCCTCAGTATATTTGTACAAAATATCCTCTGAATATCATTCACCCCTACTCCCAACTTCTCTCAGTGCTTTGTATCCCGAGGCTGTGCCGCAATCACAGAATATGGATGTCAAAGTCCCTGCTGGTTTTGAGTCTTGAAATCACAGCAAGGAGACTTAGTGGTCCTGCAGAGTTTAAAGGGGCGGCCAGGACTCAGACACTCACCACTGTTATACACTATTCTGTCAAGTTGAAACCCAATAGAGCTTTTTCTCAGCATACACTTTGATTTATTATCATAGAGGCATAGATTTATTATCAATTTATGAAAGGCTGTGCATTTACATGCTGGTTCAATGTCATTGCTTATTGGCACTCTTAACCAAACTATAAAAAGGTTTACCAATGCTTGCCTTGAGTTGACTGGTTAGTGTTAGTTTGTAGTACTTTGGTTCTCTGCTAAAACAGTGCACCCTCTTAGTTTTGCACCGCTTGAACATAAAAAGCCCTCTTTTGTTTGATTAAGAGGTCCATGCTGCAAAGCTGCAGGAGTCTTACCGTGTTTGTTGTGAATTTTCTTTTTTTTCTTCTTTTTTTTTCTTTTATTGTCTATTGTCTAGTTAGGCCTCAAAACGTGAGGTACTGGACTTATGGATGGCACTCATATAGCCAATAGCCAATGTTACAGTTATGAAACTGGCTTTTCTATGTCATAATTGGCTGAAGAAATAGCTCCTGTTTCCTTGTTTTCACTTATGTGAAATATTACACTTGTAGTCTGGTCACAAATGATTTGACCTCTGGCTATTTTCTTTTTGTGTTACATAGCTGAAAAATGCTAACTGAATGCTAACCTAATGTGAAGCTGTGAAGCAACTGTAAATTTTTACTCTGCACATAAATTACTGTAGATTAAAAGCACCATCTGTAGTAAATTTATTCTGTTTAAGTTTTCTGTTACTGACTTATTTTGATACAATCTGAGTTTTGGCTTTACTATTTTTTTTACAAGTAAGGTTATGTTATGCATTCCTTGTTCTCTCAAGCCATGTATGTAATTTTGCACAGAACGGTCTCATCGTGTTGGGTTGTTTATCCTGCATATTTACAGTACCTGCACTCATGGTGTCTCCAGAGGTCCACGCAGACCAAGGGAGGAGAGCATTGATGCTTTCTGCAGGCATCTGAGGTGCAGCCGACAGAAACACCCTGCAATGTGACAACCTGACGCCCCTCCGACGGCTGCTCGGGATCCAGAGGGATGGGGCGTCCGTTGATCCTCACATCTCGTAAACAGCCTGGTGAAGAAATAGAGAAAGGGAAGAGGAAACACTAGTCCTCAGGCAGAATCTTTTATAGGCACACATTTACACGACAGCAGGGTGTACCCTCAGATGCGCAGATACATATACTGACAATCAGACTCACCGACACACCTGCAGACCAACACTCTCACACAGTCAGACACACAAACAGCCTCCGGCTAAGCTGTCAGCATGTTTTTTTGGGGGGGTATTTTCTCTGCTGGTTACTCACACTGTGGGATATATCAGGTCTAACACATAATGTAAATACAGTACATATCAATGCCACTGACTCACCCTCTCTCATCTGTTCATAACTGAGGCTTAAAAACACAGAGCCGGCTTGGGAAATATAGAAGCACCAGTAAGGGGTGAAGATAAGGATCAAATCATTTGCATCTCTAACTGTGAGCTCCACTTCTTTGAGTAAACACAGCCTATTCATACATTTATCAACTATCACATTTCTCCACTCATCTTACACTTCATCCACTCATTTATTCTATGATACATCAGCAATGGAAAGTTTTCAGACATTTCAACTTTTTTACATTACGGTGTGTTTTAATCTTCTCTCAGAGTGGATTTGATCAATTTTTTCATCATTAAACTATACACAGTGCACCACAACATCAAAGTAAACACAAGTTAATGGAGTTTTTTGTGAATTTATTGAAAATAAACGACTAAAATATACCATTCACATAACTATTTACACACTTTGCACACAGTGGAGCTCTTATGCATCGTACTTCAATCACTGATCCTTGAGATACCTTGAGATAAGTTGACTGAACACATCTGTTCATTTGTGTCCTTGAACATAATTTGTAAAGACCGACACAAGACTGTGTTAACACACAGATCTGGAGAGGGGTTTCTCAAACCAAATTTACCAGAAGATACATGAATGACTTTTAGACCATGAGAAACAAAATCCTTTGATTTAACTATTTAGCCACAATTCCAAATGTGGTGTTTGAATAAAACCAGGCCCTGAGCACCACTTAAATAATGTTGACTTACAATCAAACATGTTGAAGGCAGCAACATTTTGTAGGAATAATTTCTGTGAGGGAGATGGATGCAGAAAAATATAGAGCTATAATAGAGAATATAGATACATTTCAACAACAACAGCAACCCAAAGTATACAAACACTCTCACAAACGTACTCTGTGAATGTCTTGAAGTGACCCAGTCAGATTTCAGAGCTCAACCAGGTAGAGAAAAACTGAAAATGGCTGATACTGCCAATCCAACACTGTTAGGTTTTAATGTTTTTGTCAAGACTTCCAAGAAGAAGGTGTACAAAACTTGTGGGCGTTAAGCACCTCAGGCTCTCATTACTACTGAGGGCACTTTAATCAGGTTTCATATTCAAAATTTAAAGTGGTCTCGAGAAATAGTTTCCCAGTCTTTCTGCAGGTCTTTTAAAGTTTTTCCTAAGACTTAAGCTGATTTTTAAATCATTTTCAGACCAGTCCTTGTATTCGGCAGTTTTCACTAGACTGTTTACCTTTTTTTTTCTTTGTTTGTTAAGCCACTTAGCACTGACCTATGAATCGATCAAGCATGAAAAAAACACCTAATTTAAGGGGTTAACCAGTGTTGTATCTATATACAACATCTATATCTATATCTACATACAACAGACAACTAAGGAAAGAACTATATTTAAATTGTCTTTGGGCACTTGTTACTAGCACCCTATTCAAAAGTATACAGCACTGTGAATCTCAGTCAGTTCATCAACAAAATCAAACTTTTGTAATCTAAATTGAAAGGGCCTCGAAATTTTACTGTTAGCACTGTTTCACACTGTTGGAAATAATTCAAACTATGTCAATACGGAGAGTTAAAAACATTTCTATTTTGTTTCTTTGTGATCAAAATAGGAAAGCAGACACCTACCAAGGAAGCTGTGGTTGTGTCCAGATGGAAAAGAGTTTCCAAGCATCACCACAGAGGGATCAATAATGATCTCCTGACTTCGGCCGGGTGAGGCTGTCACTTCTTGTCGTCCTCCACCTCCGTCCAGTCTCAGGGTGAACTCTTTTCCATACCGATCCAGCTCCACCTCGTGCCACTCCCCATCATCAAGCCGAAGGTAGGGCAGTGTGATGTTGTAGACTCCATCTCCCAAGTTGTAGAAAACAGCCAGCAGTCCTTGAATAACCTGAGATACACAGTAGGGCTTTACTGATGTGTGTATACATTCTAAGAGGAAAAGTATGAAACATATTTTAATATTCAGGAGCGGCTTCACATTAAAGGCATCGTAACTACTACTGAGAACTATTGTGCTCCTCTGAAAGAAGCTGTTCAGTTTTGTCAGCGGCTACAGTAACACTATTTTTGTTAGTCTAGATTTTAAGACTTGTGAATAAAATTGCAAAATAGGGTGACACAAATCCCAGCAGACTGACAGTTTGACAGACCTGGATTCCTTTGATATTGTGCCGTGTTGATAGGCAAAAACAGCTCTTGAGCATAAGAACATTAAAGGAAATAGGGCAGGTCCCAAGGTGAAGAAAAGGCAGCTAAGGTTGAGCAAGGCGAGAATTGTGAAATTTAACCACCCAGACAAGTCTCTCTGTGGTGAGCATGACAGGAAATGGCACGAAAATTTCTGTGGTAAGAATTAATTCAGCAATTTTGCAGAAATGAGGTTTTCCCGAGACGCTATACACATCACTACATGCCAGAGTCATCCCGAAGGGAAAGTATACATGAAACAACAATTATCTTCAGCAGTTAAGGATGAGCGAACAGAATGGACTGAACCAATGTGAGGCACCTATAACTGCAGCTTGCTTGTACTTGTCCAAAGCTTAATTGGAAACAGTAGAGCTAGATAATTCACATTCAGCCTAGCTTGCATTAACTATTGCTCCCTCAGCATGAGCATCTCAAATGTGCATTTCCTACTGGACACACAAACACACACACATTAAAAGCTGACTGGGCTCTCTTTATAGCTTCATACCCAAACAAGTCCACAGCAAAAATGTGCAAAGGACTCAATAAATATTCAGGTAAAATCCGATAACATAAACTTTTGCATCACACCCGGATATATATCGTGTCACCACAAAGCAAAAAATGTTCAAGCACGTATTTTGAAGTCTGAACTTTGACATTTCACAAGGAAAAAAAGAACATCAATTTCAAAGCTATGATTTTTTTATCCTTTTTAGGGGTTACTGGTCTTTGACAGAAACTGCAATGCATCTCAGTCACTCCCCAAAAAAATCTTCACTGACTGCATTGGATAAATGTTTTCTTTACAGAGACCATATTCCTCAGAGAGCTCCATGCTGTTTATACCCAGCTAGCCCCTGGTAACCTCTGTGTGAAAGTGTGGTTATTTATTCAGTGTGCACTCCATTCCACATCTACCCTTAAGAGAGAAAAAAAACGGGCAGGGAGGCAGCCCCTTAAATTGGAGCTTGTTGTCGGAAAACACAGCAGGGTTTTGCTCAAGTGTTTCTACGAGCTTTGGGACAAGAAGACTGAAAATGTTTCAGTGTGCTAGCTGCAGACAGACATCAGATGCTTTATACAGCTCACCAGTTCAGTTCCAGAGAGGCTTTCACAGAGAGGCTTCACAGCCGTCATACTGCACACTAAAGACTACAGTCTTTTCCTTCTCCTGTCACTGAGGGACTGCAACAAAGGAGGGGTGTGACATTGTTTTCCCTTATGTAGCTTAAAAACCAAAAGAAAAACAAGAGATGACGATTTAAACAATGCTTTCTGACAAATAGCAGGCACTGGCACGGAAAAAAAAAGACGTTTTATATGAAAGACCAGTGGTGTGAAATCCACAATAACATAGGCAGATTCAGTGGTAATAGGTGGCCTGTGAGTGACAGTCCTACCAGAGAAGTTTGCTTCCAGGTGGTGTTCCCACTTGGCCTGTCAGCTGATGAGACCAAATGCTTTGACAGGGAATGCAGCCTTCATAAACTCTCAGAAATGTGTCAGCCAGGAGAGACACTATATCATGGAAAATTAGAAAGTGAAGTAGACTAGAAATAACCCCCTCTAGTTGTGGCAAAACAAGCAGAATGTATGCAGACATGACTTTGAGCTCACCACTTAAAGCTAGCTGTGCCTGAAACTCCAAACTGCTAAGCAGGGGATTTGACCTCCCACTTATTACAGTACACAATCACCCTTCTGCCATACTAAATTGGGTTTGACTCATTAACCAGAAACACGAGTAACCTTGAATAAAGAAGACCTATTCTTTAAATAGAATCTTTTCAAAAACAACATTCTATAGGCCTACCAAAAGGCCCTGTTGAGAACATACATATGTCAGTCACCAGCCCCCTCAGTATCCACCCATATGTCTCCAAACCTCATATTACTCACTCTCAGCCTGACAAGCATCCGAAGCAGTGGTTTACAGGCTGTAATCATCATTTTAAGGCTCACAAACAAGACAATCACAGCTGTCAAGGTGGAGGCAAGTTACCAACCATGACTCACCTCTAAACGTAGGTATTCACTCTGTTCCTGGGACAGCAGGCTTAGGATGACACCAGCAGCGACACGCGTCCGAAGCCCAACCTGGACTCTAGTCTGTCGCGCGGGCAGAGACCACAAGAGCTGGATCTGAACATGGCTCCGGCCGTCAAAGGAAAACTCTGGAGCCACTTGTCAATCAAAAACACACAAGGCTTGCTCGATAAGCTGTCACATGGGAAATATATGCAGGAAACAGATTGAGGGCATGTTTATGTGCAAAAGTTCTTTCATGTAAGGTTATCTTCCTACACCCGCAAGTTACCAATTTGGTTCGTCCACTTTATAAGATTCAGATCTAAAACAGACTGAAAACCTCATTAAAAAGAAACTCCACCTGCTTACCTTCATTACACTGTGCGCCAGTAAACCCTTTTTCACACAAACAGCTGAACGAGCCCCACTCCCCATGACAGTGGCCCCGCTTCCCACAGGAGGGAAACTGCTCTACATTGGTGCAATGGTCATCAATAAGACTGCAGCCCGGCAAAGTGTTAGAGGATTCAGCAGGGGAACCAAGGTCATAAAGCTGGATGGTAGAAGAAAAAGAGCAGATTTGAGAAAAATGTATGGAATGAAGGGAAATTAAATAGTTTAATTCTCTGTCCTTGCAATCCAAGTAGATCAGTGAAAAGAACTCTGTTTACAGATTGAGAAAAATATGTCCTATCATATGTATGAAACATCTTATACCATCATTACCATCAAGAAAAAGATCAAATACGTTCTTTCTGAGCCAAAGTAATAGGTTTAATCCAAAAAAATTGAGAAATAATACAGATAACTAATATCTGCCATATATCATTAGAAGTGTGACAATTTAAACCAAATGTACTTCATACATAATTAATCACTTAAGATAAAAAACAGGATAAAGTGTCTTATCAAGGTGTTGGGCTACAAGTTTCACTTTATCTTGGCATTGATCACATTATAAATGTTAGATTAGATTCATAGCTGATGGGTGTGCATTTACCTAGTGTGGTCCTGCTTGGGGCATCTCACAACTGTTTCCACATTTAAAAGCAATCTCTAAAGTTTCTCAAGGCTCCCATTGCTCCCGCCTTCAGACATATAGTTGATTAATGTGTGTGTGTACTGATACTGCAATTTGTTATGTGTCTGGCTGTGTGATCATTTTGATGTGTTTTGGGATTTTAATTATTATGTGGTGTTTAATATAAGCTGGGTGTATGCTTTATTGATTAAGGATTCACTTCTTTTATGTTGTTTCATGTCTAATGCAATATAAAGGATTGGTATCTCCCACAGTGCTCCATAAGTGCTCAGCTAAGTTAAGATTTGGTTGTTACAAAAGCCCTAGCACAAAGTTCATATAATTTTCATACTCAGACCATTAAGTGTGGTTCAGGATGGGGACATTTTCATTTTAGGGCGGATATCTTTCATAACAAGTTTGTTCAGATTTGTAGTGATGGAAAACCCAAACCATGATAGCAAATGCACCTCATAACACAGCTACCAGATCCACTCTCAGTAGGATCAAGGGTTCAGGTTTTTTCATTTTATTTTTCTCCTCAAGAGTGCGTTGTGAAAACACAAATGTCACAAAATAATTAAACTGTAATGATTCACTGAAAAATCAAGCCGTCATATTTCTGCAACCAACAAAGTTAGCAGCAGTAAACTGATGTTATTGAACTTTCAGCAAGTCAACAAACACAAGCAGAGACAAAGGAAAAGCCTTTGAGCTTTTTCACCAAAATACATTCTTATAGACTTTTCAAGATTAAAATGTAGGAACGTTCAGCAAAACTTAAACTAATCCCATAACAACTACTTACACTTGAATGGATCTCTTATAATGTTTTTCTGATGTCCCTCAGAATAACATATTACTGACATATAGCGTTCTATATTCTGAGGGAGGCTTTTGATTTTGTCATTTGAGGTCTTTTCTTTGTGAAAGAGACATTGTAGACAGCCTGTGAGAATCTGATCAGAGGAAAAGGTGATGTGCGAAGAATTTCAGCATTCATCAGGTTTCCCTGTGCAGCCTTGAGGTCACATTTACATTCTTATTAAAGTTGAATCCTCCATCACCTGTGAGGCCTGTCATCCAAACAGCTAAAAAACAAAAGGGTACAATACAGCAATCCATTCTTCCAGCCATGCACATGAATTAAATCCAGCTCGCTCTATACTTTACCTTGCTATCCACAAGTACGTTTCTTATACACCCAGAAAAGTGCTTGTGCTGCAGCTGTGGGTATTCATACGATATGTTCTCATTGACTCCTCCAAGCTGCAGCACATGACTCCCATTCAGGTACCTAGAAAACAAGAGCAACAGAAGAATGTGAGCTGAAGAAAAAGGGGCTTCATGCAAGTTCTCATGGTTACAATCTAAAACCCAGTTCATAAAATAAACAAAGACTGACTGCACACAGATGGAATCAAGTAAATTTACACTCCATATAAGCTATCTAGCTTAAAATTCAGTTTCCCTCATTTTTTGCTGAGGCTGTCATCATTTTTACTACCTTCAGGAAGAAAATGTGACACCTTATTATTGTTCTTTTCCCCCTATTTTGAAAACACGCATGACAGGTAAATTACATTCAACAAAACCAATCCAAACAAAAGTGGTTTGCTACAGCAACTCTGCTCTTTTCAAGTCTGAATGTACAAAGTGATAATTCTTCTGCCGCCAAGGCAAGAGTCAAAGGAGAGTCTCAGCAGTATTTTCTAGTCCTGCTTATTTTCATATCTGTTTATCTCTCAACAAGTTGTATTTTCTAAAACTTAATAAGACAGTGCTGCATGGGCAAATGAAGAATCCATTAAATTAGTTTAATGCCATTACTATTTGCAGCGGAAATACTGTGAATAGGACATAGTGAAAAGGAAAACTCATAAAATAATGATGCAACATATAACGAGTAAAGTGGGAAAACCAAGGCCATGGTGGGGGTAAACAAGCAAAATAGGCTATGAACACAAACACAGTCAAAGATTAATTTCAAGGATTGTGTCTGAAGATTTTATCAACATTTTCTTCTCTCCAGAGTGGTAAATTGGGAACCAGTCTCAATCACAACCTGATTCAGTTTGAACAAATAATACAGCTTGTATGCACATAAAAATACATATTTTTTGGAACATGAATGCCTCAACATCTTTTTCATATTCAGGGACCATTACGAGTTCTCATTTTATAATATATCACTTGTGATAGAATAATACTGACAATAGTTTTGCTTTAAAAAGTCTAAGAAATTTAAGGCAAGAACTGAATCAGTGACAGTTTAATACAAAACAGTTCACATTACCTTTCAAGCAAAAGTAGAAAACTTTCTCTGAACCAAATGTTTGATAATTCATTAACTGTGTGATTAATTAGTTTTGCCTGGCAGCAATTTAAAAAAAAATAATTTAATTAAAAAAACACTGATCATTAAAATGTAACTAGACTATCAGCAATCAAAAAAACATATCCTAAATTCACCGATCCACCGATTAGTTCCCGTTTGGTTATTTCCAAGCCATGTTGACATAGTGTACATGACAGAAGATCCTCAGTATACAATACTAAAATCAAAACATAAACAAATTTCTGAATTCTTGATCTTCATTTTTACAACACAGCAAGCTGCTGTTGGTATGACTGCTGATGCTCCACTCTACAGATGGCTATTTAGCCTGGTGGGAGCATGGGACCTTTAGACACTGCCCCTTTGGGCCATGCATCTATTCTGGTTTAGAAAACAGCGAACAGGAGAAAACACAAGTAGATTAGTTTTGTTGTACCACAATTAAAGCCCCAGAAGGCTCGCTGGAGAAATTCTGAACCATAATTGTGACCTACTTCAAAACAAATCTAACCACATTTATTCATGTGTGTATTGTTCATTGAAAATACTGTGTATTATTTATCACATGATTTAGACCTGGGGGGTTATTATAATTGGCTCGCTTTAAAATTGGAAGAGCCACCTGGATTTTATATTGTTCACCTACTTTATTTAATTACTGATCTTACTTGTCCCTGTTGGGTGTGACCCCTCGGATTTCACAGGAAGAGCGGTCCTCTGTCATCGCCCATGAGTCCACACCTTCGTTCTCCATTACAATCGCACCGGAGCATCGATCCAGAGTGAAGCGTATTTCCTTTAAATTGGGGGAAAGGGAAGAGAGATGTCACCACTGCTGCATTCGGGGAAAGCGGAGTGTACTGCTGCCTGGCACTCTCTAAGAACTGCAGCCTATATTCCAATCTGACATATTCTCTGCCCACAGGGAGAAAAAGCAACAGCCGTATAGGGGCTTTGGCATGAATGTACTTCTCTTACTTTACTGTTGCTCCTCACATCAAGGTGATGCCAGCGTTTGTCAGCCACTCCACCATTATTTGTTAACTGGAGGACCAGGGTTCCAGAACCATGGTTGATTTTAAGGCTAGGCGTCCCTCCAATCAGCTCTATGAAAGATAGTGATCACAATTAACACTAGCCACTCAAAAGATCATTATTTGATGTGGATGGAAATATTGGGGAAAAAAAGGAAACGAAAACAACTCTTAGAGACATGTAGAATGATAAAAACATTGGCTTGCTGGCAGAGATAAAATATAAAGGCAGGGTCAATGAAATAAGAACTGACGAAAAGCACAGTAAACCAAAATAAGAAAAAAAGAAAGAAAATTAAAAAAAAAGAAAATTGGCAAGATACAAATAACTATTCTGTGCAGGCACAGATTGAAAAGAAAAACAATATATGAAAGTATCTCATATCAAAACAAAAAATAAACAGAAGGAAGGAAAATAGAACACAACACAGCTGGAGTGTAGCAGAGACTCTAAGTGGCAGTGGAAACATGTAATAGAAAATAGTTGGACATGATTTTCATATAGGAAATGAAATCCAATTAAAGTTCCATTTCACCCGAATTGCTGTTCACAGTTAGCTCTGTGGATTATTCTGTGTACTCTCTGTGTAATGACATGTTACTGCAGATTTCTTTTATATCTAATTTCTAACTGATGTATGCACAACAAATATCACTGAGTTCATGTTTATTATAGTTGGATAAAGGCAGAAACAGATACTCTGAAAGGTGAATAAAATAAAAATTTGGGTGAAATGAGTCCTCGTAAAATATGAAATAACTATTAGGTTTGCAAATTATCATCGAAATTATCATTTTTTACATATGCAAACATAATGACCATTTACACAGCAGCTGCTACAGAACTGTGATCAAAATCCATGTTTTCGATATTTTTTTCTTATCGTTGTCACGGTCCTGCACTGGTTGTTGGTGTTTTGGGGTGTTTTTTCCCTTTTAGCACTAAGTTGGTCTGAGCAGGCTTGGAATCCATTCTCCTGGATGGTGTCAGGGCTTCGGCTCTCCTGGTACTGCACCTGCTCTCATCACTGGAGCTGCTTTTTAAGAACCAATTTGTGTACCCAATCGCCAACAGATTGTCAGCTTCAGCAGCATGGTTATCAGGCCACTTGCCAACATTTCCCTGAGTAATGTTTTCTCTTGTGCAAACAAACTTTCTCCTGTAGGCTACCTCCTAGTATCTCCCTGTTGGTCAAGAAGTGGCTTATTCACCTGTGCTTTCTACCAGTCTCCTTCGTGTAAGCCTGCTACTGTGAAAGACTTCCTGTTGATTACTTACCTCAACTACTTGCCTGCCTGCCCATCTTCCTACAGCTCCTCACTCATTGAGGGTAACCACTGGCTCCCCTCAATATCTCTTTGACATTCTTTACCAGGACATTAATTGAAGCTAAACTATTCTGGATACACCGGATTATCACCTTCTAATCATTCCTTGACTTAACACACCTCTCCTCTCCTTCGGTGACTCAGACCCCGTAACCAAACTGTTTTCCAAACTCCCTGATTCCCCAGCACAATCTCATCTGTTAAACAAACCTTTTACACTTCACGTCTTCACTGGGTTTTGCTTAAGAGTCCACATTACTTTGGCTGCCCTAGCCATGACAATCATGATATCTATCAAAAGCATAAAAATCCAGTATCACCTTACTACACAAGTATACCACGCATTTATCATCATCATATGATCATCGTGTCTACATGTACAAGTACAGCAGTATTTCAATATTTACCTAGTTAAGACCTTACTCTGAATAAAACGATCCTATTTAAACATAATTTTTTATAACCGTAACCAAATAAGGGCACTTTTGGTTTAGGAAATACTTGTTTTAACATATGTAGAGTTTGCCGATCTTAATCAGATTTTGTAGACATGCACCTCGATCGCACTAACAGAGATTCCAAATCCACTAATTATGTGATTATAATAATTTTTTTGTTTTTTGTTTCTGTCTCAAGATCTGGCAACACCAGCTCGTCTGAGTTCAGTGCAGAACAAAAAGGCTGCGATAAAAAGAAGATGCACTGTTGGGCCGACTAAGACACCCAAGTAGGCTAAAGGCCAGAACACAGGCGCTGAATGACACGAATCTAAACAGTGGCTCCTACTATTTTCTACTTTAACAACCCACGAAAGCAGCAGCTGGCCCCACAACAGAATGTATGATGTGTTGTCTGGCGTAACTTCTGAATGATGTCCTATTATCAAGCTTCGCCGCACCTGAAGAAACACATTTTTAATTAATTATACCCACTCCATGCAAGAACATCCATCCCATAGCAGCTCTTCTTCTATGTGTTTTAGAAGTTTTTTTGTGAAACGTTTTTTCCCCCATAACTTTATAGCAGGGCTGTCACTTATCATGTATTTGTAAAATGGATTAGTTTTTTTTTATTAAAAAAATGAATAAACTTACCTTTAGAATCCACAATTCAAATTAAAATCTTATCCGAAATATTGCTGTTTAAGTGTCTCACTAAATGTCTCACTTTGGCAGAAAACCCCTTTATGGTAGACTTTTTTTTGTATAATACAAATATTTTCTGTGATGTAAAAGTAATTATATACTTTATAGGCGAAGCTCATCTTAAATCCCACCAAACCGTACAGCTTTGCCACCTGCTGACCTAAACCGGTACGCTACCTGCCTTGTCCCTTGTAAGATATAAAATGTAGGACTTATAGTAAGTTTAGCCTCTGTGTTGTAAGAAAAAATATTAAAACATGGTAGCCTACCAGCTATGCTATTTTTAAGACATCCAGCTGGCATACCAAATACCCTTACTCAGTTTAAAAGTTTAAAACATTTACTCCTGTCCTACACTTGGAAGGTCCTGTTTAGTAAGTCTTTGTGTCAGCAAGAATTAACTGTGCCGATGGGTCCTTCAGTGAGACATTGGGTGCCTTCCCAGTTTTTCCCTGTGAATTGGTTTGCACAGGGTATTACTACCATAGAGGAAAAAAAAAAAAAAGCTCAGTTAAAAGGGAACTGTTATCTGTGACGCTGGGAGAAATTAGTAACGATTCATTACTTCACCAAAGGATGACACAGAAGATTAGTCATTGGGCCTGGTTGGTGTGCCAAAAAATATTCGTGTTTGTTAGTGAAGTAACATACACTTTGTTGTTGTTATTTAAGAAGTTAAGTTTTCAAAAAGTGCTAAAAAATCTTGGGAAACAAGCTATTGTTGACCATATTACTTTAAACTTTCATTTTAATAGTCTGCAGTGAAATCACCACTGTAGCAGTAACAGATATCCAGGGTGATTGTGTTACCGGGGTAATACACAGAAGGAAGGGTTGGGAGAAAAAATACCCAGTACCTGATGAAGCATAAAAGTACTTTGCTTTTACAACAAAAACTCACATATTGAGTTTGAATGTTTAGAATAGAGAAATTTTTGTTTTCTAAGTATTTGACCTCTTTTTGTTGCATTTTTAAATCTAAATTAGGAATCTATTGTGGTGTCACAATTATATATGAAGTCAATGGAACGAAGTATGTTTGTGATTAAATCCGAAAGGTCAAATTCTCAACCTGAGCAAACAATTTGCATGACACTTTGTTCGACAGCCTATCAGTGTCGAGATTCTTCAGACTTTAGGCTACGAGGTTAATAATGGAAATACTGTATATATTTGCTACTTGATTTACAGCTATCATTTGTATTTTATAACAAAGCAATTTAGGACTAAAACCAACGAGATTAACCAACAAATTTTGGGGCATTTTGAGGATTTCTACAACAAGTACAAGGCTGCAACAGAAGTTGCCTTGCTCATTTTTGAAGTTGCAAATAACATTGCTAAACTGGGTGGTATCTCTGGAGGTAACCCCTGCGAACCATGCCACAAAAACAACCGGGTGCCGGGTGCAAGAAGGTAACTGACATTCCTTGTCAAGGGAGCAAGGGGTAGGTTGTACCACGCATCTGGATTAAAAATTGCTGTTCAAAAGCACAATTACATCCTTGACATTGAACTGGGGTATACATGACAAAGTATTACTTACATTTTTAAGAGTGAAACCGGTTAGTCAGTGAAGCATCATATTAAGAGCTTTCTGAACACTTATACTAAAAAATAAAATTTGCCTTTGATTAACGTTCACCAAGTAATTAAACATATAATTAAATTCCAAGTTTTAGAGCACAGAGGCCCCCAGGCACTAATTATCCAGAATCCTTACCTATTGCCATGTAGTCTTCACTGTCCCCAGGTAGAAGAGTGGCCAATGGGCCAGCATACAGCAGCAGCCCGTCATCTCCCTCTGTCATAAACTCCAGTGAAAGATGGCTATCAAAGCATGGCTTTATAGGAGGAAACCAGGCATAACCGTTGCCAAGGAAACTAAGTCTAGTCTGCTGACAATCTGGCCCCTCAAGCTGCGGGGGGCAGTGGCACCTGTAGCACAGAGGAGGGGAAAAAGTGAAGAAAACCAGGACAAAACAAGCGGAAAGAAAAAATCAGTGTCATTCAGTTTTGAGGTCTGAGAAATCTTCACATTGTCAGTTCTCTGGCGTACGAGACAGTCATGTTTATTCACACAGGCAGAGAGGTCTGACTTTGCTTGAACATGCTGGCTGTCAACAGAGAGCGGCAAGAGCACTTTTATCAATCAACTGTTTGCATTAGTGACAAAGCCGCGAATTTTCAGTTCTACATTAAATCAATTAGCTGTGAACACAACATTACTCTGGTTTATTCTTTATCTATCACAGCTGTCTGAGCTGAACTCCCTGGAGACTGTTCATGCACAGCACATCACGTATTCTTTGTTAGGAGATAATTAAATCTATTTCACTCACTTTTCTGTATGCCGGGCCACTGCTGATGTTCTGGACTTTCTTCCACTATCTTCCCCCACCTCCTCCTCAATCTTAAGGTATTACACACTCTGCTAGATTGCCTCCGCTTGTACTTATCTACTTTGATTAGAGCTTTAGTGTTAAGGATCACTGTTCTTGCAGAAACTGGAAATTAAATGTTCTTCATGACTCTCTTGGATCTCTTTGTGTAAGAGGTAAATCTCAATAATCGTACACAAATGTCATAAAGACATGAAGATACATAAGGTGATGAAAAACAACCCATTCAGTTGCAACGATGGCGAGGATTGAGGGGACCGGTTGATCTTACCCTGTCCTCTCCAATGCAGGCATGTGAGACAAGCTGGCTTTGCTGATAATGTCAAAGCCATCTATTTTCATGCAGTGTCTGAAGAAGTCTGCGTGTAAGGGGCTTTTTCTCCCATCGCTGTTTATTGTGCAGAGGGGCAACATATGTCAGGAATACTGATCCATATGCAGCAAAAGGGACGGCTTAGGCTGAGTGAAACCTTGTGCATACATGTGCACACACTGAGCATAGCTCCTCAATCTTTCGCTGCTCTTTCATGTGACTCATGAGTGGTGCCTGTTAAAACCAGGAAGGGTCTCACTGACAATATCTGATTAGCTGCTGTCTGAGGTTTCCAGTTAAATTCCTCTAACAGAGGAAAAGACCAAAAATTGGATTCTTTATAGCTGGTTGACTTTCATATCAACACACATATAGCACATACCGAGAGTTATCTAACACAACATGGATTTTTTATGGGTTTAAGGCTACGTGCCCACGACAACGCTCTGAAGCATAAACGCAGATGTCCGTTTTTTTCCTCCACAATTTATCTGCGTTCTCACGAGTGTCTTGGGGGTGGATATCTGTCTATCCATGGGAACAGGGAAAACGTATAAAACTCATAAAACTCGCAGTTTGCCGATGTAGTATGCACGCCCCGGACGTATAGGTGGCAGTAGCAACAATACCAAAAACGTGTGCAAAAAACGGACTTCTGCGTTTTGAACTGTTCCTATGGCGACGAGAGGTTGGAAAGTTTTCAAGATCTCCACTCTGGGGGGCGTTTGTGTTTTCTCCGTTTTGAACTCCTAAAAACGCCGTCGCCGTGTGCAAGATAGGCACATCTGTCGAAATGTTCTACGTTTATCTGTCGTTACCGTTGTCGTGGGCACGTAGCCTAAGTTGAAACTATCTAAAAGATAATGAAAATAAGTTCTGTACATGCTGTCTTTGAGGACGTGGCCTTTGACAAACTTGCATATTCATGTAAATGGCATTAAGTGAGATTTTAATAAGTTGTGAGCACTGTGGGGGGCAGATTTAAAATAATCCCATTGCCCTATATTTATCTAATCTGAAATGTATGAAATGAAGTGCATGTGTTTTCCCAACATAAGACACCCACAGAGACCTTTACATTTGGAGATGAAGGCCTTTAAACTGACTACAGGCATTGATCAATATTTAATGTTTAATTTAATATTACAAACGTTGTTTATTACCTACTAGGAGGTTTTACAAAACACAGCATACTATGACTTTAAAATTCACAGGTTACAAAACTAGATGCCTTCCAGTTGATCTTTGAAAGATATGGTATGATACAGCATATGGACATATGAACAGTGCTTCCACGGCAAATTCAGTTTGCCTTTTAGAAAATCAGGCTTTTTTCACTTCAGTTTACAATACTGAGGAGTAGCTCAAAACCATTTGGTCTTTAGGGCACTTTTAGTAATCACTTTTACAAGGGATCTGAAGGACTACAGAGAGGACTGCAGTATATAAAGAATATATTATTTATGTCTCTAAACTTTTAAGAGCCTTTTTCCAAGTCCAACTGCAGGCATGCCTCTCACCTGTATCCATTCTGGGTGTCGATGCACGTTCCCCCATTAAGGCAGGGATTATTTGGGTAGGAGGAGCAGGGTTGGTGGGTCATTTCTCTGGCAGCACAGCCACACACAGGCATGGATGTCACTTTCACTGAGACCAGGGATAAAGCACCAGAGTCTATCAAGGTGGGTGAGTCACTGATGGTTAACTGTGTGTAGCAGCCGCCGGATGCCTTGCAGTCGACGTACACACACTCATCGACCTGCACCTGGATCACATTCACACGCAGAAGTGACTCCAGCTGCAGCGAGAATGGAAGAGAAAGTAGGGGGAGACAAAAATGGGATTTACATTAACTGTCAGTGGAGATAACAGGGATTTGGATCTCCAATTTTGGTGGCTAGTTGGAAACAGACATATACCATATGGAGGGACAAAACACCCTCACAATACAAGCAAAAGAGAAAAACAAGGCTTGCAAAATAAGTGATAAAATGGCAAGATAATCACGTTGATGCAGGATGATAACATGATTGAAAGAAAGTGTGTCACAGAGGGAGGGAAGACAATTACAATAGAATGAAAGACAAATAGCCATGAAAGGGTCAAGCTGTAAACAGACAGAAAGTTTGGTGTGAGAATAAAATGGCAGATAAAAAGCCATGTTAGATCTCCTCCTCAAGCAAACAAGTGTATCGCTTGATTTATTACCACAGATCTCTATCAGTCTGACAGTATGTATATATACCTTCTTTTTATGTGCTGAAAGGGCACTGTGCAGTTTCTCAGGGCGCAAATAGCCACTATTAGTGAGCACATAGAAATGGATGTCCACTGTTTTCTGCTCCCTGTCCTCTATGCTGAAAATGTTGATACTTCCAGGTCTAACGGATAGGGTTTCGGATAGGAAGTCCCAGAACACCTCCAGTCGACTCTTCCCCTCCATGTTCAGGTCGATAAACTCTCTCGCTGTAATGCCTAAAGGAGACAAAGAGAATGAAGGCTCGTGATACAGGAACTACTGACTCTTCAATGACAACTAGAGTTGATCAAAGACTATGAAGTTCCTGATTCCATTAGCAAAATAGGTAGCCTAACATCTCCCTCTATTGATCCATTTCATCTCTAGCCCCTTTCACACTGCCGAATAACCCGCGTTTAATTCGCGAATTTAGCGTGTCCGCTGTTGTGTTCACACTGCCGACCCGGGCTGCCGCGTCAACTCGACTCGCCTTTCGACCCGCGTCGGACCCTAGTCTTTTTGCCGAGCCGAGTTTGATGTGAACACAATCGACGCGGGTCGGACGTGGGCGTGACGTGAGGAGTTTAAAAGACAGAATGTACAGCTGATTCAGAACAACAGCGACAGGTGAGGACAAGTTTTACTCTGTTTTAGCCTACATCAAGTTGGAGACATTTTTTAATATGGCCAACTAGGGAGACAAGGAGGTCCGCGAGCTCCTCAGCCCCCGAACAGAGGACGTTATTTTCCGCCACATTTCGGGGACGGTGAAAGATGGACCTCTGCTGTAAGGGCTGGCCAGAAAGATGGGAGAGCGCGGTTTCCCACGCAGCAAGACGCACCGTAAAGTAACATCTCCATGAACTGCATTGCAAAAATGAGTTCTCAAGGTGTCCCGCCATCGTTTGTTTGAAAAATTTGATGCAGACAGGTGTATTTCACCCTACCTCCGACGCATGGCTTGTGCCTACGTCATTGTACACGCCCAGCATTTTATGTGTTTCGTGTGATGCTCTGCCACTAGGCAACTCCCCCTGAACTCGGCTTCAGGCGACACGGGTCACCCTGACACGCCAAGCGTTCACGTTGCTCGACGCGGGTCGAAGGTGCAATTTGGACCCGCTAAGATAGCGGGTCGCAGTGTGAAAGGGGCTACTGACTTGTCCATAAGGTGAATGAGTCTTGACACAGCCCAGTATAAATAACTTGTTTCCTCCCTGACATAAAGTTAAAGTCTTGAAAAACCGCCTTGTACAAAATATTTTAACAACTGACAAAAATCAATCGTATTTGGGTTGCAACCTCCCAGTAATGTCTGGAGAATGTGAGCAGTCATCTTTAATCTCTCAAATATGATAACGACTTGGAGTCAGAGGAATCCATAATGGTCTTTGACTCTGTTCAGCGAATGGCTTTTTAAATGTCAAGGACTTTACCTGACACTTCCAAATTGACCTTTATAACTCAGATTTGATCTGAGAGACTGTCAGAAAAATGAATACTCTAAATATAAACTTCAAAGTGCAGACAAAGAAGAAGAAGAAAACTATTATGAACAAGCAGTGTGAACTGTTGCTTTAAAATGTTTAGAAATGTTAAACAATGCGAGCATAAAAAAAAGCTCTTGACAGCCTATTATTTCAGATTTAACTGGATTGACAACCTGATAATCATTCAATGAAAAGTACCAATTTATTCATGCCTGCGGCAGATGCTGCCTCTTTCAACATCAACTTCAAAACAGAATTTACCAGTGATAACAAAGAAGATTTTTTTTTTTTTTGAAAAAATGATTGAGACTGGGAATCAAACAGAAAGGCTTTTATATGCAGTTCTGGGGTCATGTAATGACATAAGCAGCAAAACAAAGCGCATCTTCTATTCAGCTGCTGATCTGCTGGCACCCTTGGATAATGAACTAAAACAGATTTGTGCCATCAGGTATGTCTGTGTTTCTGCAAACGTTACCTGCCAAACGCAGCGATGCAGATGACATGATGGCCTTTTCCTCCAGCTCCCTGACATGAACCCTGACTCCTGAGATTACATCAGGCCACACCCCATCAGAAACCCCTACCCTCAACCAGTAGCTGCCTGCTGGAGTGCTCTGTCGGATGGTCAGCACTCCTGAGCTCTGGTTCAGACTGAAGTACCTGAGAGAAGAAGAGCAGCCGTGAGGTAGGAAAGGACTGGTTCAGTGTAAGATGACAGAGAATGAAAATAAAAGACAAGTGGCTGTTTATGTTTCTGAGCCTCTTGGCAGAAAGACAAGTGGAGAGCTGGTCAGTGATACTTGGGTGTACTCCAGCAAAAACTGAATGTGAATTAATTTGAACACAATAAGAGGAAACTAGAAAAATTGAAACAACCAAGAAGGAAAAGAGGAGAGAAAAAAAGGGAATTCTTTGGCTCCAAGTACTCCTAAAAATGCTTGATAGTTGTCATGGTAACTATCAGAATTTTCTATATGAATAAAACAAATATGCCAATGGTATTTCTAATCTGATTTTGAAAGTTTGAATACTGAATAGCCGCACAAGGTCCCCAATGTAGTTAAAATGTGCTCGTACAGGCTGATTCATCTTCACAATCTTATGCAGGCTGACAAAGATTTCTCAGTCTGTTTGATTTTCATTGTATTTTCCAGAGTGGCAATTACTGATGATGGCAATTATTAAAATCTTATTGAAAAGTGTGGCATATATGAGAGGTCAGGGAATTTAATCTGAGATTGGGAGGAAAAATCAGATAGACACATTTCAAGACAAGTGATATCATTCACAAAGGCCTTGATGGGGAAATGCAGACTCATCACCAATTCCACTGCCTCTTTAGTGCTCAACTTCTACATTTTGGGCTGTACTTGTTGCAAGGCGCCTCTGCTGCACATTTAGAGATCTGCATGTTTTCAGAAAAATGTATTTAGCAGTGAGCTCTTACTTTGCTGCGCTTGTCTCTAGAGTGTATGTCTTGTTGTCCCAGTCATCTGGATCTGGGGCATACACCTTCCCCAGTGCTGCATTTGCCATCCTTCCTGTTCAAGGTAAACACACACATGCACACACATTGGTTCAGTCAGGACAAAATCTGCTGATGCCAACACTTATCTTTTCGTCCCTCTCTTCTCCCTATCTTGCATTCTTGTGTTCTGTTCTACTTATTATGCTCATAACTGTGGAGTCCCACCGCTGGAATGAATAGGCTCTCAATGCTCCACTTCAGAGAGCGTGGGGCTTAAGGAAGCGAGGCTATCTCAGTATGGATTATGTTATTATCGACCTGCAGTGCCAGAGTATTGCAACTGGGTAAACAATGGCAGCCTGGATGAGTCATGGTGCTTCTGTTTCACACAATTACCAAAACTACCATGTAGCTGTGTGTAGGATCAAAACACTAACAAGCCAAAGTATCTAACCAACTTACCTGGGGGGTGAAAACAAAAACAGGCAAAAGAATGATGATCTTTGCAATAAAGTGAAGTTCATAATAGCTTTAGGCATCGGGCTGGCAAGGGATGAATGTGCTTACGGCTTAAGAAAGAATTTTATGTTATTACCATAACAAAACACTGGTAGAATATAAAGGTAAAAGAGCAATTATGAATTCCAGACTACACCGGGCAGGTATAGCAGTGATAACTATTGCCTTCAGATTTATCCTCAGTTCCCCTCCTCAGTCAAGTTCTGCCTGCAGTGCAAAGCTCTGAAGCAGAAACAAAAAACAAAGAAAGAAATGAGGGTAGGGATGCAACTCACCCTTGCGGCTATGCACATAGATATCTTTCTCTCCTGCCTGATGGGCGTTATCATTATGATCGCCAATAGTAATGGTGAGAGTGTTTGTGGCCGTTATCGGTGGAATGCCACTGTCAATCATTATCACCGGCAAGTGGAACTCGTTCTGCCTTTCCCTGTCAAATCTCCGTAGGGTGGTGAGAGTGGCAGAGCCGTTCCCATGGTCCTGAAGGTGGAAGTCAGCAGAGTAAAGTGACGGCAGAGAGAGAAAGAAAGGAGGACCGTGCTCTGGGGAGTCTCTGTCCACAACATGAAGCAGAGCTGAACTCTGGTTGAGCCAAACCACTTGAGGTGCTGGGCCGTTTTCCCACAGCACAGGAGTGTAGGCTGTCTCCAACTCTGGTCCGTTATCATTCATGTCAAGCAACGGCAAGTGGACCGTGACACTACCAGTCAGTGCTGGTGTACCACGGTCTGTAGCCATGACAACCAGCTCATAACCTGCCACTGTCTCCCTGTCCAGTGGCTTGACGACAGTGACAACACCAGCACGACTGACTGTAAAATGTCCATATGGGTCTGATTGGTGGAGAATGCTGTACAAAACCTCCCCATTTAGGCCTGAGTCAGAGTCAGCGGCTGCAACCTGAATCACGCTGGTTCCTACAGTCACATCCTCAGGCAAAGGGGAGAGCAGGTGGGAGCTCGGAATAAACACAGGGACATTATCATTCTCATCCTCCACCAGAATCAGACAGTGAATAAGGCTCGCAAAGTCTGAGTCCTCTACTCTTATGGTGAGGTTAAACCGCTGTTCCCCAGGCTGCTCAAAGTCCAGTTTTTTCTTTAGCCTCAGAGTGCCCATCTGCTCCAATCTGTTACTAACCATGTAGAATCGTTGCTCTGAATCTCCTGCCACCACACTAAATGCCAACTGTCCATACATGCCATCATCAGGATCCACTGCACTCAGCTCCATAAGGGGAGAATCCTCCTGTGTGCTTTCAGGTACACGAGCACCACACCAATCCTCTCTAAACCTTGGAACATGGTCGTTGATGTCTGTTACCACAATAGTGACAGTAGCTGTACCTGTCATACCCCCACCATCCCTGGCCTCTACTACCAGGTGGTGGCTGTCAGCAAGCTCTCGGTCAAGACCCTCTGCTGCCACAGATATGCTGCCAGTGCTGGAATCAATAGTGAAAAGGTCTGCTTTGTTTGAATTGACTGCATTCACTGTAATCCGGTAAGTGAGGATGGCATTTTGACCAACGGCTGCGTCATCAAGATCGACTGCTGTCATTTCCACCACAAACGTTCCAGAAGGAGAGTTCTCTGCCACGTTACTGAGGCAATTATCAGGCGCACATGAGAAGGCGGGAGCGTTGTCATTGATGTCCCACACGTTGATGATTACATCTGTAAAACCAGTAAGTCCCTCGCCCTCTTCGTCCGTCGCCATGACAACGAATCGCCAGACTGCACGCTCTTCTCGGTCCATTGTACGCTGAGCATACATTTCTCCTGTGATGTCGTTGATCATGAAATGTGACTCTGCTCCTTGGCCGTGAATGGAGTACCGTATGGCACCCTGATCTGCATCTTTGTCTGGGTCAGTGGCCGTCACCTGCAGGGATAAAGACAATTTCCTAAGAAAATGGATATTCACTCATGCATTTAAACCCCAATTACTACTTCCTCTTATCTCTTTTCAACCATCATCCAAGTCTTCTTTGCTTTGGATTTTTTTAGACAGCTCATTTAAGTGTTTGCACTTTTTTTCTGACCACCTAAATTAAAGCAACAAGCTCTGATCAGGAATGTTTCTAGCGTCTAGTCAAAAAGTGGGTTAGACAGCCTTACTGCTGAATTTTCCCGTGCAAGATCCATCACTGCCGTCACTGTAACTTAGTGGAATTAAAATTCTATAATGTTCCAGGCTCAATTCAAACATTAGCAGGAGGAGATAAACTGAAATAACATGCCAGGATAAGAAATTGTAAGCATTAGTCAGCTGTCACATAAGGCTACAATGATAGCAAAGTTTAGAAGGATGATGATTAAAAAAAAAGACAGGACTAAATATAATTGCAGATGTATGGATTAATGATTACTGAAAAATAGAGAAAATCTTTTTGCAGTAAGCCTCTCACCTGTAATACAAACACAGGTGACCCGTCAAGCTCCTCTGTAACTGATCCATAGTACTCGTTCATGGAGAACACAGGTGCCTCGTCATTCTTATTAACCACAGTGACAACAACAGCAGCATAGTCTTCCCACTTCCCGTCTGAGGCGAGCACCAGTAGCTTGTACCTCTTTTGCTGCTCATAGTCCAGCGGCTGTGCAATAAAGATGGTCCCAACTTCTGGCTCGATGTCAAAAGCCCCACCTTTATTACCGGATGTTATCTGGTAGCGTAACTTGGCATTTGCCCCTGTGGCACATATCACAAAATGCATAATTAGGATTGTGTGTAGTAACATTTTAACTAGGTTTTCAAATCTACAGCAGGTTGCTATCAACGATGTTGTTTGAGTAATATCTGTACTGAAAATTTCCATATGGTACCTTTTCTTAACTTAATACTAACTATGTGGAGTTTTACACCTCATTTCCTCCAAGAGTTGAGGATTAGAAGATTTTCCTGTAACCCTTTCTTGTTTGATTACTCAATTAAATGGAAACTTTGTACTTTGTGTCCTCGGCTTTAATCAGATACTAATTAAAAAAAAAAAGTAATGAGAGTGGAGAGCAGCGCTGTGCACCCTGATGGTGCCCTCTATAGAATTATTGTAAGGCTTAGGTGAGGTTGGGGGATGCAGTTTACTAAAAAGGAAGTCAGTCACTGTATTTATTTATGTGTTCACCAATCTAATGTTTTAATGTTGGAATAGATGAGATAATCTTTTGGAACATACAGTCTTTGCTTTCAATCATCCCGAGGGGTTAAAGTAGCTAAAATCCCATGTAAATTCACTAATCTGTTCTATTAAGACAGCCATAACTGCAAAATACACCCTGTCTCCCACAGGGCTCTGGCAGGCTTACAGCAGTCAGAGCCAGGGTGGGGTCTTTACACAAGAAAGATTGAGCATGGTCTCTTAGGCGCAAATGAAACAGTATTGTAACTCTAATGTTGGGGGTTGGTATTATTCCACAGCTATTCATCATTAGTACTGCAGCCCAGCCTAAGCTGCACCCCCGCTCTCCATAAATACTTGATTAACGGACCTAAACATTCCCGATAAAGGGATCTTAGGCCAGTGCTGTATAGAGCATGAGCAACTGCTTTATTGCTTAAATCCCACCCACCTACTGTGTGGGAGCATGTCACTCTTTTTGGAACAAATGTGCTACAGTGCATTACCACTCACTTAAATGACTACTAAATCTGGCACACAGCTTGATTGCAGTAACATGATTTTTGCAGTGCTCAGGCCAGATTGAAATAGTCTGCCCCCAGGGGGACTTCATGTGTACTGCTATATACACTTATTATGTAGCAAAAAGGGTGTCTCTTTGGCACACAACTCAATAAAAAACGGACTGATAGACTACCAAAATAACATTGGGCCTCATGCAAGAACCGTTCGTACGCACAGATTTGTTCTTAAATAGTCCGTACGAGTGATTTAAGAGGATTTGCGCATTCACCAATCTTTTCGTATTTTACGTTTTCTTTCAGGTACGAACAGAATTTACGAGTGATCCAGACCTGTCGTAGGAGTTTCGTAAAATAGTCCGCTGTTATTCAAATCAAGTTTGCTTGACTAATGGATTGTATATTTAAATACCTTCATCTTCATCATTAGCACTAACAGTGACAACTGCCAGGCCCACATCTGCATTCTCATCGACACCAACTTCATACAGTCGCTGAGCAAAGACAGGCTTGTTGTCGTTGACATCGCTGATAAAAACCCTCACATAAGCTGTGTCTGCAAGAATGAGAATGGTAGAAGATTAAACAGCAAAGCACACTCGCACACATGCACCCACAATTCAACTAACACTGTACAGTATGCGTTACTCTCCTTCCATCTGTTTATTGATTCTACATTACATTGTCTCTGTTTAGAGTTAAATAGCTATTTAACTTAACAACATTTGCCTCAGTGACAGAAAAATCAGACCCAACGTTACTTAAAAAGATTCGTTATTATTTAAATAGATCTATTTATTATTTTAACTGTGATGACAATATAATTCCAGTATCACAGCTAAACCTCTTTAGGCAGCTGCAATTTTTTTGCTGAGAGGAGATATAGACACTCTCTACTGGGAAAGTTAAATATTCATAAGATGACAAGTGTTTGTGTCTTATCTGTGCCCTCCTCATTACACTGTTTATTTCTTTAGTAAAAAAAACTGTAAATTATCAGCTCAGAGAGCACATTGGTGACATGGTAATTTGGAGCTGCTGCAGTAAGAGATGATGATGGGGGAACGTGGATTTTTTTTCTTGGCTTGTTTTTACATTTCTCTCCTCTTTTTGGTGTATCCCAGAGGTGACAGAGAGCCAGGTAATGTTTGCAGTGTAGATGAGCCCTTCTGGATGTGACAGATATGTAGACACAGCTAAGGCTCATTGTAAATGCTAAGCAGCCCTGGCAACCCAGGAGAGAGGGCTTTGCTGCTCCAAAACATCACCCGTTACCTCTAATACCAGCTTCACAAATATAGGCAAAAGACCAACTTTGGAATAGAAATGTCAAATTACATCACTTCAGATACAGACTCAGATTTTCTGACTGCCAAAATTTCACAGACGGAGCATGGTAAATAAACAAAGACAATACAGTTTAAATATTGAATAGTAAAAATTAAAACAAGAACAAGAAAGGGTTTGTAACAAAAAAAGAGAATGGCAATACATTTCTGAGCTCTTTTATCATGGAAAGGCATTAGACTGTCTGGTCATGGCTGTGGAATAAATCAAATTAAGATTCCCTTTTCAAAGTCAATCTCAAGGTGTGTATTTAAACCAATGCTGTTTAAAACACAGGGCACAGAGGTAGCACCGTTCATAGAAATATCAAGTTTGGGTATGCCCTTTAGGCCTACAAGAAAAAAGCGATGAATTTTTTTTTTCTATTAATGAATGGAACATTATTTGAAGGCAGGGGTCACTTCAAAGTTAACTCTGCCAACTAGTTTGACATAAAAAGGCTAAGGATCCACTAATGGCATTTTCCCATTTTATGGTACGGTACAGTTCCAGCTCCTCAATGCTGCATTCTCCATTGCAGGTAGTATTCCTTTACTGTGGGCAGGATCAGCAGGGAGACACACAACTTTGCTTTGTGAGTGTGTTTATAACATTACTCAGACGACTTTATCCAGGGTGACTTTCAAGCAAGGAGTAGGGTAAGCGTACCTATAAAGCCCACCAAATCTACTTTTCAGACATTTTTAATATATACCGCCCCAATTGAAGTGAGAACATTTTAGTTAAAATGATAATCTAATGTCTCATTTGAAGTGTCAATAATTCATTTATACCAATTATTTATTTTTTTTTTATTGTTTAATTTGTCAAAATATGTCAAAAGTCTGGCATGGGCTTACTGGGTACTTAATGTACCCATTAAAGTAATACTATGTAACATTTCTACCTTAAAATAACAGCTTGAAAAAAATTGTGCGGCTAGAATGAGTTTTAATATTACGATTGGCCTGTCTCCTATGCCCTTCGGGGGTCTGAGTTGGAAAAACTGTGCTATGTAACTTTGCTGGACCGGCCCGGGAATGGCCCGGGAGCTGAGCGGAAGTACTTCGACTTGCTTTCTGGCACACCTACCGCAAAAACAAATAGACCCCTCTCACGCTCCCAGGTACATTTGATTACTCTTACCTTCTCGGTCGACATAGCTTGCACCTTTTGACTCCTCGCCGGTTCGTCAACAAACGTGAAACGTGAAAGCGAAAGGGTGTTGTATTTACGACAGTGTAACCGTACATTACCTCCAAGCCTGTAGGGGGAGCTCCATAGTGGGCTTTTTGAGCAGTTACATTGTATTGCTTTAAGTCCATGGGTGTTCCAAATAAGCCCACTTCATGATTTGTTGATAAATACATATATATTTAAAAATCTTAACAATCCAAAGTTGTTCTATTAAAATATGTAATGTCTTAGCTCTTAATAGCTATTTTCATTTTGTCTCCACTCCTCTCCACTGGCCTGTAAATGGTATTTGAAATATGCGTGATCAGCCTTTTGCTGTGTTGTCAACACAGAACATGTCTTCTTTGGAATGTAGCCAAAAACCTATTCATTAACAAAATCAAAATTAGAATGGAAATTACTCTTCAATACTTCATCTTTCAATATGTGTTGTCATTTTGTCTGAATCTCTATCCTACATTGTACTGTTCGCATTTACAATTGGCCAAAATTTCTGGTCCAGCCAGCTGGTTGAGAGTGCAGATATTTTTATCTAGATTTCTGAAGACCTAATGACTGAAAGAAAGGCAGTTTCCTGGTTCAATACTATTTTTTTAAGAATAATAAATGAGTCAATTTCAGTATTTACAATTAAACAAATAACTTTAATTGATATTTAAAACATAAAATGTATAGAATGTAGGCCTATCCAGAATGAATTGACCTATGCAACATCACTGATATTTAAATTTGGGTATTTAATTATCTGCATTATGAAGCTGATTGATTAGGTGAGGTCAAAGTTAGGCAGGAAAATGGTTCAAAAGTCAAAAGGGAGAAAATCTCCATTGAAACACAGCCAAGTGGGCTTAATGGGAGCAGGTGGGCTTAAAGGGAACATCAGTGAATTTCTGGTTAAAAGTCAGAATATTTCATTCTACACACATGACATTAAAAAACAACTACATGACATGAATCTATATATGCTGCAGTAACATAACATAAAAAGTATCAATTGATCATGCATTTAAGTTATTAGCTATACTCATTTACCACCACCCTAAATGGTGTGTTTTTTTTGCTGGAGTCCCCTTTAAGCCCACTTGGTAAATATGTTAATTAAAAAATAAATAAAACTAAATGTACACATGTATTATCTATTTAACACTATAATAGGATAGATTCTGCCTACAAAGATGTAAACTGCACATGCTTATCATGCTTTATGTCATTGCAATGAACAATGTTATATGCAGTGACTATTGATGCAGCATGTGGGCTGTTGGCTAGCATGCTAAAACACATATTTTGACCTCAAAATAAAAAATATTTCTAATTCTAGTAAAATTCTGACGTATGTTTTATTCAAAGCACTAATCTCTTAGATTTTGATAACAAATGAGTACTTGCCAAAAGCAGGAGTAGAAATATGGAAAAAAAATCTTTTTTTCAGTGCATCAAAATCACTGAAGTTTTTTTGCAACTTCTTCTGGGAGCAGCAGGCATGTCACTCAAGTAATGTCGCTAACTCAAGATTGACAAATCGGATTGGCTTACAATCAAAAGTATAATTTATGTAACAAGCAGCTTCATTGGAAGAACCTAGCCTGGCTGATGCGTCCACCATCTCGATGAGATGGTGGTCTGGGAACTAGGTGTGCATTTTCTCGTATTTGAGGCGTGGTTTACGAATGCCTAGAGCCGTTTATTGGGCGCTACGAATGTCTATCAAATGGCGTCTGGTTCTTCCCATGCTGCTTTGCGCGCGATTCATAGCCAATTGTATCACTTATACCAGATGACGACAGAAATTCGACGAGGAAGAAGAAGAAAAAAAGTAAAATAAAAGTAAACTTGCGCTCTAAGCTACTTAAAGTGATGGTTTGGAGTAGATTCACCCTAGGGTCATTTGAACCGTGACATCCAGCCAAGTTTTTCCGATATTGGCTGAACATCAGCCGAGTTACTGAGTTATTCCGAATAGCTTAGTACAAGCGCTAATGGACCCTGGCAGTATCTCCAAAATTACCGCACTAAAATCACATGCCATGACACCAAACTTCTACAGTAGTACAAATATGGTCTGTACTCACAAAACGATACATTTGGAAGTTTGTACATAGTCCAGGAGTTTATTATTGTCAACACAAGCCTAATAGCTTCTCTGCTGCTAAAGCTGCGTCAACGTCACTTCCTTGATCTGGGAGCTTCAATGTAAGATGAGGGTTGATCTACTACTGTAGATAACAAAGTATATACTATATTCTACATGAATTTTTATTTTGTAGAGTTGTGAATTTATTTTATCAATGGAGAACTTGAGCAGCCTTGCTTTGTTGTCTACAGTAGTAGATCAACCCTCATCTTACATTGATCCACTGATGCCATGTAATAGTACATAGTACGTATGACTCACATTTATAAACTCTTTCAAATAAGGAGCCTCCAGCATGTACCTGTCACCTATAGAAACTCCTGAAAAAACTTAAGCTATAGTTGGCTTTTGTTAATTCAAATGAACACAGATTTAGCAACTGCACAGGGTATTTCCTCCAACATGTGTTAAAAAAATTGCACACAAATTAACTCATTGTGAAAAAAAAGGAAATTTTTTCCAAACAACCCATAACTTATAAATCTAGAAGTTGTCTCCCCACAAGTGAAAGCCAGATGAGCCAGTGCTGGTTTCCAGTTTTCTGGATGGAAAGTATGCACCTACCATGTATCATGAAAGAGTTTGACTTCTTATGTCCCAAAATGGCACCATGAACACGTACTGTTAGGCCAATTTAGAAACATAACCATTCAGTTTTAACACTGCAAATAATAAGACAGTGGCAGATTTTGCTTCCCTTATATTTAGAGTGTCCCAAAACTGTGAACATTTCCCATAATAGAGTAAAATACAAATACATGTTTTTTGCTGGATAAAAAATCCTTCCCATGCATTCATCCATCCTCCCATCCAACCATCCACCTATCTGCCATCCATCCACCAATCAGTCGATGCTTCTAATTTCTAACCTGTGTTGGGCTGTTTGTTTTTGCCAGGTCGTGCTGACTCTTGGCCATCTTCTGACTGAACTTCCAGTAAGTAGGAGCTACGCGCCTCACGGTCAAACACAGCTTCTGTGTAGATGATCCCGTGTTTTGGGTCAATACGAAACAAATGGTGGTCGCCACTGCTGTCATTCAGCAGAGAGTAAGTGATCTGTGGAGGTAATTTGAAAAGTAATAAATATACACCATACTTTGAACAGTCACCTGCAGTAACAGAAATGAAAGGAGCTATATCTGAAAATGTCAGGGTGTCTCCCTCATATTCCCAGAATCCGTCTCCTCATTAAATCAAACCAAGACACTCTTGTCTGCCAATATTGTCACAATCATTCAGAAAACTGATGACAGCAACTCTGAACACTACCTCAACAATACAACAGTGGAATAAAAGCTCCTACACTGAAGGGAGTGGGGCGTGATGTTACATAATGTTCCTTCCGGTGTGACAGGGATGGTTTAGCAATGAAAAATCACTCTGTGGATTTTTGTGAAAGCTTGTCATTTCCTGTTCTTTCAGAACTTGAACACAAACAGATCACCACAAACCTCTCCGTTAAGACCCAGGTCTTTGTCGTGAGCAGACACTTGGAGAACTGAAGTCCCTATCTCTGCTCCTTCAGTCACTGAGGCCTCGTAGATTGAGGATGTGAAAAATGGCACGTTGTCGTTGACATCTTAGAAAAGAACAAAGATTTAGTAGCAAAATGATCATTTTATTTCCACAGTGTGTCTGTATTAAACTCTCAAGTATTTAGAACTGTGCCAGATGCAGATATCTTTTTTCTCTCAAACATAAAATGATTAACTACATAAATGTGTTGTCTTATCTTTTCATCATACAAATTAATTGTACTTTGATATCTAATCTTAATGAAATGCATTACACAATATAAAGTATATAACACATCCTTGAAAAAAATTCCAACTGAATGATGAAATCTACCAATCTCTTTTACATATCTGATGACAAAGGAGTAAAAAAATATACCTGTAATATTAACATAAACTCTTGTGAAAGCAGCAAGAGGCACTGCGGCTACGTTTTGCGCCCGGACTTGGAGAGAGAATAAGGGAGTGGTCTCGTAGTCTAGCGGCTCAGACACCAGAATAGATGCAGAGCCATCTTCCCGATTGGGGGAGAGGTAGAAACGAACTGGCATGTTGGTTTCAGGGACCATCCCATCCTCAAGGTTGTAGGTCACCCTTGGGTCACCCAACTGAGAGGTTGCCTTAATTGTCTGAAAAATATGGGAAGTTTAATGATGGTTAAACTTGGCCTGGATGTCAGGGAATGCTGATATAAGGTGAGCATAATAGAAAAAATAGAAAAAAACAAAATAGAAAAAACAACTCTGAGTTTAGTAAATCATGAACCAAATGCTGTTGATCCTCACAGAAATAGTTATTTAATTACCTAAAAAAAATCATCCTTTTAAGAAGCTCAGATGTAATTCACCCAAGAAATATATCATTACTGGAGGTGTTTTGTTCTTGATAATTATATCTCTTTAAAGAAACAAAGACCCAGTAGACCGATTGTTTCCACAGGTCAAAGCTTTTTAAGGTTCCACATTAAACTCTTTGTACCCAGTTTTCAATCATGTAGCTAACGGCTCTCAGTTATTAATTTTTCTAAAATGACCCAGATGTAGCCACATGAATCCTTATACATTATCTCTGACCGCCAGCAAGACCTAGAGTTACTGTAACATTGCCTTGTTATCTGAACAAAGACAATAAGGTCTACAACTTTCTTAGTTAATCTGACCTCCTTTGTCTGTACCCTAATTAGATTTTTATGAAATTACAAATGTCTAGATCAGATTGTTGATTACCAGGAGGCACACATACTGTACTGACCTCAAGGAAAAAAATTCCTTCCTTTTATTGTATCTTAACACCACATTGTTGATGCATTTCTTGTGTGCAAAAACAACTGATAACTCAAGTAGACTGACTTTTGCAATAGTAACTTTTTAGTTTTTTTTTGTAAAGTTTGTGCTATGAATAAATAGATGTGCCCAACTACAGACCCAAGCCACCCCTTTGGATGACACACTCGATTTAAGTGGATAAACTTGACTGGTTTGTTCATATATTTGTTTTATATTCACTTAAAATGCATTTTATTGAATGTTTTATGATGACATAACTAAAGGAAACACATTTGTCTCATAAAGTTGTTCTACATACTATGTTACTGGAGTTTTGACCTCTGCAACTGTTTGCAAATTACAGGGCAACTAAAGGTTTATAGAATGGACACACATAAAATTGTTATTGATTTTCTCTGCAAGGAAGCAAAGACGTGTAGTTTACAAACTAATTCTTTAAATGCTGTTTGAGTTCCTGGAGTGTTGGCCGCTTTCATTTTTCTCCTCTCCTTGCACCTTGGAAAAAGGTGAAGCTGTGCCAGAAACCTTCACATTGTAATTTCATAGTTGCAGCAAGACTCCATGAGGTCAGCAAGTCCAGCCAAGAACTAATGAAAGCATTTGACTTCTTGTATAATTGCAGAACTTTTTACATTTTTTCTGGAAAGATCAAACAAAAAATATCATATGTCAATAAGTGAGCTCAAGAAGGGCTAGTATTTTTCCTGCAGGACACAGATAGATATTTGCCCCTGGTCTTATGCCATGTAATGGTTTCTTGGCTCTGGCCTCATGCTCAACTGCTTCAAGCTGCTAAAGACGGATATCATTCTGGACTTAAAGGAATAATTTAGCATTTTGGGAAATGTGATTATTCGCTTTCTTGCCGAGTGTCAGATGATACCACTCTTATGTTTGTGTGAGCTGGAGCTTGGAGGCGATTAGCTTAGCTTAGCACAAAAGCTGGTAACAAAGTTAATCTGGCAAAACAAATGAGATACAATTTGTTAATTAGTGCGCTTCAGGACCACTGTTATGCTGCGTGTACACCAAGAGCGACCTACGCTACCTGGTAGCAGAGGTAGCTGGAGAAGCTTCGCTTGAGAATTTGCTTTGGTAGCTTTGGTAGCTCGTGACGTCACATTTAGAATGTTCAATTTTTAAAGGCCCAGCGGCTGTGCAGCACCCCCGCGGAAAAAAAACATGAGGAAAGTGAGGGCAGGGACACGAATAAACGTGTTGTTATTTACAATTTGTTATACAAGATATACATCACGTTACAAATGATGTAAAACTACATTAGGTACACCTGAGAAGAGCAGGAATAGCAGAGGCAGCTGCAAAATAAACTAAATTTGAAATGAAATCCGAAATAAAACTTAATTGCAGTGAGAAAGGTATGCGTGGGGTTACTACATTATTGTATTGAAGCACTCGATACGGCATTTGCAACAGTCTCAGGATTAAACGACTATTGTTTGGATAGGAACCAAAGTTTACACGTCTGTTTCCGCGAACCACGCGGATTGTCGGACCCCTACAATCTGTGGATTGTCATTGGTTTTCGCCGAACCGCGTCACAGCTCATTACCATAAAGTTAGCTTGAGTTTAATCGCTGGAATCCGCTCTGGTAGCGCAGTTCTCTTCACCACTGGCGAATTCGCTCTGGTAGCCCAATTAGCTCACCCTCCATAGAGAAATAATGATTTCCGGCGCTCAGGTAGCGTAGGTAGCTGGAGAAGCTTCGCTTGAGAATTTGCTTTGGTAGCTTGTGACGTCATATTTAGAATGTTAAATTTCTAAAGGCCCCGCGGCTGTGCAGCACCCCCGCGGAAAAAAACATGAGGAAAGTGAGGGCAGGGACACGAATAAACGTGTTGTTATTTACAATTTGTTATACAAGATATACATCACGTTACAAATGATGTAAAACTACATTAGGTACACCTGAGAAGAGCAGGAATAGCAGAGGCAGCTGTGAAAAAGAAACTAAATTCGAAATAAAATCCGAAATAAAACTTAATTGCAGTGAGAAAGGTATGCGTGGGGTTACTACATTATTGTATTGAAGCACTCGACACGGCAATTGCAACAGTCTCAGGATTAAACGACTATGGTTTGGATAGGAACCAAAGTTTACACGTCTGTTTCCGCGAACCCCGCGGATTGTCGGACCCCTACAATCTGTGGATTGTCATTGGTTTTCGCCGAAACGCGTCATAGCTCATTACCATAATGTTAGTTTGAGTTTAATCTCTGGAATCCGCTCTGGTAGCGCAGTTCTCTTCACCACTGGCGAATCCGCTCTGGTAGCCCAGTTAGCTCACCCTCCATAGAGAAATAATGATTTCCGGCGCTCAGGTAGCGTAGGTCGCTCTTGGTGTACACGCAGCATTAGGCATGTCTCTTTGACTTTGGACAAAGCTACTAACTGTTTTAACTGTTTTCCAAGCTTTATTTTGAGCTGGAGAAACTTGCTGCAGGCTACAGTTAGGTAATTAACAGACATTGAGTGGTATCAAGCTTTATGTCCAAGTGAAAAGAAGTGAATAAGCCTATTTCCCACTTGCCAAACTCTTTCATTATTTGAGGTGGCTCAGGTAACATTTATTCTCATCTGACAGGGTACAATAACTGGGTCAGACTGCATGTGGGGTTTGTAGTCTGAAAATGTCAAGGGTTGTGTCAAATTTTGATTACATGTATTGCAATGATTGATTACCTGAGTAAGAGCTATAGTAGGATGAAAGTCAAACTTGTTGTCTAAATCCTGAAAAAAATCTCCTATCTCTAAGTGACTTCCCTTGTGAAGACCTTGAAAGTTTTTTCATTCTTCAGATTGATGGCTATATATATTTTTTTTTTTACATCAAAGATACTTTGAATGGATTTAATTGGCCTCTAGTCATGAACCTTGCTTAGTACATGTGGTTTAATGTCAGCTTTTTCTTATAGCATCAATCTATTACAGATTTTCCACTGACAAGCTTTCAAAGGTGTGTTCTGAGCACAAAGAAAACACAGTGTAAAAATAACCCTCACACTCTGCACTAATCCAAGAGGGCAAGCAAACAGACACTTGGTTCAATTACAGTAACCCCAGATAGGAAGAAAAACAAGCATGACAGCATGTGTCCTGACATGGGCAATTTAGTAATTTAAAGTTCCATGCAATCATACCACTATGGGTGTGTCCCTGGCAGTGTTCTCTGGTATGACGACACTGTAGCTATCTTTTTCCCACTGTGGAGGCTGGTTCTTCACATTAGTGATGGTGACTGCCAACTCCACAGAAGTGCTGCGATTTCCTCCATCTGTTGCTATGATGTCCCGTGTGATGTAGGTTCTCTGTGGACAACAGTAACAGTCCAGTTGTTGAAAGGGTCATGATGTTATGGGTTAATGAAATAATCAACCGAAAAATTAAATCATCCCTTAAAAAAGGACAGTATCATTTTTTAGGGTTTTAATACTTTTCATTAGTTTTGTGCATGCTTTTTCATTGCATCTAAAAGGTCTCCAGTTACAAAGCCCCAAAAAGTGTAAGCAGCGGCTCACCCTCTGCTTTCTTTAGTTAATCAGTTGACCAATCAGGGTAGACTGGGACTTAATAAGAGAGGAGTTGATGTTTAAGATGAGTTTCAGACTTGGTTAGATGAATTACTTTCTCACTCTTTGATTAAGTATTAAATCTATTTATGTATTTTTTTTTTATTTTTATTTTATAAGATTTGATTAGATTTAAGAGGCGTTTGTGATCTGCACATGACTTATACAGGCATCAATATCAAATACTTTCATGACAACGTCTCAGAACGGTTTCCCTTACAAATAAAAAGCCAAGATGTCTGAAGTGTAAAATATAGTATATATTCTTGATGTCCAAAGAAAATGGTCAATAATACCCAAGAATCATCTTGACATATTTTGAGTTGAGTAACATTTCCTCTGCACTGCAGCAGTGGCTTTGTGGTCACCGTCAGAAGATGGCAGCAGCAATATAATCCAGATATTTAAATCTGGGTGTAGTCTGTGATCAAATCACCCACAGCTGATTCGTGGCTCTAAACTTGCAGGATGAACATCAGGAAATGATGAGGAAATAATAAATTTACTCAAGAAACAACAAAAGCTGCAGTATAAGCTAGTATATCAGTATATATATAGTAATTCAGATTGTAAATGAGATTGCTTGAATATTGCTTAAATGCTTAAATATTGATTGAAGTGTTAAATTGTACCATTTCACCCACCATCCATTGTCCCATTAATGCATATAGCAAGTCTATTTTTATGCAGGAGTGGTCAGAAAAAAAAAGGGATCTCCCTTGATTTCAGAATTTGATTTGCAATTCCTGGGACAATCCAATAAGTGTGAACAACTCTTGAGCAGCACTTAAATTCAGGGAAAAAATGTTGTAATTTTTATTAAAACCAGCAACTGCTTTATAAAATAGCATCCGGCAAAATGTTTGTCTTTTAAGTTTGTATTACAGGGTTGTTGTCTTATTGTTTTTTTTGTTTTGTTTTTTCAAAATCTCAACGAGAACATATCCATATACAGTAGGATATAAAAATACCTTTTTGTGTCCAGTAGTCTTTCTCCCCATTATTGCAATGAAAAGGCAACCTTTGTATCTCAAAGCTGGGAACATTGCTGCACATTTTATTTTTAAGCGTATTTGTTCTTAATATTGATTACAATGCTATTAGAATCTAATGAGAAAATCAAAATAAAGCCCTGTTTGAGACCAGCTGACACTTAAAATTTAATGAAGTGCTTTTATTATTTTAGCTACAGCACAGAGATTGTGGGGTGATTCAAATCGCTTTTGAAACTATCCTAAAATATGCAGCCGCTTTGGTTGGTGAGTTTTTGGACTTAACACTTTCAATTTTGCATGAAGTCAGTGGTCAAAACATGAAGTCAATATTGCCAGAGACATAAAACACCAGGCTGCAGAGAAATATACTAAATAATAAACAGCCCCACAGTGCTATAGTGTCTATTCCAACTTTTTTTGAATAACTAAAGAAAAACAGGAAGAATAGGCCACAGAAAGTCAATAATTACTTGTGAAAAAATGGAAAACAGTGTGTTGCATCACGCAGTAAATCGCTTGGAAGAAAAAAAAAACTGTTGACAAACAGCGGTGGGTGATAGGCGGCATGTTAATCTTTGTAGGTAGTTTTTAAAATGAACGTTATTATTTGTAATTGAAATTAATCACATTTGCAAAAGACCTGTTTTAATATTGTATGTGTTATCCAACTGGTTGACTTAGTGTTTAAGTTTTTCCACAGATGGTAAGGCAAGGCAAGGCAAGGCAAGGCATCTTTATTTATATAGCGCATTTCATACCACAGGCAACTTAATGTGCTTTACATAAAGACAAGGCATTTAAAAGAACAGCATAAAGCAGCAATTTAAAGAGAAAAAAAAATAGAATAAAAATTGAAAACACAGTTAAAAGCAATCAAAGAAGAGGGGAAAAAGAACGATATAAACTCAACCATACGCACACCGAAAGAGAAATGTTTTTAACCTGGATTTAAAAGTGCTTACAGTTGTGGCTGATTTCAGTTCTGCTGGTAGTTTGTTCCAGTTGTGTGCAGCATAACAGCTAAAAGCTTCTTCACCGTGTCTAGTTTGAACTCTGGGCTCCACTATCTGACCTGAGTCAGCAGATCTCAGAGCTCTGCTGGGTTTATACTCTGCTAGCATGTCATTCATGTATTGTGGACCTAAACCATTCTGTGATTTGTAGACGAGTAGCAGAACTTAAAAATCTATTCTGTATCTGACTGGGAGCCAATGTAAAGACTTGAGAACTGGGGTGATGTGATCTGATCTCTTTGTTCTGGTTAAAACTCGGGCTGCAGCGTTCTGAATGAGCTGCAGCTGTTTGAGACTCTTTTGGGGGAGTCCAGTCAGAAGACCGTTACAGTAGTCAAGTCTGCTGGAGATGAAAGCATGAATCAGCTTCTCCTGATCTGTTTGGGACATGAAACCCTTAATCCTGGATATGTTCTTAAGTTGATAAAAGGCTGATTTGGTGACTGATTTGATATGACTGTTGAAGGTCAGATCTGAGTCTATCAGCACGCCGAGGTTCCGTACTTGGTCTTTAGTTTTTAGAGACAGTGACTCAAGGTGTTTACTGACAGCAAACCTCTTCTCTTTGTTGCCAAACACAATGACCTCAGTTTTTTCTTGATTTAACTGAAGGAAATTTTGGTTAATCCACTTTTTGACTTGCTCTCAGCAGTCTGTAGCGTTACCGGGTATTTATATACCTATTAAATATAAGGATTTATGAGATGTTCTTACAGTCTCAAATAAACCTTACCTCGAATTCAGGGCACCACCTACCTAGGTTTTGACTTAATTTAAGTCACAGTCAGGTAGGAAAACTGTTCGAAATCTTACGATCCTGGTGTTAAATTAATCATTCAATTAATATTCAATTAATATTCAGTCTCATATCTCGCTACTTTTGTGAAGTTCTCGTTTGGTTGGACAGACATTACGTAAAGAAAGCATACGACACAATCTGTGATTATAACATATATATAGATATATGAGCTGTTTATTACAATGATATGATCTTAGACATGAACCTTTAAACAAACAGGAGATGCATGGAATATGGGTGATTATATAAAACACTTAGTGAATATAAAATAAAATATGGGGAATGGGGAGATACTGGATGTATTCAAATAGTTTAGGTTGGCTGACTATTTGACGCTAAATACTGACATTTCGGATTAATGTATCATTCTGTGAAAGCTTCGAGACATCCATCAAACCCACTTTAAGGTGAAAACGGGTCGGTCTTACTGTGCTGAAGTTCTGTTCAGTCGGTTCGGACCACGGTAGCGGCCACGCGGGTCCGAGGGGATTTCTCTTCCGCTCTCTGGGCCTTCCTGGCTGTGGTGGCTGACTTTAGCGGACTTCTCAGTTGCTTCTTTCACCGGGAAACCGAAACGATGGTGCCGAGGACTGGGGTTAGATGGTCGAATCTTCTTAGTGTCAGTGGGTCCGTTGCTTCTCTGATGAAGTGAACTTAAGTTCACAGAAGATTAATAAAAGGTTGCTTGGAGTTGGCTTTCTTGGTAGGAAAAGGTGATGATGGCGTGAAACAGCGGAGGTTAGGACGTGCGACGTAGAAGGACGTGGATGGCGAGGGACGAACAAAAACACGTAAAACGTGCATCTTCAGAGTATTTCAATCTGTTTCTTTGTTCGGGTCTTTCTTTCTCGTCTCCGGGGTCTCACTGGGTTCTGGAGGGTCTCCTCCGGTCGTCCGCTGCATCGTTATCCACACGTCCTTCCGTTCTCTCCTGAGATTATGGGAAAACTCCCAAACTCTGGTGAGCTCTTCTCTTCTGCTTAAACCATCTCCAAATCTCTCTGAGCAACTGTTCTCTGCTCAAATCTCCTTCTGAAACTCTGGGTTGGAACCCTTCTGGAACAAGAGGCAAGAAGCAAGAGAGCAGACGCCTCAAGCGAGCCCGCAAACGAGAGAACTAGAGAGAGACAGAGCCAGAGAGCGTGTGTTTTCCGCGGGTTCCGGGTTTTGACTCTCGGAGGCGGGGCTTACACTACTTTTTCAGCCAATGACATGCTTGAACTGTGTGCATGTCTCTGTAAGGTGATCTGTGCTATAGGGGGATTTCTGGATGAGACAAAGAACTCTGTGTTTCTCCATTACTCCCATCTCATAGAACATTTGTCTCAGTGATTCTGAAAACACCACATCTTGTTAAGATATGCAGATTAAAGATATAACATAGACTTGTAATATAAAGACATCAAAATAACACACATGATAAAGACAATTATGACTTCCAAAATTCAGATGAATATCTATGAAATCGTGACATATGAATAGTGAGCCATACAATGTTCATTTTCTGTGTTAACAATGGGGACACCAAACAAATACCAAATAGATACCGAAGGGACATCGTTAGAAGTTACTAGTTGCATATATTGTCCATTTTACTGAGTCCTCTGGGATTTAAATGTTCAACTAATCAACACTGCAGACCACTAGGGGGCAATGTGGTTCCATCAGGCAGGTTGGGCGTTTTCCACCAAAATCAGTTCTTTGTCAATATTTAAGCCAGAATCGTACAAATTGTCTCTATATGCGTCTTGTGATCAAGCTGGAAACCTGAAAGAAATTGTACACGGTTATCAAACACATTTAATATAGTTTTAAGATTCGACTAAAAGTGAGCCTTAGTGAAGTCTTCTCAGTTCGTATGTAGCCATCTGGTCGGTTTGCTGGTGAAAAGGGGTGTTAAAGTGTCAACTTTCGAGTTATGGTCTAGATAAGATAGTAAGTGTCCCACTTTTCCAAGAGTGAGTTCGACTCCCCAAAAGCTCTTAAAGTGATACTCCGGAGTAGATTCAACCTGGAGTCATTTGAACCGTGATATCCAGTCAAGTAGCCCACCCGCAGTTTTTTCGATATTGGCTGAACATCAGCTGAGTTACTGAGTTATCCCGAATAGCTTCGTACAAGGGTTAATGGATCCTGGTCCGTATCTCCAAAATTACCACACTAAAATCACATGCCATGACACCAAACTTCTACAGTAGTACAAATATGGTCTGTACTCACCAAACGATGCATTTGGAAGTTTGAAAATAGTCCAGGAGTTAATTATTATCAACACAAGCCTGATAGCTTCTCTGCAGCTAAAGCTGCGTCGACGTCACTTCTGGGAGCTGGGAGCTTCAAAGTAAGATGAGGGTTGATCTACTACTGTAGACAACAAAGCAAGGCTGCTCAGTTTCTCCACTGATAAAATAACTTCACAACTCTACAACATAAAAATTCATAAAAAAACATGTAGAATATAGCATATACTTTGTTGTCTACAGTAGTAGATCAACCCTCATCTTATTTTGAAGCTCCCAGCTCTCTGAAGTGACGTTTAGCTGCAGAGAAGCTATCAGGCTTGTGTTGATAATAATAAACTCCTGGACTATTTTCAAACTTCCAAATGCATCGTTTTGTGAGTACAGACCATATTTGTACTACTGTAGAAGTTTGGTGTCATGGCATGTGATTTTAGTGTGGTAATTTTGGAGATACGGACCAGGATCCATTAACCCTTGTACGAAGCTATTTGGGATAACTCAGTAACTCAGCTGATGTTCAGCCAATATCGAAAAAACTGCGGGTGGGCTACTTGACTGGATATCACGGTTCAAATGACCCCAGGTTGAATCTACTCCGGAGTATCACTTTAAGGGTGTTGTAAATTAGGCAGTTTCTGTCTCTTTTTCCTTTGTGGAAAGAAAATGAAGATCTGGTTTATATCCACATACGTAAACATCCCCCACAGGAATGTTGGTTTTGTCAAAGTTTGAAAAACTCTTAATCCACACGGCACTGTGACTGCTACACTTGCTCTCAGCAGTCGCACAATGACTCTATAGGACTGCAGTCATCTGGAGACAGTGCGAGATATATGTGTCATCTGCATAGCTGTGGTAGTTGACTTTAGAGTTCTTCAGAATTTGACCCAGAGGCAGCATGTATAGAGTGAACAGAAGGGGTCCAAGAACTGACCCCTGAGGAACTCCACATGTCATAGCCACTCGATCAGATTGATTACTTCCAATTGTCACAAAATAACTCCGCTCCTCCAAGTAGGACCTGAACCATTCTAGGACTGTCCCGCTGAGTCCTGCCCAGGTTTCCAACCTGTTCAGCAGTATACTGTGATCCACAGTGTCAAATGCAGCACTGAGATCCAACAATACCAGAACTGACACCTTGCCTGAGTCAGTGTTCAACCTTATGTCATTTAACACTTTAATAAGAGCCGTTTCTGTACTGTGGTGAGGTCGGAAGCCTGACTGAAATTTGTCAAGGAGTCCACTGGAGTTCAAGAAGTTACTGAGTTGATTAAAAACCACTTTCTCAACAATCTTGGCTATAAAAGGAAGATTTGAGATGGGTCTGTAGTTGGTTAAAATGGAAGCATCCAATGTTCTCTTTTTTAGGAGTGGCTTGATGGCAGCTACTTTTAAGGGTTTAGGAAATGTGCCTGATTGAAGTGAGCAGTTTATTATTTGCTGCAAATCTGTTTGGACAGAGCTTACAATAGTTTTAAAGAAGTCAGATGGCATTGTGTCAAGACAGGATGTCGATGGTTTAAGATGCTGGACTGTTTGTTCTATGGTTTTTTGTTCAACTGTATTGAATTCTGACATCATAGTTGATTGTTTCCTAGGTGGTTTTAAGGATTGCGTCATTTTATTATTTTGCTCATTTATGTTGATATTTAGCCTTATAGATTTGATTTTTTCATTGAAAAACAAGCAAATTCATTGCATTTTTCTGTGGAACAGAGTTCTGAAACTATCTGTTTTGGGGGGGTTGTCAGCTTATTAACCATAGCAAACAGAGCACGAGTGTTGTTGATGTTCTTATTAATCATTTCAGATAAGTGTTGCTGTCTAGCCCGGAGTAACCCGTGGTTAAAATTACAAAGACTTTGTTTGTAGAGGTCATGGTGAATTCGAAGTTTAGTTTTTCGCCATTTACGCTCCGCTTTCCTGCATTCTGTTTTCAAGGCCTTTACCATAATAGTGTTCCTCCATGGTGTTCGCTTTCTGCTCAAGATCATCTTATTTTTAACAGGTGCAACAGTATCCATGACATTTGAGATTTTCAAGTTAAAGTTATCTAAGAGTTCATCAACTGTCTCTGCACTCGCAGTTGATGACATAGCTATAACTTCCATAAACTTAGCACTGGTATTCTCATTTATGTACCTTTTTCTAACAGACACACGGGTTAACTGAATGTTTGGAGTTAACTGTAAGTCAGAGAACACACAGAAATGATCAGTGAGCGCCAAGTCCTTGATATCAACAGAAGAAATGTCAACACCTTTAGAGATAACCAGATCCAGTGTGTGGCCTCGAGTATGTGTGGGTCCATTCACATGTTGAAGGAGGCCAAAAGTGTCAAGTAGAGAGCAGAGTTCTTTGGCATTAGTGTCCATGTCATTGTCCATGTGAATGTTAAAATCCCCAGTTTTGATAAAAAAAAGTTATAGTCAGTGCAGATAACTGACAGCAGTTCAGCAAACTCATCAAATAAAGTTCCTGGGTATCTTGGTGGTCTATAAATGATTAGGAAGATAACTGGTAGAGTTGAGGTTGCAAGCAGAATCTTAAAGTGTTACAAAATTGATGGGTCATCTCAAATTGCACAATGCTTTCTGTTTCCTCAGATGATAGATGACGCTTCAAAAAGTCTTGTATTCAATTTGTCAAAGCCAGAGTAATTACAGTGGACAGAGTTACTGTGTGATAATTGGCTTCTAAAAAATATGTGCTATCCATTCGAAGTAATCTACCACAGTCCAGTGGATCTTGTTTTGGGCACCCCTATATCTGAAAATCTAACAGTGAGTGAGCTATTCAGATTTACAGGGTGAAGTTACATCACTTTACAAGTATATCCAAACAATTTCCTCATTATTTCTGCTCAGTGCTGCGCATAAATGCGTTAAGATGAGCATTAACATGAGCTGCATTCTTATTTCCGGGGAATTTTGACCCGACAAGGATTGTTTTTAACTGAGGAACCTGGAGAGAGCATAGCTCTCTCTCTCGTTATTGACGATGGATGTGTCGTGCTGAATTGTACCTGCCTGCAGCCTGCAGGTATGCACTCCAGTGGATGCCACAGACCTTGCAATGATTTCTACACCAGAAAAAAACAACAACGTATGTATAACTAATGCAACTACATCAGGATATGTGTAGTTAGAGACATGTAGAACTACACAGCAAGGTTCGTACAGCAGACAGCACGACGGAAACTGGCAAAAAAAGAACACACTAAACCAAAAGGTTTCAAAAGAGAGCTTCAAAGGCTGTAACAGATAACTTTCCATAACAGAAAGTCAGAGAACACCCCTTATGTAGATTTAACTTTTGTTTTACGACCTGCCACTTAACGGAGCGGAGCGTGGAGCGGAGCGTGGAGCGGAGGGTGGAGCGGAGCGGTGAAATATGGTGAGAGCGGAGAGCGGTTTTCAGTTCAAAAGCCGGAGCGAGGATTTCGCTCCGCTCCAGTTCGCTCCGATGCGCTCACAACGTCAATTAAAAATGTCGGATTATAAAATTTGTAAAATAACATTTTTGATTTAATGTAGTCTAGTGTAATAAATTAATAATTAAATAGGAAACGCGGGGCAACATGAATGGAGCTAGATGTTACGTTCACAGCTGGGGACAAGCAGCCACGCGGGCCTTGTCACCCGTAGTAAATGAGGAAGTGAGCAATTCAAGTCGAGGGCGCAACGGTGTGTTCTATGTGTGGCGGAGCTAGCATATAGTTGCAGAGACAGTGCGGATAATAAACAGGGAAACACCCGAACTGTATGTTACGTTATTAGACTGTTCTAGTAATAACGAGGCAGAGCGTGAGGTTCTGTGTAACTTTTACTGAAGACCACAACACATAACACAGGTGACATGTCCGTATCTCTATATCGAGCATTCTCATTGGCTGTCACAGAACACTGGCGTTAACCCTTTGCTTACACAACATCTCCCCCTTTTAAGTAAGAACCTTTCCTGTTATTTGTAGCAGAATACAATCATCAAAAATCTACTCTTCCAAGAACATAACATACAAGTCTTCTGAACCGGTAACCTCTTCATTATCAAAACGCACACGTTGCAGTGACTGTGAACAAATCAAATCAACTTTTCTTTTGTTCTCTTACAAAGTAACATTGCAATGCAACAATCAGTAACATCATCACAAGTCCAGTCTCTTGGGTGGACGGGAGTGTCTCCCTGAGCTTGTGACACGGTGTGGTGTGGCGCCTGTGTCACCTGCAGTGTTGACAACACCACCAGAGCCTATAACAACTGGAGTGTGTGGTTGTGCATCAGATGGTGGCTGCTGGGTTGCACGCAGGTGCGTGCTGGTCCTCCTCAACAGTCCATTCTCCGTTCTGACGATGTAGGACCTTGGGTCTGCTGTCGGCTGTACAACTGTCCCGTAGGCATTCTCTGTAGTAACCCACACACTCTGGCCTGGGCGCAGGTCTGGTTTGTAGTGTGGCCTGTGGCGGTTGTTGTAGAGTCGCTCTTGTTTCCTCTTCGCTTGCATCTCCATGCTGCGGACCTGCTTGATGTTGGGCCAGCGTGGAGACAAGGCTTTAGGTACTTGAGGTAGAGTGGTTCTCAGTTGTCTCCCCATCAGGAGCTGTGCTGGAGAATAGCCATTCTCCAGTGGAGTGGATCGGTAGCTGAGCAGAGCTTTAGAAAGATCTCCACCCTCCTTCCACAAGCCCTTGACAGTAGCCACGGCTCGCTCCGCTTCTCCATTGGCTTGGGGGTACCTCGGGCTGCTTGTTATGTGATTGAATCCGTACTCACTGGCAAAGTCTCGAAAGAGATCGCAGGCATACTGTGGCCCATTGTCCGACATGAGGAATTCTGGGACCCCGTGAGTACAAAAGACATGCTTCAGAGCTGCTATGACGGTGTTGGCTGTTGCAACATTGAGGTGGGCAACTTCAATGTAACGGGAGAAGTAGTCCACAGCCACGAGGTAGGTCTTCTTGTTCCAGACGAATAAGTCTGTCCCTACGCGTTGCCATGGTCTCTCGGGTACTGGAGTTGTCAGCAGGGGTTCTCTCTCTGTTCTTCTATGCTGGGTGCAAGTGAGACACTGTCCAACTTTCTGTTTAATGTCAGCTGAGAGTCCTGGCCACCAGAGTGATTGACGGGCTCTGGCGCGGCATTTCACTATGCCTTGGTGCCCCTGATGGAGGACGTTGAGCATCTCCTCCCTCATCGAGCTGGGGATGACGATCCTTTGTCCTTTCAGGAGAAGATCTCCAGCCAGGGTCAGGTTTTGTCTTTCCTTCCAGTAAGGCCCCATTTCAGCTGGCAGGTGGACTTTGTCAGGCCACTCTGTCCGACAGTAGTGGATTAGTGTTCTGCATAGGCGGTCTCCTTTCTGCTTCTCCGCGAGCTGTTGCAGTCTAGTTTCAGTAGCAGGAAGAGACTGTATGACCGCATCCACAAAGATCTGGACATCCGCTTCTAGGTCTTTCTCAGCCTGAGTTGCTGTGTGCTCCACCGGTGCTCGTGACAACGTGTCTGCAGTTATGAGCTGTTTTCCGGGCACATGCACGATGTCGTAGGAGAATTTCAACAGTCTCAGGCGGAATCTCAGGACTCGAGGAGGAAGCGCGTCTAGCGCCTTAGTACTCAACAATGGCAACAGAGGTTTGTGATCTGTTTCGAGGGTGAACCTCATGCCCAGCAGGTATGGTTGTAGTCGTTCACATGCCCAGGTCACTGCTAGTGCCTCCTTCTCAATCTGAGCATAATGTTTCTCTGCATCAGACAGACCTCTTGAGATGTACATAACTGGCTTCCAGTCACCGCTCTCTGGCTGTTTCTGGACCATGACGGCTCCGAGACCGAAGGACGACGCGTCGGCTGACACGCGTGTCTCTGCACAGGGTGAGTACACAGCAAGGACTCTGGTCGAGCTCAGCTCTGTCTTTAGCTTCTGAAAAGCCTCTCGCTGCATTGCTCCCCAACACCATTCTGTTTTCTCAGACAGAAGATCTTTCAGAGGTCGTGTGAATGATGAGAGGTGAGGGAGAAATTTACCCAAGTAGTTAGCCATGCCCATCACCCTTCTGATGTCGGCAACATTGGTTGGTTCTGGCATTTCCAGAATGGCTTTGACCTTGCTTGGGTCCGGCTTGACTCCCTCTGTCGTGATCTGATGTCCAAGGAACATCAGTTCGCCCCTGGAAAACTCACATTTCTCCTTATTGAGAGTTAGCCCCTCTTCTCTCAGTCTCCTGAGAACTTGGTGCAGCCTGGTATCGTGTTCAGCCTGATCCTGGCCAAATACCAGTATGTCATCCGCGTGGCACACTGTTCCTTCACAGCCCTCCAACATCTGTGTCATCCGCCGCTGGAAATGTTCTGGGGCTGAGGAGATCCCAAACGGCAGCCTGTTGAAGCAGTAGCGGCCGAATGGGGTTATGAAAGTGGTTAGCAGGGCGCTGTCTTCAGTCAAGGGAATTTGCCAAAACCCTGACGTGGCATCCAACTTGGTGAACACTTTCGCTCCTGAGAGCATGGCTAGTGTGTGGTCCACAGCTGGCAGAATATGTCTCTCTCGCTTGACCCATCCATTCAGGGGTGTCAAGTCCACACACAGCCTCAGCTTATCCTTTAATTTTCTTGGTACAACCACTAGGCCTGCACACCATGGGGTGGGTTGGGTGACCTTAGAAATCACACCCATTGCTTCCATGCGATCCAATTCACTCCTCACTTTTTTCTGCAATGGCAGGGGGATTCGACGTGGAGCAGACAGAGCATGTGGTGTGGCCCCTGGTTCCAGTTCAATTTTATATGGGTCTTTCAGCTTTCCCAGCCCTTTGAACACCATGGGGTAAGTTTTTGTAAAATCTTCGCCTACCTGAACTGTGTGTACTCTTTTCACTAGAGTCAAGGCCTCAATGGCTGGAAGTCCCAGCAGTGGTCTCATCAGCTTAGCCACCACATAGACATCCTGCTCTGTTGTCTTGTTCCTTGACGCCAGTTTTCCTTTGAAGAGTCCTCGCACGTCCAGGCGCTGCCTGCCTGGACCATACAGGGGTATCTTTGGTGGCTGTAATGGCCCATGCTTCTTTTTGGAGTATTGTTGGCTTGGAATAGCTGTAACTCCAGCTCCAGTGTCTATTTTGAACTCCACTGTCTCTCCATTCAGTTTTAGACCTTCTCTCCACTCGTGTTCAACATTGTCCATGACAATTGTCACCTCTCCCAGAAAGGCAATCTCTTCTCCATGTTCTGAAGACTCTTCCGTGATGTCATTAATGCCACCGGCTGAACGACATTTGCGGGCATAATGTCCTTTTCGTTTACATTTGCGACATTCTGCTTCTTTTGCGGGGCAGTCCTTCCAGGGGTGCTTTGAAGCATGTCCACAACGTCCACATCCTGTGTCTTTTGATTTATTTTCTGCCTTGGCTTGTGAGCTCCATTTGTGTCCTTTTATGCCTCTGTGTGTGTGTCGCCTTGCACTTATTGCATCCAGGTTGTCTGCCTGTCTGTCATTTAAGCTGCCACGCAGCATTGGCTGCTGTTTCTTTATTTCTTCACTGTGGCGCACTCTTGCAACAGTTTTCTGTAATGTCAGATCAGGGTCCAACTGTAGCGACTCAGACAACTTTGTATCTCTGAGGCCAACGACAATCCTGTCTCTTATGAGCTCTTCTCTGAGATCTCCATAATTGCAGTGCTCAGCTAGTGTATGGACAGCAGTAATAAAGGCTTCGGCACTTTCACCAGGCTCCTGGTTGCGCCTGTTGAACCGTGCACGCTCAAAAATAATATTCTTCTTGCTCACACAGTGTTTCTCAAAAGCCTCTTTCACGTCCGTATAAGACTTTTTCTGATTGTCATCCAAAGGTAGGACATGCAATATATCCTCAGCCTCATCCCCAAGTGTGTACATCAATGTGTTGACTTGGTACTCTTGTGACTGTTTGTCTAGGCTTGACGCTATTCTGAAGCGCTCAAAACGCCTTATCCACTTTGGCCATTCATTTGCTTCATTAAAATCAAACCTGCCTGGTGGAGTCAGTTGTACACTGCTTACTGGAGCAGCTACAGTTGCTGCTGCTCGAGCCGAACCTCCCGCTGCTTGGCCATCAGTACTCATCTCGTCCTTTTTTTTTTTTTTTTTTTTTTTTTTTTAAACGGCCGTCGTTTCAGCGCGGTTCCGCCGTCCTTAGCTTCCTAGCTTCGATTAGCACACACGTTAGCTCCCGTCAGTGTACTTGCCGGCCGCTCCGTCCGTCCCCTCTTGCAGACTTGCGGCAGCTTTCACTCCTACTCAGAGGCGGAAGACTTCAGACACACTCCTACGTGTCTACTTTATTCTGACACCATGTTACGTTATTAGACTGTTCTAGTAATAACGAGGCAGAGCGTGAGGTTCTGTGTAACTTTTACTGAAGACCACAACACATAACACAGGTGACATGTCCGTATCTCTATATCGAGCGTTCTCATTGGCTGTCACAGAACACTGGCGTTAACCCTTTGCTTACACAACACTGTAGGGCCTACAAACGCTATCGAGCGTGGATTGTGTATTTCGTCTGGAGTTTTGGGACACGGGAACGCTCGGAACAGGTCAGGTACCGTGAAGACATATTCCCCTTTCTGATTGTCTGAATTAAGATGACTGCTCAGGTGCTAGTTCTAAAGGTGACCCTCGTTTCCTCTGCTTTGCTTCCGTTTCTGCTGATGCTCTCGCGGCCACACACGCACACACACACGCACACACACGCACGCCTCTCCCTCCTCCTGCCTAGCCCAGCCTGGGCTCTCTCTTTGCTGTGTCGTGTGATGCATATTTAAGCTGAGTAATCTGGTGGGCTTCGTCCTGACGTGGTAGTTTTCTACCTGGCGCCTAACATTTTCTAAACATTGTTTTTTGCACGTCAAAGTGGCGATAATTTAACAGCCAGTTAAATAAGACAATACAACGGTCACATCATTAAATCAAACGCCGTGTGTCCCAGGGCCCTGTCATAATTACATGAAGTAAAAATGTCAGAAAATTCCTTCTCCTGAAAATTTGAGCGAGCGTGGAGCGATTTCACCTGAGCAGCAGGAAAATTAAGGTGAGCGCGGAGCGTCCTGGCGCAACTTTGAGCGGAGAGCGAATGAGCGAACATCCTCCTGAGCGGGGAGCGGGAATTGCGCTGCGCTCCGCTCCGTTCACATGCTCTGGTCTTGACTTCATCTCCTTTTGTAATTCCACACCAGATTTAGTCAAACACTGCTAGTTTGGTTTCTTCATGTGTTTCAGGGTTTGAATGTGTTTACATCTTTTTCTTCACCTGCTGCTGAAGCTACTTTATGTTGGTGGGATGTTAATTGCAAAATTGAAACATTTGTCACCGGGCTTCTCGTTCACTTAATTGAAAAAATAATGCTCTATCAGTACTTTGTTCAATGATTTGTATCCTAACAAGTAAATCTGCCCAGATAGATACAAGGAATAAAGCAACAGGGAAGTCCAGAGTTTATGGAGCCAATATATGATGGAGGATGCCTATCGTCCAACTGTAAATGAGGGAAATGTACATATTTGAGTATAAGGTTGTTGGTCAGTTTAGTGTGTGGTCTGAGCTCTCTGGCTATTTACAGTATCCTCTCCCATACAATAATTATGTGCTCTCCACGAGTTATTGGGTATTACAGATCTCAAAATAGGAAGCCCTGAGGAAAACGGAGGCAAAGTGATCTTAAGTGGGTCACTCCACGCCCTAAATTTATCCACTTGAATAAAGGTGTAAATAATTGGAGGAAAAAGGAGCTGTTTTAGGGTCTCTCTCTCTCTGCTAATTTGACCAAAGAATGTCCCACTATTTCATTAAGACCTCAGAAAATTGTGTCAGCTTGTTAAAAAAAAAAAGGAATTGTATGTCTCTTTTAAAGTATAGTCTTGTAACTGAGTATTGCATCGAAGTCATCAAAAATAACCATGGGAATCTCAGCTTGTTAAAATTGGTTTTAAATAATCTGTTTAGCCTGAATTGGTTTGCCTCCATCTTCTTTCTCTGTGGTATTTCCCACATACAGCACCTCTGAGAGCAGACATACCCCAGATTGGTAGTTCCAGACAGAGACACTTTGATGTGGCTCATTAATTAACTTTGTTGACATAGAGCTACAGGCTACTGGCTGATACGACTCTATGGCTCTGTTTACATTAATTCATTTCACCATTTCTTCGTGTCGGCGTCTTGCAAACTATTTACATTTACACACAAAGTTGCTGTCCTCTCAATAAAAGCCTAACTGTTTACTCTGAAACGGGGATCGGCTGATTCGCTAGTCACATGACTAATCAGCCATCACATCACATGATCGCCCTTGCATCTGGAGCATGCGCAACTGCTTAGAAAACACGACCTACAGGTGCATATTGCCTTACACACATGACGAATGATGAGAGAGACACTTGTATGGTGTAAGCAATGGGCCAAAAAGATTTGTCCATCTGTGCAAGTAATCCGTGCATATTTGGGAAATGTGTGCGTCTTTGGTTGTAGTTGAGCATAAAATAAATATTTGTGATCTCTAAAAATGAGTCCATCTGTGTTTTTACTGGGTTGTGTTGTAATATTTGTCAGAATACAAATTGAAAAGTTACGAGTTGGAAAGTTACGAATGCAAAAGTTACGAATCAAAAAGTTACACATTCAAAAGTTACGAATACGAATTTCTCCAGTGCAAGGAAAGGGGACACATATACGTCATCGCTGACGTCATCACGCCACAGGCATCACCCAGAGCTATAGAGTAATACAGAGTTGCGACGCTTTGAAGTCGCCGCTTGGGCTGTCACGTGGTTCATGTGAGCCTCCGGAGTTCCAAACATCACAGCGCTGTCAGCTCCGTTAACCTCAATTACTCGTCAAGAACAATTACTGGTAAGTTAATAAAATAACAACATTTTAAATGTTTTTTACATTTTTAAGCATTATCTATCAGAAGTATACTCTTAGATATCGTTATTTTTACATTTGGTTAGCATGAAATGTCGATGTTGATGTTAAAAATGTAATGGATTTAGGGACCTAGCTTAAAGCTTGGTAACGGAGGCTAACGTGAGGTAATTAACGTGATCATTTCACTAAAGTCCGTTAACATTTTATTGTCAGGTGACATAATGTAAAGTTGTTTTGATTGTTAGGTTTTAAAACATCACCAAAATACTATATAGGCCTATTGAGAATGAGGAGTTGTGGTCATAGTACAGAGCCCCGCCCCTATCCGCCATGTTGGCAGAATGCTAGCGAGAAAACGCCATTCTCTCCGTTCGTTTACATTGTACGCGTGTGTTTTTAAATCAGTAAGTTTAAACAATGCGGAATTGCAAGAACATGCCTGGAAATCAATGCTGTGTGAAGAACTGTTCCAGTACCTCACATAATACGTTTGGGAAACATTGGAACAACGAAATACGTTTTTTTAGGTTTCCTAAATGGATGCAGCATCAGGGAGAGCAGGCGTCTGACCTGACGAGGAGACGCCAGATTGCTTGGTTGGCTGCAATAAGAAGAAAGGACCTTACTTTCGATTGCACCCCTCTGTCGATGAGAGTGTGTTCTTTGCATTTTCACTCGGGTACATTCTCTAAAAATCTCTTTATGTTGTTGTCTCTTAAAGCTACGAAGTTACCTTATGTTGTTGCAAACCCTGAAGTGCACCTGACGTTGCTGCCTAGCTAACTAGCGAACTGCTCAATTTGCAAAACTGTTGCCTGTTCGAAAATTAATGTTAACTACCCCCTAAATGTGGCTAATGTGTTAATGGGTACCCCCTCAGCCCTTTTGTCATACCATGAGCAGCGTTACCCTCCCAGGCTTTATCTTTATTTTGCATGTATATGTATATGTTGCCCCTGGCAACCATTAGCGTCTTCTGCCAACATGGCCGACCGGAGTCACGTGACTCCTCATTCTCAATAGTAATAATACATTTAATACATTTTTGGTATTTCTGACGTATTTTCTCCAGTAAATTGATTAAATTACAACATTTTTGGCATAGTGAGGCATTAGCTGCGGTCTTTAATTAAGTAAGTTTTTTTCAGCATGACTTTGCAGCTGTGATAATGAATTTATGAATTTCTCTGTTGTTGTTGTCAGGGAGGTCAGCAGATGTGCTGGTCGCTGCTGTCATGGATCAACCCTCATTAGGGCTTCAGCCGATTTCTACAATGTCCAAACGCTTAAATTTGATCAAATATATTTCATTGTTGCAGATTAATCTACCCAACAGTATAAATAGCAATAAAATAACTTCTTTATTAAGGCTTGTTTTACATTTTCCATGATGACATTTTATAATAAAATGTTTGGTTTAAATCTGTTTTGTTTATTTTTTTCACAACTGACACATTTATTTTGTCGTTAATATGGTTTTAACCAGAAAAAAGTTAAATTCATATTTTATTCCATTATACCCGCTGAATCCGTCGGTCGGGTCGCGGGGGGGCATTGTCCATCTGACAGACTGAATGACATCTTCTACAGATAGAGTGTTTGGGACAACAGGAGTAATTCCTGGGAACAGACAGTAACATCATCTTCTGTTGAAGGATGTAGATCTGAAGGTAAGCTGGACCACTGGCATGATTCAGTATAAAGGAGGACAAGGTAGCTGCCCCCTGCTAGCATGCAGGGGTACCCTCTACGATTTAAAATGGTGATAAATGTGTCTCTGCGCTCCAAAAAAGAAAAACGTTGATAAAATACATCGTCGGTGAAGTGATCAATGCACATTATGGGTCAATATTTACCGAAAATTGCATCGTAAATGTTAAAGTTATAATTTTTGTGCTCCGTTCCGCTAAAACCCGTTCAAACTGACTGACAGCGCTGTGATGTTTGGAACTCCGGAGGCTCACATGAACCACGTGACAGCCCAAGCGGCGACTTCAAAGCGTGTCGCAACTCTGTAACTCTATAGCTCTGGGTGATGCCTGTGGCGTGATGACATCAGCGAAGACGTATATGTGTCCCCTTTCCTTGCACTTGAGAAATTCGTATTCGTAACTTTTGAATGTGTAACTTTTTGATTCGTAACTTTTGCATTCGTAACTTTCCAACTCGTATTCTGACAAATATTACAACACAACCCAGTAAAAACACAGATGGACTCATTTTTAGAGATCACAAATATTTATTTTATGCTCAACTACAACCAAAGACGCACACATTTCCCAAATATGCACGGATTACTTGCACAGATGGACAAATCTTTTTGGCCCATTGCTTACACCATACACTTGGACGGGAAAGTCCATAGGCATTTGCAGTTTTCCGTAGTCTCCCTTCATCACTCAAGTAGTATAAGGTGCAAGCAACCTTGGTAAAAACGTCGATGGGCCGTCTCATTCTTGTTGTTTTCTTTTCCAGCTGTGGACGTAGTCGCTCGGACAGATTTATCAGGGCTGCTCTGGACATTCGAAAGTTCTCGCGCCATTCTTCGGCGACAACAACTTGGTCCACGAAAGTGTCCCACCATGCGCTGCTTCTTCCCGGTCTAACCCAAAAGCGGCGCTCCATGTACGGCTTGCACTGCGGATCCTCGTTTCTCACCGTTTACAACTGCTAAAATCAGCATCGTATGCGAATGCTTACGTGGGCTCCGGCGTCTTTGAATCCTTCCACCTATGAAGTCGTATTCCAGTATTTTAATGTAAATGGACAGTGCATCCGCGATAGAAACAGATTAGTATAAACGGCACCTATGAGTGCATGTGTGTGTGCATGAATGTGTGTTTTTTTGTGTATGCTGGCTAACAGAGAGACTACTAATAACTGCTGACTAACCTGAGATATTGGCTGGTTAACGTAGACCCATCCAGTAACAGGGTTAACCTGCAGGTACTCGGGCTGCTCAAACGACATGGAATAAGTGATAGCTGCATTAGTGCCAAAGTCCCCATCATGAGCTGCCACGCGAAGGAAACTGGTAGCAACCAAAGTGTCTTCTCTCAGGAAGTCTACAGAGAACAGACATAAAGTGTACAGGCTCAGTTTGATGTTTAAGAACAGAAATATAGTTTTTTAAAATAGTATTCCATACAAGGCAAAGGATTATGATAGTCATGCAGGTAAGATGGTTTGTACATAGGCTGATATGCAAAAGTAATTTCTTGGGATACAGTTCATAATACAGCATTAAGATAGATAGATAGATAGATAGATAGATAGATAGATAGATAGATAGATAGATAGATAGATAGATACTTTATTGATCCCGAAGGAAATTCAAGCATCCAGTAGTAAGACATAATAAAGCAATACAAATGTTTATACATTTATAAACACTTTAAAAACAATCTAAGCATTTAAAAAACAATTTAAAAAAAAAACAGTTTAAAAATATAAAGTGACCAGTGAAGTAAGACCAAAGTGAAATATAAAGTGACCAGTGAAATTCAGAAGTGCCATCACTGAGAGCTGTTGTACAGCCTGATGGCCAGAGCAACAAAAGAGTTTTTGAGTCTGTTGGTGGAGCAGGATTGAGACAGCAGCCTGCCACTGAACACACTCCTCTGCCTGAGGAGTGTGAATGAACTGAGGAGTTCATTTATATTAATGAATGATATTCACTATTTTTGCACAATAAAACCCAATATAGTTACATTTATATGATACAACTTATATATTTCTATAAAAGTAGTCAATTAAAGAGGTCATATTGTGTTTTTTCCATTTTCCTCAGGATGTTATAGTTTTTGTGCATGTTACAGATCTGTTGTTATAAAGCCCAAAGTTCACATCTAAGAGAGTAATTCTGCCCAATAGATGACATTGCTGCTAAACTGTCTGAAATGCTTTGTTTGTAACCCAACTTTTTCTTTCCAGTGTCATCTATATCTTCATGTAATCTTGACCTGCAAATACCTTGGGGTGGGGCTGGATAATAAACTGGAGTGGTCTGCCAACATAGAAGCAGTGTACAGGAGGGGCCAGAGTCGTCTCTTCTTCCTGAGACGGCTCAGGTCTTTCAATGTCTGCAGTGACATGATATGCATGTTTTATCACACTATCATTGAGAGTGCACTGTTCTATGCTGCTGTCTGCTGGGGGAGTTGCACCACAGACAAAAACTGTAGGCGCCTGGACAAACTGGAGAAAAAGGCTGGTTCTGTGGTAGGCAGAAGGCTGGAGACTCAGTGCTGTGGTGGAGCAACGGATGATGAGGAAATTATATTCTGTTTTGGAGAATAATAAACATCCTCTCCACAGCATCCTGACAGGACAGAGGAGCAGCTGCAGTGAGAGGCTCATCTCTCTGCGCTGCAGGACTGAGAGGTTCAGGAGGTCCTTTGTCCCAACAGCCAACGGGCTTTTTAATGTTCTTCTCAAATGTATTTATTTATTTAGTCATTTATCATTATTATTATTATTATTATTATTATTATTATTGTCGTTGTTGTCTAATATACAATCATTGTAAATATTTTAAAATTTTAGGCCTTAAGAAGTAGGTGCTGAAATGTTTTGTTTAAGATTTGTGCAGGAGTTTTGAAAAAAATAAAAAAAGACGATTCCAGTGTTGGTTCAGAGCCAGTGCCTACCAAGCAAGTGACCACGAAAGCATTGAATCCAACCCTGAAATGCTAGCACCACACCTGCAACAACTATTTGCTGGGCCAGAGTAAAGAGATATGTAGACCAACCAGTGCAACTAAATGTTGTGATTGCCATGTTTGAAAAAGATGTAGAAAGATTCGGTATTGTGTCCCGTCACCATAATTCAAGAGAGAACAATTAAAAATGGAGCTTCAACATGGTAATAGCAGCAGTGGTAAGACATGAGCTACCTGTTTCTTTCATTTTCCAGCTGTTTGTGTAGTAATCTCAACAAACCCAATGTGCCATTAACAGTCTACATTTTGAGCTGAATTTATAAATCTTGTTTGCAGTAACATTTACAAACAATCTTGCTTTAATCTTGCCAGATAAATACTGGTCAGTGTTTAGAGTTGCTGGTCAGCATTGCAGAGAGCATTCACAAATACGATCATGTTTTTTTTAAACAGCATTTGAAAACCAGTCTGGTAATATTAAGGCATTGATGTTCTGGGAAAAAGAGACAAACCCTGTGATCTGTGAAGATAAACCATCTCCCTGCACTGTGGTCCTCCACAGAATTTCAGGATTCTATCAATAATTCAGGGAGGTTCAGATGCGTATTGGAAAAGATGTTTAAACTAATATAATGAAGTGGCTCTGTAGTGGCTGTCTGACTTTGGACAAGCAAACCTGTTCTTCCCTGGTTCTTTATTAGTCTAGCACTGAACCAGCGCTGAAACCACTTTGGTCAAAAAGGGGGCTGTTTCAAACAAAACTTGACAATAGGACTTGTGACAAAATACAGTTTGCAAATGGAATATTGTTTGTTTTTTTAACAATAAAGCACAAAAATGCTTCTAGAAGACCCGTAAAATATAACGAAGAACAAATGAAAGGGTATAATGCGGGCTCTTTAAATCAAATTAAAGGGCATACTGGATAACCTTATGTCTTAATCTCACTCTGTTTACGTCGGCGTTATTCAGTCTCTGGCTGTGCCTCAGTGTTACTATTCATATTTTATTTGGATACTAGTATGAATAATGTATACCCAACACTTACACTCATAGCGCAGATTTTCAAACTTGGGGCTGTTATCATTCTGATCAAGTATCTGGATGGTGAGCTGACAGATGCCAATGAGCGGCTCCTCAGCCCAATCAGTAGCCGTTACTGTAATTGAGTACTCTCTCTGTCGCTCCCTGTCAAATCGCCTGGCTGTCACAATCACTCCTGTAAAGTCAGAAACATAATCAGCCCGTACACCAACCCCCGCCAAATACACACACACATGATTGAATACAAATTCATTCATCCATTCAGCACTTTTCCAATTCTCCCAGTCCATCCATCCATCCATGCATCATCCATCCATAAATCAACACAATCAAGTAAACAATAATGAATTTAGTTAGAGTAAATATTACATTATTTTCACTTACAGTGACTTTGTTATTGAATCATGAGATGAAGAAGATAGAATGCAAGATTGAAAGAATAATGACAGAGGGAATAACACATTGATTTCACATGTTAAGACTTCAGAGCAGCTTCTCTATTTACCTTCCTCTCATTATATACAATATGTTTTTGTACTGAAGGGGCATGTCAAGCTTTTCCAGATTCCATTTAATGCAGTTCAATGTACTGGCTTTGGCATTTGACTTATATTCCTGTGAATAACATGTTTAATGATGTTAAAAAGAAATTGCCCCAAATTCCATTTCTTAATGTTACTACGTCCTTGGATCAGTTTGCGGTATGTATGGGTGACTACAAAGAAAAAAACTCTATTGTAGTTAACCAGATGCTATTCAGCATGTTTAATGACAGTGACTACTGTCTATGGTGAAATAAAGACCATTTCTATGCACACTCTCTTGATCATTAACTGAAAAGTGTGTTGATTGTATGATCACTTGAAATTTCTCGCTTCTGGAATATCTCAATTTTAAGGCCCATGTAGTCTTATCATGCACCCAACCCCTTTATCCAAGAATGTATGGGGACACACTAGCTCTTGGCATGAATGCATAAAACGGAGGGATAGGCTAAGTGGTACGGGGAATGGGTGAAATGGGATAAGGTAATTATCTCAGGTCTATCTATGCAGCCTCTCCTCTCATCTCACAATTCGTTTTAAAATCACCATCAAATATGTCAGTTATCATTAAACTACAGCACTGTCTATCTACAGGATAGCCTATGTTCTTCATATAATTGAGACCAATTTTGCCTCTTACAATCTATGACAGCTGTACCTGTGTCTGGATGGATCCTGAAGGCAGGCATGGAGCTGTCTCTGTGCATTAAGCCATATTTGACTTTTCCATTCGCTCCCTCATCTGCATCCTCGGCATGCACTTGCAACACAAAAGTCCCCGTTGGCTGGTTCTCCAACACGGAAGCTTGTTCACGGTATTGCTGGCACTGAGATAAAGAGAGGGAAAAGGTAACAATGGAGGAGACAAATAAATACGAGAAAGACTTTGTTCATATATAGTCAGAATTTGTAACCATAATGAGAATACAGGAATCAAAGAAAATAAACTCATTGGGTAGAAGGTCAGCACACTTGCTACACAGGGAGGTACTATGCATCAGCACAATGCAGCAGTTAGAGATTCAGCAGCTCTCATCAATGGAAATGAAAATACTTGAACTGATTTGTTTTGAAGAGCCAGCAGCAAACAGCTTTGTCTTAGCAGAAAATTAATTCTATTTCCCCAAATGAACATAGTCCCCAGATTAAGAGTAGCCCTCTAGAGTCTTTCTCTTTTGTAATCAGATATGAATGCAAGCAACTCTTTCAACAGAATGACCATGAAAATAGAAAAACAATTGGCAAGGAGGAGCAAGATAAAAACAGGGGGCTGGAGATGGATCAAAGAATGTGAGCAAGAGGAATAATGCAATAGTTCATAGAACGTGAAGGCACAGACAGCACGGCCCATAGGTAACTGTTCATAAAACTCACATTAGATAAAACATAAGGTCAGCCCATGCGGCTGTGAGGCATAACTTGAAATTTACACATATCAAGTTGCCAAGAGTTACAAGCCCAGCCCAAAAGCCCTTGGAAGCTCCCGGAGAATATGTTTCCTGCTGAAGTTCAAGTCATACCTAATTAAGGAAGAAGTTAATTAAACAGGTGTAGAATATTGTGACGATACTGCACTTTTTTTCATAAATTAATTGAAATCCCAATGGAGTGCCTAAAGATAGAGTGGGTGTGCAGACTAATCGCAACCCATGGGGGGAAAAAAGTGGAGAGAGATGGAGGCCAGGGAAATGAGATTGAAAAGAACACAGCAGTAAAGAGGAAGGAAGAAAGGAGGGAGTGATTCAAAGAGGAAAAACTTAAGTTCACTGAGAAAATGAGACTGACTGGCAGGTCAGGAAAAATATGACAACAAAGTAAATATCGAGTCACCAGCGTAAAATATTGTTATTTTATGTTTCCTGAAATCACAGATACAACTAATCTCAACATTTCTCAGCAAATATTCCAGCAGCATGCTCAAGTGTGCAGCTGATTATCAGGTAAACAAGTGTATTAAGACGTGGAAGAATTTTGCTTAAGGAATTTTGTTCAACTCTAGTCTGAGACCATTTCTCATTTATACTTTTTAAAAAATTTTGACGGCAAAACCACTTATTCTTTCTAGGAAAGGCTCATAGTTTGGTGGTGTTATAACTGATAGAAAAGGAAGCCGCTGCCTTGCTGCTTGTTCTTTGAAGGGTTTGTATTGGATCAAACTCACAGCCAGTTCAAGTTTTCAAAGTTTCTGTTGACACACTGTTATTTGTAACATATGTTATGTCTGATTCAACTTAATTCAATTACAACAGGACATCATAGGAGCGGACGCCATTTATTTTTATTCTCATTTTCTCCAGCTTTTCTTAGTCTGGAGGGTGACTTTTGTGCTTACTTCTATTTTGCTTTGAAAGGGTTATCTTGTTCAGGCTTGATGGTTTCATTTTGTTTGTGGTTTCTGCTTCTGCCCACTCTGAAGTTAACTTTAACTCCTTTTAGAGCTTGTGATATTTTCTATTAATAGATTTCTATATTGTTAAATCTAAACAATGTATCTGTGGCTTAGACCAAGAGAGGATGGGTCCCTTTCATGTTGTGTCTTGGCCACCCCTAGACAGGGCATAACATGAATAAAACACAACCTTGAAACGATTTTCTCACAAAGCATTGACTATTTGACAAGGTAGGAGAGAGGAAGGACTCTAATGGTTGATTTATGTATTCATGGATTCAAGAAACTGACTTTGTGACAGCAACAGCACTACAAAAAGATGAAAGAAACACTATGATGTTTTGGTAAATGCATTTATGCAATGTTGCTGGTATATAGCTGAAAAGATTAGTTAAATTCTGTGCCTGTGTTGTTTGTATGTTGCTAGAATCAAAAGCCCTTTACACACAGTGGTAGCGCCATATCAGTGAAAAAATTAAACAGATCCTAAACAGAGGGGGTTCAGTGCAGCATCCGTGTGTGCCTAAACACAACAATTGCTGGTTTGCCTTTACACACAAATACCAATCTTTCTCTGAGACTACACCGATTGTCGCAGCACATCAACCCCCTTGAGGCTTGTAATAGGTTAGCTTAACATAGAACGAAGACTAAAAACTGGAGTAAACAGTAAGCCAGGCTTTATCCATTAGTATAAAGATCTACTTGTGGATTTTCTGTTGGGCGCATGGCAACTGGTCCCATATAAAGGAACAGAACCAACTACTGTAATTTTTGTCGAAATATGAGCAGTGAATATATTTGATAAAGTAGCAGTTGTCCTATAGGAAAGCGTTTCACCTCCTCAAATATAGGTTTGTTGTTGTTGACATCATCAACTCCAACGATGACCCGTGCAGTGGAGAGAAGAGGGTGCAGCCCGCCTGATGCATTATCATCTGTGGCTGTTACATTCAGGATGTACTCTAAGCCTTGAAGTTTGGGCAGTGGAGTGGAGCGGAGACGAATCAACCCTAGAGAGAGTACAGACCCATTAATATACACATTATGAAATATGGTGCATCATAACCGAGCATGTACATCCAATCCATTAGTCATTAAGCAGGATGTTATTGCCACAGTGGCCTTGCAACGAATGGGATGTGCTATAAACCAAAGCAGAAAATGCATGCTGTTGTTCTAGAAGTCAGGAGTGAGATGGCGGGTAGTAGAAATTCATCAACACAAAAGCCCACAGAAAGGTAATCTGATATGCCGACTAAATCCAAAAACCAATTTCACAGTTACAATTTTGTCACATTTCTGATCTAATAATTGGACGCTTTCCTCTAAAGATGCCCATCTAGCTCAAGCACTTGAGTGAAAACATGAAGTAGTAAAGAGATTCTGGTTAGAAGTGAACCTGGCTCAGCAGAGGCCTATTAGCTGTTCCTCTTCCCTCCTTTGTCTTCTTTCATGTAACAGTCAAGATAAAAGATCAGATGAAAGGACTGAGCGTCTGAGTCAACATCTTTCTCGTCAACGGTAACACAAAAACATCAGAAATTGCAGGATGAACAAGCTGCCTGTGATGTGGGGGAGATCCATTGAAGTGAGAGCATGGGGAGGTTTTGGATTTTCTTGTGGGGTTTCTATTTATCTCTTTCAACGCACATGATTAAAGACAACGTAGCAAGCTTATACACACTCTCCCATGTCACTTGTGCTTCTGGCTACCAACGGTGCAGGAAAGGGCCCAAGCTCCTAATGACAATACATGGCACTGATATCACTGCAGCACGTCATTAAAACAAATATACTGCGGGATGCAATTTACAGGGTACCACTTATGCCTTGAATGTCAACCTTGTTTACAAATGCAACAGCAGCTCTACCAGGTAATAAATGAACCAGCACTCTGCATACACATGTATATGTATTTATAAAATTTATTTATATATATATATATATATATATATATATATGTATATATATATATATATGTATATATGTATGTATATATAGGAAGAAGAGAACATTTAGTGATTTCCCTGCACATGAAAGATATCAGCATTTTTTCTTTCTGAGAATACAGAGAGAGGATGGAAAGGAATATAAAGAGATGACACAAAAGAAAGAGGAGCTAGCGGAGCACAGCCTGAAGATTGTAAGCTATGATAGAGCAGTTGTTGTGAAATTGAATTGAAAAGGTTGGGTGACAAATGTCACAGCGATTGCCACTGGTTTCGGATCAAAGGGTAAATAAAAAAGATAAACTATGCAGTTACCAATGCTAGAAAGCTGAGAAACACGTGGAACATTCCTTTCTACATCTGTCGGTTGAAAAAACAAATGTGGAAATTTCCTAAATAGTGGTATAGATTATATTTATAACCATAATAGTAGAGAGAGCAGCACTTGTATAGAATGTACAGCTTTTAATATCAACTTTCAATATCTTCCCACATTGACTTTGAAAATAGAGGGCATTCAATGCGCACCACTGCAGCAGGAGTGCATTAGATAAAATTGAGTGTGTGGTTTGACAGAAAGCTTGTCAATTAGTGTGAGAGGTGTAAATATGAAGCCGGAAAATTAGGAAATATCACCTTTCTGGTTGTCAATGACAAAGTTTCCTTCCTCGTTGCCTGCTGTCATGGTATACATTATACCATCACCATCCGGATCCTTGGCCAGAACTGTAGCAACAAGAGTGTTGGGTCCTGCATCCTCAGAAACAAATGTTCGATATCTGCAAGGAGGAACAAGTTTAAAAAGAGACAGTGAAAGACAACACAAATGGAAGGATTTCAGAAATGTTTTAGACTAATTTTAATAGATTCATTTTTTTTTCTCTAATAGTTCTCCACAATGACAACAAAACAAGTTTTTTGTGTGTTTTGATCATTTATTGAATTCAAAAACACTGAAATAACCCATTTTCATAAGATACCTCTATTTGAGCACTTTAAGCAGCTTGAAATCTTCTTGGCAAGAATCCTACAAGCTTGGGCCATCTTTTTAGTTTTGGCTAAAACATTCAAACTGACAGTCTACAATTGTTATCTTGTGCTGGGTCACTCTAGGACTTTGATGCTTCAGGTCATTGTCATGTTGAAATGTAGATATTTGCAACCAGCCTGAGATTATGAGTGTTCTGTAAATGTTTTTTTACCCAGGATTCTTCCATATTTTTCTGTATCCATATTTTCCTCATTCTTGAAAAGCTTCCCAGTTCTTGTCACAGAAAGAAAATCTCCATATAATGATGCTGCCATCACCCTGCTTAATTGTAAAGAAGGTATCAATAAGATATTGCTCTATGCCTTATTGATATACATCAGATTTCATGGTCTGAGAGTCATTCAGGTGCCTTCAGGGAAATTTATAGCAAGGTGTCATGTGGCCTGTCTTGAAAACTAGTTTCTGCCTGGTAGCTCTGCCATAAAGGCTGGATTGGCACAGTCCTGGACCATTTGTTTCCATAAGATTTGCTTATTTCCAAGAAGGAACTCTGGCCATTGGCTTGTTGATTAGCTATCTGCCCATGGCCCTTTGTGCCTGTTCAGTCTGTTTAGCTAGACAGCCAGAACTAGGAAGTCTGTTTGCGGTTCCAAACTGCTTTAATTTAAAAATGATCAACATTACGGTACTTGCTCTCTGGTGCTAAAGGTGGTACTGAGTTGGTTTGAATTCACACATAAACATTGACACGAAAAATATAGTCAGCTGTGTGCATTTTCAAATTACCTCCAGTGAATTTAATGAGGCACCGGTGGATTACAGTCAAGTACTACTGATTGAAGTGGGATGCACAAGAGCTCAGTTTTAAGTGTCACAAAGAGTCTGAATGCTTTTGTGAATGGGATATTTTAGTATTTCATTTGTATTGACTAAAAAAATAGACTTTATGTTTGCTTGGACATTGTGGAGTACAGTGTGTAGATTAATGAGAGATTTTTTGAGACGCATTTGAAACTTAGCAAAATGTGTAAACCGAAAGAGGTTTTGAAAACTTTCTGTTAGCACTGCACCAACACACACACACACAAGCGCACACCGACACACATACAAACAAGTCAATAACAGAAACACATAAAGACAGGTCATATGAATCATTACACAGTCCAAAGCACCAGCAAGCTGATTAGACTTATGCTTGTGGCTTTTACTTGTCACTGTGATTTAACCTGTCCTCTTAGCTGGCCAGGACAGAGACAAATGATAATGTCTACTGGGATGTTAAAGTCATTGAACAAATGGTGCCTCCTCATACCCAGCCCACTATGGGCCATTTGATCCAGTGCCTTTTAAAATGTCAGCAGTGATTTGCCTTCTCTGTTGTGCTGGGCAGCAAGATGCCCAGCGAGGCACAGGACAATGATATACCGCTATGGCATGAAGAGCTATGGAGAGGAAATTAACTCTTTGACTAAGAGGAAGCAGAGACGTAGAGAAATGGACAAAAGGTGAGGAAGGAGCAGGTGACAAAGAAGAAGGCTTCCATGTAAATGACAGTTAAAGTGATATGTGGGGATGAAAGAAAAGAAAGTAAAAGATTATTGTTGATAGAGAGGAGCAGGATGTAAGAGGCTGTTAGATTCTCAGAGTTTCAGTTGATTCGTCAGCAGAACTCATCCACTGTGAGGCTTCGCGCCATATCCGCTTCTAATGTGTGTGTGTGTGTGTATATAGGTGGGGCGTCAGTGTCTGTGGTGAGAAGTCAGAGGTGATTGATGGTTTACAGAAGAACGCCGATGGGTGATTCATCTCCGCCAGCCACAGCAATCTCCGTGGCAACATGAGTGACCTGTAATCTGTCACCCGGCTCAGAGGCCACTTCTCCGCAGCTCGGTGGGATGAGACACGTTCACTCCCTCTGCTTTTCTTCCTGAAGCATCTCCCTTCATCTCACTGAACTGTGAAGATGTGCTCTGACAGAGTATGTCTGTCAGTCCGGCTGCTTGCATTTCCACAGAATCTGTGTCTGTCTTTCCACCACCTCATTTTAGTCTCTCTACCACTCATTCAGGAAAAAGTGCATGAAAAAATAATAATTTCACAAGTGTCATAGTCTGCATCACTCTATTGCTAAATGTGCTGATTTTGGACATCATGTCCTCATATTCCCTCTTTGCATTTCGAAACGTCTGAGTAGGCCACGTCATGATGAAGTACCCGACACACATAATCTGGAGAATGAGCACTATCTGATGGCTGACAGGCTGCTCTGTTTATCTGCATATCCGAATGGCTGTCTTCTGTCTGCCTGCTGCACGTGTTTTGGTATTCTCCACTGACTTGCCCTGCATCCATGTTTCAGCGTGTTTTTCCTCTGAGTTTTACGTTTTGTCTGCTTACGTCTCCACCTTTCTGCCCACCTGTTTGTTTGGATCTGTTTCTAGCCACCCGTCGAGACTGACACTTGACAATGCAACATGAGCATGTAACGGAGGTCTGCAACAATATTCCGTGAAGGTCACTAAAAAAGAGTGACAGGACAAGCTACTGACTCGTCCTGGGAAATAAATGCAGTGGAGCCACAGTGACAGAGGTAGCCCGCCCACTCATGTAGCCTTTTTGAAAGGCGGGCAGTGGCACAGTGGATTTTGTTCATATGTCAGTTCAATGCACAAAAACATATTTAATAAAGCATTGAGTGAATTCCTCAGTTTGCTACAATATTTGTTTGTGATTGTGTGTGAGAAATGAGTTCCAACTTTTCTTATGCCAGACGGCTGCGACTAACACACCAAACAAACATGTTGAGGTGTTTTGGTGGTTTGGTTTTACTACATCAGTTTTGACGCAAGTCGGCCTCTATTTATGACAGTACTGCCAGCATCCAATATTATTGCAACGAGCAGCCTGAAGGAAGGCTGAACAACCCATCTATCTGTGATGCAAGTATCTTGTCGGCTAAGCTTTGATATAAGGAGACGTGATCAACTGGTGGATCAGGGTTAAAGAAGTGGTGCAATGGGAACATTATTCTACCTTGTCATTTTGGTGACTAGTATTGATCTTTGGAGATTTACTCTAAAGCAACATTCAGTCAGAAGCAGAGAGACAAACAAAAACCATACAAACAAAAACCCACGCTGAATATGTTTGATAATTGTTAATTCATTCATTTTAGCACCTTTCTGTTTTCTCCAAGCTTTTTTTCAATCCCAAATGAAACCTTGCGGTGCTTTATTCTGAAAGAGTATTCTCAGAGTGTCATAACGAACTACAGAGTTTCGCGTGAGGTAAAAAGGAGGCGATATTTAGGTGGGGAAATGACACAGTAACAGTGGCAAAATGTTTTTTTTTCCTATTTAAGCCATTTACCAAAACATATCAAAGTTACATTTATATGACTGATCTTAAAAATCAGTCTCTTAGCTTTAGTTTTAAAGACAGGGTTTATGAACTGAAGCTCATTAATATGTACAACCATCTTTCTTAGGGGCTCAAATATAAATGGACAATTAACTCAGAAGCTATTTCATACAAACAGTAGGTGTGGGCGTGCGCCTCATTATTTCTTCATCACTAAAACAGGGAAAGGTCTGCAGTCAATTGTTTTATAAATACAAAAAAAAAACCTTTCATTTGTAAGCTGTGAATCCACAAATTATGGTAAAAATAACTTGCTACATAGTTCCGATCAAAATAGTATTTTTCTTGTATTGCTTGTTGATGTTGGTTGAATACTTATCTTATAATTAACTAATATTTTTCTTTTTTCATCACCACTGCACACAATCAGAGGAAACACAGAAGGTTCACCTCAAGGTGCAAACCATCCACGACACAGATTTAACTTATTGGATTGGAAAAATAAAGCGTGGAGAAGACTTGGAACAGCTCATTACCTATACGACATCAACAGTAACACAAATGGAAGCTGCATTAGGGCATGAATGGTGTCCAATGGCACCTGGTCACTAGCGTTTATTGCTTATGTGAAACTGAATGGAAGCAAAGAGAATTCAGTATGAATCCTCATGAGTTATATATCATCGACTGAGCTTCAGCCACAGGCAACAAAACCAAATGGTCAGCACTTTGCGGGAACAGTGCCCTGACTGTGTTAGTCACCTGATCTCAACCTGTTCAAACTGAGTTTAACTTGACAAAGATGAAGCTACAGCAGAAAGACCTAATAATGAAAACAGCTAAAGTTTAGGTCTAGCAATGCATCACAAAGGAGGAAAACCATTATTTGCTGATGTTCAGACTTCAGGCACTTGAGGCAGTTGCCTGAAATCATAGTGTCTAAGTCTAAATTCTAAATATAACTAAATTCTAATAAATTTACAGCAAAAGGATTTAATTACGTTTGAATAAACATTCAAATGACAAAAACTAAGCCAGAGCCAAAAATGTTACTGTGCTTTGAATAAATTTCAGTTGAGAAAATTACCAAAATTAGGAGGACAGAAGTGATGGAATGGCCAGGTATTTTTTCAAATAAATGTGATGAAGCCACTCACACAGATTGAGAGAATTCCGGGGCTTCATCATTGACGTTTGCCATCCTCACACGGACGGTTGCAGTGCCAGAGTTCGGCTCATCCCCGCTGTCCACTGCCATCACCACAAATTCATACAGATGGTTGGACCTCTCATAGTCGAGCCGCCTCGCAGGGAAAACAGTCCCATGGGGTGAAATGCTGAAATCTGGGCTCAGGGTGTAATACGTGAGCTCAGCATTTAACCCTGAGTCACAATCCGTGGCTAAAACTGGGAGAGAAAACATGACAAAAGAACCATCGATTAAAACTTAATCGAAATGAGCTGATGAGATGGCATCAGCTGATGAATTTGTTGACATCTGTGTAGATCATTATCTCTTCATGGCCTTGCTTAACATGAAATAAATCATAAGCTCAGACGACTACAATTACTAGAACACAAACTGTGCCCTGCCAGGATGATTACCATCATTTGCAAAACTGAGTTTAAAGACAGGAAAGAAAAAAAAAAGAATAAATAGAATGTGTTTTCTGTGTTTGTGTGTATGCGTGTTTGGAAAGTATAATATTCCAAGGTAATTAAACAAAAAAGTATAGATTTGTCTCTCGTGTCTGATGAGATTTTGTTTCTGAGGCTACAGTCACAGCCACTGTGAATTTCACTGAAGCTCACTGTTTCAAACAGATTTTCTCAAGCTCATAACACTTGCATACATCAGATTCCTTTGATGTGTTTATTTCCTGCTTGTCAAGCATCAGCACCAGCAGCCTGTGCATGTCAATGCCTCATTTTTCTTACATTTCAGCTCCGTGTAAAACAGTTCATGACTGGCAATTTACTACACTCTTTTTTTTTCCTTAGCTTGTATAATGCGGCTGACTCATTAAATGTTAAAGGAATTGAAACTCAATGTGACAAGTTCGCCAGAGTTTTTATCTTCTTTGCTGTGTGGGTCTTTCTCTTTGCCTACAAGAGATACTGATGGTGTACTGAAGACTCCTTGTCTCACTGCTTCTATCTTTGATTCTTTCACTGCTGATTTTCTCCAACCAAACTATTTTCTTTTTGATGCATTGCTTTCTATTGGTTGCCATTTTCCCCTACAGCTGGCTCTGCAGCGCCAACAATTTCTTCTAACCCGGGTTGTGCCATTGAATGCTTTCAGATTAAATTTCCTTTTTCTTTGTCAGAAAGCAGTTGCTCAGAGATTCCTACATCCTATGCAGTAAAGAAAGTTTGAAAGCACAACATGTGAATCAACATTGAAATATTACTGAATGTAATATACCTGAATAATCATGTGCTTTTTCAGGTGTAATTTGCTGGAAGCCTCTGTTAATATATGAATGAAATATAAACGACTGTGAACAATTCTCAAATCGTGTTAATCTGAAATTTCAATCTTGCAGAAAAAGTAACTTTTTGGATTGTTTCCCTCTCCATTTAAAAAAGAAACAGATGGATGGGGTCAGAGGAGTCTCACCCTGCAGCAGGGATGTTGCCGTGGTTACAGTCTCAGGGACTCCATCTACACTGTAGATGGACTGGAGGAACTCGGGGACACAATCATTCTCATCCGTTATCAGCACCTGAACCTGATTAGTGCCAGTGAGAGGAGAGGAAAGTGAAGGAGAGGAGAAGAGGGGGACAAAATCAGAGTGGAAGGGCACAAAATTATCCACTCTTTATTAGCTCACAAATCCGGAAGACAACCATATCAAATTCTCTGTACAGGAAGTTGACCCCAAAACTTAATCTTAATTGCATTTTCTAGCTTCACTGGCGCCCTGTTCAACACATCCTTTATCTTCCACTTCATGATTTTCTTGGGTCAAAAATAGAAATGTTTTGAGCATGTGAATGCCTTACTGTGTGTGTTTTCTACAAAAGCCTTTAGCTGTCCTCCATCCCACAAGCTCCCTGTCACCACAGTGTGTAAAGTGTGAAGTGACAGATGAGTAATAGTCCTGAAATAGCCAGGATAGGTTTTTCCCAGTATCCATCACCTACTCTTTAACATCCGGCTGTGCATGTGCAAAAATGTGACTTTTCCTGCTAAATCTGTGGTGTGACGGGTGCTGAAGGGTGTTGTGATAATTTGGAAACAAAATGTTTAAATCAATAATTCAAACACAATCTAATTCATGAATAGTTTGAAGAAAATTGCCAATTTGTCAATTACGTTGAAGGATTCTGAGGTTTCATGCTAGAGTATGTTATATGTATATATTATATTACAGAGTTCATCTCCATAATTTATTTTTGACAAAAAAGCAAACAAACAAACAAAAAAACACATAAAAAGGCAAGGAAACACAAGGTAAAATAAACAACAGAAAAAAAATACCAAAGCCTATTGGTCACTTGTTAACATTACAAATCCAATCAGCCATAGCATTCCTGCACACAGTGACAAACTCAACTGGTCCTCCATGACATTGTGTCCAAGCAGTGTGATGTCAGTAAGTCAGCACTGAGTTTTAATCATTAAAGCTCATACAATATGGCCTATAGTACCACTGAGGCACAGTAAAGCACAGTAACATTGAACAAAAACTACAAAAATGAAAAGAGGAGGGAAAGACAAGAAAAGAAATATAAAACAAAGAGAATTCCACAAAACACAGCAATAACACATTGAAACAGAAAACACAACAAAGCCAAAAGTATAAACATTTTTAAGGTAACATAACTAAACAAAAAAACACACTACAAATTTAAATAAGACAACAGCAAAACAAAACACAGAATGATATAGATAAAATAGCAACCATAACCAAAAATATGTGACCAATTCAGATGGCACAATATTTTAGAAAGCATGACAAACCCAAGACACGTTTAACATAAAACAAAGACCGAAATAGAAAAATAGACATTATTTGCTGTGTTGTGATTCCTGAAGTTATCTGTTTACTTTTTATCATTTCTTTGTTGTTACAGTGCTTTGAATAAATGTTGTGGTATTTTGTTACTGTGTTTTTTGTTCTGTTGCTATATTTTTTGAAAATTTTGCGTTTTGAATTTTGCTGTTGTGGCACCTCAGGGTCATCGTATTCGCCAGCTGTCAGGATCTATAAAACAGGCACAAAAAGTTGCATGCCTGAGAGCTTTTTATTTAGATATTTATTTCAACTAAATTCACCACAGTGACTGTAAATGTCTTTTTAAACGATGCAATAATAAAACATCAAAGCGGACCTCAGCTTTAGGCTTTGATGACCAGAGTGTGTGAACTCTTACATGACTCATATTTGCTGGCTGTATCACTGCCTAATTAGACTAACCTCTGTGGCAGTGCTGAGGCTGCCAGGCTCTTCGTTGGCTCGCACCATCAGAAGGTAGCGTCGCTGGTCATTCTCATAATCCAGTGTCCTCGTCAGACTGATCTCCCCTGTCTCCTTCTGAATGCTGAAAAGGCTGCTGGGATTGATCAGCAGGCTGTAGCTGATTTGCTGCTTCTGGAAGGAATGGGCAAACACAACCAGGAAGCTGTGGAAAAAGAGAAAGTGATTTAAAGAAATGGAAAAAACTAGCTTTGTAATTTGATTTCAGCTGTGACCCTGTTGAATTAGAGTCGAAATCCTATTTTCTTACATCAGCACAAAGCTGTAATGAAATCAATTTCTTTATGCCCCATTGCCTACATGCTATAAACACGGTCAATCAGTACTTGTCAGTTCGGTGCAATAATGCAATAATGCAATACTATTATGCAGATACAAGTGTTTGCTTTTATGGTTAAGAGAGTCTGCAATCTTTAATAGTGTGTGATGATGATTGTCAGTGCTTGCTTGAGTGCAATGGTGTGATCAAATGAATACTTATTAGCACATGTCCTAATGTTTGAGATACAGCACCTAATGTGTGTTAATACACATGTTTGCATTAGTTACTGTAGGAGTTGTGTCTGTAGATACACAGAAGCTAAAAATGTCCCTGTGTGAGTCAGTGAATAAGGAAGCTGTTTGATATTGTGTTCCTGTTATACTGTATCCTCCTGTGTCAGGCAATCATTCTGATTGTGGCAACAACGCAGTGTTGGGGAAGTTACTTTAAAAATGTAATCCGTTACAGTTACAAGTTACCTTGTTTAAAATGTAATTGTAGTGTAACTTTTTGGATTACTTAAAAAAAGTAATGTAACTAATTACTTTTGGATTACTTTTGGATTACTTTTACCTATTTATGGTATAGGATAATCTGTATATTATCTGTATGATTCCATCTGTATTTATCACATTTATTTATACCATGATATTTTTCTTTTCATTGTACTGCCATAACTACATTATACATTCTCTGCACATACATGCATTTCTCTAGGTAATTGATCTATTCTGCACATATCTATTAACCATCTTTCCTTACACTAGCTGTAAATAACTGCATTTTATCTCTAAATACTGCATGCTATACATCTGCACGCGTTACACTTGATAAGATGCCAAACTGCATTTCATTAATACATGTGCAATGACAATGAAGTGCTCTACTTTAGTAATAAATAAGCAAAGTAAGACTTTTACATCACATTTTATTTTTCTTTGCACACCCTTGCTTGTGTGTGTGCGCCAGTACTTCCGGTGAAAACTTCCGGTGATTTGACAGCTAGCGCGTCAGGTTATGGCCAGTGGCCGTAAACAAAGGTTAACTTATAGCCGAGAAGAAAGATGATAATATAACGTAGCTAAAAAGACTAGCTTTCTTCAGTAGCCTAATGCTTACCGATTTAGCAAGCCTAGCAGCCTCGTTGCTAATGCTAGCCGCCGTAACGTTAGCAACCATACCCGACGTCAAGGAGTTGGCTGAGCAGGGGCAAGAGTATGGGGCTGGCAGAGTTAACTTCATAATGGGTGAGTGCAGGTTTCATTCACTTGTTTTCATTCTTTCACAGGATTGATTCACTTCATTGGTTTATCCGATTGCTGGCCGCCGAGCCATTATGTGTCTGGGTTTGTGTAGGTTACTGATCATGGTTGTTAGCCGATAGTCAGGTTGTGTGATGTGTGCGTGAGTGTGTATTTTTTCTATGGGTACATGCCATTGACTGTATGAGCGGTCTGTGCTCGTTTTTTTATTTTTATTTAATTAGATTGGAGATACTAATTAATACTGAGGGGGGGCTGGTCCCGGGGAAAATTGCCAGGGCCGATTTTTTTCCCCAGTCCGACCCTGCCGCTCTGTACTTCTGTCACTGCAACCTCGCACAAATTGTAATCCTGTTAAGTAACCCCCATTCTCACTGAATGTAACTGTAATCTGAGTACATCGTTTTTGCTTGTACTGTAACGGATTACAGTTACTTTTATTTTGTATCCTTTTACCGTAACGCCGTTACATGTAATCCGTTACTCCCCAACCCTGCAACAACGTGACAAAAGGTGTTGGGAGATAACCACATAAGAATACATTACATTTGAAAAAAATATCTTTAATTACAAGGCAGAACCTTAGAGAAATATCACAACTATATTTTCTTGCAAAGGTTTTCACACAATCTGGGAAACTATAGAGGAACAGTATACATTTTATAGTACTCTGCCTATCACTCAGCTGATATTCATCCTCGCTTATGTTCACTATGCAGCACTCACGGCTGTCCTTCCGGCGTGTTTTCTGGTATGGAGATGGCGTAGCTGGCGTTGGTGAACTGTGGCGCTCTGGACCCTGTCACTACAGAGAGCATAGCAGGTGCACTGCGGCTTCCCATGCCGTCAAGGGCCACCACGCTTAGCAAGTACTCTCTCTCCCTCTGAAGCACCAGCCCTGTCGTCACCACTTGGCCTGTCTTCTTGTCGACAGCAAAGCAGCCGTCACCGCCTACGGGAAAATACAATGACATTATTTCCTATTACTGGATCCGAACCAATCTGATGCTGTTGGCTTGAATACTAACTAAGACATATTAGTCAAGTGAAATGAAATAAGTCTGTCTTGCTGGGTTTACTATATTACGGCTCGAAACACTTACAGATTAAGATTAAATTTATTTTTCATGCAGACACACAAAATTTGTCCTCCGATTTTAACCCATCCAGGAAGGCACCTGTTGACACACTTGCACAGGGTCACACACTCATAGATACAGATGCCATACACTGGAGTGGTGGGCAGCCATTCACAGCCCCCAGGGAGGATGGAGGTGCAGTGCCTTGCTCAAAGGCACCTCAGCCATGACAAGGAGGTGGACTGACACCCCTCCAGCTGTCAATTTCACCAATCTTTTTTTTTTTGAGGGGTGAGAGTGGGAATTGAACCGAACCGCCAACCTTCTGATCATTGGATGACCCACTCTAACCACTGAGCCACGGCCATATACTGAGCTTTCAAAAACATTTTCTAAATGTCATTCATAAATGAATACACTTTGTGTGCAATTCATTTGAAAAAGTACAGAGGAATGAACAAACTAAATCATATTGCACTGGCTTTGACAGGAAAAATACTGAGAGGAACATATACTAGTATTAAAATGCCTTGATAATTGCATCCATGTTCACCTTGTTCTCATAAACCACCCGATGGATTTAAGATACTGAAATCAGTGATAATACTCTATTCTTTAGAGTATCCAAATCTGAAGCTTGAGTTTAAAACTTAATTAAATTTTACCTACTGATTTTATCTATTGTTCTTATTTCTTTCTTTTTTGTTTAAATCATGCTTTTTATTTCTACTGTTTTAATGTATCTGTAAAGTACTTTGAATCACCTTGTTGTTGAATTGTGCTATACAAATAAACTTGCCTTGCCTTGCCTTTATTGCTATCTTGTTTCCAAGGCATAATAATAGACGTTAGCAATAGCTGTAGGCTGAAAACACATCTAGATGTCTTTGTTAGCCAGTTGCATTTGTCCATAGCAAACAACCCAGAGGTAATCTTTGTACATCTCCATATCATACTGAGTGCAATTTGTGATTAGAGGTTAATATGAACGGTGAGTGAGAGCTGGTTGTAAGTAATCGAAAAGTAAATGACACACTCACTCACACATCTGTTATGTACACAGTAGAGAACTTCCTTCTAACTTCTAACACTGTATCATCTCCAAATGAGTGCATGGATCAGGCACAACACTATATGGGTGTAGTGAACATAATTACAGGACATCCTCGTGTGCGTACCTCAATGGGTCAAACTGTTTTGGTAGCATGATGTGAACCAACACAATATCAAGCAGTGGTTTCAATGCTTTGGAAAATGATTGGACCAAACAAAGTACCAATAAAGTAGTGATGTTTCCCCAGCTTACAGCCCAGAAAGTTCACAGGCTCCCAACTAGTCTAGCCAGATGATAACTCATGACTAGCCATCAGGTCTTGCCGTCCTCAGGATTTCTATTGCTGACAGTTGTGCAGAAGAAATGTCAGCCTTGTTCCTCAGCAGCTTATGTGCATCAGGGGAAAATGTTGGTAAAGTGGTAAAGTTCAAGCAACTTTCTTTTTTTTTCCACACAAAACACCAGAACATCTTTTCTACAGAATGCCGACAAGAAAGTAGCACTGACTCTTGGTTATCAATATTAGAACACAAATGCTCTTCTATCTGTAATCTATAAACCATTTTCATTCAGTACACAAAGTCTGCAGAATTTTTCAGAAGTTTCATGTGAAAGATTATTTATTGAACAAAAACTCTGATCAAAGACATCGGATTGTCCCAAGTCATCTTTGTTAAAATTTCAATCATGAACATTGAGTATATTCTGTTGCTATGTGTTTTTTCAAAGATAATTGGTTGGGATTTTCTATTTGTAGTGTCCTTGGAAGACAATGTCGTGAGATAGTGCTATTGGCATAAGACTGAATTGAGTTCAACTGAGTATATAATGCACTGTTAATAATTGACCAAAAAAGAACAGGTATTCTATGGGGTTAGCTGCTGGACAAACAAATCAACATCTGTTGACTGCTAAATCCCACCTGCAAGAAACTTAATTGTGGATGATTTATTTAGCTAGCAATCAGTCTTACCAGCTGACATGTGCATGAATAGACATCAGCAATAACCGCCCATCTGTCATGCTTAATCTGCTGATGGCTTGCTCATATGCCACTACAACTTTAATCTTTAACTCTTTCGGTGCCATTGACGTCTATAGACGTCAATTTAAAAAAACTGTTCACTGCCAAAGACGTCTATAGACGTCAATTGCGTTTTTTAACGGAGCGGGCTGGGGGACAATCTAGCGGAGTTCGTCACTAAATCTTAGGCTTGTAAACACTAAACAGAGAATATAATGGCAAAATTACCCGCTAGGTTGCAGCAGTGCCACTATCCACAAAAAAAAAAAAAAAAGCTTGTTTTCTCCATTTTTTGGGTCAAACAGCTGTTTTTGGTGAAACCAACCTATGTTCTACTGTCTATTACTAAAAGACTGAAAATGGTAGAAACAAACTTTTTTTTCCTGATCAAAGAAGAGAGTCTACTCTTTCTTTTGGTAATTTCGGTGTGTACATAGTCATAAGACACACTATTCTGTGGGTCTTGGAAAATCAGTCAAAATACTGAAAAACACTTGGCAGTATGGGTGTCTCTGCACTGAAAATGGCTGGCAGCCAATGAGTTAACATTAAAGGGTACATACATAGAGAGGGTATGTAGACTAAAAATTAACTAAGCACAAGTGCATTAATATTGCTGGAAAGTAATCTCATAAAAACACTGTGCAAGTCTGTTTTTGAGTACAATGACTGCCCTACTCTCTTTGTGGCTCTCAGCCCAAAGCCCATTTGTTCTTGTTGGAGACATAGATTTTCTTTAAACAGCTCACAAATTAAAAAGACAGAATGCAATAGGCATTAAATGGCAATATAATTTCCTAAAACAGCTGGGCGCTGATGAATTTTGATAATATGACTCAAATAGGAGATAACGTGCTTTGGTTGAAGGCTTTTTTCAGATGCAGATTGATGCATGAGTACCTAGAGCAGCAGGACATTGTATAAGGGAATTACCCAGAATGAGGTACAGTTTCAATTTTTATGATAATAAAAGAACACACAGCAACACTGTGACTCAGTGAAGTGTTTTCTTCCAATATTCATATCATTTTGCTGATCAAGAGAGGTCTACTCACAGGGGAATAAAACAGCCAGACTTACTTGATGGGATTTGATGGCAATGTATGTATATATATAAATAAAAACATAACACATTAAGCATAGTGCAGAGGTTCTTGTCCTTGACTTCTATTTCTATTTCATAGAATTGTTTAGCATTTACCATGCTACACAATTTATCTTGTTTTTATTTGCTACTGGGTTTTTTTTTGTCATCTCTTCTTCTCTTTAAGATAAAGCATGGATGTTCTGACAATTAGTAGAGCAATGGAGTTTTTAATTAGCAGATGCCCTTTTGTTTTAGCATCTTGCTCCACTATTTTGCAGACTGACAGCTGGTAGGAGTAATGCATCAACAAAGGTATTAATGGGCTGAAGGCACTGAGGACTACTGAAAACTAGGATATAAACAATGTATAATCTTAAATATTTAAATAAAGGGCCTAATAAATGTTTTATAGAGAGAGGGAATGCATTCAAAAAGTTTGTTAGACAACAACAATATGCACTGTGGATTTTGATGAGAACCACTGCATGAAGCGCTGTCCCCATGTCACATTCTGACCACATGATTATCATAACCAAAATAATTAACAATAGCAATATCATTGGGACATCTAGAGCTACCGCAATAACTACAAACCATTAAACTGCTGTACTGACAGACCAGAGACTCCAAGCAACCGCCACCTTTTTTCATAATTCAATGTGCATGTACTGCAAGTTAAATAGATACTCAAAAAAATATCATTAAACCAAGACATAGAGCAGCAAAGCTTCTTGCAGGAGTCCAGATATCACACATCAAGAATCTCTTCCACTGTAGAGGGTGCCAGAGGTAGTTACTGCTCTTCTGGTTCCAAACACCCACCCTCTGTTCCTCTTTGTGCAAGATGCTCAAAACCACCCAACCTAAGCCATGCTATCCACTTTACGACAGAACTGATTCGAAGGTTCAAGTGACTTGACATTGGGTTGCATGTTGAAGCAGTTGCATGACTTCCAGTCCAAGCCTGATCCTCTGAACCTTAACCTCAGCATCGTGCCATGGGTTAACCCTAAGTGTCAGTTATAAAGCCCCCAGGTACCAACTCTCCTAGCAGCTGAAGGAAAAAAGGTTAAATAAAATCATATACTACTCTGTTGAGCCACTCGAAATCATAGCAGAAAGTTAAAGAAAATGTGATGGTTAATGTATAACAATTACACTTAATGGATAGTAAAAAAATAAAGGCATCTAGATGAACTGATAAAGAAGAGATATGCAAACCTAACATCTACCATCAATACCATGACAACTGAAAAAAAAATCACTCACAATATTGTCATATGTGCATCGTTAACACCATATATATGTGTATACTGTGTATACATATACATATACATATATATATAATTCTATTCAAGTTTTTGTCAGTTTGTTTACAGGAAAATCCCACATGGCACCTTACTTTTTCCGCTGCTGTTAAGTACTAAAAAATGGGGTCAGCTACTCTTATCTCATCCTGTGGTTTTTAAAACTAAGCACTGCATCAGAGGGATAAACAAATGTGAAATCCAAACAGTCGGTCAACATTACTTTGAAGAGAAACAAACTTGCAAAATATCAGATGACAAATGCAACTGACAGAAGTTCTTCGCATGGTCATATAGACTCGAGGTAAGGCACCTCGGGGTAATTGTAGTATTAATCAAATCAGGACTCTGTGGGATGTAATAACTTAAGTAAAAACGAAATCACTAAACCCCACTAGTAACATCAGCACATCCCCCAATATCTGCCAACATCCCTCCATCCATTCAACCACCAGGGGGGCAACTGTCCTGGCAGACTACCAACAGCCCACAGCATGAGTGAATATGTGCTTGCATGATTATCTGTGTGTATGAAACAGAAAGAAGCAGACAGACAAGAGTGCATAAACAAATGTGTGAAAGCCTCTGGCTGCGTGGAATTTTCTGATTGTGTGCTTTTGTATCTGTGTGTTTGTGTACAGGAGAGAGAAAGGGGAGACAGAGATAGAGAGGTAGAGAGAGGCCGGGTAAAAAAAGACAGAGAAGCTAATGGACACCTAAAGAGTATGAAAGCATGAATGAACATATGAACGCCTGTGGCTGTGTGTCTGGGTGACTGTGTATTTATTTCCAAAGCTTTACAGCCTGCAAGCTTATTTACCAACAACACATTTTTTTTGCTCCTATTCATCTTGTGTTTGTGTGCATGTATATGAGCAGTAAAAAGCTTACCATCTGACAAAAAGTATTCCACTTCTCCACTGTTGCCCTCATCCCCATCATGTGCCTGAAGTTGGTAGACAAATGTTCCTGCAGGGGCCTCTGGAGACACAACAGCCAGGTAAGGGTAAGGCTTCATATTCCACGCAGGGACATTGTCGTTGACATCAGTGATCTTCAGCTTCACCTTGTTGAGGTACCAGTCTGTGCCTGTGGGGATAGTGCAGAGATAGTGACAGAGCTGCGGTTACTAAAAGTGACAGCTGTCATGTAACTGTGTGTGTAAAGGAGAGACAAGCAACCAGGGAAATCTGAAATACCAACAAACAAGAGTCAACTAAGGGTTTAGGTATTTGAGATATAAATCCTTTCCAGTAAATGGAAAAACATAAAGCAACAGGGTTATAATAAATGTCAACGTTCTTGTGTAAGCAATGTGGAACTGAACCCAGAGCTCTAATCAAAGGGAATATACCACATCACCCTTACAGGAGACATTTTATACACGTTTTTCATGTGTTGACACAATTTTGCGATGATCATAATACCACAGGAAATCACTACAACAGCACCCATTTCAACCATGTTTTTCGAGTTCTGTTTATAGAAGTCAATTTTAAGGAGTGAAGGGATCCCCTTGACACTACAATACACTACTATAAGAAGTTGGATTTACTAGACAACACTGGTAAAGCATTATTAGCTCATTGAATTCTTAAGGTAATTTAGTGAACTATAGATCAGGAAAATGTTTTTTTTTTTTAATATGTCCCCATTTAAGTAGTGATTTTGAAACTTTAAAACTTTCTTTATCTTTGTCATTGACAGCATGCATATAAGATTGTTCTTAATGGATGTGAGGAGGTATGTTGAGGTCCATAGAGTTTGGTGGATGTGACATCATCCAACCTTTTGGTATAAGGTTTCCCATCCAGGCATCCAGGTTCCCATGGGACATAGCTTCAGCCACAGTCTCATCTACCAAGTCTGGTAAAGCTACCTTGATCTTCCCACAGGGGTGCAAGGATGACGCCTCAAGACAGCAGGCTCTTTGTCGCCTGCACACTGTCTCAGTCAGGTGAATAAGAAGATTCAAGGAATCCAATTACCAGCTTGCTCAGACTAAGCTGAGACACACTCAAAAGCAGCACAGTAGCACCCATGGACAGGTCACGTACAACTGTGTCCTCATGACATGAACATAGCATGACTTTTGCTTGAACTGGTAGTTGGGTATCGTTATCACATTAAATACAATGACAAAATCTGGAAACAATGTTCACTTTCTTGAAAGATCTATTGTCTGAAAGTGGAGCAAGTCACAGATTTGTGAGCTAAGACAGTTTTTCCATAAATATTGGTCATGTGTCAACACGGTTTGAAGTAATGTCAGAAGAGCTGCCAACCAGCACAGTGGGCTGTGATCCACAGAGGCCATCTGCCTCACCACAAAGAAGAAGAAATGCAAAGATTTGATATACAAGTAAAATATCTTGTCACAGCCAGACCACATGCTCATGCACTTGGCATAAATGCTATTTGCATCTCTTCTTCTATCTCACCTTCTCTAACAAATGCACGTGTTTGGACACTTAAGCAAAGAGGTGAGCTTCCTAAGACCTAAAAGTAGCTACAAGTTTCAAATCCTATTATGTAACAGCTGTCCAGTTTGTGACCAGAGGCTAACTATGTGCTTTTTAATCCATGACAAAAGCAGAGCAGCAGAGTTTGTGATGCATCCTGTCACTACCCAGTTTGACTCAACAGATATGTTGTGATGTACAAACTTTTCTATTTTACTAGTTTCCCCAATTTTCTGTGATATCCCTCCAAAGTCTATTCTCGCTGATGAACAAAACTATATGAATACGATGACTGGTGCAGGCATACAGCAAATAGTGCTCCAAATGAGTTGGACAGCAGAAAGTATATGCAGAAATCACATTTCTTTTTTTTTTTTTAACTACCCTCCATTTAAGTTTAGAAGGAAAATACTATATGATGCACTTGACACTAGCTCTGGAGCTTTCACAACTAAAACACAATTGCTACAAAGTGTGTGACAGCTCTTAAAAGGATTGTTAGAAGGATAATAACACAAGGAGGAAAAAGCTCGAGGAGAGAATTAATCTAGCTTTCCGCTCAGGCTTTAAAGTTGCTCTGCTGAAGAGGAAAACTTCAGACAAGGATGTGACAATAGTTCCTTTTGGATAAATAGCCACTGTATCGTGGGGGCAGAGAAACCAATCAATGTTCAGATGCTATCTTGTAAAATGTTGACAGTGGCAATTTATGCACTTTAAACCAGATCATCCAGCCCTGCAAGACAGAACAATCCTTTCGTGATGAATAATGAGAGAGGATAAAGATTCTATGGTGATGCAGAGGGGATTTAAAAGGCACTTAATCAAAAAGAAATCAGAGCTCCAGCACTTAACATTTAGTTAACTATCAAATCTTTGCAGGGAGTGGTGCAAGACACATTCCTTGCTTACTGCTTGTTGGTGTCTTTCCCAACCATGTCTCTGTGGTAATAGCAGCGATGATTTTACAAGGCTCCTTCTAATTAGCTTGTTACAGAGGGACTAATCAGAGCCAAGGCAGATAATTAGAGTCTATCAGCTTTGGAAGGATAATGAAAAATGTGCTAGTGTGTGCACAGATACATGTTTGTGAGGTGTAAGACTGTATGTGCACATAAGCCAACAAAAGTTACTCACTGCATGGTCTGAGGCCGCAAACATGTACGATTTTTCTCTGATCTGGTACGTTACGTAGAGAGCTGCAGTGAGCGATTCTCCATGAGTACCAGACTGACACAAGCTGCCTCACCTGACCAGACAAAAGATGCAATGAAATAACAGGCAGCAGCTCATAGGCTCCAGTGGATTTTTCAAAGTCAAATATGCCTTGTGCACTCTGTGTGATGAAAAGCTGGTCCACACTGCATCTGCTGAACAACTAACATAATATTGTATCATGAAAGTTGGAAGATAGGGATGCAATATGTCATTGGCCAAAGCTCAGAGAGTACAATGCCCATGGTATGGTGTGTCTGCACGTGTGTGAGTTTTGCTTGAGTGTGTGTGAATTTTCTATCACCGTAGGCCATTCTGTTGAAGTTTCTTCCTGTTAATCCTCTCCTTGGGAACTTGCTATATAAAGCTGCTAAGTGGCTTGCCAGTAATAAAAAAAAAAAAGTTGTTTCAAGTGCTTCTATGCACATATACACTGCCCACAGTACAAGGATGCTGAGTGTGTGTGGGAAGGGGATGAGAGGAAACAGAGTAAAGGAGAGGCACAGATAGAGAAACACAAATATCCACAGAGAAAAAGAGGCTGAGTGGGGGAAAGAGGAAGGCAGCGCAGTGGAAGGTCTATTGTGTGATGCTTACCAGAAAATGCAAAATAACAAAGCAAAGACAAGAGCACATGTGAAGCAAAACAAACAGCATAGCACATCAAAAGTTGTTGGGAGCATCCTTGATTGGAAATAAAACATACAGTAGCAGATCAAGAGAGGAGAAAATTAAGGTTGGGTACACAGCATAATTAATAACACAGGGTTTTTCTCATGCATCCCTGGTTCCTTCCACTTCCATTGAGGGAGGAAATTAAGATACAAATACGTCTGTGTGGAATTAAACAAACTGCATCTGCAAGCATAGACATCAATGGCCTGTGTCAGATGTGGAATTTCAGGGGTGCTTTTCAGCAGCAAGTGAATGGAAAGTAAAAATCAGCTCGAAGGAAAGGTGATGAGCTACATTAAACAAACGCTTGCAGTGTTAAGGAGAATCTATTCCAAACCTCCCTCAACCTCTGTGCTTAAAGCAGAGTGTGAAGCCATCAGCAGGAGATCAACACTCTAAAAGCACAGGGGACTGAAATCTATTAACTCAGGGAAACCCCACAACACACTCTCTGGACTCTGGAATAGCTCAGAAGGGCCGACACACTTATCATATAAGCTCACGTGCTGGCACTGTTATAATAATTACAAATAGTAAATGGCCTCAACTTCTGTTTATTAAATCCAAATCTGCATCTCTGCAGAAAATGTGTGTGTGTGTTTGATGAAGGAGTTAGCGTGTGTCTTTTTGCAGCTATACATGCAAATAACATCCAAAGGTATCAGCATCCTTCTGGCTCACCTCATAGCCGCAGAAAATGACTAATGATAAAATGTTACATAACAGATGGTATGAAAATATATACAAAACATCAATTTCGGTAAGGGAAATTTTGAAACTTAACTCATTGTTTTAACCTTTATTTAACAGACACAAATACAAAGGGAATTATATTATGTGTTCTTACTAACTTAATAGTATTAAGAAAATATAAATAGCAATAGCAACACACTGAAAAAAGTTGGGAGAAATCTTTTCTTGTAATTACACTTTTTATTTGTGTAAGGACAAATCTGGGTCTATTTGCTGAATACAGAATTTTGGCTGCTTAACAGGTTATGGTTATTATAATGCATCATACATTTTCACTTTGAGACTGATCTGGTCTGGAGGCAAACCCATGAGACACATGTTTTTCTTGTGTGTATAAAGTCATACTGCCGTAAGTTCTATAGAATGAGGTCTGGGATTGTTCCCTAAGGAAAAGATGTTGCCTTGATGAAATAATATATCTTTCCAAAATTCCAATGCACACCCCTGCATCACTGCTACCTTCACATATCTGCAAGACACCCGTACTATGGGCACTGACGCAACCCCATATCATCACAGATGCTGGCTTTTGCACCTCTCGCTGATGACAGCCTGGACTGTTTTTTCCTCTTTGACTCTTAGGACCTGGTATACATTTTTCCCAGAAGCAACTGAAACATGGACTCTGACCACAGAACACGTGTCAACTCTCTCTGTTTATCTGAGATGAGCTCGTGTCTAGCGAACTCAGTAGCATTTCTACAAAGAGTTATGGCTTCTTACCTGTGTAATATAGTCTCTTACCTGTGTAATATAGTCTCCGGATACATTTCTGGATGCAGTGGCAGACAGTGTTGAGTGACAATGATTTTCCAAGGTACTCCTGAGCTCATGTGGCTATATGAATCATGGTGGCATGAAGGTTTTTCATGCAGTGCTGTTTGAAGGTCACAAACATCAAACAGTAGTTTCGAAACTTGGGATTCATGCACTAAGATTTCCTCAGACTCCCTGAATCCTTTTACAACATTATGCACTGTAGATGTTGAAAGACTTAAGTTTTTTGTAATTTCTCATGAATAAATATATTTCTTGAATTGATTGATGATTCTGGCAGAGAGTTTGGCACATAGTAGGGAGCCACAATCCATTTTCCATTTTCTTGTGTCTCTTAACGGTGGATAGAAATAAACAAACATTAGATTTTGGGGGGTGGTAGCACTGAGTGGTATCTGGTGGGTGGGGCTCTTTGGGTATGAAGGCTGCGCTCCCAGTTCCACAAGGCTGCTCGCGGCTTCACCCACTTGTGGGCACGTCTTGACTCCTGGGGCGCTTGCCCTGGGGCACTGGGGCGTACGCTGGCCCACTGTGGTTGGCTGTCTGGGGCGCCTGGCCCTCTCGGATGTTGGGTGGGGCCTCTGCCGGGGGGTTTGGTGGCGCTCGGGCTCGCGGGGACCGGTTCTGGTGCACGGCCCATGTCTGGGTGGCGGGGCCCTGGCAGGGCTGGTAGGCTGCAACCTCTGGTCACCGGGGGGTCTCTGCCCTATGTTTGTGGAGGCTCTGTCCGGGGCCTTCCTCTGCTGTCTTCTGGGTGGATGCGTGGTTGTCCCTACAGTGGGCTTCCCGGGTTCTGTGCTCCTTGGTGGCTGTTGGTGGCCTGGGTCTGGGGGCCCTCTCGGCCTGCTTCTGATTGCTGGGGGAGGGGGGGGGGGGGTTGTGGCCCTATACACTGATATTTAAGCATGGTTATTATGTGGGACCCTCTATGTATATTGCATGTTCACACACTCACACACACATTCATCACCCCAGTAGCATGCTCGCTAAGCAGTTGTTGTGTTGTCCTGTGGTTTAAGGTCATATATGATTGCTGCTGCTTGTGCTTTTTTGTCTATTTGTTTGTGTATTTTTTCTCTGCTTGTCTGCTTACAGGTGCTCCTTAAAAAAAAAAAAAGAAATAAACAAACTGCAGATTCAGGTTTTTGTTGCATTTTGAAAAACTGTAACTTTTTAGGAAGTTGTGTTTGTAGAATTAGTAAGAGTAGCATCAATATCTGATTACCATGGGGACTTTAACCAATATATCTCCAAGTATATCAAATCAACTGTAACTCTGTATACGTGAAATCCAGCAGCTGTGTAGTTTAACATGCGTCTTTAGAATTACTACCTGAATAATACTTCACAATGAAACATTATGTGGGTTTGATTGAATGTAATGTTGTTTATTTCTAAACTGCCACACTGTCAAAAAAACTACATAAGAGGACAAGAAGAGCTTTTCCCCACTAAGCTACAAATTTAACTTTTTTTTTTTCATAAGAATCGTGGTTTTGCATCTTAATATTTTCATTTTAAGCATTTTCAAAAAAATTGCACACAGGGAGGCTGGTGGATTATCGTTTGTCTAACTTGTCTGTTTAAATTGAAGATTCTAACAATCAGCTGGCACACTGCTAGTGTCACACCCTTTACTTAATAGGCTGTCATATTTTGCTATGTGAAAATTAATACAAACCTGATACATTGGTGGAAAATTGAAAATTGATTTTTCATTTTCTGACAAAGATGAAATGTGATGGACTGACTACCTGAGTTGGACCTGTACCAGCATGTTCTCTGACATGGCTGTGTTACGGATGTGACAAACTGTCTACGTTTCCTGTTGAACGGGGCAACATTTCTCACACAGTATTTGCATGTAGCTTTTTTCTATTTTGTTTTGTGTTTTCTGAAGCCAGATGGTGCCAACACTACCACCGCAGATTCTCTTTTATTTACCAGCTTTTCCTCTCTACTTCAACTTGATAGAACAGGAAAGTAAACAAAGCCAAGTGAGCTAAAATAAAACCATCTTTGCCAATTGATAAAAAAACTAAAGAAGAAAAACAAAATCTGAAAAGTGAGCATCACAGCCCCAGAGTGAATGAAGCTGCAAATATAGATTACACTTGTTTCCTGGTGACACAAAAAGATTATTTCTACCAGGTTCTATTTTGAACAAATATTCAAATGTTTGAGTGTTTCAAGGGGAGATCCGCATGATGTGACATTTACGCTTGCTCCTTATTGTCTTGCCACATTGCTTGTCTTCTGTTCCCCTGCAACAGCAACATTATGAAATAATATCTAAGGTTTGTTTAGAAACTAAGTCTTCTTACATCAATAAGTCTGGCTCCTTGTAGAAACTGACTCCAGACAAAGTCCAAGGTTATGGTCGTCTGGCCAATAACATTACCCCATGATGTATTTTTCCTTAACCTCAGTAGGAAAATATTATGAGGTCCATTAAAGACAGAGGGAGGGATTTGTATGGACTACAATACAAGCACACTGCCATGAAAGCAACAACACCAATGCAAGACTGTGATGTAGGTTTGATGGAGTGAGACTATTACCTTTTCCAAAGTTGGACAACAAGAAGCGCATTAGATCACCCAGTGTTCTTTCATTCATGTTAATGCAGACAACCCTGTGAAGGTGAGTAAATTCAAAATCATAAAAGTAAATATTTTTTGTGAAATTGAAAGGCTAAATAATATTGTCGTCACTGATTTCCCACCCTTCACGGTTTAGATTAGAACCAGAGCTTGAAGATGAAATGTAGTCTAAGGTTTTAAACATATTCAGTCTTGTGTCTTTCATTTTTCCTTTACCCAGGATACTCATTCTTGCCTTCCAAGTGTGCAAAGTGCAAGCATGTGTTCAACCTCTGGCTACAGGATGGTAAATGCACTTCACTTAACAGCCGCTGGTGCCATTAATAACAGGGGTTTTATGAATCCCTCTTGTACAGTTAGAACTTATATGTAATAGCTCATTGGGTTTCCATTGCTTCTGCTTTACTTTAAAAATGGATGAAGCAACTGAATCTAAAACTGTTAAGTAAAAGCAGAACTGCCTTGAAGTGCAATACCACTGACGAGGAGCTGACTCCAGAAATAATCTGGTTTCAATAGATTGAAAAAGTATCAGTTTCTCAAAAGTAACACTAGACAATATGGTGATATCACCTAATTTACTTATATAAATAAATTAATACTGATTAGTGTGCTTATGGTCTGCTTGGAAATCATTCCAAATATGAATAAGTCTGAAAAAAAGTAATAAGATTTAAGTATCACTCCCAAGCTCCATCCAAACTTGGCAATGGCTAAATGCCAAACTCAAGGCTTCAAAGGAGCAGTCCACAAACCAATAGGTGTCGTCTCAGGGGCGATATCTATTTCTTTTGTTCAGACTATGGTGCACCTCAGTGTTCAGTCATATTGATTCAAAAGTGCAGTCAGCTAACTATAAGGGGCACACCAGTGGTGTTTGTGAGTTTGTGTGTACGTCTGATAACAACACAAAAAAAATAGCAAAACCACTCTCTACTGAGAGTGATTGGTTGTTTACTAATTAGAAATGCTTTGTCACATTTTTGTTTTTTGTTGTGGGGAAGTTTAAGCAGCAACAGAGCGTCAAGGATAAGACTATCTGTGTGAAAGAACTTATTCATTGAGTATATCAACATAAGTTAATAATAAGAATTTCATGAATTGGATGGATGGATCTCTCCCAAATAGCCACTGACTATAGTTTCCTTTGTGGTACTGTAGGCTTTTTTTTCTTGTAGTTCAGCCAAAGAAATTACGGAATTTATTCAATCCCCTTTGTTTTATTGTTCAGAGCGGTAAAAAATGTGCCCTATTCACTCGCATAAAAGAGGAGGATTTAGAGGGGAGCAAGTGTTACATGGAGATATACTGGTCGTGTATGCATAGCCTCCAGGGAAGAGAAAAGTATAATTTAGCTTAAATACTCATTTGGAATAAATGTGGCCTGTATTTTACTATTTAGAAGAAAAAAAATCTTAATAATGTCAACAACGTTTCAAGGCACAAAATTAATTTCAGATATGTTATACATCCCTATCTGCACAGTGTGGTTAATCATAAGATTTAACCTCAACCAATCAATTACTAAAAGTGCTTAAAAGCAATCCTTTAACGATACAATACGTTAAGTTATTCACTGGTTTCTTCTTTCTTTCTTTCTTTTTGTAGGACTTTCTTCTCCAGGAAGATAAAAACATCATGCCATATGAGCTCCACCCACATTTAATCAGTGTCACTTTTGATGTGTGTACAGCTCTGAGGAGCGCCAAATACACAAATGCAAAGAATTCACATAATGAGGCCTATATCCATTACACACCTATACCTGGAATCCTCATTTACTGTGTTCTCAGCTTAGAAAATCTGGGCAATTATAAATGAGAAGCTAACAATTACTCAAAAGGGGTCTACAAAAGAGTGAGGTTTTGTAAGTTCTGACTGAAATATTTATCATTTTCTTGTGTCAACAGTTGACAAAAAAAGAGTATCATCCAGCAATATAAGCTGCTTCGTACTTCGAATTGACATTTTATTTTATTTTTTAAAACTAAAACATTTTTCATATAAGAATGTTACTGTTACTTCTTCTATTCATAGTATAGAACTAGAAACTCTTAACTCTTAGCGCCAAGCGATGTGAGGTCTGACTTTTTCTGGAGGGAGGATTTTGTGATGCAAATGTATTACTCTTTTGAACGCATATTGTTTTGAGAAGCAAGACGCTTTATTTTTGGGACCCTAGCAAACTAGCCGGACTACCTTCGCCAACGCCAAAACGAGGCTGGAACTCGGCTCACAGGACGCAGAGGGGGGTACGTCAATGTTCACAAATGATATTGCTAATATGGGATGTCATACAGCTTCATGTCAAAAGAGGCGAACAATACCTTTAACCGATACCATGAACCGATACCAATTTATGCATGAAGACCGCGATCATAGGGTGTCCAAGTCCTGGTGTGCCGTGGGATTTTGTGACAACCATACGTTATTATTGCAATATACAACTACACAAAAATAATTATTATTTTAATTTACCATATTAGTACTTTGTATGTACTCATTTCATAATACAGAGGAAAACACTTTTCCTAAAAAAAATCCTCAGAGAACCCCATATTTCGCTGTTAACGCAGTTGCGCAGGTGGGAATTGTGAGAAACACGCAAGAGGGAAAATGGAGCGCTTTCTGGTGCGGAGCAAACCACCAACCACCAGTGCAGTGACTGCCGACAACCCACCACCGAAAGAAAAGAGAAAAAAACTGTCAGCACACAGTATCATGAAAGTTACCCGTCTTATGGCTTCAGTTGGACCGGGGATGTAAACAATCCTCAGCCCGAGTGCATCCTGTCGGGACAAGATAACTAATGCTAACTTAACTGCTAGTGAGCTAATCCTTCTGCATCGAACTACCTAAGCATCTCCCACCACGCGATTGAGCACCTTCTTCTTTTCCCCGCTACTTGCCTGTGTGAGTTGGCGTTCTGTACTCTGGTTAAACATGAAGAACAACAGGAGGTCACGGCTCTCTGTTGAACAGGACTTGCGAGTGGCCCTCTGCTCAGTGCCACCAAGGATTTAAAAAAATCTGCACGCCCCGACATGTATCTCACTAATTTGTAAGTAGGCAAAATATTTTCAATAGCACATGTTTCACTGATTGCTGAAATGTTGCATTGATAATTTGTAGTTTAGGACCATGAACAATGCAGCTTCCTTGCATTGACAGTTCTCTGTGCTGAATTTCTGAATCATTTTTTTATTTTGTGACCTGTCTGGTTTATATGAATGTGTTGTTGCTTCGATGAAGCCTAATTTGATAAAGTTTCAAATTATATTTCATGAGTAATATAGTTGTCTTTGTCACATTCTATTTGGTATTCTATTAGTAAATAATAATGCACATTTACAGATATTTTACATGATATGAGTGATAACACGTGTTATAAGGGCTATTTTGCACAATAGGTGTGCCTTGAGATTTTTACTTGTCCTTTGGTGTGCCTTGGGCACGAAAAGTTTGGGAACCACTGGGCTAGTGAGACCGAAACCTGTCTTCTAATTCATTGCATTTTTTTGTGGTAGAAGTATCAGCATCGGTACTCGGTATCGGCAAGTACTCAGATCCAAGTATCGGTATCGTATCGGTTTGAAAAAAAGTGGTATCACTGCATCCCTAGATACAAGGGCTTCAATAACCAGAGAGGGTTAGAAGAACCTGGCCCACTTGTGCTGTCCATGGAGGAAGAGGAGGTGCAATTGAGCCAGGTTGCTAATTCAGCTAAAAGTGTCACCACGTCTACTTCTTCAGCTTCTTTAAAGGAGCCATGGCATGAAATTTTCACTTTTTAAGGTTAATATGAGTTCCCCTAGCCTGCCTGCGGTCCCCCAGTGGCTAAAAATGACGATAGACCTAAACCATGCACTAGAAATTATTCTCCGCCTTTGGTAATGTGACCATGCAGATGGCCTGATCGGGAAAGCTGCCTCTTATGACATGGCGCCTCATATGACGTCGAGGTTGTTTCCCCCCAGAGCCCATATATGGCTATGCCAAAACTGCCTTTCCCCGCCCACAGCTCTTTGGCCAGCTCATTGCTCTGTACATGGATGTAAAACATCTGTTTAGAGCTCCTGCATCAGAACCTCTAAAGAGCCAGTGGACAGATTTAGTTTTTTCTGGGAAAGTGACGACAGAACGGTTAGCTCGCTCATTTTGGACCAAAACCCCCTACTTCAAGCTTCCTGAAGAACAATGAATCCACAAATTCAGTGCATTTCATCAGGATGATTAATGATTAATTCATGGTTCCAGTGCTAGCGCTACGTGCATCTTTGCAAACCAGAGCAATCAGATGAGAATGTCAAAATCCTCACTCCTGCTTTCCCCTTCACGTACGCCTTTTTTGTCATCTTGCTCTGTCTTGTGTAGCACTTGCTTGATGTTTGACTGTATTAGGAAAATTGTTCACTAACTAGTTCGTCATATTGTCAAAGTAAGCTCATTTCAACAGGTTTCGCTAGTTTTACGGCATAGGGCTGCCGTGCCATCTACGTGCCATTGCGATTCACAAAACATTTGCGCATGGTACCACGGGCGTAAGTAAGGCCACACCCCTACCCTCCGCTTTGCCCCGCCTTTCTCCTCCTAATTTGCATTTAAAGCTGCAGACCCTAAACAGCTCATTCTGAGGATCCTAAGGAAAGCTCATTTTCTGGGACTGGCTGTAATTCTGCACCAAGGCAGAATTTTCTGGTCAAATGCATTGTGTTGATACAAGCTTATGTTCGTCAGAGACACAGAAAATATCTTGTAGATTACACTGTGGATCTCAAACAGAGTTTGTATGACAAAGATTAGGTCTCCTAGTATTTCCTTTCTAAATGTGTGACAAATCCATAATTTGTATACTGCTTGGTCTCTTAGGATATAGATCTTTTGGTTCAGTGTCTCCAAACTGCATAAATCAGAAAAATAATTCAGAAACAACACTACCTTTTTAAATGCCAATGTTGTGTATTCAAGCATGAGTGCTGGTGTTGTGTTTATTTGTCTGGCTATTTTTTTCATAATAAAATAAGTCAACTCTAATGACCAGTGGACCACTTATTTCTAACAAGACATCTCGTTTAAGGACAGTATCGGATTTTCTCTAACAAAACAACTAACAGTGGCGTCTACTATCCATCCATCCATTTTCTATACCTGCTTTATCCACTTCAGGGCCACCAGAGAGCTGGAGCCTATCCAAGCTGCCACCGGACAGGAGGCGGTGTACACCCTGGAAAGGTCGCCAGTCCATCACATGGCCAACACAGAGACAAAGGAGGCAAGGAACTACGCATGATCATGACCTCTACGATGCAGACGTTAAACTGTGTTGAAATAGCAATTATAATTTTCTTTCATTGTTGTCTTTGGCCATGGTTCCCTATCCTAAAGTTAGAACAATAATTGGTACAACTCTATAGTAGTCAGTCAAAGCATATACACTTTCTTGCCCACTGCTATGGACTGTAAAATTGATGGTTTGCACATTGAGATGATGAATTTGTATTTGAGCAGTTGAATTAGGTGTCTCAAGTGTATTTCACTTCTTCAAGCAAAGTCACAATTGTTTAATTACCACCCTGGACACAGAGGCAACTGTCGTAGCTGCTTAGTAAATGCTAGCTACTACTGTTGTACTACTGGGATTTTTAATTCTTATTTTTTAGATTGGTTTGTGTGACGTGTCATGCATGGTTAGTGTCTTATCTGTGATTCATAGTGGTCAGAGTGCTCAACTGAAGAGCATCTGCGCTGTTCCACATCATTGCATGTACTGTTGCTGCCCAACTTACCCCGTTGCTGATAAGCTGTGAAGGGCAGGAGCTGTGTCAAGACTTGTTGGAACGCTTAATGCTGGGCATTACGTCTGCAAAAATTAATAAATGGCTTGTGTTTTCCCAGGCTTCTCAATCATTTTTCCAGTCCCATAGTCGGTATTGTGCTATGGGAGCAGCAGACTTTTGGGTCAGAGCTGATAAGAGGAGACTGTCCTCCTCCCCAAAACATGCACATGTAGTTTGTTCATGCAGGCAGATATGGCCAATAGTTACGTTCAAACAATATGCGACCTGTGGTGGTCTTGAGAGCAACTGAATGATAGCATGATACAGCCGTGCTGTAAAAATATTTTCAGCCTTAATCCAAGTGGTCTTGATTTCTATCCTTTACTATGTGTTATTTTTTTCTAAAGCCAACCAGAAAGTAACAACGTTTTGCAGCAATATTTGGTGTTTACATGTAAGCAACGCAACCAACAAAAAGTAATTTAGCCCAAACTATCATAGTTTTCTAACCCTAAGGAAAAATCCCTTCTTCTGTGGCCACCTTTTGAGAACTTGTTACTCTTCTGTCAGAATTACTCCTAATTGTCCAAAATGACAATGCTCCAACTACTGTCTACTGCAGATAAGACACTAACTGCATAGAAGTAACCTACTCCACACAACTACATTTATAAAATAATCAAAAAACATTTCTCTAATTATCTGAAACCTTGCGCAGACATCCTTTATTTTAAGGAGCACTTGCTTCCTCTTTACTTCAAATCCAGACACGCCTCAACAGCAGCTCTTTTATAAGAAGTTAGTAGGTGTGCTATCAGTTTTGATTGGATATTGTGATTGACTTAAGTTTTTTCAAAACAAATGAAGAGAAATGTAGAAAGTGTTGGTTTTGAATCTTGTCTGAATTGTAAATGTATGAGCAGACCAAACAAAGAAGGAAACATTTTAATGTAATGTACTTGCCAATCACGTTTGGACTACTTGGAGGAAAGCACAGATCCATGTTGTGAAGTTAAATGTATAGGATGTATTTCCCCACACTGTTTTGTTTTGGAGGCTGCTGATCTTCTTCAAAGTTGAAAAATCAATGGCATCCTGTTTCTCTGCTCCCTCAAGCCACAGTAATGCCTTTGCTCTTCCCCCGGTGCTTACGTGTCACCTTGCCACACTTTCCATTCATATTTTCCTTATCATACTATCATTAGGACGTAATTGTTTTTGTTCACTTGAGCCAAATGAAAGTGAAATAAATCTACCCTGAATTTTATCTAGAGGGTTTTCAGTTCAATTCAATTCAATTCAATTATCTATCAATCCAAGAGGGAATTGGTACAGTATAAATTGTTTCAATAAAAATTCTATTTTTTTTATAGATAGAGAACAAAATATAATAAAAATCAGTTGACAAACATTTCGAAAGTTGAAGTGAGAGAGGTGAAGAGAGAGGTGTATAAGGTGTATTCAGAGGTCACAATCAATTAATTGAGCTGCTGATTTTGTAGCTTGGCAATATCTTATAGCTTATGATGTCACTTACAACACTGACAGGTAACACAGGTGACATGTCCAGGATTATGCCATCTGTGGTTAAGACATCATTTGTGCTATTTCTATTGCTATTGCTATTGCTATTGCTAATGCTATTTCTAATACACAATGTTCAGATCAGCAAAGAGATGGAAGTGGAGACTATATTTTTCTAGGGCTGATAACAACCACATTTGTTACTGTAAGTGCAACGAAACCTTAAGCATCCTTGATCACAAACATTGCTGAACATGGTCCATGAAAACATTCTAAAGAGTTTTTGGGTGAAAACCTCTCCTTGTTCTCTCCTCTTATGCAAGCTTGGTTGCACCCCAGTCTGAAACACAAACCTAAATGCCAGCTGCATTGATACCAATTTAACACAGCATATAAAGCTGAAGCATCGAGTCAGTCATGGGAAATATTTCCCAGTGACTGATGATGAGAAATTATTATCAAAGGATGACTAACGCAGCTTCAAAACTCCTATGGAGCTGAATAATATCAATAAATCAATCTTGTATAACTTGGTAAACATATACTCTGATTAGTTTTATTTGCCTTTTAAAAGTCTTTGAATTAATGTTAATTAGCTGTAATTCATGTAGTTTGTGAAGTGGCAATTACTTTAATGAGGTTTTAGTGAAAAAGAAAAGCTCTGCATCACATTATAGAAGCAAGACATAAATGTGAACTTCTTTTTTGTGACTGTAAACATGACCTTGAATTAGTTTATTTTAAACAAATTTTTGTGCTTTCTGAACCCTTAAGTTTTTGTAAGGCGTGACTTGTACAACACTACGGCTAATTGATATTGGTTTGTTTTGTTTTGGTCACATATTCCACTGCATTAGTATACATTGTCACTGAGTGAAGATGCACAATACTAGAGCTTTGGAACAAGCTCACCTAAATGGAAAACAGCCAACATTGTTGTTAACAATTCTACTTCTCATTTCCCATGCTATTGTTGGCGTGTCTTCTGTAAAGACAAAAAGAAATGTCGATTTCATTAGAATTGTGATTCTTGTCTGACAGACTGAATTATCAATCCTGCATGAATACTGAAAAAAAATCCATTCAATGTGTCACTTTAATTCCTCTCAACACCTCGAATGTACTATATAAATATTTTAAGATGTAGCATGCTCAGTAGATATAATTTGAACGTGAAGTGAGATGAAGCAAAGAATACATGCACGACAAGCATGTTAGTCACTTTGAAAATGACTCATTGAATACCTGCTAGCCATGAAGATGGCGATACAAATTAGCCCAAGCGAGGTAATCCAAATGTGATGTCTTCACTGAAAAGCAGACCTTCTTTCTGTCATTAAGTGGATATTTTGTGAAGCTTTGTTCTAGTAACCTCAGCCAAATTAATACTATGCAAAGAGGGATTTGTGTTAACAGAGATATGCACTGACATCTAAAAAAGGAAACTGAAGTGCAATTCAACTGCCACTATGAACTAATGATGATGAATGAGGGACCCACAACCTTTGTGTCAGAATGCTTCATGTGAAAGGAAATTTAGCAATTTTAAAAATGCATTCTTGGTGTGAAGTCTATGCACATGAAATTACTAACAGCTGTGTAAAAAGTTTACTTTTATACATCTATTTTTTGACAAAAGATTATTCTATTTAGAATGACAACAATGAAAACATGACCAGAACATATATGAGTAGCTTAAATTCAATAAATTATTACAATTCTACTTGTGTGGACTTCTCTTATCCTATGTTTATATTTAATTAGTAATGTAAAATGTCATTTGATTAATGTTTTATTTAGTAGCAAAAAACAAGAATGAACCTATTTATTATTTCATCCACTTTGTAGAGCATGCTGATTAATACAAATACAGTTAATGGATGTTTTCAGTGTAGTCAGTGTAGCATTCCTTCTAAATCCAGAGTAATGGAGCTCAGTATGTCTGATCAGTAGGCAGGGATGTTGTTGGAAGATGTTGATTACAAGCTGAGATTAACATTTGAATCATTGGCATTCATCAGAAACACTACTTACTTGCAACGGATAAATGGAGGTATTCTATGTTGGGATGCAGGAGAAATCTTGTATTCTGCACTTTTTACTGCAACATACATAATGGGCTGTTGATGGAGCCAGTTCTTATTTCCATCCCAACAAAATATTTGGCATGCTCTTAAAAGGAGAGTGATTCCTTCTGTCAGGGATCTTTTTAGTCACACTTTTGTAAGTGGGCCTTTTGTCACACAGCAGTCCAACACACAAAGAGCCCTGTGTCATGAGAAGATCCACGGTTTGTTCTTATGGCAGGTTATTTGCAGACAGAATCAAAACAGTGCTCTTGTACTTGCTGTCAACATGTTGGGAAATACTGCTAAAAGATTTACACAGTGAAGTTTAACTGTTTGACCTGAGACTTTTTCTGTGTTCATACTCATAGCTGTGAGTTTCACTCCCTTCTTCTGTATGTCTTTAATTGACAAGATACCCAAATGATTTATCATTTTCATTCTAGATAATCAATTTGAACTTTAAAACCTACAAATCGGGTTTGTCCCTTTTTTTTCTGTGGAAAGAGAAATGTTGAGCGTTCTTACTAAACAAAGGTCCACCAATTAAACCTTACACAAATTATCAGTGACTGATACATAGATCTCAAGCTGCAAACACTGAGCTTAATTTTTGTATAGTCACTTAACTCTCTGGAGGGCTGTCTTTCAAAAACAAGTACTTTTTTGCTCCCTATCGAACTTGGAACCTTGGCCACAGCATTCAACGATAAAGAGAAAGTGGTATTAGCCTTTTCCACTTCACAAGATCAGTTTTAATTCAGGATAAGCAAATAAATGAATAGAAATAAAATGGTTGAAAGTAAATGCAATATACAATTGAGTGAATCGAGGCTTAACTTGTCCTTGATGTAACATTACAAGACAATCACATAGACTGATCTTTACATCCTGAAAGTTACTGTAACCTGCTGCAATGACACTTTTGTTTCCATCAGTAAAGAAAAATTCTAAAGTGATAATTTAGAAAGCATACTGAATGAGTTGTACATGTAACTGTATTCATACAGTGTCAATGAATACAGATGAATGGGCAAAGCTTTTTTTATCAGAATTGTCCATTCTGCAATTTTTTCTCTAATAATAGTATTTCCACCAAAGTTCCCTGATATTTTGTTGGCAGAGAGATGCAGTCATATGAAAAAGAAAGGACAGCATTTTCATTTCTAAGGATTCATCCATCAAGATACATATGTGTATATATATACATATAAATAATTAATATTTGGTTCTTATCAGGTCTTAATATCTGGTAAATACAACCTCCACAACAACACATGACAGTTATACTATTTATTTATTTAACAAAAACTAAGCTAAAATGCAGAGGCTGTGCTTCAATAACTAAGTACATCCCATGATTCATAATGGGACGTCGACTACTGTGAAGATTGGCATGATCATTGACTCCAAATTGTTTGAAAATGGTCGTATAACTCTTTCTAGATTGATGGGCAACAATTGCTTCTCTATAATCATTACTGATGTTTTTCCTCTGTGGCATTATGATATTACAAAATAGAGGTTAAGACCTGCAAAGGACCAGATATTTTTTCATTCTGTTCAGATATGTAAAACCATAGCATTGAAAGAAGGTCTCCTTTCTTAATCACATGAATGTGTACATGCATTTCAGGACTGACATCATATAACTTTGCTTGTTTTTCAATTACAGTTGAATGTTAAGGATTTACATTACAATATGGATTTTACTTTAATAATTAGTTTAATTATTTTACAACCCAGTTTAATCAAATAGAATATTTGAACAAAAGACTAACACTTAAATCTGAACAGTTAACTAGAACACATACCATCCAATAATCAGTGATTGATTAAGCTACTATGGCCAAGGTCTACTTGCGCAATGGCATGTGCAGCCTACTGGAGATTCAAAACTGAGAACACGGATAGTTCAACACACATTAGCACATAAAACTGAGGTGTGGATTTAGGTGTCATCTCCTGATCAGTTTCCATATCTTAGCAACAGCACTCCATAAATGTGCATCTCATCTGTGACTTCTTGAACCATCTTCTGAAGGTTCTGAGGTGCATACAATTTTACTGTAATCATTTTACACCTTAAACGTGGAGCTGGTAAGCCTCACACATTTTTGACTAATTACAAATTACTGTAACAATAACAACTCCAGTAATGACTTGTGAGGATCCCATCAAAAGCATAGAAGAATCCTAAAAACTGCCTCAAAAAGTAAAATAAGTTTAAATTATGGCCTCTTTAAGATAAAAGGAAAACACACATAGACAGAAGCAGAAGAGAAGTGCCACCAAAATGCATAACAACAAGCCTAAAAGTCCTCCAAACTTTTTAGAAAATGTTAAATACACCATCAAAGCCAAGAAGATTCTGTGCTCACAGCAAATCAATACTAGTCTTGCGGCATAATGAGGGCAGTAACAGGTTGACTGAATACAAGATTGGTTTCCAGTTGTATCGAAAAGGAATATACAGCCTTACCATTTGTCTCCTTTCTAGACTCTGTCTAAGCAGTCTAAAAGGAACAGCTTGATCTGTTGCTTTTATTTTGGAATTACTGAAGATTGGAAGGTAAAAGCCCTCTAACAAATGCTGCAAACAGCCCATTTATTGTGAAAAAATAAGATCTTAAGGCTACGAAATTGATTGCAAAACACAAAAACTTGAAACAGGAACCCTGCTGTAGCACCTGTCTTCATTTCTATAAATGTTTGTATTTATTCTGAGCTTATTATGTGCAGGTGAAGATGAATAAATGAACAAAGCTTCCAGGAGGACATTTTGAAAAGAAAGTCCAAGTGATTAACAGTGTGTTGGGTTCCTTGCCTCCTCTCAAATGAAACTGGGAGAAATAAGTATACACACAGGTAGCAGGTTGCACTTGTATAAGCACTGCATTAGTAGTCAAGTACCATATCTTCTCAACTATCTGTGGTAACACACATAATTTGAGCTGGCTAAGAAGTATGCTTTCTACACTCAAATTTGTGATGGAATAATGCTGCTGCAATCCAAACAGACACTTAGTTTAGAAATAACATGTACTCCAACATATATCCAGTACAGAAAAACTGTGATTAAACTCACCAACCCTCTACACTACAGTGTAAATGACATGATGTGCAATAGCACATACTATGTGCACGCTCTGCCAAACAGTTCACAGTCATTTGCAAAGGTGGCAAGGACAGTTAATCTAGATGACAGTGCAAGATGGAATATTCCAGTGCAATCTCTCAGCATGAGGATCTGAGGTAAACACACATAAATTGTTGTTTGACCTCTCCCCGTCCTGCTTCACTCTTAGCTTTAGGCTTTCATTCATTTGTCCACAGTGCGTACAGTGTACGCAGTGTCTGTTTATCCAGCTTGTACATACCATCCCTGTGCTTCTTTGTGTCCTGTACAGTCTGTGCAAAGGTTTGTGAGAGTATTGATGTTTTACAGAAATGTGCCTTGTTTGTGCATCCATGTGTGTTTGTGGGCATTCAAGGATGTGAAATTGCATGTGCACGTATGGATGGGGTGCGTTTGTTATTTAGTGATGTGTAACCACAGCTGTGTATTGTACATCTGTTGAAAACAGATGAGAGATGCATGGCTGTGCTCACCTCAGCTCACACTTCCTTCAGGTCAAATGGAAAGAAAGCCGACACAGCTCAACACAATTACGCACAGAAAAAAATTAAACAAAAGAAACGTTAATCCTTCAGGAGTGGAGAACAGGCCTGTTTGATGTACATGGAAGATAAAGAGAAGAGAAGCAAATGGAATGGAAGAGAAAGGAAGGGAAGAGGAAGAGGAAGCAGCTAATGTTGCTCTTTTCCATTCAAGTCCGAAAGGTGCACTGTTCTTTGCAGCGGCTTTCATTTAGTCATTAGTCTCTATCAGCACCCGTCTGCTAGTGATGCTGTGTCAGAGAGCCATCTTTCTCTCCCTCCACGGTTTGATAATGGAGAGGTAATTTCTCCTTTATGGCAGTATGACTCTAATGATGAGGAAGGGATAGCTGATAGTATGTGAGGACATTGAAAAATGTGTGTCTTTGCGTGTGTACACAAAGAATAACACATTTGGGCTTTTTCCAAGTATATTTATGCATATAAAAGCATGTGTGCACATGTGGACTCGAGCAGGATGTGGTCCAACTCCTAGTTGTCCCTATCTCTGAATGGGCTGTTAATGGAGAGTAATGAGAGAATACTGCCATGGCAGATGTGCCCTCTCTGAAACATTGTTTTACCCCAACACTGTAAAACTGACCCAAGTGAGACATCAGCAAGCAAGCAGCCGCTCTCCACCGTGATTAAACTCTGTATGTGCTGCACGAATTTGAATGTTTGTTCATCTAGTTTGTTTCGTGCTGCTGAACGCCAGGAAGTAAAAGTAAGTATCATTTCGACATTGCACCTAAAGTCACATTAAATGACAAAAGCGCTGGCAGTGTCAGCCAGGCCCCAAAATCTGTTACAGGGCCATCTTCTTCATTGGAGTGTGAAATTATTTTAGCTCTCTCCTCATTATAGGATTTTAAAATGCATTATAGTTAGGGCTTTTATGGTGTGCCGCGGCATTAATTCAATTTGCCCCATTCACGCTTTCTTATTATCAAGCTCAGTTCAAGCTACAGGGAAGGAAGCTGCTGAGCAGTGCTCCCAGGCCTTATCTCTAAAGGATATAAACTACAGTACCCAGCTCTGATTGAGCTGGGTACTGCCTGTTCCATTCATTCAACCGCTTTTCTTCTGTCTCCTCTCTTCCCTTTCTCTGGATGCTGCTTCCTCTGGTGACCTCTATCTCTCTTTTCATCTTCCATCCCTCTTTCCATTTCCCTCTGAGTTGGTGATTGATGGAGGTGCTCCATGGAGCGCTTTCGATATCTTTCCATAGAAACATGTCTCAAGGCAAACAATCACACAGCCCGTGCACAGGCAGAGATGCCAACACACACAAACGCAAATCCAAGACCGGTGCCAGGCAGAAGCAACAGAGACTGCTGCACAGGTTTAATGGGAAAACAAGCCACAGTGTATGGGTTAGACAGCGTTAATCTATCAAGGAAACCAGACCTGGGTCCGTGATTGTTTAGCACAGCAGAGAGGGAGGCATTCTGGGAACCCCCTATCACTATCTATTATTGTGGAAAGGTAGAACAATGTGTTAAACATTGCAAATGTGTTCTCATGGAAGTACAGCACATTCGTATGAAGCAGTAGTGTGAGGTTGGATTTTAGCTCTGACAGTGTTCGTCTAACGTAAACACTTCATACTTGCATGAATATGAATATGAATGCACACTGACAAAACACCATAAGATATGTTTTCTCAACTGCCTGAACAGAAGCTTGTACACAAAACATGCTACACACTACTAGTCACATGCATTAAACTGTAACTCAGCATGTGACTGCATTCCGGCTTATTGGTAATGGGAGGAAGATAAAGAGAGGATGAGGATAAAGTCCTCATTTAGATATTCTAATCCAGTGAGCAGTCTGTCCTGTTTGGACCATCATCTCCCATCATTAACAGTAGGCCAGTAAGATTAAACAAGATCAATGTTTATCACCCACTGTGCGTCAGAGAAACCAAGTGTTTAACTCCCCCAACCTCATCACAGTTTTTCACAATATGTGCAATCACAACTACGTCACCAACGGATATCTACGATCAAAGCATACATATGTTGTAAAGAGCAACATTAATCAATCTTAATATCCCAAATCTGTGATAATGTTCACATTGGATGAGCATGATCTCACACCATTTTAATCATAAAGTAATACTCCATCAGTAGGATTAGACGTAAATATAATCCAAATATTGAGACAAGCCGAGTGACTCATTTGTACCTTTGAACACACAATCATTCAAGGCGCTATATGAACATTTAGACGCAAATCTTCAATTTAGTGTTTGACAGACGCAGCAATTTTCAAGTCAGAGATATTCACCAAAACCAACTTACCGCACAGTCACACAATTAATTACAGAAATTACACGATTAAATAAAAGCAGCAGTGTTGAGGCAGAAAGGGAAGAAGTAATTATGAGCTGATAACTTGAGAAAATATATGTGCACAGCTCCAGACCGGATATAAACAACTGATATGCAGATTTTGCTGAAGGTTAAAAAAGAGAAAAACTTTTGATTATTGCTTTCCATCTATTTGGTTTTCTTTTCATTCAGTTTCTAGGTTTCATTGTGAATGCAGCAAACAGACAGTGCCACATGTAACTCTGTTTCTGTGGCAAGGCTGGCACTTCTGACACAGCAGCATCCCTATCAAGTCCTTCTTGTCACGTTATAAGATTGTAGAGACCATATGGCCTGATTTGTCAACAGAATTAAGCCCTACACTGTCGAGGCAGAGTGAAAGAAGGAAAGAAAGCCCTGCACATTTACCAGTTCAGCAGAAAAAAAACACATACTGCACAAGCACATGTGCATGAGCAAAGTATGGAACAAAAATGTCCAAACTGAAAAGAGGAGAACCTAACAAAAGCATACAACGGAAGGCCAAAACTAGATCACAAAACAAGCAGGAAGAAAAATGTCATCTCTAGATTCTCCATTTCCATATATAATTGCAGCTCCCTCAAACACAGACAACCTCTCATCTTAAAATATCCATATAACAGCACATAGGCTCTCTTAGATGCTCATCAGCCCTGAGAGGCACTAGATTTTCTGTGCATCAAAGACACCTGCTTCTGTAATCAGCCATCCTCTAGCTGTGAAGGAGTTGTTCTGTGTCTCTGTCTTCCAGAAAATGATTGAACCATGAGTCCATGATATGGACATCATCTTCAAACACATTTTTACAATATGAGCCCCAATTCCCTTGCCTTCCACATAGTCTTTTTGATCCCCATTCAGCCCAAAATGCAGCAAGAATCCTTGTCTTCATTTTGGCATTTCTCTTTCTGCATGGCCAGTCATTTTCATCTTTTTAACAAAAGCCACACTCTCACTGTGCAAATTGGTGTCCTGCAATTACTTCAATTTCTGCAATTTGTGCACGTTACTCCAAAGCAAGGTTCATGGCATGTCAAAACAGCTCACCAGGCAACTTGGTCAGGCATGTGATCTTTTTCACTGCATTAAAAATCTCCTCGTTCACAGTTCAACCGGCAAAGCTTTCAAAGTTGTCTGCGTCCTGTGTGCTTATCAGTGCCTCCATGGGCCACCGAGAACAGAGCTACAACCATTGTTATGCCCAGTTAATTGGACCTTTGGGTACCAAAGGTTGAGAAATTCAAGACCAAATAGATAAATAAGCACAAGCATTGAATTCCCATGACATATCCCAGTGCTGGCTCAAATTTTCCCTTTTTCATTCAAGCCTATAGGCGGGCCTGTCTGAAAGGCTGATTCATTAGAGTGCTTTAGGAGAGTTCTATCAGCCCCTCGACTCAATCACACACCTACCTCTTTGCGAGTTGGTAAACTATCAACAAGCTTCTGTCACAGCCTATTCTGCAACACATAAATTGTTGTTTAAAGTGATGTTTTGTGACTGGGAGCAAAACTGCTCCTGGTTAATCAATACCACAAAATCAATTCAGCTCTCTGGGGAAATGCCACTGAGAGACGACCCAGCATGCCAAAGTGGATCTAGAACAAAAGTTTTAAATGGTTTGGGGAAGTGGCAGGTGTAGTGGGGACCAGTCAGCCAGTGACGTAAAATGTTACTGTGTTTATCAGAAATCTATCCACATTAGGCAATCATAGTAAACACAATAGTCGATGATTAAATTATGTCAACAAAACACTCAAACTCCAGCATTCGTCTCCCACTAAGCTTGTGCCAGCGCATCATGGATTAGGTTTAATAAAACAAAACCTTCACTGCTGGTGATAAGCTCCTTCTGCAATGTGTGAGTCGTGCTCATTTATCACAGAGGTAGACATCAAGTTGCACAGAGGCATTTGGGGAATCTGCGATTGGAGGTCAGCAAGACATTTACCTGACAGCGCCTGTGTCTGTGCAAAGTTAAGACTTGACCATGTCTGTGGTAATGGGCATCAATAATGCAGCCGCTTGGCCCAATAAAAACGCCTTGTTACCGTGACTGTCCTCAAAGCACGGTGCCAAATGTAGCACTCTCATCTCCCACAACATCGCACACAACAAAAAAATACATGTAGGTTGAAGGATGAGGTTTATGCCTCTGTGAGACAGATACCGCATGTACTCACTCATTCAGTGCCGTGACTTTAATTATATTTTTGGCCGCTTCCTCCCTCTTCTACAGTAGCTGTTATTGCAGGGGGGATTCACCAGTCTTATATCTCTTCAGAGTGTAGTATTAACCTTATGGCTGATTCATGGCTGATTCACATTAAATGCACTTTCTCTCTTTGTCATCATAGCATCATGATAAAATGTGGTGTTTACGCTTTCACTTACATTCATTTAGTCATGATAGGCTGACAGGTCCCTGTAGACTCCCACCATGAAAAAAACTGTAGCATCAGTCATTTCAGTAATGCCTAAATCAATTGAAAACATGAAAACAACGTATGAATTTTGTATTGTATTGTACTGGCTTTTCATTCACTAAGTGCAGCAAATCTAAAGCAATCTTATAAAGAGCCGCAAAAACTATTGTGAATCAGACATATTTTCATAGACTGCTTTGAAGTGACTAAACTAGTCTCCATAGTGTTTCCAGAGGGTGGCGGTGTGGGCAACGTTGCTAATGACTATAATTTCGTAGAAGAAGTGGTTGTCCTTTCTAGAAATGAACTTTAACGTGGAAAAAAACATGGATGGATGGATGAACGGATGGATGGATGGACGGATGGATGAATGAATGGATGGAACCTTTTTCATGCAATAAATTGTTTTTTAAAATTTTAAAATTTAAATTTTTTCTAATTTTCTACTATCCAAAATAATGATGTCTTCTTTTACTGTAGAGCTGTTTGAAGCACATCTATTTAAACCCCTCTCCCTCGCTGTCTTTGGCAAATGGCCCACACACTGATATGACATATACAACCCTGCTCTCCTCTATACGCACACATACACCCAATCAATACATGATCATGCACAGAAGGAAGGCTTGCTGGGATATACTGTCACCATTTGAGCACTTTTCTTGCGACATTTAAGTACCTAGTGAAAGATGTAGATTAATGCTAGAGTCATGCTGCCCATTCCCGCTGCAGGAGGAGAAAAGTGAGAGCCTGTGCCTTTGCAGCTGTGCTCCGAATATAGGGGCAGACAATTTTACCAAATAGAAGTTGTAACGGATGTGAATGTGAGTGAGACAAGAAATATGAAGGCATTCTGTTGTTTATGTAAATGTGAATGTAACTGTAATTACAAACAGTTATAGCTGAAAAGTACAAATACACACACATTGACAGCACTTTCAGATTGCATATTTTGGTCAAGACTGAGAATGATCAATATAGAAAATAACATTGTAATAATATCTTTTACCCTCTCATGCAGCCCCTCTGTCCAGCAAAAATCTGTTTCACAAACCATATGCTAAACCAAGTCATTGGCAATGGCAGAGATGTTATTTATCTGATATTCAAACATAAGTTAGAAAACTTATCATTTTCATCTCTGTCTCACAGATGAAGCCTCAGTTAGTACATCAGTTCCCTTTCAGACTAACTTGAACATTAGCAGATGAAAACTAATTGTTCAGTTTTTGCTCATTTTACATCAAAATTTTGCTCTCTTGCAATTCATAACACTGTGATATAAGCAATGTGCATTACGTTGCACATGTATTGATTTCACACATATGCTGTATCCTTCAAAAATGTAAATCAGAAAAAGCTTACTGTACTACACCTACACTAGAATATGTTTTTATAACAGTGGCTTTACATCTCACAACTGTAAGGAGAGCCAAAGACCAAAGATGTCTAAATATTCTCGTGATGCTTTAAAATATTGTAGTCTAAACCAAATTTGAGGTATTTGTACTTTTACTCTGCAGTTTCATGCTGTACTTTTAATTTGAGTAAATATGTGACAAATTAATATTTACGTGCAAGCATTTGAGGATCAAATTCATCAGCCTCATAAGCTTGAAAATGCAGTAGACTGACGTTCAAGTTCACACAAAGCTGTTTTCCTAACTCTAACCAAGAAGCCAGACCTTATTGATGCTGCATGACTTTTGTATTGTAATTAATGGTACCAGTGAGTTTGTAGGAAACATATGACATGTGAAAACAACACCTATAGACAGATGTGTTGTTCTGCACGTACCTTATATCACTTACGTATATCTGATGCATGTGAGCTGTATGACCCTGAGTACAGGCCAGGGGTAAGCCTAGCCATCAAGCTCATGCCTAAACCATACCTGGTGCTTTTGGTGTCTGAAATTAACCAATCGCCATGTGAAAGTGAAAACTAACAGAAATTAAAATGGATGAAGTGTAACATAGTATGAAGTTTGACAAATGCTGGTATAGATAAACTCCTACCTACCAGGTCTTGATTTCAGACTCTTCAAGCCTCCAAATGCAAACCTTATTGCTTCTTAAAACAGACTGGATTCTATGTGATTTTTGTCTGTCTATTTGAACTAAACACATTTTTTTTTTTTAAATCATGTCCAAGGTCACAATTAAATAAACTTTATCTTATGACAGTTTCACAGATTGCCACAATGTAGAATTGAGGGAGGACTTTTTGGAAAATTCTTTGGCCTCATGCTATCCGACATCAAAACAATCCAACTTAATCCCTCTTTTAATTGTGCTTTAAAGAGAGCACTGGTATGGGATGAGTGCTCTTACTCCGAGGGCAGAAAAGTCAATCTAAACATCTCTACTAGACAACACACATTTTTTTAAGTCTTTCTATCGCTTAGTGTTTAGCTCACTCCCTCTCCATGCAGTTCCTAAGGGCAGGTGATACTTGTCTTCTCATCTTTACTCCATTTGCCCTGCAACAATTTTCTGACAAATACCAGCACACACTGCCCTTTTCAGCCATACAGTACTATATTTTTTCCCAACCCCGTCATGCCCTGTAACCATCCACTCTGCACAACAGGCTAGAGTACATGCACACCTCATTCCCCTCCTGCCACCCCAAGAGTTTCTCACTCCTGCCCTCTAACCATCTGACAATTACATTTCACCAAGCTGACCTCTCATCAGCATTCTACAAGGCTCTGTCTCTCATCTGGCTGCCCTTTACTTATTGTCAGTGAAGCTTGCAGAGTGGAAAAAAAACAGTTTCATGCACTGATACTATTAACACACTCCTTCCATCTTTTTCTGCCTTCGTGCTTCTTTATCTTTCTCATCTTTGCTTCTCTTAACTTCCCCGATCTCATAGTAGAGTTCTTGCCCTCAGCGTTACCATTTGTTCTGACCTTTCTGACTTTCTTGTATCCACTTTAAATGTCTCTTCTACATGTAGAGCTCCTTTCCTTCCTCACACTGCACTTGTTCTTACTGCTTAATCCCATCTTTCAAAAAACTGTGGCAGACACACACCCTTCCCTCCTACACGGCAGCAGATACATGTGAAGACTGTAGAAAAGAGAGGACTAGAGGGATGTTAGACACATCTATTTGATAGATGAGAGACCACAAAAGCAGAAATCTAGTGCTGCCGGCGTGTTACAGCTCTAAAGCAGAGTCGTCAGAGGTAACAAATCTGAGAGTCTCTGCTGTGAGTAATCTGTATTCTGAAAGGCCAATCTCAACATTTACCATGTAACAGACTGATATACAAACAGATTTATTTAACTAGATATATAAATGAAAAAACAATCCTCATGTACACGTACACACAACCCCACAGATGCTCAAAATCACTGAAAATAAAGCATAATCACCTTAGGCATTTAAAAAAAAAAAGTAAATTCAATAAATGAAGACAGCTTTTTGAGAAATTGTTTCTACTTAAACAAACAGCCCCTCAGTCACAAATTACAAAAAAATGAGATGGGAATTTTTTCTCAATTCATTTCACGTCACAAGGGGAATATGCAAATCTAGTTGGGGGGGTGGGGGGCAACTAGGAAAAGAGAAATTGGATTAAAGGCAGCATGTTAAGAGATGCTGACTGTGAGAGAGAGACAGGAGGAGAAACGCGGGCAGACAAGAGAAAGAGAGGGTTCCCAGACTAAAACAGGCTGATTACCACAAGAGGTGATTACCACAAACTGAATACCGGCCTGCCCACAGATATCTAAAGGAGAGACAGAAACCACACCAATATCCCTCACTCCAGCCCACTTAGGACAGGATCACTTGTTCAATACGTCTCCTAACCTGTCAAATTGCATTAACAGATTCCTCCTAAGTTGCAAAGAAAGGGATTCTTTGGATGGGACAGCCAAAAAAGAAAAATCCCCACCACAAATCTAAAGTGACGTACTCTGTAGGCCAGTGAAAATTCTTTACCGGAAGAGCTGAAGAGGTACCTCATTCCCTCTCCCCTAACCAACACTGCATAACCAGTTTCTCTGAGTCATGAGTCATGGCCTACTTCCACTGCTTTCGCCTTTTCGTTTTTTTTTTTGCTTCCACAGATGGGTTGATACACAGAGGCTATTTCAGAAAAATATCATTGTTTTCTCAGGGGGATTGTTGGTGCACTGAATATAGTGTAGAAGTTAAATATTGCTCCAGCATTAGCAGGGAATCTTGTCAGGGAAAGGAAGAATGCTTTCATTGGGCTCTGAGGAAGAGTAAACTCTTTAAACCAACAAAGTGGTACAACTGTGTGCTAAATCTGATGCACCACAGTGGGAGGACCAGAGTCTAAACACATCAGAGGACCCAAGTCTAATCTATCCTGAAGTAAAGCCCTAATTAATCCAAAAGATCATGAATGTTTTGTTATGACTACTGAATATGTACAAATAAAATAAAAATGAGACTCCACATATGCTCTGATTACACATAATTTTCTTAAGTTTTGCAAAGTGTGATTAAAAGAAAATAAATTTTCTTTGTTTTGTTTCAAAAAAGACAATGTAATTCCCAACTTTGGATGTGTAATTAAAAATTAAGTGGAGTAATAAATCACAGCACAGTGATGGTAATATGTAACATAAGGATATTACTTGAGTGGAAGTAGTCGTATGTGACAATATGTTGCATGGTTACATTAACTGATCAATTTACTGCAGAAATACCAATCAAAACTATGCCTAATCTTATGAGATCTGTAGCAGCAGATATCAAATTTATGTTAAATCATTTCAGTTAAATCCATGATGATGAGAATCAGCAACGTTTGTACATGCAGACCTGTATGATGCTATGGATGGTGAAATACTGTGTCCTGGTAGTTAAGTGTATTGGAATGTGACACAACATGCTTTGCTGATTCTCACAGTGTTTAACACTTATCTAAAAACAACTCTTAAGATTGATTTAGACTTATGTGGCAGGCTACATTCAAGGCTCAGTGTTCAAACATGTCAAACATGGCTAAGCACATCTTCTTTTAGGTAAGTAACTCGGTGAGGATAGACCCCATACTGAGAGTAATCTAGATCTGCTGTTCCATGTTTGCTGTATATGCAGTTTGCCATTATTTCTAACTAACAAACTTGGCTTTTTAATCTCCATTTGAACAACACTAATTACAGCTCATCTGATGGCTCTAATCATAATGCTGGAACCACAGCAAATGTATTAACACAAGAAAGCCTCACACTTCTCTAATTAGCTTCTTATGCCTGCATTAGCGGTTTAATAAATGCTTTCACTGTACATTGACTAAATTTGCATTCACAATTGCATAGTAATGTGAACTGTTTTGAGCTAAAACACCTGCAAAAGAAAATCATCGCAAAAATACAAATTTACACACAAAGCGGTACCTGAACATTTTAAATATTTTCTGTTGTTGGAAATATACATTACGTAAATCATCTTCAGATTTTCATAGATGTTCTTTATTCAAATGAGAGCCTAATCTAAAAAAGAGAAATATTACTCTTGTCAATTATTTGTAATCAAATATCACATACCTGCAAGTGAACAAATTACATGAAGCTTTTTTTTTTAATTATACTGCTTGCATCAGATCTTTCCACACTGTTTCTTTTGGAATTTTAGAATTTGCTGATGTAAATCAAAATTAACAGTGCAGTATTGGCAAGCTGTCCCAGTCCAGATGTATAAAAATAGACCCAGATCTTAGTATCAACTCCACCATTGTGCTCTTATTCCAGAATCCAGTGTTTTATTTTTTTTACCAATGCACATTAACATTAACCACTTTGAGTGTGGCCCTGTACTGTTGTTACCCTAGGTCCATAAGTGATTTCACAGACTACTGCCTAATGCCTAGGATGACTATCAGTCTTGAATTTCCTCCAATCTTTTTAAAGATTGGGAGCCTACTCATGTCATATAATTTTCTCAGAGGATACTTCAGCATGTATAATATCTACGTCTTATTTGATTAACCACGTTCTCTTTCTCTCTTTTAGGACTTGTGTGAAAGCTTGATTATGTTTTACATCATTTACGTGCAGAAAATTGAGAAGTTCTAGAAGGTTCACAAACTTGAAAGCACCTGTCTGCAAAGCCTGGTTTATGTTAATAATGCTAGTTGTAATAAAAATATGGGTAGCTGTTAGTGTTGTAGAAGAAGATGAGAGGCTAGAGGGGATCAGAGATGGTACATGAATGATATAATGAAAGAGATGGAAGTGTAAGCTAAGGACAAAGTCAAAAATAAGTGACTTAGCTTTTGTATTTGATTCCTGTGACCTTGCCTTTTATGCTGCTCTCCTGGTTTGTGTCTCAGTACTATTTTGTTCACCTCACATGTTCAGTATTACTAATGTCAGTTGTAACTGTTGCTGAGTAAAATGCTGGAACCGCATTTGGACTGCTCGCTGATGGCACATGTTTGACATTCAGCAAGTGACTGTCAGCACTACGGACAGCTCTGTGCCACAGAGAGTTCAATCTGGTAAAATAACTCAACGTGAGACCTCATTAAAACGGTTGTTATTTGTGCCTGGGGTTCATTTTCATGTGACCATGCAGTCAAACTTGTACATAAACAAACATCTACAACGATGGATTTACAATTACAAAAGAAGAAGGGCTTCTCCCTTCTGTAATTTGTTTATCAGCTCACCCCTTCATCTCTGAGACACAGCACAGATTTATTGCCGTACACAAAGCACACCCACAGTCAAAGATCACACGGGAGATTAGATTCAACCTCCACAAAGAATAATAAAACAAGCAAAAATTGACTTTCTATATCAAAGATGTGTACGGATTGGGAGTGAGCAGAAGAAAGGCTTGTCCTCCCAGACTCCCATCAGAATTCTGTCTCAAAAGCCACAGTCACAGGATAAAGGACATGTCGTGCCTTTGATCGAGGGAGGAGAATTTGCAGGTGAGACAGGTAAAATGGAGGGAGATATCTAGATATCTGTCACACTAGAGCATCTGAGTTATGTTACTTGCTTGTGAAGGGGATAGAAAAAGAAGTGTCAAATTTCTAACTATTTTTGCTCCGTCCAAAATACCTCCAGACACCTCCCTTTGCAAGAATGTATCCCAATCAGGCCTGCAATTACAATCTAAAATATGCTGTGAAACGTAGGAGCAGCAGGCAATTTGACTGAAAACAGAGCCCGCGCTCTTTCCTGCACACCGTGAGGTTAAATTAAAAAGGAAATCATTTTGATTCCATGCTTTATTTCTTTTCCATTTTGTTTTCATTTTTCTGTTTTTAAGCTTGAAGTCAAACTTTTGCAGGCGCAAAAACAAAACTCAACAGAAGTGAATTTCACCTTTCCGCTTAGTATCTGAGAGGTTTTCTGACTTTGGCAGCGCTACTTCAAATCCCTGGGACTAGAGAGTGAATGAGAGGAGGATTAGAGGGGTAATGCCGGTAGATGAGAGAAAGAGGGTCACAGTCGTTTGCCACTCTGCAAGGATTAGCTCTGAAAACAACTTCACAGTTGCAAACTATGTCAATCGAGGACATAATTCACTCATTCTAAAAGAGACCCTTCGTGGCTCAACTCTCTGCTACAAAAAGGCTCCTAATTAGTATCCATTTTCTACATTACAAAATAACCTGGACAAATTTCTGACTAGAGCATATCAAACATTTTCAACTGAATGTGTCAGTACTGGTAAAAAATATTCCAGGTATGTTGTTAATGAAGCACCTGTGGAATGAGCCTACGGTATGTCCTGCGGCTACACTAACTGGCCAGTGTGCATGGAATGGATGTGTCAGGTCTGATAAGTGGACTCCTTTGATGAAGAGTGAGGTGTCCAGATGGCCATGTGCATGTACTGTGCTGCGTTTTATTAAATCAGGGTAAAAAAAAAAAAAATCACCTCAAAGCAAATAATTGTAGGGGAAAGGCAGGGGAGGGGGTGTTGTGCGGCCAAAACCTAAGTGCGGACGAATAGGGAAATATTCAACACACCTCGTTTGTCTTGAATCTTAACAGTGAGCTCCACGAAAGGCTCTGTCTCCCTATCCAGCCTCCGGGTTATTGTAATGTCTCCATTGTCGCGGCCCACGGTGACTGGAGAGCTTTCTGGCTCCGGGTAAATCAACTCGTAGGCGGCTGACTGAAACCTGGTGGGATTCAGGGTCATTATGACAGAGCCTATGCCGGCATCTTCTGACACATTGAGGGAGACCACGGTGCCAGGGTCAAGGAGCGCCCTGGGTGACCGTCCTGCCCTGTCCGAGCCCATGAATTCAACCTGACGCGTCGCCCATTGCTGCGGAACAATAGTAACCAACACAGCTTTAGTGGTCAGATGGGGCCATCCGTGGTCTCTGGCATACACATAGAATTGTATTGTAGGGTTGAGCCCCAGGATAGAGTCAACCAACAATATTTCACCAGTTTTCGGAACAACATAGAAACTGCCATTTTGGGGGATGGAGAAGTACGTCAACTCTCCGTTTTTTCCACTGTCTTCGTCGACAGCCTCCAGCTTGTAAACTACGCTACGAAGAGCAGTGGTGTCATTCAAACTTATGCGAATGCTGTCTGCAGTGAGAAAAGTCGGTTCGTGGTCGTTGGCATCCAAAACGTCCACTTTTATCGACGCAACCTCAAAGACTACAGATTCCGACGCGCAGGTCTGACAACACAGACCTACTCTCAGCAGGTACTCTGAGCGAACCTCTCTGTCTAAAACCCTGGAAGTTTTGAGTAATATATTTCCCCGCTTGTGGTGGGCAAAGACGCGGAAATCTTCACTGTCGTTTCCATACAGTTTGAAGTGGATCCCGGAGACCGGGCACCATTTTTGCGCGTTGATGCGCTTCACCAGAATGCTCAGTCCGTTTACTTTGGAAGCCACTGGCGAGTTTTCAAAAACATGCCCGTGAAAGAAAGGCAGTCGCCCCTGTGTTTGATATCCAGCAGCCGGTATCAGAAGGCAGCATAACAGAACACCCAAAATCATGTTGGTGGCGACTTATGTACCTCCTAGCGACTCAAGGGGGTTGACAGAAAATCATTTAAAAATGAAAGAAAAACAATTGAGAAACAATTCCCTTCATAGTTATCCACGATACGATCCTTCTAGGAGAGCCCTCTGAACTTTAAGCTTTTTCATCCTGAAAGACTCGTCTCTTAGCTCCATGCAGCACGGCTGCGTGCAGGCAGTCCACAGCGCCTCAGGCAGTTCGCTGTTTTCGTATCCAGCGTTCAGCACCAGAACACCGGACAGCTCCAAGCGCGGGGGCGTGGCGGCGCACTGGGAAGGAGCTCCTCGGTGAACCCCACCCTGTGTGATGGTCAGAAGGGTCTCTGCCTCACAACTCTTCGCGGCGGCTGAGCCTGTGCACACTCAGTGAGCGCCTTCGCAGCTGTATGGCACATAAATCCGCTCTCAGCATAAATAATTGTTGATAGAAGGGAAAAATCACTCATGCTTCCCGTCCACTGAAAGTCGACAGAACACATCTGCTCCTTCTCCGTACCACGCTCTATTCAAGCAATACAGTTTCCAAATAGGCTACTGGTTAGAGGTTCTTTCAGGTGCATTAGTTGCTGAAGGGAGAATTACTCATGCACAGCATTCATCTTCTCCCCGAGGAACTGAACCCACGACCTACTGCTCTCCCTTTTTGAAATTTGGATTTATTTCCCCACATCGCACTGCACACATGTTTACACAATTTCACATTTCATTCATAGCTTAAAGAAACTAGAAAAAACTGAAAAAAGCATCAATATAAATGCAAATGCAAGGATTTGGGCTTTTAAACTGGGTAAACATGATGATTTAAGGCAGCTTATGTTGAGCAGCTCCATATGTCTTTGCAGCCAGAATATGCGCACCAGAGTTCAATTTATGATTGTCATCCTCCTTGCTCTTCTTTCCTTTCTCACTCTGCTGGCGTGCCAATCAACCAGAGAAAACCTTAATCTGTAGGTGGCAGCTGCTAATTCCCACAGTGACAACTTCGAATTCTTCTCACCTCTGTAAGTCTGAATGTTAAATATTGCACACACTGAATAGCTTTGATTAGTCAAGATAAGAAAATAAGAGGTGAAGGAGCACACAATGTTGACTCTGTCTTTCATGTCATGTCAGCCTTTTTCCTTGAGATGGATCAATACTCATATGTATTGGAGGTGAGATTCCATGCAATGTTTCCCTGCTCATAATAAAATATCTGAAATAAAATTCAGCAAAGCTCAGGGTCTAAGATTCTCATCATTTTAAAACTACAATCCATCACAGTATTTTTAGCCAAATCCACTCTCTGCAGTGAACTGTCCCTTTCAGGCAGCAAGCCTCAAGACAATTTTGAATCATTGCTTACAGCTGGAGCACAAAGCTTAGATTGGTTCATAGTTGATTTTTTTTTTTTTTTTCATGTAGCCCAAGCTTGAGTCTGTGCCACATGAGCCATTCCACATTCCCTGGTGTTTTTACAATCTCTGACCTGAAGATGGAACGGACATTTCAGAATATGTCCCCCCAAAAAAAAGAGAAAACCCTCAGACCATTTAACACGACAGCGATTTATTGATGGGAAACGATCTCATGCAGCATTGCTCACATGTCAAAAAGAGACTCTGTCTGAGAGGACCCTGCATGCTCATCTCTCCCTGCAACTTTTCTTTGAACTTCCTAAGTGCTCCATGAATGCAAATCAAATCCTGTCTTTTATCACGTTGTCTCACATGGTGAAATTCACCGTGACTGCCAGTGTGGGAGATAGCCGTGGCAAAGACTAATTCAATCACAGGACCAGGCCAGAGTCTGAAGGATAGTTTACTTGAGGGTTGCTGCAGTTATCTGCTGAGATGAAACACCAACATACACCACATGAAAACAACAAAGCTATAATGAATTTTGAAAAAAACGTCATGAAACAGCCTCATCATCCCTCTCCTCTAACAGATAACTCGGAGCTGCAGGGCACTGAAAAGAGAGAAAAAAAATTCACACCGAAAAAAAGCAGCCAGTGAACATTAGAAAGCTTCATGCTTACTTAATGAATAATTGACTGAATTCATTCCCTTCACTCAGAGGCAGACACAACTTCTGAAGGCCTGGAGTGCAGCCTTGTAACATTTAAAGCACACCTCAGCTACCTCTGATTCTGTGTGCATCAGGAGTGGTTCTGGGAGAGCAGGTTCCATTATGCCACTTGTATGTTCTGTAAAATTATCCATTATTCCTTTCTGGAAAATAGGCCAGGACGTCAGGAAATGATGGAAGGTAGCGTTAACAGGAGTTGGCACTAACATCAGTTCATAGCCAGTTTAGGCCACAGAGTGAGTGGATTGGTCAGAAAGTCTTAAAAATAGACTGTTCAGCAGAAGTCAGTGAAATAATTGGCTGAGAAAGGCAGCTTTATTAAAGAATGACAGGACAATTAAAATGGATGACTAAGTATCCAGCGCGCTGGCTGCCATTCATCAGTCAACATTTTGAGTGAACAACCATGGAATTCCTGTCCCACATGTTTCTCTGGAAGAGCCATTTCTGGGAACACCCAAACACCTGACAGGAACATCCGCTCTGCAGTGCTGTTTATTGTTGTGTTCCTGTGTGCGTGACGCCCTCAAGACATTTTACCTCATCGAAACCTGAAGGCAAAAAGCAGTTAAAGGGGCTGGATAAATATAAAGACATTCCCCTTGTGTATAAGGTATGGCAGCTAATTAGATTTGATCTGTGATCCCCTGAAGGCACCTAGAGCCTGACGAAAGCTATGCTGCAGAAACCATAACTGCTTATTAATAGATCCATTAATTATGGAGCAATGTGTGCAGCCAGGTTGAGAATTTACCTTCATGACTAATACTGCAGAGGAGCTTTTGTTAGTTTGTGAAAAAAAAAAACAGACCAAACCAAACAATCTCATTGCTGAGAATCTGGTTAACCTTTTATCTTAGAATTAACTTTCATAAAGGATTAGTTTTTACATACAACATGACAATTCAATAAGTTTGATAAATTAAAACAGCAGTTGTTTCGAGAGAAACAACTTTTCAGGGCAACATTTTGTCAGAGGAGTGTTTTTATTATATCTACGTATTGATTAGGGAAGCCTAAAGTTGTATCATTTCTTTAGGTGATAAGCACCTGAAGAAACTGAAGAAAAAGTATCTTCTTGTTGTCCTGAATAATCTCATGTTAAAATCATGTTAAAAGATTGCTCCCATCATCCAAAGACACCGGAGAATGTCATTAGAAAGTCAAAGAGAATTAAAATTAGCCCAGCTCAATTGTGTCTATTAATCTGCCTAAATGAGAGGTGAGATTTTTGTAAAATGCAGTGTTGATATTCTCTTTGGAATAGTTTAGGCAGCGAGAACAAAACCTTGGATGCACAATAGAATTCTTCAGCTCTTTTCTGCGTTAATTATCCCATCAAGCCAAAGCCATTAAGGTAGGTATCCATTACTCACCAAGTTCAAGGCAATGGGCTAATGGTGTAAATTCAATAATGTGCTATTCATGAGGCTGGCAGGATTATGGGGAACCCATTGAGGTTGAACGTGAAAAATACTGAAGGCATCTCGACCAGAGAAGACTGATGATTTCCACAGACTTGCAGGTCCTGCAGCATCTTCTAAATCGCTCCCAAAAACAAGCAAACCAAAAGAGAAAACCTGCCCTCATCATCAACGGTTAAAGCAAAGATTCAACTGTGTCTTCCTTATTCTCCGGTGCCAATCAGGCGTGGAACTAGATTGAAATAAAGTGGCTAAATACAGCCTCTTTATTTCAATCTAGTTCCACTTTTTGTACTTAAACTTATATACCAATCTCGGTGCAAGAATATAAACAACAAATAACTCTGTGTAATTTTAATACATACTGTTTCAGTAACACACTCATCCCGCTCTTAATTTCCCACTTATTCATATCTGACATGTATGTTTCCCTTTTTTATAAGTGTACACCGTTAAGTGGCCCTGTTTATATGACTCTAAATGCACTTTATGCTCATACATCATAAAGCAGTAGACTCTGAAAACAGGTTTCTTTTCCAGGCAAAGGGGGGCTGCGGTTCATCATCACTGCTCTCCAGGGGAAAAACACTTTATTCAGTCAGTTTAGCAGCAGGGCCAATATTTCACTAAATAATGGGGGGACTTTCAGCAGCTCATGGAAATATAAATTTCACACATCCCAGGGTTTGTTTTACAAAGTAAATGCTTGCAAGCACTGTGCAACGTACATTTACAGTGTTTTATTAAGTCCCACCTGTGAGGTGGCCTATATGTTTGCCTGGAAATGAAATCTCAAACAGTTTATGGGAGTTCTATCAACATAAACCATACTGTATTTTTGTTACAATGTTACATGGGACTGTAAGAGCATACCTTCTGTTATGTGTTCACTGTTTTTCTGAACATGAACAACAAGTCTTTATATGTGCCTCTTTCTTCGTTTCACCCATCGACTTACCATCTCTATAGCTTTTAAGAAATAACTGCACTGAGGAAGCAACATCAAAAGAAATCCTCCTTCACTGTCCACTTAACGGCGCACGTTTACCCCTGGAAGGGTCTGCGGCGCCCCCACCTGTCTGTTTAAAGTACTGCACTGTTGGACACAGTCCTGGAGCCTCACAGAGCTGGCTTACAAAAAGAAAATGGTGACCCACAATAAAATGTTTAAAATTGTTGGGAAATTATAACCACTGTCCTGGGTAAGCCGTACAATAGTGATTGTTAACTAACATATGAGAATCTTCAGAAAAGAAAGCACATGTGGAAAGATTTTTCTGTTCTTGTTAAAAATAAAAAAAATAAAAAGAGGAAAAAAAGAACTTTAAAAGGCTGAGGAAAATTGCTGGAGCCTAGTTTACATGTAAATATTCCCTAATTAATTTATGTTGATAACCACTGCTCTATATTTCATTTATTACATTTGTGCCATTCACAACACTGATATAGACCATTTATCAAAAAAGGGACACTATATATTTTCTGACAAAAAAACAGGAAACAAAAGGCGTTTTACAGTAAAAAGCCTGTTTAATCGCAGAATATATTGACAGTACAGTACAGCAATATAAGCACTGCCATATTGCTTCTATTTTTACATGCTGCTGTCCATTTAAACAAAACAGTAAGACAGTACTTGGACAGTAACAATGAGAAACACAACAAAGAGACAGGCTCACAGAGCACTGCGCCCTTCACTTTCCGCTGACAGGTGGCTGTGTAAATAGAGAAATGCACAATAAAGCATGATCTTAATTGAAAGAACAAGGACGCAGAGCATTCACTTCCCAGTAGAGTGATGTGTTAATGATGGGGTAAACAGGGACAAACTGGGCTGAAACAACTGGTCACACAGGGAACAGAGATGCACAGCCACAAAGTCAACAAAACAAATCAGAATGATAAAAAAAACAAAAGAAAACAAGGATACATGATATGAAATGACTTGACATTGTTCATAGCCCATCATTACTCGACTGGCCTTCATTCACATGTAACATTGTCTTTGTTGCTTGAGCCTCAGTTTGCGTGTTACACAAGAGCTCCTGTTATTTATTACGAACCTTATGGTCGTAAATAAGGGCGCCACAGCTGTGTCCTAACACCATCTCCTCCCCCTCAACTATCAAAGGATCCTGGGAGCTGACCTGTCATCAGTGACTGTTTTGCGCAGCTTCACCCCCCGCCTTATAGTCACTAACATATCCACATCATCCTGGGTCACAGAGGACAGTTCCTTGGGAGCACAGTGTGTAAAATCCCCTGGTAGCAAACTGGGGAACGGGAACTGACCCTCACCAAGGGCGTGGGCGCTGGCTACCAGCTCTCCTATCTTCTCCACCAGGCTGTGACGGTTGGCGGCGAGCAGAGGGTCCTCCTCGGCACTGTGGGAGACAATGCCAGCAGCTTGCTGGGTGTAAACAGTCCTGTCTGCGCCTCCTCCTCCGTAGCCCCAAGCTGTGTCAGGGAGGCTCATCCTCTTTGGAGAAGCCCTTGTGTAGTCACTAGCGGATGGGTCATCACCATACAGAAACTCCTCGCTGCCTGTATGATGATGGGATGGGCTACCATACCCTGGAGAGTCTGGTACTGTGGGGGTTTTAACCGGCACAATGGGGGGGCGAATTGGAATGGGGCCAGATGTGGACGGTGTGCGTCTCACACCCGTTTTTGAGGATGGCGTCCGGCGGATGGTGGCTGTCCCAGAGGAAATAGCTCCAGAAACGCTTCCCCCAGCACCATTAGGGGTTCCCTGCAGGCTCTTACCTGCAGGTATGCCTGCTGTGCTGGCAGGCCTCTTGGTTTGGATCATACGGCGGTAGCTCTGAGCAATGTTACTGTGGCGGGGGATGGTGGAAGACTTGTCAAAGTCTGCCTGCCCTTCACTGTCAGCATCCCCGTTGAGAGAGTAGCACTCATAATCAGAACCTAAAAGTGACAATAAGTCGCGAGATTTTTATTTCTAACACTGACTGATAAAAATACTGGCAGCTGTCTTTCTGATGAATTAATTCATCAATTCATCAAAATTCACTGACAGTGATTTAAAAGTGTAACCACACCATATCTAATACTCAATGAAACTGGAAAAGAGAGGTAATAATTTGCTTCATTCTGAGAGAGTGTTAGCTGTTCAGGATGGGAGTTACCTTGTGAGGGTATGGTGTCCTCAGAGCAGGAGGGGGTGTTGGTCTGTGTGCTGTAGCCACTGGAGTACTGCAGAGAGTCTCTGCTGCTCTTCTGCTGCTCAATACTCAAGCCTCTTGTCAGAACCATAGCTAGGGTATTTGCTGCTGGAGATAGGGGCTCTCCATGCTGAAGCAGAGGCATACACAATCCCAGGCAGGTAGGAAACACATACAGATTAGCGCATGTTTACAAAGCAATAGACTACACTGCAATCCCCATGCCAGTAAATTAATTTACTGACATTTACATTTTTCACCTTCTGGGGACCTCTTACCTTGGCTGTAATAATTCCTGGGCCACTTCTCACTCTGTGTGGATCATCTAGTTGCATCCCGGAGTATCCCTGCGGACTGGGCGGAGCCTCCATTCCTCTCATCTTATCCGCAGACTCCCTCTTGCGCTGCAGAGTACTGGCCAACGATGGCTCACAGGAACTTAACTTGGCCCATTCCTGCAGCTGCAGATGGAATAATCAAACTATTTTCCAACTTTGCATCTTCAGAGTTTGCCATCCAACAGTTGCACTCTTAATTAAACTCAGAGGCTGCTGATAAGGCTCATGATCTGGTTAGATGCATGTGCAGAGATATAAGCAGACAAGAGCAGGCTATGGCTTTGTGTTAAATCTTAGTTTAGTGAAAACAGCAACAAGGTGATTGTGCGGTGTATCTGCATGACAGAATGTTCATGGCAGTGATAAAACACAAAAAGCAAAGAAGCAACAAAGGTTTAAAAGAGAGAACCCAAACAAAAAATTGCAAATAAAAACAAACCTTCCAGCTAGGAACCTTTGATGAGGGTGAGGGATTGTTGGATCCAAGAGGGTGGTTAAATGTGGGGGACGCAGGAGGTATGACAGAGAGAGGCCTGATGGTGCCAGTGTGAGAGAAAGCAGGGCGGAAGGTACCGAAGGATGAGCATGAGCCAAACTGCAGAATGGACAAATAAGTCTGAGTCAGAGTGCTCAACATCCATGAATAGTCCACGTCAAACTACACTGCGGCTGCCATGGATAGCCCACAGGCTTTTTTTAAGCTATAGATAACAATGAGGGAAATGCAGTGCACATCAGCGTGTGTGAGTGAGTGAGTGTATGTCTGCAAGTGTGCACGTCCAGCAAGGCGAGTAGATTGGTGAGAGATGCATGCAGTACTAACCGCTGTAGGAGAGTTGCACTCGCTGACAGACTGGCAGGTCTCGGAAGCCTCAGAGGAGGCTGAGCTTGTTGATTTCTGAGAAAGGGAAGATGGATTCAACAACAGTGCAGTTCCAAAAAGGAAATAGGGAGAAGGATGTAGGTGTGAGAGACGCATAGAAAGAGGCTGAGAGTTGCAGAAGAGTGCTGATAACTTGAAAGAGAAGGATTTTTTTCACTCCCCTATGGGATTTAAAGACTTTAGACGAGATCAAATATAAAGTAGCCTATAAAATAATTTCTTCAGAAAAGGAACATTGCATCAGTTGGTGTGCTGTTATGCTGCTGAGTGTGCTCTGCACACTACAGTACGCTCAGACTTTGAGAATCTGAATAACTTTATCAGTCCAGTGGGATAAGAACTGAACATTTGCAAATGATAAGGCTCTATTACAGGAGACACGAAAAGCTCAGATTGACTATCAAGCTCACACTGAGACTAGGGATTTGTGTCTGAAATGCAAACATTAAAAAGCATATTGAGGACACCAGATGGAAAACCATTGTTAAAGAGTGTATCACATACACTTTGACAAGAAAGTGGTGTTGTTGCTGTGTCTTCCTGCCCTGCGGCATTATTGCTTGAGGAATCCCTGGAGATAGCAAGGCTGTTTTGCTGGAGTATAAAATCTCTGCTTCTCTATCTACCTCTGATTAAAAAAAAGAACAATTAGGAGCTTAGCTGACACTGCTACCTGGCTGGTGATATCAGAGGGCATGGGTGACGGAGGCTTAGAATGGGTGTTGGCATCCTGGGAGACGAAGCCTGAGTCGTGGGAGGAGACACTGCTGAGCCGATGGGCTCCTGCTGAGGGCATCTGGAGCAGGCTGTTGGCAGGATATCACAACAGTATAAATCTAAGTATGCATATTAATGAGTATTACGATCAATATTATCACATTCTCATCCCCTGTTCAGAAAATTTTCTTTATGGATGCAGAAGGTTTGTGTGTAAGCTGCGCTAAAGACAAAAAAGGTTAAATGAAATTTTGATCACAAAAAGCTGAGAGCATGAAGGCCGTTTCAATTGCGCCGTTCTTTTTCATTTTTGTGCATCAAAGAGCATTAAAACATTATCCCTTATTTGATTTGCATTTCCCTCTGAAGATTAAGAGGGTTTGTGCTTTTTTTGTCTCCTGCTTTGTTATTCTCGCTCAGCGTTGCTTCCCTTTGTCACCCACACATTTTTTAAATGTGTAACTTGCGCTTCTCACCTTCCCTCCACAATCCTCTCCCACACCTCCTCCCTCCCATCTCCCTATGGTACATATCTGCCGTTATCATTCCTCATTAATCTTCATTCTCTAGCATGTGGCTTAAGGAAGAAAGCCAAATTAAATATGTCAAACCAAATAGTCATTAATCATTTAAAACCACAGACCATCTTTAAGTCTTTTCTCTCCTTTGATAAATAATCTTGTTTTTCTACATCTTACTGCATTTTCAAACTTTTGTATCTTTGACACTTTTTATTTCAAAATGGAGCTGTTTTGCTGCTAAAAATTTAATTGAAAGGTTTTGTTTTATTAAGAGAAAATTTGTAAAAACATGGGCTTTAATTATAATTAAATATCTTATAACCACACATTTGTCAGTGGTTGGAATGTCAGTAAAGACAGAGACAGAGTAAAAAAAAGGATAAGGTGTTAATTAGTACAAAAATCAAAGCATATCTGACAGGAACTGTAACACTATATACTAATATCCCTTAAACTCAACATTAATAAATTGTATTTTTAAATTCAGATTATTCTCTTAACGTAGAATTGCACATTTATAAATAAACTATTGAACTATCGTCGTCAACATTACAAATTTGTGGCTTTAGGGTTGTCGCGTAGCCTCGTGGCTTTCAGGCTGTGATGTTTGACAGCCTTTGATGTAATCTGGCAGTAAGAAGCTTGAGAATGATAAATCTGCCAAGAACAAAGGCTAAGGAGCTGGCGCGATACCACAGGTACTGCATGTCAACTGTCTCAGGTAGTCAGGCAGCTCGGTGAAGAGGGTAACATGAATGAATGTGCGACTTTAAAAGTTGAATTTCTTTGCTTCTGTGATATTAGGTGGGTTAGAATTGAGAACATGCATGCATACTTGTTCAGAACAGTCCCTGCATCAACAAAATCCATCATTGACAACACATATATCAGCCACAAATAACATGAAGGAAGTTTTTTGTCAAAGCAGAGTATTTCTTTCTATTTTTGAACATGCCTGGAGAGGATTTTTAACCAAGTGAACAGATAACCCTGAGCAGCTAGTGCAACAAAGTGTGTGTGTGTGTGTGTGTTTTAATATGTACCTGCACATGCTGCTTTTCCTGGAGCTGGTGCTACTGGGCGAAGAAGGAGGGGTCTGGTAGGACCAGCTATAGTCAGAGCCTTTCAGGTCCCGGATCACCTGTCACAACACATCACAACATGGTGATAACACAGTTGCAACAACAGATATTGGCATACAGTGCTTTTACAAATGACAGGCACTGAAATGTGCAGCAGAAGTTAAAAGCCTGGAGTAAACCATGTGTTTTGGGGACCATTACACCTGTGGATTGATAGACTTTTGTTAATTTAGCAGGCTTTTATCGCAGCTGGGGAGAGTAAAAGCTCTGGCTCAACAATGGCTGTTTATGGCACTAAAGTTGTATATCATTAAAGTAACATTTGAATCTTGTCATAACCTTGGAAATTTTATTGCGATCCAAATTACCTTACCATCTGTTAGAAAGTGAGATGTTAAGTGCATCATCAACATACAAAGAATTAGGAGTAGGACACCCCTGATACCTGCTCACTGGCCGGGGGCAGCTTTTGTGGGTCTTCGGTTAACACAGTGAGGTCATCTACAATGGCTTGTAAATGGGTAATCTCTCCAAGCATGGCAATTTCCACATTCTGTAAGTAAAACAGGATGGATCAAATTAAACATCTATGACATCAAAAAGAGCCTAAAGGCTCAAACATACACTCATTTTACATCAGTGCTCTTTAAATATATAATGCTAGGCATTTGAAGGCTTTGTGTTGCTCACCACCACAGGCTGAAGTAAATTGATGAATGTACAGTAACGTCCTCTCTCCTCCAAGAGTGCCCTTCGCACCGCCTGCTTCTCCGTCTCCTCCATCAGCAGGTACAAGTCGCTGACGTCTTGCATGGCACTGTCCAGCTGGGGCCGCAGGTTTCCCCGGCCTGTGCACGGCAACAGCAAGGGTGCAGAGGCACAGAAGAGGGTGGGAGGGTTGGAGCGAGGGAGGTCAGAGGAGAGGGGAGTTGAGTAAACAGAGAAGGAGAGGAGGAAGAATGAAAACAGAGGGGAATTGAAGGGGTGGGTGATAATTACAGAAGTGACATGAAGTGTCAGGGAGAAGGAAAAGAGGAAAAATGATTAGAACAAAAAATGATAAGCTGCCGCGTACTTGAGGGCAATGCACGAACAAACATGGCACTCAGATAGTTCATGCACATGGGAATGAGAGGATGCTGAAACATGTTGTCAAACAGCGATGATGTACAGATCCTGAAATGGATGTGAACAGAAAAACACCACTGTACAGAATGGTCAGCTATCCAAGACTGCATTCCCTTGTACATGAGATGATAAATGAATCAATGACAGAATGAGATGAAGATGACCAATGAAATGCCTCATTCCTGCTCTGATGAGCTGATTTACAGACACACTGCCAATCACTTGCAAACACAGTAGATCATACTGTACACTGTATCTTAGCATTTTTAGTTAACTCTACTGTAACTTATTTATTGAATGTATAGTAGAAACTGAATATATAATTAGCAACACTGACTCTATGTTGCCTGAATTGAAATCCCTGACAGCAATCTAATTGTCTAACAAGCAGTATGCCGCAGATTTATCTGAACATTGTCAGCATGTTCACCGCATATCAGCTTCATGAGAGAAGCTTTTAATAATGCTCCAAAAAATAGTAGATCCATAAAAATATGACAGCTTATCAATTTATAGGTCCTCAAAAAGAACTTTTAGCTATAAGCCTTCATCATGAAGTTAAATGTCACCACAAGACAAAGAAGCTATTATTAAAGTAACAACTTTTTGTCTGACAGATATGTTTTCATAAATTTCTCCCTATTTAACAAAAGCGTTTATGAAAAATAGAAGGGCTACATCTCAAGCAAGCAGGACAGGCTGTTTGTAAGCAAGGGCAAGTTACAAGACACCAGCAAAACAAATATGCAGTATGTTCTTTCTTGGTCATTTATTTCATGGCATTTTTTGGCATTTCGCAGCAGTACATGCAAAGTTAATAAGGTCAGTTAATGATGTATGAATGTAACATTTAGCTGCTTCGCAGGTTCATGACTTGACAGAGCACTTGAGCAAAAAGAAAAGCTGTCTAACTTTTTACTTACACAAAAACTTTTTGGTGTGGAAAAAGCTAATTTACTAACACCTATGTATTATTTACATGCATTATAATTATGGATTTACCATGTGTGCATCTTAGGTTTATAAATATGAGAAATCAGATGGTTGATAAGCTGCCATTGTTATATGAGTCAAGTATGCATGAAGCCACCACCAGCCGTTGATGCTCTATGTTCAAAATCAATAGAAAATAGCAAATATGTTTTCCTGTAAAGCAACGTTATAAGAATCTTGAACTTTTTTGCATGGATCAAATAAACACAATATAGTGTGTTAATTCATGATTTAAGGGTGTTTGTAGGTGGACTTCTGCACAGGTTCAAGTAGTCTTAGTGCTGAGCTCAAAGCAATGTCAGCTGGCAGGCAGTAATTTACCCACCTTATAGACAGAATAGTCCTATCAATCTTCTGTAGTAAAGAAGCATTTCCCTCCAACAAGCTGAAATATTCCACCCTTTAACCAAAAATGCTAAGAGAGCACAGTGCTTTGTCTGACTGGCAGGTTGATCTAATGAGGGTTTTGATGCTTGTGAAGTTCTCATTAAGGGGCAAAGAACAGCTGACATACCTAGAAGCTCTACAGCCAGGGTAAAAAGCCAGAAAGAAACAGAGGAGCGTTGCAGTAAGAAGCAGGGGTGGAGAGACAGAAGAACAGGCAGAATTAGCTGTAAAAACAGCAGCACATTGTATGTTTACGACAAGCCCGTACAACTGGTAATTATACCAATAGGAAGTCAATTACAACCAGTAGTAGGGGCAAATGCAAGCACAGCCAGGAGAGAGATTAATGTCTTTCATTTATAAAGTAAATCATCCAAAGCTGGAAAAAAAACTCAGAAATTGTACCAAACATTTTGATTTGACAGAGTTATTATTTCTCATTCGGCCCTTTAGATGGTGCTGTTTCACTATTAGACACTATGACAGCCTCAGCACCAGCAGCTGAGAAGCCTTCAGTGACAGCACTGAAATTTAATCTGTTTTATATCAGATCTATTAATGAGCATTCTTCAAAAGTATTCCTTACCTTTTCTTGCTTTCTTCTGGAGTTTTATGGTATCTAATGACTTCCGTTTAATTTCATGACGAGATCTCTTGTATTCTGCATTGAGAGCAAGTGGGAAAAAAAAAGTGTATACATTTCCAAAAGACATTGTATATTAATAGAGACTTTTGTTTTTCTGATTGTTAACCTTTGGCATGGTCTTTGTCCAGCTGATTAGCTGTCTTTTTCCATTCCTCCATCCTGTCTTGGAGTGGCGTAACCAGGCCTTCCATGAGGACACTACAGTAACAAGCAGAGATAAAAAAAAAGAGGGGAATGAGTCCAAGGATGAGGGGAACAACAAATGACTTCATTTATATGACAGAAAAAGTCTCAGCGAAGAGCAGCAGAATTAGATGAAGGTTAAAAGAAAGGGTCTGGAACCTGGAAACACAAAAAAGGGAGAGAAAACATTGCAAAGACAAAAAAAATATAGCCTAAGTGACTCTTACTTGGTAAAATGGCGTAGTTTCGTCTCAATGCTGCGGTGTCGCATACACATCCTTGTCAGAGCTGAGCCTATGTCCCTGGTGGCACCTTGGTACAAAATGAAAAAAACTGTCAACTACAGTTGAAAAGCTTGTCATTACAAATCACCAGTATGTGCCTTGACCTAGAAAAATAAGATTTTCCATGCAAGTACCCAACACATCAGCGGAGTATTCTAATTCCCTCCTGTCAAATGGACTTATAAGGGTATTATTCCTCATCTAGAGAAGCATTTCCAGCTGTAGCCACAAGGTGAGCACACTCTTTACTGCAAAAGCAGAGCCCATAAATGTCACATTTGTTTGGGTGATGCAAACAAGGTACAGTGCCTGAAGACTAGAGCCTTACTTTCCCTCTTTTCTTCTTTCAACAAAACAAGCGTTTTCCCCTTGACGCTTCAAGACTGCATACATGACTCTCACCAGAGTGTAAATAACAGCTTGTATGAAAATGGTTACTGTACTTTTCCTCTCTCCAGAAGTGTAATTAAATGGGGTCTTAAGCTTCTAAAGCCGTGGCTGGTTCACTGTCTTGCTGATGGTTCATAGGCCTGTGTATTACGTGGTGGCGCTGATCCTGTTGTAATCTGGGCCACATACAGCTAATCTGAATGTCTCTCACCATACGCACACACAAAAATGCAAAAGGAGACAGCAGCACACAGGCCTCACAGGGTGAGCGTGATTGTATATGTTTTAATGAATGATTTTTGGGGTGCTGACGTTTGTGTATGACAGGTGGTGTGATTTAACAATCACCCCCCCAGCCTTTCCAACACCCCTTCTATCCTGAAGGAAAAAGGAGGGAACCCTGTAAGGGGATATCCCTCTATTCTTCCCTGTCTGCTCTGCCTTTCCTGTCCGATTTCCTAAACACCATTCATCCAGGGCAGGCAGAGAGAAAGAGACACCAGCTCTAACCTTCACTGTAAAAACAGGCAAGAGGAAAGAGTGTTGCACCAATTAAAACACAGGACTAATATAGCAGGCCTGAAATGAAACCGAGTGTGAGGAATGCTCCAGATTGTTGTCCGGTGAGATCTGTGCTCCTTTCCTGATCTCATATAAAGAAACGAGGTTACTGTCTCCAGGTGATATCATGTAACATTGTAATACAAAGACCATTTCACTCTGATACAACTTCACTTAATGTTATTCAACTTCAAAGACCCTCAAGAATAGATCCGGAACCTGTCTCAGAGAGACATTTTCAGCAGACACATGTAGAATAACTTGAGTGTGTTTGTATGATGGGCAGAGGAGGTTAGGGTCGTTCTGCTTTGCTAGGTGACTAATTTAGCGTTGGGGTTAGAGGTGAAAGTTTCTCCAGCTGTGTCACATACAGGCATTAAACAAGTGATTGAAGTAACATGTGGATCATATATGCTGAACCCTTGCTATAAATACAAAAAAGAGGGGTCCTTCTATTAAGGAATGGAGTACATGTCAAAATAATGAAATCATTTATACTAATTGTATTAGAAATGTATTAAATTTGTAAATGTTTCTTCATATAGGCATTACAGAGGCAGCGACAGGTCTTGCAGGATGATGGAAGTCTGAAGGAGTGCTGGAAGGAGCAATGTGACCCTTTATATCTTTTTAACAGACCTTGCCAATGTCACTGTTAGCTGGAGAAAGCCATCGCTCTGCTGTCCCTTCCACACCTGCCAATTTCCCTCCCGCTCCCCACTTCATCCCTCCAGCCTCTTCCGCTCTTTCTTCCCCTCCCAAAAGGGGATCAGCTGACAGCTACATCCTGGGGAGCTTCAGAGGCTTCCTGGCCATGTCCAATAGCCCAGCCAGCCTCTGGCCTCGACCGGATGTACAGGGATGCAGCAATTTACTCCCACAGCACCCTGCATGGCCACACAGCATGTGACAAATATATACAAGCTAAGAGGAGGGTTTAGTCTGACTAGAAAGACAGATATTTAGCAGAATACAGAAAAAACTCTTTCACCTTTTACGTTTTTGACTTTCCATGTTTCTTTGAAAGTGAATACCTCTTCTTAAGGTTTCATTTATTTTTTTCTCCACATTCTTTTTCAGATTGGAAGCCACTTAAATAAACTTCCAAGTAGCTAGACGGCTGCCTACAAGTATGTAATAACTGGAAAAGTGATTATTTTGCAAAGTGGGACCCCTGGGGATCTAGAGGGAGCTGGACTGACCTTATTGCAGACACCCACACGTGAATGAACGAAACAAAACCAGGATGGAGGGGATCTGTTATGCAACTCAGCTATATATCTTGAGACATGGAACAAACAACTGGGAGCAACTGAACAGCGCAACAATGTGTGGTTCATTACACGAGCCTTGCTGTGCCTGTATCTGACACTGATGGCGCCTGGCTCACTCCATATGCTCAATAGACATTTAAAGCCCCGCAAGATCTGGTGTGTATGTTGAAAAGTACATGGGATTGCTTGTGGTAAGGCCAAGCCCACATTGGGGGATTTTGGTAGGAACACAAAGATCCAGTCTCCAAGACCAGTACACTGTGGTCCCAGCGTTTAGTTAGTGGTTCCACCCCGAGCTCTGGTTCTGATTAACTCTCCTGATTCCTTGGGGAAGGAGGAGCGTTTTAATAGGCCTTCTTTATAGGGGGCTCTCCTGCCAGGAGCTAAACTGCCACAGCCTTCACTCCCCGATGTCTTCAACATGGGAGCTTTGCTTAACCATCTCTTTCATTCAACATCTAAACCTTGGTGTTTAACTCAGATTTATTTGGAGCTCAGACTACCAAGTTGGAGTAAGATTTAACTGCAGACAGACTTGTGTGTTACCTCCAGTTTTCCGGCTGAATTCAGGTCAACTGAGATCAGTTTGAGCTCCAACTATCTCTATTTCCTGTGTAAATAAAAGCATTGGTGCAGAATGTACAAGCGAAAAGTACAGAACATCCTAACTGTTATAATTTCCAGGAATATGAGGTCCCTTTCATTTAGCTGGTCTCTCATACAGCCGCTGTTGAGCTCAGGAAATTCCATCATCCATGGGACAACAGTTATTTCTCACACTGGCACCTTGGATTTGGAGCTGATGGCGGCTGGCACAGACAGTTAAGCTCCCTGCCTTTATCCTCCCTCACCCAACCCTTTTAAGCGACACAGAGTGTGAACTGGCAGGGAAACAGTGAAGGGCACTGATGGATGAAAGGGGCTATGAGATCAAATTGGAGGCGATTGCAGGATGAAAGAGGGACATACTGCTGCGGTGGAGGGTGAGTTTAGCCAGTCGGGGGGCAGAGGAAGTGTCGGGTGGCTGCTGCAGGTGCAACAGGCACTGCCAAGACATCTACCACATCAAGTCCACTTGATACGTAATTCACAGAGAGTAGGAGCAAGTGGAAAGAATCAGATCATTTAATGTCTTCCATTGTTTTCAAAATCTTTTTTTATAATAGTGCAAATGTCCTCCAAGGAAGCAAAACTAGTAATTAAAACCTTTTTCATGAAAAAAAAAGTTGGAGAGAAATTGAGGAGAAACTGCTCTGACTTTGTGATCTCCATTAGTCTTGTCTAGCTACGAATGAAGAAAACATCCAACTGAAACTTCTGAATTCAAAACCTTACCAATCATCATATGCTGATATCATCAAAAATTGACTTCGAAAGCGCAGCTGGAGATCTGATGGTGCAACACAGTGGACGGATTAATAGATAAAACAGTATCCATTGTGTCTGCTGGTTAGGGAACAATAGCCTCTGATCTAAAGAAGATTAGTGGGTGAAATAACCTCATGTAGACATATGGATGTGGAATGGAGTGTTGTCCTGAAGCAGAAGAGTTACAAATCGAATTAAAGTTACATAAATTGTAGACAACAGTGTGCGTCGATTGAGAAACCGCTAACCCTAACCCTTTCATTTAAAATCTGACTTCAGCATGAATGAATTAGCGTTTTATCTAATTCCATGGACATGATTATAATTAAATCCATATTAACATTATAGTGACACTGTGGTGAAAACTGTATTTCATATTATAAAGAAAGCCCAAGTGATCTCACATTGCTTTAGCTGGAGAAGTAGCTTTTATCAAACCAACATCTACTATCATCTTTGTTCATGCTTGTTTCACCTCCTAATTATATGTGAAAATAATTACTGCACTTTTTTGTCCTGACCTAATTAAACTGCCATAAATGGAACCAAAGATATAAACTCTAAGAAGGAAGCGTTGTGTTTTTAAAAAAAAAAGAGAGCTAAATCTGTGGGGAGGTTTCACAAAGCAATTATTGACACTTTAAGGGCACTGTAACTAAAAATGTCACGGTAATTATGCTAACTTAATATTTGATATACGGACATTACCTCACCGAAGGGGTTTTCCCTCCCATTGTAAACCTAAATTAAGAGAAAGGAATACACTGTACGCATGTTTTGCTTTCATTTCTGGTTGCACGGGTTCTGTACTCTGCTTGCTCTTTGTTTAGAGGTTAAAGACAGAGAAGGCAGGCAGGACTGAGGCAGCAGCAGCTCTACACCTAAGCTCTGTGCATTATTATATCAGAAGCTAAAGGCATTCTTAAAAAAAACATTTCATAGCAATTGATTATTGCAATTATATAATTCAAACAATACTGACACAACTAAGCAACAATGAAAACATTGTTTAGCCAACAAAATTAGACTTGAACAATTATTCCAGCAATATAACTCTCATTTTTATTCAATGCATTTATAAAACGTGACTAACTTTTCAAACCGTCATCTAATGTTACTTTATCTTGCAGATTTCTTTAAATATGTCATCACTTCAGAACCATGTAGAAATAAAAAACAAGAAGGTAATTCTGCAGTTTCTGGAGCAGTTTAAGAGGATTCCAAGCAAAACTTCAAGACTTTCATGACAGGAAACTGTAAACCTTATAATAAATCCTAGAAAGAACAAAGACAGACGTGTTTTTTGTGTGGATTAGGGAAACAATTCTGTTAATATGTGTGTGACAGCAGGGCTGTAATTTATGCTTATCAAGTGGTCTCTCAATAATCGATTAAAAGCTTAAATTTCACAAAATAGTGAAAAATCACAACTTTCTAGACATCAACAATGTCACATTTTGTTCAATCGAAACCAAGAAATAACTTATGTAAATTGCTACAAAGCAGGGCAGGTAAATGGTCTGGTGATTAACACGGATGCCTCACAGAAAGTTCCTACTTTGAATCTCAGCAAGAGCCTTCCTGTGTGGAGTTTGCATGTTAACTTACGGCGTAGGTTTTCTCTGGGTACTCTGGCTTCTTCTCAGAGTCTGAAATAAAACATGTATATTGGGTTCATTTGTGATTCTAAACTGAATTGAGTATGAACCTGCATGGTTGTTACACTGTAAAAAGAGTTTTGAGTTGTACTTGATAAAAAATAAGTATATTCACGTGAATCAGATTAATTTTTTCTGGTTTCCTGCTGGCAGTGTCCTTCAATCCACTTGAAAATGTTGTTCTGTCCTTGGGGGTGAACTCAATTAATTTGCTTATGAGCAACAGAAACATTTAATTTAAATTTGTTCTTTTTTTTGTGTAGTCTCGTTTGTTTCTGTCCCGTTTTGGTGACCTGTCCAGCGTGTTTACCTAAGCTCTTGCCTGATGAAAGCTCTGACGGGCCCCAGCTTGAACAGGATGAGGCAAGTACAGATAATGGATGGTTGGATGCATGGATGTCATAAGGCAGGGAAATAAGCAAATCCCGACATTTGAGAGGCTGAAAATATCCCTAACCCTAAACAAATGTGAGTTTGTTTATGAGTCAACGTGTGCCATGTGTGCCTGTAGTAGAAATCAAAACTTCATTCCAAGCCTTTGTGTCACTTCCTTACTGTAAATGGGGAATGTCTCTTGTTACCAGCAACAATGCAACTAAAAGGCACAGGAAGTGGCCTCTCGATCAATTGTTTTTGTCTCACACAAACACACACTCATCCCATTGTTGCCTGACCAGACAATGCACAGCAAGTTTCATCTCTCAACCAGAAATATCCGCAGACACAGACGGCCCGCGGTGTGCCCTGATGTTCTGGGTGTGCATTAGAAAGAGACTCAAGGAGGAGAAGGAGGAAAACAAGCATTTTTTCTCTGCTGGAGGAGCTTCCTGTTCAGGGATACAAATGTTGCTAAAAATACTCACTACCTCTTGTCCAGATGTGCTTTTCACTGGAGATGAAAAAAGGGACGAAGAAAGAGAAAACAAGAAACTTAAAACAAAGTATATAAAAGTCCTTTCACTTCAGGCCTTATGAGGAGGATACTGAAATCTAAAGGTGATGGGATGTAATAAATCTTTACGTGATAGCCAGGATCCTTGATAGCAAATATAGAACTCTCTTTATAGGAGCTGAACCGGCGAGGCAGTTTCATATTGTGACTCAAGTTATCCTACTCTCAACTGGCAATTGTTCTTATCTCAGCCGAAAACATTGCCCACTTAATGCTGCCCTGCTCATTTGCAAACAATCCTGCATACAATTCTGACACCACTGCTGCTGCTCCTCCTGTTAAACATACAACATGTCCATCTCCATCTGTAGCATTTTAAGTATTAAGTTAACCTGAACTAAAGTTTATCATCACTCTCCACCTTCTTCTGCATTCATTTATGTGTAAGCTTCAGATTTGAGCGTCAAAAAATATAAACATGCCTTATGTGCTCCAAACAATATATTTGTATGTACATATATGCTCCAAATATTTATCCTTTTATTAAGTCTCCTACTGGCATGTAAAATCCTTAATTCTCTGCAATTTAGTTTAAAAGTTTTAACCCCTTCAGACCCTGCGTCCATTGGAATGGACATGACATATTTCTGTCTCTAAACCAATAAATACTCTGTAATTTAATGATGCCAGCAGTGCATGTTACTGATTGGATCCTGATTATCCAATCACAATCATTTTTATGACATTGAGCAAGCTCTGAGAGAGTGACAGACATCAGACAAGACAAGCATGGCTGAGCGACTGCAGAGAGGGAAGAGTAAGTGTCAATTTTCAATCAAAAATATCAATTTATGTTCATGCTGGCCAAATAAATTTGCTCTCAGTATAATTGTAACAGTTACAAGTGATAATATTTGAAGTTATTTTGAATATATATCATATCATTAATTCATAGGATTTTTTCAAAGTCTGATGTCCATTGCAATGGACATACGGAGTTGGGCGGGTTCAGCTAACACTAAAATGTTTAGTGTCAGTATGTAAAGATACAACATATCTGTAAGTTTTTAATTTTCATACAGTTTACTATGGGAAAAACAGATTTTTCAGGTAATCTTATCTGCAGTCACACATCTATTGTGATCATGTGCATGTTCAGATTGCTTTATTTCTGTATCTTCTTGCAGGCTCCAGGTTTTACTGGTGATGACCTCACTACTGTTCCCTACCAACTCTATGATACACCATAAAGTTGATGTGCATGTTAAAAACTGTACACAGACTCAAAACCATGCAAACATCCAGTTCCAGATGTTTAGGTCATACCATATTGGTTACCATGTGGAAAAACTCAGCATTATTTTCCTTAGGTTTTTATGACATTTTACGCCCATTTTGTCGTGGCGTCCATTGGAATGGACATGAAAAAATACTATTAAAAACATGAGATATCAAAAATGTGTTTTTTGCACTTTGTTTTTATGTTGGAGAGGAGTCAGAATCAGTTTGAAAAAAAATTTTTTTTTCAGCCAAAAAAATGCAGGTCTGAAGGGGTTAAATGAGCCACTTCAGTTCATAGAAACTGTGCATAAGTCCTCCCTTACATTCCTCTACAAGCTGTCTGGTGTATTTTCCCTCCCCTCTTTTGCTTCCTTTGCAGCTGAGTTCATGTTCAGGATATAGCTGAACACAGTGTTCCACTCTAGCCTTGTGTTTGTCTCCTTAGTTCGGTATTCAACCTCAGCATGAAAGTTATGCAAAACCAAAAGATTTGTTTTCCCTCCGATCATTATTTCCTCTTTGTCGTCTGTTCCTCACATTACTGGGGCAACTTCACCATTTACTTTTTGCATCTAGATACTATAATGGCTGGAAAACATTCTATTGCAGGATGACCACATTTACTTTTGAGGTTAAAGCCTATAAACTCTTGAGACAAGTCATGAAGAACTGTGTTGGAAACTATTTAGCTCAGTCTGAAAGACAAGGTAAACAGCTGAAGGGGAAATAAGAGGATTCTGTTGATACTTAATTTGGCCTTACAGTTGAAGGTCATGAAATATCTGAACAGCCAGCATACAATCACCAAAATGGCACAACAAACCTTTATGTATCAACAATTGCAATTTTCTATGCGACTTAATGAACATAATCCAAAACACTCGAAATGTATAAGCTCATTTTATGATTCAGGTCCATAGTTCCAGATTCTAACCCCGTGATTCTGTGCATAGATTACAACACAGATTTGTATCACAACATGAAATGCCAGGCTTGATGAATGTCAGTTTCGATCACATGGGTACGCTCATTATTTGACATGTCCATAAAAATAGCTGTGCTGCTGGGATAGCAGGGAAGACAGTAATCCCCTGATCTCGCTCAGCATTAGGCCACGACCGTATCTCGTCTATGCCAGGCTGTCCAGATGGTGTGTAGGGATATCCGCCCCATCTGCCAACCCAGAGAAGTACAGCGGCCAAGCAGATTACTGCTTCGCTGACACACTGATCTACAAGCATACCTTCACTCAGTGTGCACTGTACAAGTAAGAGGGAAAAGACAGAAGCAACCAGAAAGGGCTTGCAATGGCTCCCAGGAACATTACGGCTGTGCGTATTTGTGTGTAATGGTGCATGTACTACCGGCTCTGGTGTGCATATTAAAAGAAAGAAGGTCTACATTAGTGTGGACAAACTTGCAGTGCATGGCTGACTGTCCAGTGATCCCAGAGTGTGATTTTTTAAAGCTGGGGTTGGCTGATGAGGAAGGGAAGCAAAGGCAGTCTCTGTCTGTGTGTTACAGAGTGGGGATAAGAGGATTAACTCAACGCCTCTGCCTACCCTGGATACCCAGAGCTGTAGAAATCCCACAGCAACCACAACCCCCATCCAGGTCAGCTTGCCCCCCATTAGACCTACTTTACTCTCAGAAAAAAAAAGAGCCTGTGTTACACACTCATGGACCATTAGCTTTGGACTACCAGCCCTTTGACATCTATTCAAATAAACCATGATGAAAAATAGGACAACACATATGTTGTCCAGCCTAGCAGCAGCAACACACAGTGAGTCCAGTCTTCTTAAATGCTTCACACAGCTTTTAATATGAGTAACAAAAAAGGTCTAGACGATACACCACAATCCATTAGCCTGACCCGTCTAATAATAAAGCATTCCAAAGAGCAGCAGGGCTTCAAACTAAGTCACAGGAAAAATGGGTGTTGAAACATGAAACATGTATCTTTGTGAGGTTTAAATTCTCCAAATATAGACATCTAATATAGTCTTTGCGGCTAGCAGACCTTTATTGAACCCAGATGCAAGCTTCCAGTTCACAGAGGCAGACGTGCCTTCAGACATGGATCCATCAACGCAGCTTAAAGAAGCAGCGCTGTCAGACAAAGTGCCAAAACGCCTGGCAGCCAACTCTTACAGCTGCTTCATAAAACACAGACGCTGACGCCATGACCATAAACTCTAAAAACTGACTGCACATGCAAGAGGAAGTCCAAACATGAACACAGACCGAGGTGTTTTTGACACATGCTGAGAGGAGGCTGACTCAGGTAGAAGCAGAGGGGGCCATCTCACACATAATACAGTTATCAGAGGTTTATTTGAGAAGCTGACCTCAGAGTAAAAGACAACAAAAAAGTTAGGACAGGAAATCATATAATCTTTTCCCAATTACTGTCCTCTCTCTCTCTCTCTGGATCTATCAAGAAGTACTGAATGTTGCTTTCTTTGGCGAGGAGCAGGGAAGCGTGTGCAGACTTCAGAGTGTGAGAGTTAAAGGGGTGACGGGGTGAGTGTGTTAAAGGTAGATTAAAGTAGGCAGAAGAAGAACGTGGTGAAACCTCCAGCTGTTCCAACAGCTGCAGCTTGTCTCAAAAACACAAGAAGGGTTCAGGGTGACAGAGATGACGGCCAACAGTTCATAGCTGAGGGGCACACCCCCTGTGGAGCAATCAGCCCTATATGGCTGTGAAGACGCTGAGACAAACATGATCACTGCAGGCAGCGAGACCCACACACACATGAGGGGAAACAGGCAGACAGAGAGTGAGGAGAAACAGCAACAGGGACAGAAATAGGACTTACAAAATGGTGAGCAAGTAATTTTATTATGCTATTTATCTAGAGTCTTGAGTTATTAAAATTAGAATTACAACAAAAGTGCAAAGAGTACGACATCTGCATGGTGATGTATTAAAAGAAAATTTCATTATAACATTGCAGCTGCCTGAAGGTCAAAGTTGCCTAACTATGTCTTTGGAGCCAGCAGTCTGAGGTTGAAAGGTTATTCCTGTGCACCACAGGCCAGTTCCAATAAATATCGACATTCCTACTGCCAAATTAATTAGAGTTTGGTGCACGGAAAGACTAAAACAGCTCCCACAGGAGAAATAGGATTGAAATGACACTCTGTTATAGAGCACATATAAACTGCACAATATGTTCTGCATTCTTTGAACCAATTAAAAAGATAAAAGTTCAAAGAAAAGGTCAAGTAAGTACTTTAAGATTACCTAAGGTTTGTTTCTGGTGAAATGTTTAGTCCAAAACACACTCCAGAACTCAAAGTTATGCCTTCAAACTGCACATTCTGTGTATAGTCAAAGCAGCTGCACTTCATCAGTGTTAAGCTGTCCCACAACAACATTACATACTAAATGCTAAAATGGCAACAGGCTCGCAATAGCAAAAATAGTACTGCTGCTGCAGCATTCATAATATTAGTCCCTCCAGGATTTTACAGGCTTTTATTGAAACTGCTGCAGCCAAAATTGGTAGATTCCCTAAGAAGTTTCAATGTTTAAAACATTATTTACAGTGAAATGCAAGAAAAAATAAAAATGTCTTCTTTTTTTTTTCTTGGTATGATTCATTAACAATTTACAGTACAGAAAAATATGCTTTATTTATAGACGAACAGCTGCACATAGGGGGGATTTCACAATGTTGGAAATGTTTTCGTGGCTTCTGAGTGGGCGACAGATTCGGTTCAGATCACAATGATTGGTCCCAGCTTTTACAAAAACAAAACGCAGGCCAGTCCAATTCAGTTATGGATCATGCGCACCAAAAACAGGAAACTTCACTCCACTCTTATCGTGACTCTTTTAAATTCCAACTAAGAAGTAAAAGAAAGATGTGATCATAATTGAAATATTCACCTTCAACCCAATAACCCATGTACCACCGATCTGTCAATCAGCAGTCACTCGGTAATAGTGAGAAAGAGTTAGCAGCAATTGATTCAAAACAGATTAAATCCAATCAGGAAATGTGCACTCAACTAATGACCACCAAGACAGAGACCATGCACTCTATTTGTTTTACCTCCAGCAAGACCTTATGGAGCTGAGATCATGATCGTTAACAAGATAACAAGACTTTCCTATCTGCTGACTCTACACTAGATGCACTCAGGGTTACTACTAAGAGTGTATCCCAGAGGCCAGATTATTTAAAGTTGATTTGGCATGTTAGGATTTGATAATAGGATTGTTGTGGATGTGTCTGTGAAATCCTGAATGAACTTGGAATTATGTCACTGCTTTGCAGGTGTATTGATTATCTATGATCACCATTTTAGTGAGAAGAATTACTGATCTACTATTTGCTTAACAAAACTAATGACAACAATTAGCTGGGGCTGGTAAAAACTAGTTCTCCAGGTGTAGTTATATGTCACGGTATAAAAACTGGACTTGATAACATCGTTAGCTGAGAAAGCAGGAGTTGAGTTTTCTTCCTTTGTTCTCAAAACCAATCCCGTTCACACTGTAGAGGGCCGCAGACTTATTGGTTTGTGGACTCCTGTTTGAAAAGCCACCTTGGGCTTCCAAACCTGTCCAGGGATGACATATCAGGCCTGATGTTTATGTTAGCTTGTTATGGGATTTTGTTTTCATTGTTACCAGAGTACTGAAGGCCGTCTCCGTCACATACATAGTGTTGAATGGGAGGCTTAACTTTAGAAACTGTGTTTAGTCTGGGTGCAATGTCCTTTGACAATCAAAACTTTTTGCATGTGTTCTCCTGGAAATATTTATTTCACACTGAGTGAGCTTATTACAGCTGGGGTACTCCATGTTCTTGAGGCTGGAAATGTAGAGGTCCATCAACATAATTCCTTTGATACTGTAAGTATGCATCAATATCATCAAAACAGTTAATCTGCTATGTTTTAAAATAATGTCCACGAAGACAAAAACACAGTCTTATCAAACTATTTTATCTACATTTCAAATTGTTGTGGCTTCTCTTTTGACATTTTTCCCCACTGTGCACTCCAGTTGCACAGAAGCGTAGAAATAATCTTTGCACTGGATGATTTAATTTGATTCAAGACCCTGCATCTGTTAGTTGGTTTTATTGTATGTGTTTGTGAGGTATGTGGTTTTAATCCAGACCGCATCAGTTCGCTGTTTGCACAGTTGTGAATTGTTCTCCTTCAAAGATGCTTTTATTTCTTGCAAACCCATAAAATGCACAAGCTCTTGTCCACACAACAGACCAAAATACATTGGGTTTGATACACATACTTTTGGCAAATGGGTCACTTCATCCTACGTGTGCAAATTTAAGTTTGACAATCTCTCAACCTCAGCAGACTCAAAGCCTCACACATCCCCTGAGATCTTTGGTTGGAAACCCCTTACACAGTGTTGTGTAAAGGTCAATTCTACTATCCATAAAACAATGTTGATAAATGGATTTCAAAAAGAAACATCACCAGTTAATGTTATTCAATTTAATATGATAAAAATACCACATCTTCATTTTTTGTCCATTGACCATTCAGTATAAATCTAATCCATGTTTCATTAGTTTCTCTTTAATTGCTCTCAAAGTCTCTCATCATTCATACAGTCGGTGGCCTGAGAAAGATGACATTAATCCTTCAGTTAATGTCGCTCGGAGAGAAGCAGAAGAGAGGTGGGTGTATGAGTGACATGCTTACAGGGCTGTTGTGTGTCTATAGCTGCTAAAGTCAGTTCACCCATCTTTCTCATCTCTCTCTGGGCCATCGATCATTCTGCTCTTTTCGCTTTTTTTACTGCACTTTTGCTTTGAAGTCTTGGCTTGCCATGGTCCACACCTTCATTTTATTGAAGCAAGCTGCCAGCTATAACCTGCCCGCAGGTTGACCCGAGTCCCGAGTCTACTGTGCTTCATCTTGCATAACTCATGTGCGTTCTCATCAGGAATCACTTATGGTAGCTTGATGTATCGCCATGGCAATAAACTCTGTACTGGCGACTTTGGTTGAACACTGTTGCAGATATGCCACTTTATCTGTATTCTCCAGCAGTCGGTGTTCAATAAGGAGTGGTAGAAGTGTTTAAAAGTATACTGGCATGTGACCTGTAAGGTCAGTTGGCCACCTACCAGCTGTCACCTTTGAATACATATGTGTGAGTGTGTGTATGTGGGTGTGTGCCTGTTTGGTTCAACGCCTGTGTGATTGCATTTGAGCTCATGTCAGGAGCCTTCGCACGCTCGTCCGAGTTAGCAGGATCTTTTTGACCTACATACTGCTCTCGACGATCAACTCCAAAGAAATCTGTGTTAATCAGTTGTGGTCAGCCTCTCTGCTGCTGTTAGCAGTGTGACAAAGCAGATCAGCAGACCTCATTAAGACTGAAAAACAATAAGCCCAGATTTTCCTTTCTTTGAGCCACCTCCCCCGATAGCTGCGCCCACATTGGATATCTTAGCGTGGCACCATGATTGTGAGAGGCAGCCAAGAGTGTTGCACCAACTGTCCACTTTCAGAAGAACATGAAAAAGCTATGAATATTCTCTTTGCTTGTTCTGCATGAATAGTGATTTGCAGAGTGTCACATTAAATATCAAGAAGAAAAACTGTATAGCTGAAAGACTATCCCTGCCATCTGCTATAACCCTTTGTACCACTTGAACAAATGGAGAAAAGGTGCAGACAACACTGTGCTTGAAGGTGCTCAGAAGTGTATTTCTATATTATGCTCAAGCAAAACACAAATATTCAAATGCACATTTTTTTTTAGACCTAACTTGACAGTGTATGAGCATGAATTAATGCAATATTATTCCTCTCACCTCTGGAATTGGTAGACATGTCCGCCACCTTCTGAAAGGCATCTAAAAAGGCCACTGTTGCCAGAATTGTTGTCCTGTAAATACATTGACATATGCTCACTGCACCCTGACTCTGCAAAGAGTCTGTAAACATTACATAAGAACTTTCATCAAATCAAAAAAGTTTGCTGTTCACATGAACCACTTCTCACCTGAGTTGAGAGTGCAGCTTGGTAGCCTTGGCACTGAAGTCTTCCCACACAGGATAAGAGCTCTGATAAGAGAAAGGGAAAGTACTGTGTGAAATAAATATCTCACCAAGGACATTTAAGTGTAAGAGCACATCCTGTCAAACACACACACAGTATGCATACAGATTTTGAGAAGACATCATGTTTACTCTAAGAGTGTACTGTCTGGTGCAACTTGATGAAATTCAGTTTTCTCATAAATTCAGACAGATAAAATACTGGACTGAAAACCAAATACGGTTGCAATAACTCAAAGAGCGCTTGAGTTTTTACTTTGGTGTTGGAAAAGACTGGTTTCTAACACGCTCCGTGCTCTGAATTATATTTCAAAAATTCACCGTGATGTCTTAGTGCATGCTTATTTCATATCATTATCAATCAGCAAAATCGCCATCCTCTCTCATGTGTGCACACAAGTTCCAGGCTTCTGTTACTTGAAAGAGCTATCCAAACTTCATACCAAGACTGTTTATGTACAGGTAGCATGGGCGTGTCTTTAAAAAAAATCTGGATTAGATTTAGCGTTGGATCATCACACTCTGCCTGGAGCTATAAGTGCAGAAGCCAAACATAAAACACATTCAAGGTTAGATCCCATTAAAGCAAGAGCTTCAGCCCTGGAATAAGGGGAGGAAAGGTATAACCCCTGCGTGCCACTTTAATGGATACGAGCCAAAAATCTGGCAATGACAGAGGTTAACTCCCAGCTTCCACTGGATAAAGTTCCTGCCTCAGATAGTTATCCAGGAGCCATTTTCTCCCAAAAAAAAAACTTGAGCCATGAGCTTCACAGCCTCAGTTTGCACTCGACTTCAACAGGTGTCTAATTAGCTTGTGTGGTCGCTGACTACCAGAGGCAGGAGGGAGGATGCGCTGCCAAAACAGATGAACATTTTCATCTTCTTCCACACCGAGCAAGGCCCAGGGAAGTAAGGGTGAATAGAAAGATTGAAGTAAGGAGAAGAAGGTTTGACCCATCATTTACTGGAAGGTGAGGTTGAAAGAATCATCCTTGGTGCTGGTAAAAAAGTGTTTAAATCACTCTGGGTCCGGTTGAATAGTCAGACAAATTACTTCCTATCATCTTTTCCTAAGCTCTATTCCGTGACCTTGTGGAAACCATCATGGGGTGAAAGAAAGATAATAGGAGAAATGAGAATCCGGTCACACTTCCACGAAGCTGTGATGTGGGTCTGCAGCACTGAAACTACAATGGTTAAAATAATATTCTACAAAAGTGCTTTAGATACTTTGTTTATTGCAATATCATGTTGTCTCATGTTACATGAAAATTATGTCATGCATAATGAATTAGAGATAATCTAGAATGTTACTTTTAAAGTTAGGAACTGAAAACAGTAAGAAAAATGTCAAAAAAGTGAAATGCAGTGATGTCATGGGCTACTCATACTCATCCTACCATCCATATATGTAGCCACATGAATCTCAGTTAGTACAACTGGATGAAAATAATCAAGCCTCGCTATATGAGTATATGTGGAAATATCACCTTTCTCTCATAAACCATGTCCAGTGTATCCTGTGCTAAAGGAGATCATTATTGAAGCCTTGGGAATTATTTCCTTAGCATGTACAGAATTGGAACAGCCCATAACTTGGCTGCTACTTAGACAGTTCTGGGTAATTTCACTCGGTTGTGAAAGTTCCCAAACTAAAAACGACTTTTCGACTGGACCTTATGTGCTACTCAGTTCTAATCCAATAGCTGATCTACTTCTTGATTCCTGATATAATCCAGATGAGTCATTGCTGTATTGGCTTCACCCTCTGACTACTGTGCTAACATCTCCTACTTTTTTTCCTGTGGCTTCATCAGATAGTTATATAACCAACAGGTGCAGCTAGAAGCAAGACTATATAAGTTCTCTGTATGTGCATCATGTGAATAAGTTAGAACTTTACTCCAACATTGTGCACAATCAGGAAAGCGGTGCTGGTTAAAGCACCAGGGGGTTAAAGCTGGCCTAACGGGCTTCTGTTGCCCAGCAAAGCTACGGAAATGAGGTCAGATCTTTTTCTCAGACAGTGAACATCGATACTGTGCTGACTAAGGGTTCAGCCTCATTCATTTGTGCTGCTTATCAATACACAGACTCCCTCTTTCTGAGAGCCCCTGTCTATCTCTCTCTGGTCCTGGCGTGAGCACAACACAAAAGAAAAAATATATGAAGCCAAAGCAGCGCTGCAAATAGCTAAAAGCTGATTTCATTGGAGCCTGACAAATGGTTGGTCCATAAATAGTCTGTCCGAAGGCACCACAGCCCTGGGCCTTCAAATCAATGAGAAATATGTAAGGTTGAAAGCACAGCCTAATGCTCGACTTGTTTCCTGTTATGAGCACTTTGTAAGCGTGATGAATGTCTCAGACAATGTGAAGACTGGGATCTGCCTTAAGGCCTGATGGATATGTTCACACTTTCCATCTGTCATCACAAACAACAACAGACCACCCTGACCCTGGTACAACTTCCTTGACTTGACCCCTCCCCCAACAAATACACACGAATACACACACTTGCATGTGAGTGATTGATGGTGAGACCCATCCAATTCCTGCTTAAGAAATTATATCAAACTAGCTCGTGATTTATAGAAATTACCTGCAAAGTGAGTCCATTAAATGACTTAGGTCAGGGTTCCAATTGTGTACTTAACAAACTGCAAAAGAAATGTTTTCCTGCCACAGGGCCAAACATCATAAAGCATAATCAGTAATCTGTCAAGCCTGTTTCTGGGGTGGTGGAAATGCTGTTTTCTTTCAAAGCATTATTCCATAAACAAGATGAAGAGGAAACAGTAATCTGGGGTCAAAAGTCACATCATCAGTTTTGCATTATAATAAATGCACATCCTCTCCTAATTTTGTTTACTCTCTTTCTTATTTCTCTCTATGAACTGACGATTTGGAGATTGTTATTGTTTGATTATGATGTTAGATTTTAAACACAATACCTTAACTAAACACATCGCGCAATTTTGTGATAAAATCATATGTTCTGCTGATGCCCCCATGCAGGTATTGTGTGGTAAACAGGTTGACACACTGGTTTAAGTGTTGTGGCAACCACTGTCTGACGGACCTGCTGCACTTTATGCAAATCACACAAAGAGAAACATGTTTCATCTTTCAATTTGTCCTGCAGCGGTGTATCTAGTGGGGGGAGGATCCGGTGAAAGAGACAAAGGCAGTAAAAAATATGTGTCTGATCAGCCACCGTGCAACCACAAAGGTCACATCAAATCCGAGTCTACTTTAATATCTGTAGCCTATGTGTTACCTTCATGTCGTTAACGATGGCCTGGAATAATCCACCCAGCGCTCCACACTCCTTCTCCACCGACTCCATGGTGGCCAAAACAAACAAAAAAAGCTTGTGGAAAGACAAATATCAGACACAATATCCCACAGTTCAGGCTCGTTCAGACATTAGACTTGTAGATCTTTGTTTTGTTCATCCGCCCTTCGTTGTCCTCTCCTACAACAACGCTGCCAGCAGCCGTGAGGATGCGAAGCCGCTCAGCCAGCAGCCTGCGGAGCGCACAGACAAAAAGAAATGTGCTGCTCTGTGGCACCGGGTGCTGCTGCGCGCTCCGCCGCCGCTACTCGCCTCTCGGAGGCTCGGGAGGGAGGGAACAGGCAGGGACGCGCTTGGTTGGACTACAGACGGAAAACGTGGAGGGCACATGCACGGTGGCTCCTCATGATCACCACGTTTGCACAAATAACACAGAGAGCCCAATTCTGGGGTAGAGAGCAGGAGGAGGGGACTCAACGGGAGACGGGATCGCAGGGGACGCGGGGACGCGCTCCGTTGTTATTAACGGAGCAGATGTCTCGGAGCTGGAGTCTCCAGTCATACGATCCATGGGAATGGAAAGGGGGCTGGTCAAGTTTTTTTCTTGGGCGAGGAGGAGGGGACAAGGAGGAACACCCCCTTTTTCAGCCTCCCTTTCACTCGCGCAGACAAAAGTGAAATCTAACTAACTGTAAAGCATGTTTTCCTTGGTTTTACCTGTGTATTCACGCATGGGTCTGTTCACTATCTTTTTTTTTTTTTTTTTTCAGGTAACAGCAGCATGTGGGTCATTATCACCTCACAGTGCATCGGTTAATCTCCCTAATCCTTATAACAAAAGACAGATGTTGATTCAAATCGAAGTTATCTCCTGAAATGGTTAAACGTTTTACATTAACTTAATCCCCTCTCTTGTCCAATGCCCCAAAAACATCCTACCTTTAACTTGATCATATAACAAACTCTAACACTTAGTGTAGGTGCACCTGTCATGCTGTGACTCACCTTGACATAACAAAGCCCTAATTTGAGGTGTAAAAACAACTCTGAGGATCTTTCTTTGTGGGCCTATTTCTGTTTTCGAGTACTGGGAGTTATTGCACCTCATACAACATCTACTAAAGATTTAACATTGATACACTAACAGTATCTTAACTTTACACAGTCTCCAATTGCTGCTTTGGGCTTGTTCTGTGAATTTGCTTTTTAAAAAATGGTAGCCTCAAGTGGCTTTTTTTTAGCGTAGCTGTCCATTTTTGGCTTGTCTTTTGTCTCACTATACTGGTCTAAAGTGAAAATGCCTTGTTTGTTAATGGGAAGTATACATGCAGGCCTATAGCCTACATACAGTGTACCTTGGTCCCCTAGACTCTGACCCTCTTCTCAACCATAGGGTGGACAATTTAAAATACAGATTACATGCACAACAACAGTAGAGGAAAGACCAAATTTGTGTCCCAAAGTGTGAATTTCAGAAACATAATGCTGATCTTGGTCAACATCCAGCATAGGAGAATGTAAAAGAAGTACAGCATCTTCCTCTCTTCAAAAAAGCCAGTTTTTTTTACCCTAACTTGTATAATCATATCTCTATGCTAAGAGATAAGCTAAGCTACACTAAGTAGCTGCTGGCTCAAGATTTAAAAATATGGCATTGCCTGTGAGATCTTCTCAAGTTATTCTCCTGCGCTACTCTACTTATACGTAGAAACTTTTTTGTTTTTTTTTATTAGAATTAACCAGGGCTTATCTGTGGCATGTTGTAAAACAAGGCTAGCTGATTCTCTGCACTATAAGCTACTATAAGTTAAGTTAGTAATATCCATTTTTCTAGACTAAATCTATGAATTGTGGGGTTTTTTGTTGTTGTTTTTGTGCAAAAAAACCCCCCAAAACATATATAACAAAATCAACTAAAATATTTTCTTATAATTAAGTTAAGGCTAGGTGCCATTAACAACACTAACATAAGATGCTAAGTAATTGCTGGCCCCAAGATGTACCAACATGGCATCGCCTTGTTGTGTTCTAGAAAGGAATCTGTTTAATTTTAGGCTTTTATTCTTAAGTTTGTGTACAAATAGTAGCTTAGCAGGTTTGGATTTTCTTACAAGAAGTTCAGAGAAGTACAAAGAAGTTCAGACAGAGTCAGGATTGCTATTTTTGGATTTTATTTCTGCACTGAGTTAAAGTCAGTAAAGCTAAGTTAAATCATTTACACATAAAGCAATTTTTTTTAAATATGATTCTCAGCCAGAAAGAAAATAAGAACCTTTTCCCAAACCTGTTCGGCTAGAATGGATCCACATTAACAGGGTATTGGCAATTTTATCTATATTGAATACATCAATAAAATGATAAATTAATGATCCAGCAAGCCAAATTAACAATAGGGCAGTAGAAGTTGTATTGCACATTATCTACCATAACTTTGACAATCATGGAGAATTAGAGGCCATCTGAGTGTTGTATATTACATTTTGACCACTTTATTACTGTTCTGTTATGAAGTGGCCATGGGGTCATTCTGCAGTTTTCCTGATAAACATCCTGTCAATCTATAAGCCTGCACATCTGCCACACACACCTTCCCCTATCATCCGTCAGCTTGTTTTTAACACACGAGAACGTCCACTCTAGCAGGCAGACATCATTGGTTTAGTACAACCAAAAACTATAGCCCACCTCAGTAAACACTAAACAGTCTGGCAAAGATGTAGAATTTGTCTCGATAGTGCCTTAATTCTTTATTTGATCTATTGTGCTATTTTTTTAATCACATCATCTTTTCTGATTACATGCCCTGTGGGTAATGTCAGTAAAATTTGCCTGAAAAGTAATTACATGAGCAGTAAGTCTACAGAAGTCTTTTATAGTCCGTATACAGTAGAAAAGCATGGCTGCTGATGTGGGTATTTATAGAGTAATCAGATACTCAGCATCCTGTCATAAGAGCCAAACCTGTTAACAAAAGCTTCATAAACATGAACACTGCAGAGGAATAAAAAGAATGAAAAAAATAAAACACAATACAAAGTAAATACAATCATTCTGTTGTTTTTATTAACTTGTGGTGACTAGATTTAGGAACTACGTCTGGTTTGGTATCTGATCTACACATGGACAAACATGAGGTAGAGAGACTGGGACTGCTTCCCAGTCCTTTCACCGCAGCGTTCACTGGCATTTTTGAGAAAATAGCAATAAAACAGAAAATATCCCCTACACAGATGCGGACATTCCTCACCACCACCATCAACCCGCCTCGGAAAAAGGGTCTGTTCTGCTCTCTGCCATACCACTGATGTACGTGTGCCCGCAAGAGTTCCCTCAATTCTGTAAGGATGGGTTTTAGTCAGGAAAAAAAAAAAAGCGGAGTTTCTGTTTCTCCTCTCTCCCCAGCAAGGACTAACAACTGAAAGCAATAATCTGCCTTAAATGCATCAAGCTGGGCAGACTCAGAAGATTTTGAAGGCTGACGTAACCAACTTAAGGGCCTTTGACTTCTTGGTACATTTCTGTCTACCATTGTGTGATGCATGGTTATTTTTCATTCTTTATTCTTCTGTGTGTTTCACCCCGCTCATACGGGTGAACTTTATCACTTACTTAGAAAGGAAGTCGAGGTATTTAATCAGTTTAGGTAGGCAATAACAGTCGGAATAACATTTGGTTTGTTTTAAGACAAATATACAAGCTTTAGAAGTTGGAACAGCTGCAGTTTTTTTTATAAACTACATCTGTCTCAGTTCATTTTCTGCTCCTTATGGATGGTATCTCAGAATCTCACTAAACTTGTCTTATTCCCAAAACTTGGTACCCCCATTGTGCAAGACGTGGTATATTGTTATCTCACACATCTCAGTTATGTCCTACCCATAACTCACCAAGCATCCTTTTCTTTCGTGATGTATCACTTGTATAATTGAGGATAACACTCAGAAAGCTGTGATTTCCCCATGAAAGTCAACGCTAAGGTCACTGCTGAGGTCAAATACCACTTAACCAAAAAATCTATCAGGGAATATAATATGAAGTTGACCTAAGTCAGACGGTTATGTAAGTGATCTGTTGCAACATTTAGCTTGAACCTTAAGGTGAGCTCAACTGCAGGGGATCATAACGTGTATGCATATGGACTAGGCTTCTGGTTTTCCTTAATTTCACATAAACTCAAATTTAGAAATCTCACAAAGGGGAAATGGAGAAAGTATCATACTTAGTGTGCAAATGGAAGGGTAAGAAGTGGAGTATACAATATGTTTTAGAAATTCCCTAAGATTTTTATGTTTCTTTACTCTTCTCTTTCCACCATGAAACCATTTTAACAGAAATCAATCCAAGCTGCTCTTCTCTGTCCGTCAGGCAACTACAAACTTGTAACAGCTGAAATTCAAGTCCACATGTGCAAGAGTTTGATACACAAAAGATAGATTTGGGTAAAGCATGTTCCTTATTTATGATTTTTTTGTTCTTCAGTCCTCGAGAGTCGTGTGGGCAGCAGCAGCCTCTTTCATTTAAAGCTACAGACACTAAAAATCTTATTTAGAAGAGGCCTAAAAACCAGGGGTGTGATAGGAATGGTAGAATGATGTATCTGTGTGATATTCTGGGTTGAAACCTGAAATGTACTTTCAGAGGAAACATATAAGTTATGTTAGCGTGTTAAAAAGGGGCACAGAATAGAATCTTTAAAGTGCAATCTGAGGCTTGCAATATTTCATTTTATATTGGATTTAGTTTGTAAATTCATTACTATTTGTATCCTGATCAACACTACCTGCATGGAATTTGCATTGATGTCCAATCAACAATAATGACAATGTCAGAGGAAATGTGAAAATAAAGGTGTAAATAGCTGTTTGCACAAGGTGAAAAGGTTTTTGGTATCCTGTCCATCTAGTGGGTACATTTAAATCAAATGCATATATTGAATACAATATATAAATACATAGTTTAAAAGAACATGGACTTAAAAAAAACAGCATATTTAACTCTTTTTCTTCTTCTTAGTTCCTATTTTTTACAGATTTTGTTTGACTGTTTTACTACAATCTCTCTAACCACTATGTCAGAGAGGTTGATAAAAATGCTGATGATCACAAGATTTGCCTTCATCTATTACAATCCTACTTCCAAAAAAGCTTGGATGCTTTGTGAAATGTTAGTAAAAACATATTGCAATGATTTGATAATCTCATAAACCAATATTGCAATCACAATACAATGTTAAAAACATACTAAATGTTGAAAGTGAGACAATCTACCGTGTCGTGTAAATATTGGCTTATCTTAAATTTAATAGCAGAACCACAATTCAAAAATGTTAGGAGGGAGGCAACAAAGGGCAGAAAAAACGCTTTGGTTCTGGGCCAAAGATTATTTAAAAGGACTGAGGCAAAGGGCAAAACTGTTTTGTGGTCAGACAATTTAAAAAATTGAAATTCTTTGTGAAAATCATGCTGAATTCTCCATACTAAAGAGGAGAGGGACCATCCAGCTTATTATCAGCACCTAGTTCAGAAGCCTATATCTATGATGACAAAGAAGACTGTTGAGCAGCTGAAATCCTACAAGAATCAGACAAGAATGAGGCTACATTCCTCTTGCAAAGATCCAGCAACTCTTCTCCTCAGTTCCCAGGTGTTTACAAACTGTTGGTAAAAGAAGAGGAGATGCTACATGGGGCTAAATATGATGCCGTCACAACTTTTTTGAGGCATGTTGTAATGATGATGTCAATATTAGCTAATAATTTTTATGAAACAGTAAAGTATCCCACTTAAATTTTTTGATGTTTTCTATATTCTATCAAATTCTGTCAAATATCGACATATGCTTTTTGAAAAACATTTGATTCTGTTTAATCTCCTATTTATACACATTTTTTTAAACAAACATTTAGGAAATTGGGTTGTAAAAACAATCTTATGAAAACGGTTGTCAGATGTACTGGAAATTGTAGAAGCAAGCTGTATTTTATATGTAATCCTCTATATACAAACTACATTAATTTGTCTGGTTCAGCAGTTGGCTTCCATTGCTTTTGTGACCCAGAGGGATTGAGAGCTCCTCAACAACATAAAGCCTCTTAAAATATGGTACACAGCAACCCATATGTCAACACACCACAGATGGATGGGGAGTTGTCCTTGGAGAAGGATTGCAATCTTTGGTATGCACTTTTTACATTGCATATTCCACAGTAGTCTTCAAACAAGTGGCTAATGAATGAGCTAATGTAAACTGCCCAAAGATAGGCTCTCCCTTGAGTCCTTTGCATCCCTTGCAGTCTTTCTCTTCATCTCTCCTTCCTTTACTTTCATCCACCCTTGTTTTTTGGCCAGTTCTATAATCTCACATGCTCTTCCCTTCATTCCATGCTTTCCCTCCTCCTCACTTTTCCCATTAAAATCTCAGTTTACTTCTATTATCGTCTCCTTTTTACTCACTAACGACTCTGGCCCAGTTGATTGGAGCATGCTCCTCAGTGTTTCTTATAGTGGGTTCACCACCTCCATGTGACTTTGAGGAATTTCCTCTACAGTTTGCCCAGCAAGTCCCACTGCTCTCATGAAGGAGAAATATCAATACAGATTGTTTCTACATAGATGTTTGTACTCCTGTATACATCTTACAAAGATCCGAGTGATAGTGGACAGGCTGGGGTATGTGTGAAGACAGGAGAAGTTTTTTTTAAGGACAGAAGTGAAAACAGAACACCTTCATCTGCTGTGTGGCAGGCCACGTGACTCGTTTTGTTGGGAATTTGCTTGACCTCCTCACAGATACACAAATAAAATAACACTGAAGGTGGAAGGCTATAAACACAAATATTCATTCACTGAGGCAAGCAAATAGAAAAACATGCTACCACTCTTGGGAATTGATTAAACATAATTTCCTCTCTTTTAAATATGGAAATAATTGTATCCTGTTTAAAATGAGTGAGCATTAGACTAAATCCTTACTTGTGCTACCTTTTCTTACGGTTTATTTCCAGAGACGTGTGCTAAAAATGAATTTGCTGTCATCCAGAACATGTAACCACATTGGTGGTAACACAGAAAGATTTAGATTTGCTACAGAATAGCACCAGCAATGTGGATCTAGGCTGATGTGTGGAACCAAGTAAGCGCTCACATGGTGAACATCTAGTACGCAAAAATAAAAATAAAAGTATGTAAGGCCCAAATTAAGAGACAATGACATTCAGCAAGCTGATGGATTTTCACTTCACTTCCCGGTAAAGTTCCAGTCAATTTATCTCTGCTGAGCCCTTGAATCTGTTTTTTTTTTTTTTGTCTCTAGCAAGGACATGGCAACTCAAATTATCTGGAGACTAAATGCTGTCACCAATGATATTCTGTGGTTGGGATTCATTTTAATACAACCTGATGAGCTCAGATAGAAATAAAGAGCTGATTTTGCTCTGATAGTAGCAGCGTTGGCTCTTATCTATTACGTCTATAGCTATCAGTGCTCTTACGTTTGGCCAAATGATAGAAGTTTCTCAGCTAATTGTGTTAAGATGCTCAATCTTAAATCCACAAAAAAACTAAACGAACTCTGAGGATGCACCCCAGAATCTCAGAAAAGACTGCAGATCCTTTCACCATGATGAGATTCATTATGATGTGCCTCCCCCAGACATATAAAATAAACACAGTTAAAACTGACATTCCACTCTATGAAAAGAAGAGTGACCCAGGTCAGATCACTGTTTGAGCATTGCTGTCATTCCATGGGGACTCCCTCTTGAGTCAGTGTCAGTCTAAAGTGTATGGATGTCTTTGTTGCATACCCAACACTGCCAGGTGTTTGAATATGCACACACATGTGAACTCTACACTACACATGTGCAATTGAAAAAGTATGCTGCTTAAATCCAGCACACTGAAAATAAACCGCAAGGTCAACAACCTAGAGAAGTAGTCAGCCATTGTGCTGCTATGTTGGAGAGGAGGGATTGTGGGGCAAAGAAAATGTTCTTTCCCCTTTGTTTGTTTGTCTGCTGCAGGAACAGAACTCTGTGACTTCCTAATGAACTATTCAGCAGCACCCCAACCCTGTGTGTGTGCGGGTTTGCATGCGTGTAGTGAGGACACAACACGTAGGACTTGGTTTGGAAGCACTCAGGCCCCGGAAGGAAGCTCATCGGCTGGGGAGTCGCCTTTGGGAGTGAAGGATCTGGAGGTCACTTGAGACAAGATTGTTAAATTCAACACCCAGCAGATGAGAATTACATGGAAGAATGAGCAGAATCTTAAAGCAAGCAGGCGCTGGGCAAGAATGTTTAAACATTTGTTTCTCGAGGTCATCAATCATATTCAGCAGAAAAACAAAGTTGTCAGTGGTAACTGCAGGACAATAAATCACTGCAACAACTACCATGACAGCTCATCTCTGACAGGTTTAATCACCCAAAATAGAATAACAAGATCAGGCTCAGGGAAGCCAACATCAGCATGCTAGCATGCTCATTGTGACAATGCTAACATGCACATGCCTAGCATATGTTATGTCTATCATACTTGCCATCTTAGGACACTGACATGGAAACATTCACTAATTACCTCTAGACAAGAGTGCAGCTGAGGCAGATGGGAATGCCATCAGCTTTCCAGGTATCTGTTCATAAATCAGAGGTTTGACCTGATGGTGGCACCGCATGAAAAGGTCAGTAACCACCAAAGCAAGTGGGATTCATTCCTTGGGGACTTGCAATATATGTATGGTAGATTTCATGGAAATCAGTCCCATCTTCGTACAGCTATTTCAGTATGGAGCAACAAGATGGATCAACTCTTGTTACAACTGTTAGAGCTACAAATACAACCTGGTTCTAGTTTGTTTACATGCTGCCACCTAGTGTTAATTTACATGGGCAACAAAAATGTGAAGTCACCTTAAAAAAGCAGCTCAATACTTGTGTGCAAGTATTTGAAACTTTACAGGTGCAACTGTACAACTTTACCTCAAGATAATTCTCCTGTCCAATCACTGAAGACGTTTAGCAAAATCTAAAATCTTCCAAAAAAAAAACCTTTAGTGGTGTGACAAGGTTTTATTGTTTTCTCTATAGGAAATGTGTGTCGTGCTACATTTTGTTTCACAAAATCCAACAGAATCAGCAACATCTGCATCCAAATTCAAAATCAGAACATCTGTCCTAACCTGCTGAGGGTTTTTATTTGATTTGCAGCTCAACAGTATTTGTGTTTGGTCGTTATCTTTAAGGCCACTGGGAGAAAACACAAGGTTAGAGCTGATATATAGACTACACACAGACATGCACATTAACACACGCACACACAAAATTCAAACAAGTCTGATCAAATGTTTGTTCAAGACATGAGTGGTAAGAGTTTCCTCTATGCATATACACACACACACATTACTGAAAATATTAGTCAATCAAAGTCATTATTATTTTTGTGCTGGTTTGGGTTACCTTTAAATAACACTTTTACAAACAGAACAAGTAAACTTATTTTGAAAAGTAATGCAACCTATTTTAAATGATTACTGCTGTCCCACTGAAGATTAGCATGTATGCAGTCAATACTGCAAGTATTTGAACAGTTACACATCTTTTTAGTTCTACAGATCCTGTGTTCAACACATTAAAATCGACTACATTACAGTGCCAAAACCTTTATTTCATTTCCAAGTATTTTGCAAGGTTCCGCTAGTAGCTTTGAATCAGTTATTGGTGACTTTCTTAATCTGTGATGTAGTTGCTATTGTGAAGCACTTTGGTCAGCTGTTTTTTTTTTAATGTGCTAATTTGAATTTGAATGTTAAAAGCGTGTGTGAGATGAGGCCTTTTCAAAACATGACGCACAAATCTCAAGGGTTCAGCAGTAACTGGGCACATTTGTTGGGTGACTGTGTCAAGTTCAAAGTCACTTAAATCCCCTTTATTCCCCATGCTGGTGCTCCGTTTGAACTTCAGCAAGCTGTCTTGACCACCTCTACATGCCTAAATGCATTGAGTTGCGGCCATGAGATTGGCTGATAAGCTATTTGTGTTAACAAGCAATTGAACAGGTGTACCTAATAAAGCTGCCGGTGAGTGTATATCTGCTGAAATTAAAGCTAAGACTTTGCACTTTAATGTTGTATTTATAATTCTACAGCAATGAAACAATGCAACTGTCCAAACACCAGACAAATAATCTGGGATATAAATAAGACATCATACAGCACATATTCATTGAGCCTTGTGATCAAAATCCTTTCCTGATAGAGATGCGTGGTAGTTTGTTCTGGTTTCCCAGCTGCAGAATCAGTTTTGTGTCTTATAGTGATGTTTCCTTGGAATCTGGTAAAACAGGCTTGAAGGTCAAGATCTCTGTGAAAGTGTGACCTGCAGAAAGAGGCACAGCAGGATTTTAATCAATAAAACATACCAGCTCATGTTGTCTATCCCCTTTTCCTCACATCCCTCTGAAATTACATCCTTAATACTGATTTTATTGGCTTCCTTATATATTGATCATTGCAGGACTTCATCAGCCCCTTTCTCTCCTCCCCTTTTTTCTTACGTTTCCACTGATCCAAGGTAAGTTCTGCGTTGTCAAGCGAGTGGTCGTACAGCTGTGCCTCCGTCTCCTCATCTGGTTCTCTAAACTCAGAGAAGTACAGCAGCGCGAGAGCCTCCTCAGCCGTCACCCGTGTCTCTGGATCCAGACGTAACATGCGCTCCAGCACAGACACGGCTGAGGAAAAACAGGGTGAGGAACGGTTGAACATAAAAAAAAAAAAAAAAATAGAATGGTTTGAGAAACAAAGTAAAAATATCTCAAATAAAAAAGGTTTTGCGGTTCCTACCTTGTGTGTTACTTGTGGCAAACACCTTCTGAAGGTCTTTCTTTTCAACTTTTGGAAGACTTTTTATGTAGCTTTTAGCCTATGAGGAAACACATGGAGACAATGACAACACAGACGTAAAAATGTGACACTCAATTGTTTGTGCGGTGTGTTAAGGCACAAGTTAAAGATGCACCCAATTTTCTTTCTAACACAAAGAAAAAAACAAAACAAGGATGCATCTTTACGCCTGAAAGTGTTTGTTTGCTCTGAATTTGAACTCACATCCTCAGATTCTAGTTGTGATATAAATTCCTGAGTTGGTGTCCCTGTGAGCTTCATGATTTCAGTCAGCTGATCTAGGTCTGTGGAGTAGGGGTCAAGGCTCAAAAGTGAAAAAAAGAACGTAGAATTCTACAACATGTTGACCCTGCAAAAAGAAAAAAAGAAACTACCTTGTCTCATGACTGTAAAGTTTAAACTCTGAGGGTTCGTGAGTGAAAAGGATACGATCGCTGCCTTTAAAAAGAGGTTTTCCTTGCAGCATCTCCGCCATGATGCAGCCCACGGACCAAATATCCACTGAGGAAGAGACAAAAAAAACATAGCAGATAAAGACCAGAAATAAATTCTTGGCCTGAGACCAGCAACATCAGATGCATGAATTTCAAAACAAAGTCATAATGTAAGATGTTGGGAGAGCACCACCTGGTGGATAATATTTACACGTGTCTGTCTTTCTGAGCCTTGTGTTGTCTATCTTTTTTAAATATTACAAATATCTATTTACCCTGAAGTACAATGGTGCTATTAACCAATTTTTAAACTTCTTACTACAAGTACTACTACTTACTACTCACGTCTTACTATAATGATATTATGGCTTTCTAACCCAGACTGCACCGTAAAAGCTACAGCTACAGTTTCTTACAGCTAATATCTTCAACCATCTATACAAGCTTCAGGCATTCTTGAAAGCAACAAGTTTCATCCTGTTCTCTGCAGGTCGTAAAGGTAAAACTGTAAAATGTTGTAAATTGGTAGCTGAAGGAGAAGCCCTCAGTGAGGGAAAGCAGAGCTACATAACAACATAAGACGAGGAGCCTTTGCTCATAGAAATCCCTGAAAGTGACACACTGATGTGAGATCTACAATGCTGTGCAATTTTTTTTGAGCCAGCCCTTATTTCTTTATATATAATAGCTAAAATTGGGGTGGTGATTTATTGAAAGAGCTTAGAATTCAATATTTAGTATGAGCACCTTTATTCTTCAACAAAGTCTGAGCCCTCTTAGACAAGCTTTCTTGTCATTTCTTTGAGTAGTCTTCAGGAATAATTCTTCAGGCTTTTTTTGAAGGACATTCCAAAGCTTTCATTTGGATGTTGGCTGCTTTTTGTTCCATTCTCTGTCCCACACTACTTCGATAATGTTAAGGTCCGAGCTCTGGGGAGGATTTATAACTCCATGACCTGTTGCCACTGATGTTCAGTCCAGTTTTTGTGTCATTTAGCATATCTCAGTCTTTTCTCCTGTTCCCCTTCCTTAAGAACATCTTCCAGAGAGCCACCACCCATGGAGACCATTTCTGATGAGGCTTCAGCCAACAGCAGATGGATTAACTGAAGGGCCAGATGTGTCTCTCAGGGTTAGGGTAAGTCTTCGGCTTATAGCTTTTTGGGAATCACCTTGTTGGTGCAAAAATCCTATTTCATGCCTGTCACTGTGTTAGCAGTGGCATATTTTGTTCATCCGACTGAAAAAATGGGAACAAATTACACAAAAAATATTCCACTGCATAGTGGTTATAATAAGTTAAAGGGTCTTTCTCTTCTGATTACCGGTCTGAGTGTAGTGCATCCAGCTCAGGATGACCTCTGGGGCTCTGTACCAGCGAGTCACCACGTACCCCGTCATCTCGCTGTCCGCCTGCCTCGCTAAACCAAAGTCCAAGATCTGACAGAACAAGCAAATACAATTTATACAATGGTCCAGGAGATCCATTTACATATAGATAAAACTCAAACACTTAATCAAAGACATGGCGGGCTGAGTTTGTTGGGTAGTAATGGTGTGTGCAGATGTACCTTGAGCTCACAGTCTTGGTTGATAGCAAGATTTCCTGGTTTGAGGTCCTGAAAAGGTTAATAACAATGATTAACAATGTGTTTTGTCTCACATATACATAGATGGAATCATATATAATAAACTTACTCTGTGAATTATGCCAGCAGAATGGATATACTGCAGGAAAGAAATATAACGTGTGTTTAATCAACTGAACAATTATTCAGGAGCACTTAATGATGGCATCTATCAAAGCAGAGCTCTGCACCTTAAGCCCTTTGAGGATCTGATAAACCAAATACTGAATTTTTTCTTCCGACAGCCTCTGCAGCTTCATCAATTTCCCCAGATCTGTCCCCATGAACGGCATCACCAGATAACTGGAAAAACAAGAAAGGACTGCAATCATTAAGACTGTACCGCTCGCTTTCAGATTTTAGCTCAAAGCGGCACAAAAGCAGAAAAGTTCACATGGCCCTGCTGCTGTGAGACCGGCGAAAGAAGCACTTACAAATCATGGAATCTGTCCAAAGAGAGGTCTGCAGTAAACACATCCAACAGACCAATAACCTGCATGAGAGAGAAACATCACACATTGAAGTTTGTTACTGGAACTGAATCTGTCCCTTAATTCCTTTTGTAAATTTCCCCGGTGTGATCTGATTTTATTATTTAGGGGCGAAAACGCATGAAATGTTGAATAATATCAAACACAGGACTGATTAAATAAGGTAAGACTTCTGAAGTGACTTGGTTGTTGCTCACATTCTCGTGTTTCATGTGTTTTAGAAGCCTCAGTTCCCTGTAGGCCCGCTTTGCAAAGATCTCAGACTGGAAAGGCCTGTAGAGCTTCTTGATTGCGACCTTGGTTCCTGCTCTGGAGTCTACGGCTGAGCTGAAGAGGAAAATACCATTAGCTGATCATCTGTATCATGAACACAATAAGGAAATAGTCATTTAGAGGAGGAACTTCCCAGTGAGGAGGGAGGAAGATGCACTGTAGCATAACACCCCTGTTCTCTGTTGTGGCTGTGGAACTCAAAGGTTACTTTCCTATTTTCTCGTCATTCATATTCGCTTTTCGTTGTGTTTCTAGACATCTGTGGACTCGAATCGCCCTCCCTCATCTGCCACAGCTTTATCTATTGCTTATCATTTGACCACATTTTTTTTCCAAGTTGTTCATGTGTTACTAAGTTGTGCTCAGTCTGTTAGAGCAGCTTAGTGCCCGCCCACGGAGTTAATCATTGATAACAAAGGGGCCGCATGCTGCGAGACGCACAAAGGTGCTTGACAGATAGCTTTTCTTTGTTGTGTTTCAGCAAACTTGGCTGAGCGCAACAAAGCTATTTCACCCACCAATGCGCTCAATAAAATGTAGCGGACACTCTCGGAGATAACTGAGAGTTGTCAGGATGATTGCGGAGAACGCACGGTGTAGGTCGGTGCGAGCGTCTTCATCATATCAGGAAGTGAAGCAGCATGTGTTCAGCGAAGCTCGGATACTTTTTCTTTTGTTTGGTTATGGCACACAGAGCGGCTGATGGCACGGCACCATCTGTTCATTCGCTCTCTTTGTTAGAGAAATACACCGCCCCCCCTCCCCATCCCTGACAGTGAAATCATTGTTGAATCTTCTCCCAGTTCACAGATTCCACTTACCACACCGTCCCGTACGCTCCGGTCCCCACCTGCCTCAGGTCCCGGTACCGCTCCGGTACTTCCCACGACGTTTTGTTAACGTCCTGGCGGTAATAGCCGGGTCTTACCCGCGAAGTCATCTTATTAATCAAATGCTAAACAGACGTATGGCATGAAGCTCCTCTTTGATCCTTTTGTCTCTTCCGGGGCTACGCACCCATAGTCCCAGATCCCACCTATGCGTTTAACCGCGATCATTACGCAGCTCAGCTCTGGGCGCACCCTGAGGTCGCCAGAAGCCACTCCCGAGTCGTCAAGAGGCCAAGAATTAAAGGTGAAGAGGAAACTAAAATTCGGGACGATAATGGGTTAATAAAATGAGTTCGGAACGCACAATATTAAATAGACAAACAGTCACACACAAAACCAGATGTGACCCTGGTATACAATCATTCCTCGGTGCTGTCTTTGATACAGCGAGCAAAGATTTAGGACTTGTTAAGACATGAGTTTTGCTGACGTCTTCAGGTGTGACCACAAGTATGTGCCTAGAAATTGTCGACTGACACGCATGCAGGAAACAGAAACAAAATTTAGAAACTGAGCATGTTTGTCAGCTCGGCCTGACAGCAGAAAAACTTTAACATCTTGCCACAGTTTCAGTTTATGAAACAATACTAAAAGAGTGGCATTTACATTGAAATAAAATTAGTAAACGAAAAGGCTGAGGTAGAGTTTCTACTCAACAGTTGAAAGTCAGCTACTGCAGGTATTTAACTGAAATAAAAAGGACATGATTTCCACAGACAGCTCAGTTTATTGCAAAACATTAAGGCTATAACCAAGAAGGAGCTCAACCATATGTTTCAGTTATATTCAACAAATGATGATATATGATCTGATAACATTTACGTTTGTCATTTGAGTACATTTCCTTTGACGAAACCAGAAGATTGATCCTGGATCCAGACGTAGAGTTATGATCAACAATAAGAGGCCATCGCTGTTAAAATGAATTCATGACGAAGGGTTTTTGCCCTTTAAACAAAATCCTTGTTTGTTTAAGTCAACAATATACCTCTTTTTTAATAGTTGCTCAACACGAGTCTAATATCACGTCCAGATCTCCTTTTTCTTCACTCAACTGGCCTGAATGAACACATTAAGTGACAAAAAAGGTAAGTTACAGTTGCAGCTATGAAATGGTGCTACAGTGTCAAAAGGCAACGCCTTCTATTGAAGAAGCATTTATTGTGCGCGTTTGTGTGCGGCGGCTTTTGGAATCAAGTACAGCCACTTTCTTTCACCCACAGACCTAAAATCCTTATTCTTTCACATACAACTCACACACAAACTTGCTCACACACACATATAATTTGGTATAAGTTGAGGTGACACCCCACCGATTGTCAGAGTCAGACAGGTCACTGCAGGACTTGTTGCCTGACTCATCATTAATAGCTCAAGTAACATCAAACAGACAGGGAAGCGGCTGAGCTGAAATGAAATTGAAAATGCTTTCAGGTACTTTTCATCATGATAAAAATAGTGGATAAACAATCCAATCTTTAGGCTTTTACTTAATGCATCACAAAATCGGGGTCATCCACAAAAAGTCCACACATAAATTTAAAAAGTGACTCAGCAAATCCCTCATCTATTAAACTGATGAACATTTGACATTGAAGACCATCCTTCAAACATCCTGCTTCAAGTTAAAAACTCAAACACAGGAAGAAACATGTCAACTCAACCCCTCCTGTCTGTTTTGTGTCTTCTGGCTATCGTATGAAGTGTCACTTTCATGCTAACTTCCTTGATGCCGCCTGCCAAAGTTGAACAGAAAGTTTGACAGTAAGAGAAAGAGTGAGGAAGCATATCAAAGGTAAAAAAAAAAAAAAGATCAAACACCATCACACTCTCTTGTTCCTTTGGACGGGACAGCAAACAATCAAGGAAGCTATTACGAAGATCACGTGACACAGATCTTCTGTGCCCAAGCAGGGGGTTTGCTGTTGTAGGGCACAGGGTCTCTGGTTGTTGATGTAGACACTTCTTGCTGTTGCTCCTCTCCTTCGTCCCTTTCTCCCTGTGTGGTGGTCCCAGGTTCGCCCACCCACGCAGGATGCTCCAGACCTGGCTGAGAGGAGAAAGGTTTCTCCAGAACCTTGAGAACCCGCTGGACCTGCAGCACAGTAAAGAAGTGAGAGCATGTTAATGTGAAAGTAAAACACTGATTATGAAGAGTGACAAATGATTTGAGTGTAATTTGAAGTACATTTTAACCCTCATTTGGTGTTTTCAAAAGTGCTGCAGAAACATGTTTTCTGGCAGGAGTACAAGAGTTTGACCTAAAGCACTTCAGCATTTTATTACAGTTCATTTCCACTTAATAAACAAGATTTCTAAATAAAAAGTACAGGCCAGAAACGGACCTCAGAGAAGTCCCCATTCTCAGCAGCCTCTATTGCATTCTGGGCAATGTAGTTTCTGAGCACTACACGAGGGTTGCTGCTGTCCATAACCCTGAGCCTCTCCTCCTGCACGGCCTGCACGTCGCTCTGACCCTCCAGCTCACGAGCCAGACGTTTCCTGTGGTGTTCATAAAGAAAAACACTCAGAGTTACAGTAAAGGAACATTATCAGCCACAACACACCATTTCCTCCCATTGCTCTCTGTTCGCCCCTTTTTATCAGTCCTGCTTCCACCCATCGCCACGCACCCAAGAGAAAAAAAAAAAAGCCCCCTCACTCACTCTCCACACCAGTTTTACCCACTTATCACCTGCAAATAAACTCGCACCTGTAGTGTTTGATCCAGGAGGTCCACTCCTCAGCCTGTTGGGCTTTCAGCTCCTCCTGGCTGGTCTCCATCAGATCCTTCAGCTTGCTGAGTCTCTCTAACTGCCTCGCTATCGTCACTCTGTCTGAGATCATCTGGAACAGCGCCGGGTTGCTCTGAGCCATAGAGAGCAGCATTGCCAGCTCACTGTCATCAGAAAGCATATCGGTGACTGGCCTTATTGGTATATTTGGGGATATCATTCGATCAATTACGCCAGTGAAGGAAATCAAGTTTGACAGATGCTTAAAGGAGAGAATGAGATAAAGAAGGGACATGAGCATGTGTATCATACAGTGACATCCAGAGAATATTTTCATGCAGAAAATCTAAATTAAGTTGGCAAAAATAACATTTAAGTGTGCTATTCAGATGACTTTACTTGAGAATATCTTCTACTGTTGTATCACTTTAAAAATTATGAGCTTATCTGTTTCCACAATGTTACAAATGACTGCTTCAGAGTCCCTCAACCATTTCAATCTCTGTTCAAATGGTAGTGTTGCAGGCTTTGTACGCAACTTTATTAGGGCTGGGTTTCAGAACCACTTTTTATCCAAACCTAATGCTTTCGGATCCTTTTTAAAACTTAGAAGATATCAGACTGCACACTACTAGAAATAAACTGAGGAAAGACTTCAAAGCTCTGCTAATGAGTGTTTTTTTTTTAGGTGTAATAAGAAAAAAGGTCTGCATTGTGAAAAACACAGACCCATGTGCTGTTCCAAAAGCTTTACAGTTGAGGTGTTCACAGTAAGTTAGTTTCAGACCAGTGCCGTTGACCTTTATTTATGCAAATCTGACACACCAACTTATATTTGTTATTGGACTTTTCCTTCTCATTTGGCTTAACATCCACAAGAAAAAAAAAAAAAAAGAAAATCAGAAAAGGGGGTTGCAAAAAGTGGAAGTAGTGACATGCATCTATTTTTAGACATTTGGAGACATTTTTCTGATCATGTGGCAAATTTAGCAGTCATTCTGCAGGTCTCCAAATGCGTCATGTGGTTCTCTTGAGTTTCATGACACTTTTTCCCTAATAAATCTGAAATGTATTTATTTGCATTTTTTTGGGTAGAAAATACAATCAAAAATATTTGAAGGCACATTGGACTTAAGTAGTGTACATGACAATAAAGTAATCTTAATCTTAATTATGATGCATCAAAATTCCCATCAACATTCAACGTTTCCCTTTCTCCACCGTCAAACAAATACTCCACGAGTGCCACCCAGAGGCAGCAATCTGCACTACACTAAATAAAGCAAAACAAAAAAGTTTGAAAATCATACCAGTAACTTAGTCATTCTCAGAATTTCATCTGATTTGGGTAGAACGTCCCAATTTTTGTCCAACGGGCGGTGAGAAAAGAACACCGGTGGGAACTTCTCGATGGTAATTAAGTAGGACAAAGTTTTCTCAATTTTGTGGCAAAAGTAAACATATTTTTTATGGACAAAACAAAATGTGGGTGAAAGAGAATTGTTTCTTGGAGAGCATTCTAGAAACTTGGATATAGTAACATATGCAAAGTTAAATAGTTTATTTAACTGCAGTTATTCCTGTATCCACATCCTAGACACCTGTACCAGGTTTAATTTAAATGCAATACATATAATGGCATGAGAAAGATGAAACAAAATCAGTTTTTAATGTATGTAGCTGCTTAGTGGCTCACCGTGGATCCATAGTGGGTTGGTTGGCTGCCTTGAGCTCCTCTAAGGAGGCACACTGCTCAAGAAGGAGGTCTGTAGCTTTTTTAACCGGTTCCTCCTCGCCTTCAGTTTCTCCCTCACTGGGACAGGAAATCTGACTCAAACTACGAAAGGTGTTGGTGAAGTCAGCACCTGCAAAAGAGGAACAGAAAATACTGTATCAACGACTATTTATTCAATGAAAAGCTTTCTCATATTGGACTCTGTGCCAGGCTAACAGGATAACAATCTCACACTCCCATCCCACCTGTGTTGTGCATCGTCTGCATCAGCTCAGTGATCAGCATCTCGTCTTCTGGCTCATCCTTTTTCAGCAAGCCCAGCTTCTTCCTCATGTTCTCCAGGTAGAAGTGATTAAACAGATCCAGGTACTCGTCCATAACAGCCTCAGCCCGCTCTGGTGGCAACTCTGGAGCAAGAGCCTCTGCCAGCTTCACCAGGTTCCACCTGCAGATAGCCGGCTGGGCCTGGTAGGAGTATCGGCCAGAGTTGTCGGACGCATTGCAAATGAAATCTGGATCAAACCTGACAGAGATGAGGAAAGTTCACAGACAAATGTGTAGTTTGATCACGACAGTGATAACCATACAGTCAATCAGTCCACGTGAACATTAACATTACTCATATGTCTGACCTGTCCATGAAGCCATATGGACCATAATCGACGGTGAGTCCCAAAATGCTCATGTTGTCTGTGTTCAGGACGCCATGACAGAATCCTACACACTGCCACTGAGCCACGAGCCGAGCCGTACGATGCATCACCTGCACACAGGGAGAGAAGATAACAAGGTGTCATCTTGTGCTGTGGAACTGAAAACATCCCTGGGCAGTACAGATTATAGATACATGCCCAGTAATATTGTTGTAATGTTTTAAATACTTGAACGCAGTTTTTCTAGAGAAAATAATTGCTTTGTATTTGGGAGTATCGGCCATTGACTCTTTTGGGCTTTCACATGCGCGCGCATACCGACAACCGGTAAGTGACATGCTGTTTATAAAGTTGTTTTGTAACGTCCCCATGCCAGTAATGTGAGAACCATGCATATGGTTTTGATGGTAAGGCTTGTGACTTTATTGTCGGATGGTTTATAAAGTGGTGTGACGTTTCTGCAGTGTGCAAGTTGTTGTTTTACGTGGAAGGTTTAGCTCTTGCCCCTAGCCACCACGTAGTTGGCTAGCATGACAGGCTGCGCGAACAGCGCAATCGCCGCACAGGGAGCGCCGATTTGCACCAGTCTGTGTCCTACTGTCGGTATTTGACAACCTCTAGCAATGGGATTGCGCTTCAAATGCCCCGGAGTTCCCCTTTAAGTAAACCTTGACTCCATTGTAGTCCGTCGAGTGCTGTTAATATGCCTTTTAAGGTCTGATTTGCATGTTCACAACAAATTAGTGTCTGACACTCATCGGCTCTGACCTCTCTGAAGAAAGCCACGTTCCTCTCCACCCGATCTGGATAGTTCTGCTGGATCTCAGGGTAGAACATCTCAATGACATAATCCATCATCTGACCTCGGATCTCATCGCGCCCATAGCTGGGACCTTGGCGGCCTGTGAGCTCATCGGCCTGCTTGAAGATCTCAAAAGATCCAAACCTACACGGACAGCGGGATGAACAACTCCTGTGAAACAATCTGGAGAAGATCAGAAATCCTCAATAGATGAAAGCTGGGCAATGTGCACTCACCTGAGGAAGGTGGGAGCAATGCGGAGGACCACTGAACATCTCTCGTGGCGTGGCTGCCCGCTGTAGTACACATCCCGAATGACCCTGCTGTCAGATGTGACCACCGAGCCCGCTCTGGTGGTGGGCACACCCAGGAAGAACATGGCCTCACTGCACAGGAACTCTCTTATACTGGAGCGCAGGACCTTACGACCATCGGCTTGTCTGTGGAGGAGAAAGAGACAATACTCTGAACACATTGCACCATAATTCACAATCCACATCCGATTGTCAAAGTTAAGTCAAAACTATATGTCATTGCTGCGTCAAAAGTAACATAATCCTCCAAACGCAGGTGACAATGAAAGCAAATCCGTTACCTCGAATAGGGGGTTAGTCCAGCTCCTTTCACCTGAATCTCCCACCGGCCGCTCGGATTTTCCCGGAGGAGCACGGGATCTTGGCCAGGCGGCACCTTCACCTCCCCCAGGTAGCAGGCCGCCCCATCGCCCAATTGTCCGGCGAACTGGCCGAACTGATGGCCGCAGTAACAGTGAGCCGCAGTCTCGGATCCAGGTATAATGATGGATCCGCTGAGATACTCCGGCCCGAGGGGGTCGTTCACGACCTCCTGTCCGTTGAGCCCCAGCAGCGCCAGAGCTTCATGCGACACAGCCACGAACCGAGGTTTGGTCAGCGGCTGAGGCTTCACCAGAGAGAAACATGCTCCTTTCACCTGCCGCACCCCCGGCTCCTCCGACGAGTCCAGGGGGAGTTTCTTGAGGACGACGTTGTCAAAGTCGAGCCGTTCCAATGCGGAGCGACTCATTGCCAAACCCATATCGTCCATACCGACTGACCCGAGAAATCTGAGTACGGACACACGCGGGAGAAAGATGCGTGACGGTCCCAGCCGAGGTCCCAAATAAGCCATCCAAACTAGGCCATCTGCCTGTTAGACTTATCTGGCGCAGTTAGGCAGTCTTTAATCAGGCTTTCATAATACCACAAGCTACAGCGGATGTTTGCGAGACACGGCGTTGTGTTACACCATCAACTGTCCGACGGGAAACAAACACCAGAGCCCGAAATATGTAAACCGAAGCAGATTATTTAATAGATAAAAAGATATTCAAATATAGAGCATATATTCCCCTCATCATTTTACCACATATACAGTTTTATAATAAGGAAATAACAGGGCTATACAATTTTGAGTACTATATAGTTAACTTAAAATATTTTTATAACCCATAACTGAATCAAAAGACGAGAAAAACACATTTCTACAACAAATACAGGTATTCATACAGTCTTCTTGCGAGTTCTCAAACATACAGCAGATAGGATGTGAGATGGAGACAAACACAAAATATTTAAGTGTGTACCATGCAGAAAAAGAACAGTCTATAAATGACCTTAACTTTATCCCTTATGTATTCAAGGGAATTTATTAATCAACTGGAAGACAGGTTTTTATCTAACATAGCTGAAAGTAATGATATCTGGCACATGGTTTGATCAAGTTTTTGCGATTAAATAAAGACATATTAATTCGGTGGACCCTTTCAAAAAGTAAAGTGATTTGATTACCTTTTATCACCGTCACCCATAAATACAGCTACAGTAAATAATAGACTATACAAAACAGTACTGCACATAAATTCACTCAAGATATGGATTTCCTTGGAACTGATATTGACATAGCCGTATATCCATGCAATTATGTTCTTTAGACTCATGCACACAGACTCTCTACAATGGTTAGTGATAATCTTCAGCAGAAGAGGCAATCTGAGGGTCAAAGGCAGCAGTGATATCAAAGTAAGGCTTAATACCCCAATTCCTCCTGAACATTTCAGTTTAGTTGAGGGTAGGCATAATGACTCATAATCATCATCAAGTGGAAATCTCTAAACTAAGGGAGATAAAAGTAATTTCAATCTCACAATCTGATCCCGATTTTATTTCACAATCAGACTGGGAAATAACGATGCATATACAACCCCAATTCCAAAAAAGCTGGGATAATGTGTAAAATGTAAATAAAAACAAAATGCATTATTATAAATCTTTGCCATCTCAGGCTGATTAAAAAACAGACATGGTTCTGTCATGGAAATCAGCTGCGAGGGATCAGGAACACAGTTCACCGTTCCATCCAGAAATGCAGGTTAAAGCTCAATCATGCAAAGAAGAAGCCAGATGTGAACATGATCCAGAATCCCCGCCGCCTTCTCTGGCTTACAGACAATATCATCTACTAAAGTAGCATGGCTTTGTAGTGGAAGAGTCCAGGTTCTGTACTGGCCTGTCTGCAGTCCAGACCTTTACCATCTGAGAACATTTGGTGCATTGTGTGAAACACAAAAATATGACCCAGGACTGTTGAGCAGCTAGTATCCTTTATCAGAACAGAATGGAGCATTTGTCTCTCAAAGGTCCATCTACTGGTCTCTGAAGTTCCCCAGTGTTCACCAAATGTTAAAACAGGGGATGCTACACAGCGGTAAACATGGCCCCGTTCCAACTTTTATGAGACGAGTTGCCACTATCAAACTCAAGATGAGCTAAACTTTTTCATGAAATGGTAAAATGTCTTACTTTCAACATTTTATATGTTTTTTTTAGGGTCTATTGTGAATTAAATATTGGTTCATGACGTTTGCTGTTGGAGATTTCAGTCCAACTTTTTTCAAAGCTGGGTTGAATTATGAAAATCAACTGGTGTGCTGACTTTAAGGTGGCTCTTGTGTGATGCTACTCAGACATAATTTTCTCTACATAATGCAGGTATTTGAGTCAATTAAGAACTCTTACACAAAGATGGAGCCAGTTAAAACCTTTACGTTAGTTTGTATGCGTCATATTGGAGACAGAATCTAAAATACAAATTTCTAAAGTCTAAAATGGTTTTTCTGTGGCCTAAATAGGTCTCTGTATGAGAGCCGATAAGTTTGGTGGGGGGGGCTGTGATTTCATTTCAATGTAAACACAAACTAAATGTCCATCTGTATTACACTGTAGAGCCATTACTAAGTAATAGACAATAAAGTTAGCTTTTTTTTCCCTTGGACAGAGTATAAGTAAACAGTCTTTATAAAACAGGCCTCACATGTAATAATATAAGGTAAGAATGAAAGAAACTTGCACTGAGCATTTGCATGTGTAATATGACAAATACACACACATTGTTGCCATTCTGTGGAGTTTAACAGTACCGCTTATAGCTGCAATATGAGGCACTTTGCTGTTAACCCATTACGACCTGACGCAACATGTGTGCGCCTTCACCTTTCAAGTCTGATGTGATGTGTGCAAAACATCAACATTTCCTAGACACCAACATTTATATGTTTCTTTTAAATACTGAAGAGATATGAGGGTAATTACAAATAATTTACAATAAATGCAAAAGGGTTTTGCCTTTCAAATGGTTTTTATTTAATGTTTTTCAGTTTCTTAAGAGACTGAGAAATCAGATGTTTTAGTGAACAGCTTGAAGTTTTCCAGGAAACGCTCAGCTTTTTAGAAGGCTTTAGAAAATGAAGCCTTTGGCCATAATGGGTTAAATTAGAAGGACAAAGAAATCAATTAAGCTGCTTAGACTAATCCTGCATGTGAGTTTGTAGCAAGCAAACATTTTAGCCCGTCAATATATCAAGAACTAAGAGCATGGTGGTCAACCTTCCATTCCAGATATTTGTATGTGTACCTTACACCACGAGTCACTCTATGTATTTACTTAAATAATAAAATTTGTACATAGTTGACAAACCTTATATGCAACTTTTTTTTTCCTTCTCTCACTTCCACAGGCTGCATGTATGAAACAAGACTAACCGTCTCTAATAAAGTGCTGGACTTGATATGGGCCAATTTCCAACAATCTAGTTGGTACCAAAAAGTAGAAAGGACTTGGGGAAACAGCCTCTAAGAAATTAGCTCCATTATTCATGGACAGGTGACTGAAGATCATTCCAATGGTTATCAAATGAAAACTGTGGGAGTCATTCATTGGAATGATGGAGAAAATATAAATTTGATAAGAGGAAAGTTTTCTATAGTCTGTAACTCTTACAAAATGTAGGATTTGAACAGAATAAACAAAAGTACTGTCATGGTTTCTTTGGCAGTACAGCCCTCGCTGTGTCTACACAGACATCAATACGAGGTGAGGGGCTCTTAACCCCCATGAGGTCCTTGTTAGTTTAAAGTTTGGGCTGGCGAACCCATTCCTCCAGCCTCACCTCTAGTTCTTAAGGCCATTGGTGATAGATGCATTGTTTCAATAGATCAAAGGTCAGAGGTGGCTTAGAGCAGGCCAGCAAGGTCAAGCAGAGGGCGGCCGCAGTGTCTCCAGTAATGACTGGACTGCAGGTAAAGACAGCAGGGCTCTACCTAAACTTCCTCCAGCACGGTAGCAGGCATATCCAAACATTCCCATCATGACGCCCTTTATGACAGTGCGCAACGTCCAGCTGAAACGTGAGGGGGGTGCAACTCTGAGAAGGACACAGACAGTTAGTGCAGCAGTGATATTGTTAATTCACTTACAGGACATTTACCAAATATCCATTGTTCATAGTGTCCAAACAATATGTCAAACATACCTCATGATTTCCTCTATGTTGAGCTCCTTCTCCCAGTTTCGTTCAATGCCAGGGACATGACCCATTCCTACAACTCCCACCACCACAGCAGGCACTTCTGCAGAATGAACATCAAATATTCTGTGAACTATACAGTCTACAACCTCACATTCTCCATGTGTATATCACTCACAAAGCCAAAGGTTATTTATTGTGGGACAGAGAAACACCTTGATTTAACAAAGTCTAAAAAAATAGAATACAAAAATAATAAATAGAGGCAACAGAGTGACAATACACTCCACTGTTTCTGTATAACAAAGTGACAAATGTTGCAATAAACATGACTAAGCATTTTCATTCAAACCACATTGTCATTACTATTCAGTCGATTACACGGCAATTAAGCAACATACTTGATGACACCTATCAGCAAAATCTCAAAATTATGTAAACAATAAAATACAGTTTAAAGCTGCAGTCTGCAGGATTTGTTGTTGTCATACGTAAAGTCCTAATTTTTGGCATTTTAAGAGTTTACATGATCTATCAGAACGCTTGAAGTTGAAAACGGTGACCTCCGTAGTCGCAAAATGCAAGAAATGCTTATTTTTTAACCGAAAAATAAAAAGTTATTCAACTTCCTGTCCCGCCCCATCAAAACACATGAGAACTCGTGCACGTCTATGTGCACGCCAGATGCGCGTACACGACTCCTCATTCATCAACTCACCTGTCATTTGCGATCATGGAAGACACAGTAAGTAGACTAGCCCGTAATGAAGTTCAATAGTCTAGATAAATAAGCGTGGGGACGAGCCTACCTTGTATCGCGCGTGCACAATCGGTGATTGACAGGCAGCAGAGCCCAGCTCGTAACCTGATTGGTTACCTTTTACCGGTCCGGTCTGCAATTTTGTAAACAAACTTGCTGGCTTTGGAGGGACCTAGCGGGACATATAGGGGACCTAGAGAACTCATTTTTTTTTGTATTGGGGTATTTAATGTACTTCTTTCAGAATCCCCGGACAGTTCCAGGCATTATGCTTGAAAAAGAGTTGCAGACTGCAGCTTTAATACCAAATTCTAACAAGCAATGTACATTTAAAACCACAAATCGAGTGGACAATATAGTACATGATGATATTTACAATATACTGTGTGCATGAATGAAGATGAGCCCATAAACATAATATGCAAATATGTAAAATTGCAAAGACAGGGGGAAACATCTATATGATGAAATCAGAACAATGCTATATATGCAACTACTTGCTTGTTGAGCATTGTAATACATACTCTGGGCATTAGAGGGGGCCTCCACACAGCATGTAGCCTGGCGGAGCGTGTGCGTGAGGTAGATGTCTCGTTCAGCTACAATGGTTTGGTGGAGAGCAGGAAACTCGCCAATCATCTCTGACATGGTTTGTTCCAGCAAGTCCTTCTGTTTGCACTTCTCTACGTCCTCTTTACTAAAATAGGACACATTTTATCAATGCCAACTAGAGGTCACAGAGTGGAGGAGAAATTTCTATTTACTGTAGATTCTGATTAAGTCTAAATCTACCTAAGCTACCAAAATCTCTCCAAGTTTTACTGCCCTAAAACACAAATTTGTTAGAATACAAGGTTTCAGTCACGAAAATTAGCCTGTAGGCTTAAAATGACTTTTTTTAGGCTGTACAAGTCAAGAGTGGTCTGTGAAACTGGCTTCAACAAATGCTATCAAGCATGTTAAAAGCAAAATGTTTTGTACTGCCGTCATGATTTCTACAAATTTGACAGTCATTTGGTATCTTAGATTGACATTTTAACTTCTTTCTAATAACTTTGCCTCTGTCGACAATTTCTTGTAATGTAACAATTCCATTCAGTTACAGTCAAAAACACCTCCCACTCAAGTGAATGTTTTTAAAAACATTTATCCTTGAAATTTTTTAAGTTTTTGTGTTGGCTAGAGACAAAGAGCATAAAAGTGTGACATCACAGTTGAAAATAAAATAAATCATTTCTCTTTCTCAGTGCCAAATATTTCTTACTCCAGGAGACTCCTGTATCAGTGATAAAAGCAAATTTGGATGGTTCGTACCTGATTGGATCTGACAAAAAGCAAAGACCCCAGGCTAGACGGGCCTTCTGCCACAGACTGAGAGCAGCTATGGCCCTTTTGAACGTCACTGGGATTGGTCTGTCACCAAGCTGAAATTTACAAAATGGCACTCGTCCAGCCTGTGTTTAAGAAGAAATACTTAAAGGTTAAAAAAGGAATCAATTAAATAAAACAACAGAGACAATGAGAGAAGCACAACAAATGAAATGAGAGTCCTTGTTCTTGCTTTTCATTGAACGAGTTACCTCTTTGAAGGCTTCCCTAAACTCTCCTCCAGGTGCCATTCCTAGTTGCTCTGTGATGTGAGCTGAAACTTTGAGCAGGAGAATCTGCATCAGGCCAGACATCAGCCCATTCTGACAAAAAGAAGGGATGAACAGAAGATCCTCAGTGGTAATTCGTTGCATGCCCATGCAAAACCACTGAATGTTGCATTTGAGCTGTAAAATCTCATTCCAAAACTAACAGAGCCAAACCCAACAGAAAAACCAAACTTGGAGCTCTTTAAGCAGCTTGTAATGTTTTCTGTCTTGAGGAAAACCAGAGCAAGGTCGACACTGGTCTTATCCCTTTCTTTGTGGGAGGTGTTCTAGCCAAACAATGTGGTTTATTTTGTGGGGGGGAAATCAGCAACTTCAATACATAGCAGTGATACGCACACATTAAAACATATTCACTTCATACACAAGTGCATTCTCTGGTAATAAAATCATCACACCTCTACATCTTCACATAGCAAAACGCAGTTTCCTGCTGTGTAAACGTCCAAAAGATCAGATTTCTAATCTTTAAATTTAAGAATACAGTTTTTTTCCCAGCAGTAAGAAGTTCTTAAAAACTGCATAGATTTTAGCTGCGCTTATCTAAGATTAAACAAAGGATGCCTCTTGGATGGAAGGTGAAATGTCATTATCTACCACAAAGTCTAGCTGCTGTTGACTCGTCCTTTTTGTACGAGTTCTCAAATGTCTATAAACTTAAACTGAATTGAAAACCAATAAAACAAAATGTGTTGGTGCAGAATAGACACAAAGCCCTTTGGTTGCAGCTAAACCAGCTTCCGCATCATACTTCAATGGTATTTACTTCTCCATCACCAGTGGCTCCATCCTGCAATCCTCTTTACAGTAAAATACCACAACACCAATACTGCCTTATTCAGATTATGGTGTCTCCTTCCATTGTGACCCTTTCCACTCACCCTCCTCTCTCTTCCCCCCTTCTTTCCCTACTTCAATAGCCCTCGCTGTTTTTCAGACCACAACCATCATTACGTTCCTAACTTCTGAAAGCCTGACCTGTTTGATGGCTTGCTGAACTTTGTCCAGATTGATGTCTTTTGCTTCCCTCAGCAGCGTATTCTCGTCCATCCTCAACATTGACACTCTATACTGGCACAGCTCCACCACCACCACGTCAGGCTGTACAGCGCGGATCGTCTGCATGAGGGAGACAAAGGACAGGTACGAGAGATAAGACATAGACACAGACACAGAGTAAAAGAGTATTGCAGTGCAAGTAGGAAATAAATGACAAATGTGAATCTAGGCAAAAAGTAAAGAAAAAATAAATCAATGTGGAGCAAAGAGGACAGGATTATGGTGAAAAAAACAAACAAACAAACAAAAAAAAAAAAAACTTGTGTCACTCTAATTATCATTTATTAAGGTGGCACTGGCTCACCGTGGCTACATCCTTTTTGCTGCTGTCACTGAAATGGGCAGTGCCCACCAGGTACAGGAGACTGCCATCAGAGGCAGTGAGACAGGTCACCGTCTCTGGGAGCTCAGGAGAGGACTGGCGGCGCTGCGTTCGCAACTGCCAAAGCATCTCCACTGCTTCTCCGTCCGCTAGGAAGAGAGAGCAGAGAAAGTATTTAAAACAAGACAAAGCGAAGCATCAAAACAAAAATGGAATACAGATCATCAACAATTTTAATGTAGATCGTTTCACTTTCACAGACATTGGAGGCTGACATTTGAGTAAAGGCACAGAGTTACAACATTTTGTATTTCACCATACAGTTTTACTAATAATACAAGATAAATTAAAGGTCTGCAGCATCAAATAACAGACTTGTGCACTATTCAGTCTCAAAAAAAAAAAAAAAAGATCATAAAACAAAGCACAACAAAGCATTATACAGCATACAGTCAAGTATTTTGAAAATATATTACAACATGCCTAAAATACAACTTAGACACTCAAAGATAAACAACAGCTTACCAAGCCCTGGAGGTATACATGGCAGTTCCTCTTCAGAAGGATCTGCTGCTGGCCCAACTGACTCCTCCTGACAAACATGAAAACAACAAACACCTAAGACTTGTTTACCTCTGAACAAGATTAAGAAATAATTCCTGTCAACGTCTCGCAATCTTGGGAAAGATGGGGTAATAGAACTTGTGATTGAGAAATAACTTAAGCAGGTTAGCAAGAAAGCTGCAGACTGCATCCCTCTAAAAAAAAAAAAAAAAAGCACAATCTGTCTTTGTTCTCACCTCTGAATTGTTGTCTTGGTCCATGTTTGAAGAACTGAAAGCTGTGTGCGACAGAGAGCAGAGTGAGGACTGGCTCACACCGGGCAGCCAAGTGTACACACCGAGTAGTGAGGCGTTCCCTGACAGCTAGACACTCAATGACTGCTGACGTTGCTTTATGTGTAACACTAACAGCTGCTGAACTACCTAAACGTAGCTTTTAGTTAAAACGTGGTAAAATTATTGTTGAAAGAAGAGACTGTTTTTATATCAGAAAAAAATAAAACGGATAGCATTATCTTTGATGAAACTACAGCTTTGCGTGTAAAGGTTAGTAAGTATGAAAGCTGAGAAAGAAGTAACTTAGTCGAAGGAAGGTGTAAAAAAAGAAAAAAAAATTAAATAAAAAAAAATGTTAAACGTTATGTCCAGCAGTGACACATGTTAAAAATGTAGTCAACGAGGACTCCATGGTTTAGCTAGCCCCGATGGACACTGTAACAGCTAACTCAGGCTACTATTAGCTAGCAAGTTCGACAGGAATTTAGTAAAATTATTCACAATGAAATTAAATAATTTCATCATACGTGTAACCATTCTCTAATACAACATACCAAGTAACAAAAGGTGATAGTTGTCTAAAGACAAATATCTTGTACTTACAAAGCCAGCCCGTCTGTCAGACTGCTCCCCGGTAGTACAGCAACGAATTGCTCGGTTGAAACTGACAGCAGCGGTGCATTCTGGTACATGTAGTTATTTATTGCCAGGGCACTCACATTAAGTTTTATAAAGAAAATGTTTTTATTTAGCTTTCATTGTAACATTTCACAGATTACAATCAAAGTTTGGACTTCGTGTGTCGGAGGTTTATCTCTGCAACAGCCTCAATGTGAAAATCAACACAGTAACTGAGTTTTAAGCAGAGCTATGTTACTGCATGCTCTCACACTCACTAGTGCTACTAGTCATAAAGTGCTTGTGGATGCATTTAGTGTGCTTGAGTAGTCTAACAAGGGGATTTTGAGGCAGCCTTAACAGATATATTATTTGCAACAGTAAGGAGGCTGAAGTGGAGAAATGTTATTTCCCATTGTAAGCAATGATATATGTTTCCTTTAATGCCCAGAAGAAAAGATTAGATCTGAGATTAAAATGCATAGGCCGGTACATATATTGTATTTAGGCCTTTAACAACAGTGTTAATATTTTCTATAGTGGATGTCATGTTGATGTGTTGATAAGTACAAACAGTTCCTTTTACTGAAGTTCCTGTAATCATATATGTAGCTGCAAAATTGCATATGGAGAGGTTGTGGTAGGCACCTACCCCCTTGTTCACTCATTTCCTGTGAAAAAAAGGCTATCATACCTTACAGCATATATGCTTGGTTTTCCTGCAAATATGTTACCAACTATTGTAACTACAAATTCTTTCAAAATTATATTTACAGAAAGAAATGTAGATTTTGTCAGACCAGCAGATGATCAGAAAGCTTAATCACTTTGTAACTGACCCTTGAGTGAGGAACAATTCAACATCTACCTATCTATTCGTTCATCTCAATTTACACCACTTCCACAAGAAGCCAGAAGAAAATAAAAAATTATTTATCTGAGTCCAGCCTTTTTCATCATAAGTAATAAGAACACATTTGCATTTCCTTGATTTCAACAGATAATCTGTCTTATTAGATATATCTGAAAGTTCATCTGAGCAGTGTTGCAGTTCCACGTTGTCTAACAATTGTGAGATGTGTAATTTACTAATATTAATTAAGTGCACATAGAGTAAAGATGTAGTGGTGAAATGGTAACTATAAGCATTAAACGTGATATATTTTAAACACTCCACAAACACTGAGTCATATACAGTGTGTATACATGTGTAGCAAATTGTGAAGTATAATGCTCTAAGCGCATACATTATTGCCACAAATATATTGGGATCTTTTGCATATCGCTTGTGCAGATCTCAACAACTGTATTGCGTAAGCTACCTTTCTACTTGGCTATCGGGATAAAGGGACAAAGCGCAATCATATGTTTAAAATACATTTTGTTTGAAGTCACAATGCAGTCCTCTTTGCAAATAAGCATTTTTAGGCTGGTTGACTTTTTTTTCTGTATTAGAAAGCTCGTTCATTTTTCTTTTTTATGCCTTTTCATTGTAGCTGTTTGACCCTGCACTGTAGCACCCTGTTGAATGATATCGCTGCTGGTTTCATTGGTGGGTGATCAGCTGAACACAGTCATCCTGAGACATAATTTTGACATCGTTTCCGACGGTAACACATTGGTCAACACCAGCAAATACATACATTCTACATACATTCTTCTTTCTGCTGTGAAAGTTTTTTTTTTCTTTTTCTTTTTACAACTACATGTTTTCTGCTATTTTCTTTTTGTCCCAGTTCAACTTGTCAGTAAGCCCGATCTAGAAGTATGTGACTTAAAGAGAAGAAAAAGTGGCTGTTGGTGGAATGTGATGGACATCGTGGTGATGATTGTGATGTGCAGTGCAGAAGGGAATCACACTTCATCTTCAACATTCTCCTGCAGCAATGAGCTCCCCAGGTCTCTCTGCTAGCCTGTCCCTTCTGTTTTCTTCATCCTCTTCTTCCTCAAAGAGAGTGTGATGTATGCTCAGCAGTTGGTGTGTTGGAGCCCTGGTTAGTAGTGGAGGTTGTGACTCCAGTTTCTCCGTTTTGGCAAGAGGCTCTGGTTGTGGAGGCGAGGGCTTGGGACTGAGTGGGTCCTCACTGGAGGGAGGGTTTGGACTCACTCCATTTACGTATGTGGTGGTGGGCAGAGTCACTGTATTAAAGGCTGTGTTGGTCGGTTCGGGAGAGCAAATCTTAGTTTCTGAAAATACAAGTGTGGAGTAGTGGAGAGACATAAAAAGTCAAAATCTAACATGTAGAAAATAATGGGAAATAGAGTCTGCTGAAGGTGATTAGCCACCACAGAAGGCATCATGAGGAATATTTCTTAAACAAGTAGGTAAACATGAACACTACCTGCACCCACAGAGCAAAAATACACAATGAAAGGCACAGCTAAAATAAGTGGGATGCTTTGTGAAGAGCAAACTAATAAGGCTTACCTGTAATTGCACCAGACACATGAACAATGGTGTGTGTGCCTTCTAGATAAACTGCATCCATGTTGTGCTCTGAGGGTAGGGGTTCTATGGTTGTGGCCTCCACTTTAGGTTTACGAATTGTCAGCATATACGGGTGAACATCCAGGGAGAAGTTACGTGCGTGCTTCTTCTCGATTCCACCGATGTCTGCAATTAAAAATGAAAAGTCTGATTTCAAAACAGGTAGGATGTTACAGCAATGTTGATCATATTTGCAAGTGGATTTAAAGCTTCCTCTACTGATTTTCCGCTCATAGAGTTGGAAAAATGTCCGAATCTTTTTCAGCTAATTGCTCCATTATTTTCACAAACAAAGTGCTAAATGTGTTTGCCGTATTATGTTGCTTAGGTAAAGTGTAACGAGTTTATTAAGGTTATTATATGCTGCAAGTGGAAAAAATACTGTTGAAAGAAGATTTAAAAGAAGGTGTGTGTGTGTGAGGGGGTACTCTTTCCCAAAGAAAAACTGCTCCTCTGTAATTCAGGCTTTTGTTCCCTCAATTATCAACATCGGCATGTTACAGATTCACATGCTAGTTTGGCACACTTCAAGCAAAGAATGAGCAGATGCCTTGCACTCCATCATTCTTGACCAATCTTGGTGGTTGTTGGGGGGGGCTATATTGGCCCCTTCTGTGTCCACATGGCTGCATATTAAAAAGTGTGACTCATTTTGGGAGAACTGGAGAAAACAAATGAGAAAAGACTGAGTGTTGCATGTTAGGTTTTCTCTTCCCTCTGTCCAAAAACATGCATGTTAGGTTAATTGGTAACTCTAAATTGTCTCTAGGAGTGAGTATGACCGTGCATGGTTGTGTGCCTCAGTTGTCTTTGTGTGGCCCTGTGATGGACTGTCGACTCGTGTGTACCACACCTGTCGCCCCAGCCTGGAGTTGGCTCCAGCCTACCAGAGACCCTGAATGGGATTAAGTGGGTATAGAAAATTAGTGGATGGATAGATGGATGTTAGATTTTCTTTCTTTTGTCATTGCTGCCTCCCCTTATGCACTTGCATGAAAAGCCATTAAGAAAAAGAAAAACGCTGATAGAGTCTGATAATGCAGATGGTGCTTTACACAAAGAAAATGCAAAAGATAAGAGACAAACATTCTGCAAAGTTCCAGAAGTGCCTGACAGCCAGTTATTGGGTGGATGTATAAGAGGCCGTAAAGACACAAGGGACATTTTAGACTGATACAGACATTAGGTGCTGCAGAAATGTCAAATAAAGTAGAAAATTTAAAAAAAAGGTATTTTACCCAAATAATCATGTAAATCCTTTCTTGTAGACCCCTTAAGATAAAACCATGTGCTTCTATCCATCTATCTTCTATCGCTTGTCCTGGACTGAGTAAAGGTGGCGAGGAGCCACCTCCTCCAGCTTTTCCACAGGGACATAAAGGTGTTTGCAAGACAGTCAGAAGATATACCTGGGGCTACCCTTAGACCTCCTCCCAGACTGGGAGACTGGGAGTCCCAGAAGGACATATCCCAAACAACTTCTCTAGTAGTCATCCAGAAGGCCTACTAATCACATTTCTGAATCCTTTCGATATGGAGGAGCAGCGACTCTACTCTGATTCCCCCCTGGATGACCAAGCTCGTCATCCTATCCCTACAGATAAGTATAGTGACTCTTCAGAGTAGGCTTATTTCTACTCATTAGACTTATTTATCACTAAACAGGTATGATATGAGCTCTCTAAATTGTCTGTCATAAGGTAGGCTGAAAAATTTGAGGTGATCCATTAATCCTATTCCCCTTTCACATGTAATTTTATTCATTATAATTTGAAAGCATTTAGAGGCCGCTTTAAAGATATCTTTATTTCCATAACACACTGTGTAGTCAGGGTTCTGCATACCTTTTGGTGAAGAATGTTGTGTGCTCTTGTTATCCAGAAGTGGTGCTATGAAGTTGTCTGCCACTGTTTTGCGTCTGAGTTGTTTGGGTTTTTCAGGCTTGGTGTTATTTTCCAAACGTGAGAGGGCAGGTGGTTCCTTTGAGTTGGACAGAGGACAAAACATATTTATTATATCATGTTATATCATGGCTTAAACCACAGTTCAAGTGGATATAAGCAACAGTTAAAGCTGCATTCAAACTCAACATATTTTGAAAGTCTCAAGTGAGAGTTCTTTCCTCTCCCACTTGGGACGAAGAGGGTCTCATCAAGAATTTCTTTGCTGGAAGAACATTAATTAGTATTCTCCATTTAAGAAGTTCTTGTTGTATTATGGTCAGTTTTGGTTTTACCCTCTGCTCTCAGTGATGTTGAATTAATCCTGGATTACAACAGGAAATGCAGAAATTGTTCTCAGGCAGCTGCCTTACCTTGAATGGCTGAGGAAGAGGGTTTGACGATGTAATCCATTTAATCTTCTTCCGGGGCCGTTTGATGACCAGCGGCTCCCCTCCCATCTCTCCCAACCTGAGATCAGAAGGATCCATGTTGGGATCGAGTGTCTGTATCCCAGAATCCCTCACAGTGGGTGTAGCATCATGGTTGGACTGTGCAAGTGCAGCCAATAGCTGCCTCACCACGTTGTCATACATAAGGTCACTCTCATTGGTAATGAAGTCCAGTCGGTTTAGCGATTTGATGTGGTCCCTATTCTCATTGCAGAACATGGCCAGGATGTTGATGTCACAAAACGGAGACTTTTGCCAGCGTCGCCGTGTTTTAATTCCAACTTTATGCAGTTTGTCAAACACAAAGTTGGACTTGCGCACCACAAATAAGTGCAGCAAATTAAGCAGAATTATGAAGTTCATCGTGCAGAGCAGCGCTATATCCACCACTGCCATGATACGCTGCAACTGCACAGCAGGCAGCTTACAGTTGACCCTGAGCTTCAGCTCTGAGTAGCTGCTGATGTCAGGAGGCTCACCAAGTGCACATGTAAATTCATTCTGCCTTTGATGGTAATAGTAAGCGCTCAGGTAGGAAATGGGGATGGAGCTGAGGCAGATAATAGCCAGGTGGCGTGCCAGGTAAATCTTTGCCAAAAAGTTACTTTGGCCTCGTCTCTCCAAATATTTCTCAAACAGATTCTGCTCAGGGCTCTTCTCCTTCTCTGCATTCTCTATGATCTCCCTCCTCTCCTGCTCAGTTATGCCAGGTCCTTTGGACTGAATCTGCTTCTCGATCTTTGGAGCTCGTCCCTCGGCAGCTCGATGGTAGCAGTTATCAATCTCCTGAAGTAGGAAATTGAGCTCTGAAGTGAGCCGCGTAGAGGCAAGGAACTCCCAGCCCAAAGCTGGAATGTACATGATTCCAGCAAAGGCCAACAGGGCGTAGGGCAGAAACTTGTGTTCAAACAGTGAAGGCCAAAGATGAAACTCTACACCAGGAATAGCATCACGAAGCTCTGTCCAGCAGTAGCCTCTCGCATACAGTGCCTGGTCTCGGGTGAAGTTGTGTGGTGTGTAACAGTATATGGATTCCTCTGAGGAAAGCACAGAAAGAAATATTTAGGTAAAACTTTTCTTAAATAATATCTCAAAATGTAATTCTGTTAGCTGAAAGAAGAACGCTACAGAAATATCTTGGCTCTTATTTTCACTCCTCTCCTGTCAGTTACAATTTTATGCGCTCTTATTTTGTTGACAAAATTTGTCCAAAACTTGAGTAAATTATACGCGAGAGGTCAGAAAGACAGATGCTCATGATAACATTAGTTTATCAATTAACACCACTTATTTGAATCAAGAGAAGAAGTCCACTTACTATTCAAGCTCTTAGCCTGGACCTGGATGACTGAGAACCAACTTTCTGTCTCATCTCTGAGTTTTGTACCTTGGAGCACCTTTTAGAATAATCCATCCAGAATGATGTATGTCACTAACCAAAGTCATAGTACTTTCTGAAAGGATAATCACCTGCTAAGCTTTGATAAAGGAGGTTAGAACATTTGTTCTTGCCAAACTTGGTCTCTGCGCTTCACTGTCAACCATGTGCAAGTAATTCCTGCAGCGAGTGTATTATTTTTGTGTTACTGGACGTAAGAAGAATGTATGCAATGGCAATACTTATTACAATGGCATTAGGGGAAATCATTCTGCTGATTTGTCTAAAAACAAATGTAAAACTGTCTGAACACCGAAATTATTTTGCTGCTCAAGTTAAACTCTGAGTCCCGGTTGGTTAAACTCTGCAGCAGAGATCCTGACTCAGCAATGAGCTAATGTTCCTACAAAACATTGCTTCCCCTCTGCTTTTTGGCAAACTCCTACTTCATGCCTCCCTCCAGCAATCCATTCCATTCCTCTCATCTAAAGCCCATTTCCTTAATATCTAGCACTTCTTATTCTTTCATCTCTATCTTTCTGCTCCCCACACACACTCACTGCTGCTCCGTCCTTTATGCCTTATTTTCTTCTTGAAATCACTCTTATTCCTGTCTTTCTAAGATGTCATAAAACCACTTCTTAGGGCTACCAGAAGTGTGTGCTGTTTTGTAGCTGTCAAAGAAACAAAAGGCAGGTGTGCATGTAAACTCTGATGCTCTTTTGCTCAACTCTGTCAGAAACTCTTTCGTCTTATGAGGCAAACGGCTGTTGGATTGTCTTGACACAGAACGCCCTCTTGTGGCTGAGCATCTCACCTGCAAAGTTTCTTGTGAAGACAAGGGTGACCAGCAGGATGGGGATGATGACCGTCCCTATAGTAACGACACGATCAAAGGGCAGCTCCAGTTTTAGCTGCACCATGAGGCTAGCCAGTGCCCCGCCTCTCTCATCCTGAGAGGAGCCCGGCAGGATAAGCTCCTTCAGCTTCTCGCCTGCGAGTAGCGCCGTGGCCATGTCCAGATTTTGATCGAGGATGTTCTGCATGCGGAACAAGAAGCAGGCACCCTACAGCCCTCCTCTGCAATAGAGGTGAGACTGGAAGCTCCTTGCTGTAGTTAGGTACTTGTAAAAACAATGTGATGCACACATACAGGCAGGAATGTGTGGCCAGCTTATGTGGGAAAGTGGTGAGGTCATATTGTGAGGTCTTTGTTCTTTAGAGCTCAGACTGTCCTGCAGTTACATGCAACTCAACTCTTAAAGAAGAGTTAACATAATGTTTAGAAGCACACCTCTCCCTCTGGCTTGCCCGTGTGCATCTGTGTGTTTTGCCCCGTCTCTTCAGTGTTCAGAGTTTGGCTTCAGTCCACACACTCTTTGTGTGGCAGGTTGATGAATGAGCTGAGTTTAGGAGTCGTTCCTGTGCTCCCCAGGGAAAGTGATTGAGGATTTGTTACATGGGCTTTGGAAGGAAGAAGCTCTGACCAATCCTTTCCTGAAAGACAGATAACCAGTTACTAGTAGCATTTTGTGCATTTTCACAAATGTACTGCACCCTGAGGTGAGAGATGTTCTTCCTTGGAACATACAGTAGATAAGTACTGAGTCAAAAGAACTGTAGCTTAAATTTATTTTGTGTAATATCTCACACAAGAAAACTCTCTGTTCCTACCATTATCCTCCAGAATACAGTCATGTGGCTGAAAATAACTAATCCTCACCCTCTGACCAGTGAAGTGTGTGTTCTGCCCTTGCCTTGTTTTTACTCTGGGGACTACGCTAACCTAAAACAGATTAAATAGCAGAACTTACACTGAGACACATTAACAACCTAATTTTTTCGGATGCTGACTCCTAATTCATCCTCTGCCCCACATTGGACAGCTAGTGCTAATGATCCCTGTAGGAGATCGTGTTCACACAAAGATGTCAGGTGACCCCAAACACTTCTCGCATCACTGTGTTGTTGTATGCATCTGTAAGTGTGTGCACATATGCATTCAAATAAGAATGCATTATGCATTTACAGAGCTGAAATTGTGCAGCATCTGCTGCATGATCCTCTCACGGAGGTTATGTGAATGTCCTTGATGGGAGTTTCAATATCACCCCTTACCATCAACAATCCTCATTCTCTCTCCACCGCTTCCTTTTTTTCCGTTTTCACTCCATTACTACTTCTGCCCTCCTCTCACTTTCCTCTCATTACACCAAACCGCTCATCAATTAAATCCTTAAAAGCCAAGCCCCCTGTTTCAGGGCTGGAACATATCCTTAATATCTTAGAGAGGGGGATCTTAAGACTGCAGTTTTATGAGTGCAGGGGCCAATTAGTGTCCTCTAGTCAGCTTTAAAGCACAAATGGTGAGAGGGATCATTAGGAGAGGATTTCTTAGGAGCATTTTCAGAGAGCATCATTCAGTGTTAATGCTGACATGCAATTGTAGGTGTTCTGTTGTATCTGAAAAAGAGAACAAGATGTCCCTCTTGGCATTGCACACACATTTCACTCTTTCCTGCACATACTGTGTGATAACAGTCAACTTTACTTAACTAAACCTTCAAAGACTGTCTCAAGGAAGATATGAGGTGAGGTGAAGTTTGCATAATTTAGATTTAAAGGAGCAACACCACATTTTAGAAGCTGAGTTAGTGGCTGCACTGCTGTCTGAGAGCCATTGGCACTGCTCCAGCCCGACAGATTATGCCCCTCAGTTGGGAGATGAGACCAGTGTTTACACAGGGAACCCCACATTCCTTGGCTACCACAACATCCCGCTCTACAGTGGCCAGTGAAGACAGCCACAAAGATTAAGAGTCAGGCTTTAGGACTAAAGCTGAGGGAGATGAGCTTCATTCATAATGAATTCCTTCATTCATTATTAATTAGATGATGGCTAAACAGGGAAGAGAACTTTCAAGATGACTATGCTACTTTTTTTCTGACACTGGGGAAACAAATCTGATCAGGTTGCCTAACTATGGCACTCCAATGATAGATGGAAGGAAATAATACACAGGCAATAGGGGGAAAAAAAAAAAAAAAAACAGAAACTATCCTCACTGCTTTCCCACTTCTGATTGCCAGCGAATCCCTACAAGAAACAAACAAGTGACATTTCATTAAAAGATCATCATGTCCTAGTTAGAGCTGGCTGGGCTTCTCCCTGCTGTCTCCAAACAGGTCCATGAGACCGGGGTACGGGGAGAATCGCGACCACGATGACAACCATTCAGCTGAGACATTACAATGCAGTGATTTGCAGCTGCCTGTAGATGACGAACTGTTTCAGCACCTGAGCGGCGGATAGCTCCCGAACAGCCGGTCGGGGATGAGCTTCTGAACATCAAGTGTATCGATTCAATGTGTGGGTTACAAACCGAGTGTGTGCTTCTCTGAGTCTGGTTGAGAAAACAGGACTCTCAGTACCTGCATCGATTTTTTTTTTACCTGTCCACACTTACCCCGACCAACGCCGCAATTGCTCTACTGGTGCGAACAACGGTGCCTAGTGGGATAATAATCATAAAACACTCACCATGTCTCGTTGCTTCTCCCGGCACGATAAGAGTTAATCTGCAGTGCGGGAGAGCAGCTACAGCATGTATCCGAGCTCACCGGTTTGTTCCGCCTCTCCCCCTCAGCTTCTCTTCCTCAGTGCCTCCAACCCTCCCCTCTCCCCTCCCTGTTCATCCTCTTCCTCAGAAACAAGAGAAGAAACAACAAATTAGGATTCTGCTGCTCATCACTTAAACTGTCTTTGAGCCGAACTGAACGCGCAGTGGTTTGTTGACTGAAAAATATATTATGTTGCAGCCTGTAACTAGATTTTTCCCTATTTATATGATAATTATTAGGGGTTTGTATTGAAATAAAACCAGCCTTTTCTAATGATTAGTGTCTGGATTCCGACATAATCGCTGATAAAACAACATAATTAGGCTCGTTTTCAGATATTACAGGCTACTTTTACTATCACAATTGGCTTCTTAAGGACTGCAAGACTCAGCCATACAGACCGGCTTCTGTGTAAACCTTCCGTTCTTTCGGCGTACAACCAAACTGCGAGGCGCTGACAGCGTTTTCTTGCCTATTCATAGGTTTATCCAACATGCCCATCATCTGAGAGAGTGGGACTGGCCACAGACACACGCAAACAACGAATGGAAAAGATGTCTGTCATTCACACTCGCTGGGTGTGGCGAGTATCTCATCCTGACTCTTTTTTTGTTCTTTTTCTCGTGGACCATCCAACACATTAAGCCGTTTAAAGGTAGTTCAAAAGCTTATTTTGGAGAAGCTATTATCTAATTGCACCGGGTAACCTGTGATAGTCGCATATGTAAGTGTCATCATGAGTTAGACCAACAGGAAGGACAACTTGCGCCCCTGATGCTTGCCAGCAAGACTAAAAAGCAACTCGTTTTTTTCCGGTTCTCGCCGGTTAAGGAAGCGTCCAACAGGACGTACTTCTTCATCAAAGTCTCTCTTCCTCCCACCTGCCTGATCTTTAAGTCCAACCTGTGATACAACTTCCTGTCATGGTGGTTTGAAATAGGCTAAATGGCAATATCAATTAAATATATATATATATTTTTATTGTAGACCTTACTTGAGGAGAATATATTAGTTTTGGCAGATCAAACTGACTAAGAGGGTATGGAAGTATATGCCAAAAAGTGACTGGCAAAAATTTGAGCACCCCTGTTCAAAGTTTCTGCTAATCTTAATAATCAAGAAGAGAGATGGACTTATTTCAAAAACCAGAAATTAACTATTCAAGCAAGATGTGTGTGTTACTTTTATTATATCTGTACAATTTTAGATTGTAAACAAAGAGGAAAGCAGCTCTTACATAACTTTATCCAGATCTCATTCCCTACTTACCTCATAAGGGCTTTGGCATTTTCACAGTCATCTGCCGGAAAGAACAAATAAGGCTAAATTGAAAACTTTGGGTTTTTAGAAATCTGATAATTGAAATAATTGATTCCCACATGACTGCTGGGATAGGCTCCAGCACCCCCGCGACCCGACTGATGGATTCAGCGGGTATAGAAAATGGATGGATAGATGGATGATTCCCACATAGCAGGAAGCAACTGTAAGAAGATACCAAAGCTTTTTCGTTGAGCTGTTTCCTCAGATTGTAACATAATAAAGAAATGGTAGTTAACAGGGAATGTGAAGGTCAAGCTTTGGCCAGGATAAGCACAAAAAACTCTCTTGAGGGGTTTGATAGAAAGGCTGGTTGAAACTAGTGTTCTACTACAACAGGCCTTAATGAAGATTTAGCAGACCCTTGAGTGGTTGTGCACTGTTCTAATGTGAAGCCATACCCAGATAAATATGGCCCCACTGGAACAGCCTTCAGAACAAAAACCTTTTTGTCATCCTCACCCCAAAATTCAGCATCAGGTTTCCAATGAAAATCTGAATTAGTTGTACACTGAAAACAGTTATGGTCTGATGAGGTGAAAACAAAACTTTCTTTTGCAATAATATAATATTTATGTTTGGAGAAGGTGTAGAGAAAGGGTGACAATTTAATTGATTAAAGCCAGCAGCATGGGGGACATTTATTGTTTGAGGGAAAAATGTATTAAATGGAATACCTGTAAATTCAGGAAGATGACTTGGTAATAAAGTTTTAAATATCTTTGTAATAAAATTAATAAAAGTTGTACCTCAAGAGCTGCAAGCTGACAGTTCAGCCATAGTCCTCAAAGTCACCATATTACAGTTTTTCTCTATTGCCAAAACACAAAACCCAGTACTCTAAACCAAATGACCAGTTGCCTAAACACATTTAGTAAAACTACCCCCCATTTGCCACAACCACAAACACAATTCACCTGTAGACACTGTTCACAAAACCCATCCCCTTTTTCTCAAAACTCTAAACACATTTTGCCTTGCTAAAACACATTTTGCATATATATCTGCTCCAATATGCATTGTGAAGCTCATGTGATGCAAAATGCCACCCACAGTCAGCAAAACTTGAACACAATGAACATACCTGGTGTCATTCAGTAAACACAACGACTCATAATTGAAAACACCTATTGCAAATGATGTGACCACACCTATATAAGTCAGTTTGCTGAATGTTCCAAACAAAAATGGATGATCAAGGCAGAAGAAGAGGAGTTCATGGCCAGACCCCATGAATTTCTATTTGTGGATGAGGCTGGCTTCAACCTCACAAAAAGGAGGAGGAGAGGCCGTAACATCATAGGACGGAGAGCTATCATTGATGTGCCCGGCCAACGTGGAGGAAACATCACTCTCGGCGCTGCCATGAGTTCTAGAGGGCTTCTCCACCGGCATGCTGAACTTGGTGCCTACAACACTGAGCGTCTCCTCACCTTCCTAGGAGAGCTCAGAGATGTTTTGCATGACAATGACCACCCGAATGCTGGGCCAGCTGATCACCACGACCAGCAGAATCCTGGGCCGGCTGATCTTCCCATATATGTCATCCTCTGGGACAATGTTAGTTTCCATCGCAGCATCCAGGTCAGAGAGTGGTTTAACATCAACCAGCAATTTATTAATGTGTGTCTGCCACCCTACTCTCCATTCCTAAACCCAATAGAAGAGTTCTTCTCATCATGGCGGTGGAAGGTCTATGACCGCCAACCTTACACCAGAGAGAACCTTCTCAGGGCTATGGACCTGGCCTGTGATGATGTGGCTGTGGAGGCGTTCCAAGGCTGGGTGCGGCATGCCAGGGCATTCTTCCCACGTTGTTTGGCTATGGACAATATTGCCTGTGACGTTGATGAGGTCCTGTGGCCCGACCCAGCCCGACGACGTGATGCCGCCCAATGATTTCAGTGTCAATTTACATGTACAACGTACTGTAATAAAAGAAATCGCACCCTGAACATTGTGTTTTCAATTGTTACTGCACTGTATCTATTGTGTGTAATGGATCCTCCATGGAGTTTACAGTACTCATTTCTGCATTGAGTTGTGCTATTACTGCATTTTCTGTATTATTCATTATTCCTATGAAATGCACAAATCTATAGTAAATGCCCAATACATATTTGAGAATAAATGAGGGTTGCTCAAATGCATCCTGGCAGTTGTGAAACTGTAAAAAGAACAGTCTCACACTCTGAAAATTGTGTTTTCAATATTTTTGGTAATGTGGTTAATGATGCTCAGTAGTGTTTAAATTTTTTCGCAGGCCTTGAGCGGTATTGTGGTGTCAAAGTATGCTTTTGAGCATATGAGCAATTGTTTTGGTGTGATGGGTTGGTTTTGAGCATATGAGCAACTGTTTTGGTGTGATGGGTTGGTTTTGAAAAGAGACTGTGAGGTTGTGTGTACGTAGCTTTAGAAAAGTGTTTTGTGTTTAGACTTTTGTGAAAAGTGAGGGCAGTATCGTGAAATGTGTTTAAGCAATAGAGAAAAACTGTAAACACGACTGAAAATAGGGGGTATAGTAAATTAACACAGAAAAGAAAAAAAGTCATCATGACATTAGGCTATAATAATAATGAAAGCACCGCTCTAATTTCCAAATAAGAAGATGGAGTTGAGTGAATTTTGGTGCTAATTTGCAAAACATAAAAATTCACCAACAGTCTGTTCATCACATTCATCTATATGAAAAATAAATAAATAAAAAATAATATTTTGGAGAAAACGATTGGTAATTGGTGCCATCATGATTTCTTGCCTTCTTTATTATCCAAACAATTGTACAATTTGCAGATACTTGATCATATCTGCAACATTACAGAGAAACAAACACATCTTTACAGACAGCTAGTGACATTTCAGTTTTAACATAAGACATAAATTGAGTTGTGATTCTTTACATCAGTACTGCATGTCTGCAGTAAAAGAATCAATCTTTATTTCTAACAAAACTGCAGCATCCATTAAATCCACAATGAGTCATGTTTCATGTATTTATAGTGCAGAACAGGATTAATGTGTCAACATATAATAAGCTCTACGATTACGCTCAAACACTTGGGTCTATTACTAATCATTATCTCACTTGATTGTTCATAATATCTTCTGTACATGGTATCATTATCAAAAAATACTTTGTGTCTTTGTCAAATAACTCCTTAATGCATTGAGAATGAAACAAAGACTAAAATCCAGAGAACAAACATGAAAGCAAAGTGTACAAAGTATTATCTATAAAATTATCTTTATGAAAAAACAATAAAATATCTTTGAACTTTCTTTTTATCTCCTTTCTATCCTTTGTTTTTTACTTTATATTCCATTCATCCCAGTTTCTTTCTTCTAGTCTCTGTCTACTACCCTTGTCCTCGTTCTTGGAGCTTACAAACCTGGCTTCATCCCTCCTTTTCTACAAACTTCTGCTTATTGAGCCATTTGGACCACAACTGCCTTCCACGCTCTGTCCTTGTCAAAATCTTGCAGTGTTCCATTGGATGCATGCTGCTGATAGAGCCAAAAAGGGTGAGGGAGAAAGACAGGGATAAAAGGGTGATGAAAACATGTATTATTCAAGTGTGAGCTTGAGCAGCACAACTTCCTTTTAGCATGTTTGACTAGCATATTAGATTTGATATTGTCATGTATCTGTGGAAATACACGTTATTTCACTTGTGTCTCTTGCAGGAAGTGGAAAGAGTAGCAAAGGGAGAATTAAAAAGACAGATTTGGACTTTTGTGCCCACATCTATTGGTTACTCCTGCCATACCTCAGTGTAACGGGCCGTGGTTCGCATGCTCTCATCGCACTCCAGAGCTCCCATGCGGAGCTGACTCTTATATGAGGCACAGTGCACCACTGTGGCTGAAGTAAGAACTGCCTGCACCAGCAGCAGAACCATCAGAATCAATAGCAGAATGTCGTAGGATTGCTAACACCCACACACAGACATACAGAGGAAATTAAATATTTCTGGTGAGTTACTTCCACTGCTTCTCAAAAGTCTGCCTCTTTTTTTTTTTGTTTTACAGTCAACTGGAAGTCAAGGCTGGATAGGGAACATTTATAAATCTGCACATCACACTCTTTCATGTCATTAAATTCACCTTGGCTGGAGGCACATCGTGAAGGAAAATTTCAATAAAGCTGGTTACACTGCAAGAGAGGAAGCCAGAGGCTGAAAAGAGAAGTGGAGATGTCACGCTGCTGATGGCAATCAGCACCTCCACCTGAGAAACAAACCAGAAGAAAGAGGAGATAAATCTGAAATGTACAGTTGTGAAATTGTACCTCAGAATACCAATTAACCTCCTATGGGACAGAAAATAGCAGGAGGGGAGAAAATATGCCAGAGAACAGCACAAAATTGATACAACTGGACAATGTTCCTGTCCTCTTCCTGTCGGCATTAATAGATTATTGATAGAATAATTGATCATACTAAATGTAAAGACCTAATACATATTACACTGCCCCCCCCCCCCCCCCCATTTAATCCAGATCAATGTATTAGTTTGTGTTTTGCACAATATTAAAGTTGAAATATTGAAATTGCTTCATGCAAAGGTTTAAGGATCCCAAGAGTTTGAACTCTAATCTCTTAATTAGCTTGTTAGAAATTTTGCTTGTTCACAGTTATCATTAGGAAAGGCCAGGGGATGCAGTTTTCAAAGCTTTGTAAATTGACAGAGGCAGTAAAGTGTTTTTCTTCAGTTAGCTATACAATTAGGAAATAGCGATGAGTTGGATGTTATGTTGAAGGTCAGTTAAACATGTGGAAGAATAATAAAGCAAAACACCTGTCATGGGACTGGTAGAAATGGGTAATAAATCCCATATGATGTTGGAAAAGATCTTCAGAACTATTTGGAAAACTCTGCCGTGGTGGAGCTCTGTTCTAATGTGCAACCCCTCCTGCGGTTGTGATACTTTCTACTTTTGGCACAACTTTGATGTTAAGAGTTAGCCATGAAGGTGACACAAACTTTCCTTTTGTGCCCTTTCCTGCCTTTGTCATGCAGAATTTTCAATACCCACTTCATCCTATTTGTGACTGTGGTGGAGTGGGAGCCTCGCCACACTGTCACAGGGGGATAAACTAGAGACACCCTGGTCTGGTCGCCAGTCCTTCACAAGGCTAACACAGAGACTATAAATCATGCAAACTAGTTGTCGATTGAAAATCACCAATTAACCATAAATGCATGTTTCTCGATGGAGGAAGCTGCAATATGTGGAAAAAACCCATGCAGACAAATTCCAAACAGAAAGCAAAAGATTTTAGGTTAAAGCAATACTATGTAGCCTAACATTTCTACTATAAAATAACAGCTTGAAAAAAATTGTGCGGCTAGAATGAGTTTTAATATTACGATTGGCCTGTCTCCTATGCCCTTCGGGGGTCTGAGTTGGAAAAACTGCGCTATGTAACTTTGTTGGACCGGGCCGGTAGCGGCCCGGGAGCTGAGCGGAAGTATTTCGACTTGCTTTCTGGCACACCTACCGCAAAAACAAATAGACCGCTCTCATGCTCCCAGGTACATTTGATTACTCTTACCTTCTCGGTCGACATAGCTTGCACCTTCTGACTCCTCGCCGGTTCGTCAACAAACGTGAAAAGTGAAAGTGAAAGGGTGTTGTTTTTACGACAGTGTAACCGTACATTACCTCCAAGCCTGTAGGGGGAGCTCCATGGTGGGCTTTTTGAGAAGTTACATTGTATCGCTTTAAACTAGGTACATTCTGGTTGTACGTTGACGATACTAACCACCACACCACAATAACACTCGTTTTTGTTGTTTTAAATGGTTGTGGAAAATAGTATTGTTTTCAATATGAAGTAAATCTAAACCTTTATTTATAGCTTGAATGCCTTTTGTAGATTGGGTCAATGCTTCACAAAAACACATGTTTTGACTAGAGTTGCAAAAATTTTGTATACTGTGGTAATGACTGTGGCTCAGGAAGCGGAGCAGTTGTCTACCACTTAGGAGGTTGTCGGTTTGATCCTTCCCAAGTCCACATGTTGAAATGCCCTTTAACAAGACATTGTCCTTGATGCCCTCACTGGAATTTGTATAATAGAGTAAAAGCACCACAAAGCTAAACTGGTATAGACTTAGAAGTGTTGTGTGATGTATGTGTAAATGGGTGAACCTTGAAGTGGTCAACAAGACTAGAAAAGAACAAAATAATTGCAATTTATTTGCTAATGTTTTTTGCAGTGTTTTGTACTCACCAGACATTTGTTGGGGTATTCTGACACAACATGACTGGCAATAGCGCTGGGAAAACACTATAATGGATTACATGCAAAGTTTAATGATCAGACCAGTAACTGATGCAATTCTTATAACTTATCACTCTGAGCTGCTGTGTGTATTAATTAAAGAGGGCTTTACTGGGAAAACTTACAGCCACGAGGATCCAGAAAAATGTGACCGACAAGTAGGGACCGGGCAGCAACGCGTCCATGTTGAGCGCAATAATCCCTCCAAATACAGCAGAGATTCCCACGATTATTTCAATCACCTTTTAGGGACATTTGTCAGTGATTCAATGACAGACACATGGAGCAACAAAATATATTACAACGCTATACTCACAGAATATGCCTTAAGGAGTCGAGTGGGGAACACTGCAGGTTTAATAACCATAGGTCTGTCATACATCACAGACTACAGGATTGACAGAGAGATTGAATAGGGTTAGGGTGGAATGAAAGCAACTTGGAGAGGAACAGTGAGGAGGCATCAAATGGAGGAACAAAAGGAATCAATCACACATTCACACACACCTTCCTTTGGTAGCAGCAGTCCTCTGCAGAGCGGGCGGACAGGATGACGCTGCTGGCCATCAACACCTCCAGCAAAATCATCAAGATGAGGTTAAAGTTGATCTGCAAAGAGACAGAGAAGGGAAAATAACATAGTCAAAAACACTGAGGAAAGGAGATGAAGGAAATGCTTGAGAATAACTAAAGTGCAACCCAGGGATTTGGAGCCCTCATTATCTATGACCAAGGATGGAATTACATTGACAGCAGTGGGGTTCAAGACCAGTTTACAACCAAACCAAACCAGGCATGTTGTCGTCACAGCAAATGTTGACACATAGACCACCTGGAAATCTGACACCTGTGAAAAATATGTTGATAACATAATTCTACATATTTGAAAAGTCTTTATTTAAAAAAAGCATCATCACATGATAATCTGTTTAGCTTTTGCGGTACGAATTGTTTACTCACTGCAACATGTCTGTTCTTGGCAATAGCAAAGCTAGCTATTGCTGCAGGGATGCCCTATAAAAAAACATCAACAAATGAGCTGCTGAAATGTTCTTTTAAACAGATGCCATATTGCCACTTCAGTCTTATCAAAATGATGCTAATGTGCTTATTAAGATAAAGGGATTAAGCATGTAAACACGAAGGTGACTGTGATTTTTTGATGTGCACTTACAGAGCCTGCAGCACAGCGCAGGTAGTCCATGGCAACAGGAAACACATTTCCCAGGTACAGGGAGAAACCAGATGTGATGAGCAGACAGCCCTGAAGACACACGAATATGCATGCATGCATGCGTGCAGTTACAGACACTCATGCATTCAGTAGGAGCAGAACAAATATTTCTCTCACATGCGCACACACATCTCTATGAATGGGATAGTCAGACTAATACAACCATTGACAAACTGTTGACATTTGGCATGGAACAACCACATCCAGGTGTTTGTTTTTAATTCATTTCATTTAATTATGGAGGCACAAAACAAGATTTTTTGGTTGCCATGTCACTCAAAAATTTGAGATTGGGATACTCTTCCATCTGAAAATGACTCACCCCAATCTGTAATTTTTTGTGTTATGGACAGAAAAGGCAAATCCTGCAGTGTGCTTCCTTTGTTAGTCTCTCTGACCATGTTGCCTCTCACCCCTATGAGGACACTGTAGAGCCAGGCCCTGTAGCTGAAACAGGGGTGCTTTAGAGGCTCCGTCTGGGCCAGCTGCAGGTCACTGGCCCTCACGTCTACTGTGTAGCTGTCCCGCTCGGGCCTATCCCTCTCCCCCCTTTCTGGCCTTCTCTCCGATCCTCTGTCACCCCGGCGTCCCAGTGTCCCATTTCCTCTCTCCAGAGTGGGCATGTGGCTGTAGGTGAACTCCTCTCTGGCTGACTGCTCTTCACGCTGCATCTTTGAAACAGCGATCGGCCAACTTAAGTGATATGTTAAGAAACACACAAATGGATTTTTAGCTAGAGACATGAAATTGAACCTTAATTAACATTTCTTTTCTATTTCTCTGATCAATCAGTAAGTTTATTTCAAAATGAACATTGGAATCAGAGCACTCCAACATGTGAATCTATGAAAAAATACCCATGGAAAGAGCATTAAACTGTGAGAAAATACCCTCCTAATTGAGCAAAATCACAAAACAAACCTATCAGATTTGTCCACTCAAGCTCAAAGAATTAGGCAAGGCAAGGCAAGGCATCTTTATTTATATAGCGCATTTCATACCACAGGCAACTCAATGTGCTTTACATAAAGACAAGGCATTTAAAAGAACAGCATAAAGCAGCAATTTAAAGAGAAACAAAAATAGAATAAAAATTAAAAACACAGTTAAAAGCAATCAAAGAAGAGGGGAAAAAGAAAGATATAAACTCAACCATACGCACACCGAAAGAGAAATGTTTTTAACCTGGATTTAAAAGTGCTTACAGTTGGGGCTGATTTCAGTTCTGCTGGTAGTTTGTTCCAGTTGTGTGCAGCATAACAGCTAAAAGTTGCTTCACCGTGTCTAGTTTGAACTCTGGGCTCCACTATCTGACTTGAGTCAGTAGATCTCAGAGCTCTACTGGGTTTATACTCTGCTAGCATGTCATTCATGTATTCTGGACCTAAACCATTCTGTGATTTGTAGACGAGTAGCAGAACTTTAAAATCTATTCTGTATCTGACCGGGAGCCAATGTAAAGACTTGAGAACTGGGGTGATGTGATGTGATCTCTTTGTTCTGGTTAAAACTCGGGCTGCAGCGTTCTGAATGAGCTGCAGCTGTTTGAGACTCTTTTGGGGGAGTCCAGTCAGAAGACCGTTACAGTAGTCAAGTCTGCTGGAGATGAAAGCATGAATCAGCTTCTCCTGATCTGTTTGGGACATGAAACCCTCAATTCTGGATATGTTCTTAAGTTGACAAAAGGCTGATTTGGTGACTGATTTGATATGACTGTTGAAGGTCAGGTCTGAGTCTATCAGCACGCCGAGGTTCCGGACTTGGTCTTTAGTTTCTAGAGACAGTGACTCAAGATGTTTACTGACAGCAAACCTCTTCTCTTTGTTGCCAAACACAATGACCTCAGTTTTTTCTTACTGAAGGAAATTTTGGTTCATCCACTTTTTGACTTGCTCTCAGCAGTCGCACAATGACTCAATAGGACTGCAGTCATCTGGAGACAGTGCGAGATATATGTGTCATCTGCATAGCTGTGGTAGTTGACTTTAGAGTTCTTCAGAATTTGACCCAGAGGCAGCATGTATAGAGTGAACAGAAGGGGTCCAAGAACTGACCCCTGAGGAACTCCACATGTCATAGCCACTCAATCAGATTGATTACTTCCAATAGTCACAAAATAACTCCGCTCCTGCAAGTAGGACCTGAACCATTCTAGGACTGTCCCGCTGAGTCCTGCCCAGGTTTCCAACCTGTTCAGCAGTATACTGTGATCCACAGTGTCAAATGCAGCACTGAGATCCAACAATACCAGAACTGACACCTTGCCAGAGTCAGTGTTCAACCTTATGTCATTTAACACTTTAATAAGAGCCGTTTCTGTACTGTGGTGAGGTCGGAAGCCTGACTGAAATTTGTCAAGGAGTCCATTGGAGTTCAAGAAGTTACTGAGTTGATTAAAAACCACTTTCTCAACAATCTTGGCTATAAAAGGAAGATTTGAGATGGGTCTGTAGTTGGTTAAAATGGAAGCATCCAATGTTCTCTTTTTTAGGAGTGGCTTGATGGCAGCTACTTTTAAGGGTTTAGGAAACTTGCCTGGTTGAAGTGAGCAGTTTATTATTTGCTGCAAATCTGTTTGGACAGAGCAATAGTTTTAAAGAAGTCAGATGGCATTGTGTCAAGACAGGATGTCGATGGTTTAAGATGCTGGACTGTTTCTTCTATGGTTTTTTGGTCAACTGTATTGAATTCTGACATCATAGTTGATTGATTCCTAGGTGGTTTTAAGGATTGCGTCATTTTATTATTTTGCTCATTTATGTTGATATTTAGCCTTATAGATTTGATTTTTTCATTGAAAAAACAAGCAAATTCATTGCATTTTTCTGTGGAACAGAGTTCTGAAACTATCTGTTTTTGGGGGGGTTGTCAGCTTATTAACCATAGCAAACAGAGCACGAGTGTTGTTGATGTTCTTATTAATCATTTCAGATAAGTGTTGCTGTCTAGCCTTGAGTAACCCGTGGTTAAAATTACAAAGACTTTGTTTGTGGAGGTCATGGTGAATTTGAAGTTTAGTTTTTCGCCATTTACGCTCTGCTTTCCTGCATTCTGTTTTCAAGGCCTTTACCATAATAGTGTTCCTCCATGGTGTTCGCTTCTGCTCAAGATCATCTTATTTTTAACAGGTGCAACAGTATCCATGACATTTGAGATTTTCAAGTTAAAGTCATCTAAGAGTTCATCAACTGTCTCTGCACTCGCAGTTGATGACATAGCTATAACTTCCATAAACTTAGCACTGGTATTCTCATTTATGTACCTTTTTCTAACAGATACACGGGTTAACTGAATGTTTGGAGTTAACTGTAAGTCAGAGAACACACAGAAATGATCAGAGAGCGCCAAGTCCTTGATATCAACAGAACACTTTACACTTTTTTCTACTTCGTCTTTTTTACATTTTCACTGTCACACTCCCCCTCTACACTCACCTCTTGTTGTGAATCTCCACAGTTAGTCCAACAAAGGAATCGTCAACAATTGCTATTCAATCACCACATGCAAGGCAGCATATTTATTTTTCAGCCTCTTCTGCACCCCGTCTCTGTCCCATGCAGTTTTACTCTGTCTTCACCCCTACTCTCCTCCTCTTTTCCATCCACTCTCTCTCTCTCTCTCTCGCTATCTCACTCTCTCTCTCTCTCTGTCCCGTTACGCGATGTTTCTCAGAAGTGGCTTTGAAAAGTTTTTGGAGCCCTTCAAAGCGTGGAGCTAAAACACATGGCTCTTGTGCTGCCAGCCTACTTTGTGCCAAAGGGAGAGCGCCTGTGCATGACAACGAGGGGAGGATGAAGAGGCTCGCGCTGGGGGCAGAGTTAGTGGGGCAAACACACTTTTTACCAACCCACCGCTGCCCCCCAACACCACCCCATTTTGCTCATGCACACACACATGCACATCAACCTACTCAGAAAACTGAACAATAGGCCTTCAGAGTTGAGCGCATGACAACACGGAATGTTTCAACTTCACAGAAACTTTCATATAAATCCCATCAGGCACAGTGTCAAATAGTCTTTGTATTTGTCCCCTTGTGCAATCCCTCCTAACAACCTCCACTGGTGTTACTTAGTGTTTAACTTGCATTTCACAGCTCAGTAAATTAAGATGCCCAGCAGTGCTTTAGAAAAGAGGCAGCAGAGACATTTCCATGGCTTAATCACATGGTCTCTTGCCTGGCACAGCTAATCTAATGATGGATCATTTTCGCTTCAAAAACAAATCTCTTAACTACTCATCCAGGAGGAAATCCTGTTGGATGAGGACGCCTTGGGAATGTGTGTTAATTGTGTCTGCATGTACGCATCAACATGTAAGTGAACTGCAGGATTCCATTCAGTGTTTAACACAGTGCAGCATTCCCAACTCAGCATTGTTCCTGGCCAGCTGTAACCATGGTGACTCCTTAACAACTGCTGTCACAATGTCCCTCAATCGCAAATACCATGCACACTCAAAGAGAGACAGGCATTCTGCAACAGTTTGAGAACATTAATGGGGATCTGTGGTTTGATGAAAAAGAAATGGCCATTTTATGAATATCAATTAAAATCTCATTTGCTGCTGGTGACTTTTCTATCACATAAAGGACATTAACATCAGTGTCATATTTATCTGGCTGCCTAAAAGCCTAAAGCAAAATAATAAAAATCATCTAATTGCACTCCAAATGTTTCAACAGTCATTTTAAATCAATTTACAGCATGTTTGCTGGGGAAGTGGGAGAGGAATTCTCCTCAGCAGCATTTATTGACAGCAGCTGCAGTGCTCAGTGACCACACACATTGTCTTCACCGCTCTGCTTTAACCCTCTTTTGCACAACAGCAGACTTGAAAAGAACAAGGCTACATCTGTTCTCTCTGCATACATTTCACTCTCACATTCTGCTTGTCTTGCTAGGTGTATTTATTAGGTCAGAATGTCTTTTTTTTTCTTTCATTTTTATCTAGTCAATGCTCTGTCAATTCAAGTAGTTGTTTTAAACTCACCCGCATAATTTTTTCCCCAATTCTTCTGTTGCTTGATGATCATACACGATACAGTAATGTGGAATATCTGAGTCTGCAAATAATTATTCATCAATTTACATGTCCAAATTATTCATCATGTAATCATGCTATTTTTCCAGTTTATCTGGTTTCATGTCAGATTTCTTTAAGACAGCCAGCCAAAAAAAACTTCTTTAAAACTAATCTGACTAAAACTAATTTAATCACAATAGGCCTTCAGAGTTGAGCTCATGGCAACCCAGAATGCTTTATGTTAAAAGATATGAAAGGAAACCTCTTTAATCAAGAGAAGACACTACAGGAGAGAATATGCATCAAAAGTATAATAGAATAAGATATTATCTGATGATATGCACACTTATTTGCACTATGTGGAAAGTGTGAAACAGCTAGTGATGTCATTAGTGTTTGGGATGCTGACTTAAAAAAAGAGAAGCTGATTTGTGGCTTTTATATCTGCATGGAGGAAGAGCTAGTTCACTCAGACTTGAGGAGGGCAGGTGATCCAGATCAAGCACATATCACAAAGTGCCACAAAATGCATTACACAGGGATTTGCATTTTGAAAGCAAATCTAAAACAAATACAAATGGTTTCCCTAAACAGTAACAATGCTGCCCTAATGCAAAAGTCAATGATAAGTATTGACTTATGCATTAGGGCATCAGTCAATAAGTTGCTTTTAAGTCCAGTTCTGTTGTGTGAGAGGATGTTGACGCTGCAAATTGACTCTTGACATGTTGGCACTTCTGAGACGGGGTGATTCCAGGGCAAAGCTCAGTCCTGGTGGTTCAATGATACATTTATTTAGCATTATTCATTCCAACCCTTTGCCCATTTTTCCACCCCCGCTTTCCTCAAACAAACCAGCGTGAAGCAGCCAGGGGGGGGGGGATTCCCAATGACGTAGCAGCGAGTGTGCTTCGGCTGTGTTTTCCCGCACTGGAAACTAGTTCCCAAACCGACATGAGCAAACCAAGGCTTGCGTGTTGTTTATACAGTCATTTGCACTCGATGTGAAAGTACACCACTCACACAGTAATTAGAAGGTAAATCAAGTAAATTAATTCACGTTGGGCGAAATATTTCGATTGGCGACGCTGGCGACGCTAGCATGTATGTATTACGCGCAACCAAGCAGTGGTCAGTGCTGTGAGATTCGGACAATGCCTGGGTCGCCAGGAAAACGCTCCCACACACTTATTTATGTCTCGGGAATGCGGGGATACACTTAATTTGGCCTGGGGGTGGCATATCCCTTTAAAGGTAGGGTAGGAGATCCTGGATTTTGAGTCCAGCGAAGCTGCATTTTGAAAATACACAGGTAAAATGTCTCAACCCTTTTCTTCACTTTCCCCACGAAGCCACGCCTCTAGAGTACATGAATGCACACGAGCACGAAGGTGCACGAGCGCTGTTCTGACAGCAAGCATCGATCGTTGCCGTATTTAGTATTTAGTATTTAGTATATGCTAACTATACGTTTAATAATGCTAGGTGCTAGCCAAGCTGGCTCTAGTTTAGCTTCCTGCCAAGCTTCTGGACGCGTAATTCGTTCACGGAGCAGGGTACACGCACAGGGGGAAGGAGGGGGAGGGAGGAGCAGGTTGCAGTTTGATAGACGGCATCAGAATCCAATCATTGTGAACGGTCCGTTCACAATGATTGGATACTGTTTTTCCTAGATTGTATGTTCTAGAGGCCACTAACACTTTTCATATTTGTGTCAAAACTTTTAATTAATTGGTTGCAATGGGGGTGTGAAGAGTATTTCAAGCAATATGTAAAAAAATGCTCCAGAAAAAGAACCCCTACCCCACCTTTAAGTCTGTCAGTAAGTGCATTATTTTTCTTTTGCTGTTTGGGCTTTGATGTTGCCCTCTTTCAGCTTTTTCTGTATTCATCCACCTCAGTCATAGCACCTCTCAGTGTGTCAGCGACGAGAATATCAGGTGAAAAATTAGCTGTCTCCTGGTCCTTGCCTGTGGTCATTCACACGTGTCTTTGTGACAGGTGCGATGTTGCTCTCTCCGATTGTCTCTAAATTGAAACCTGATATGTATTATCCCTCATAGGACTGAGAACCTTTTCAGTTACTTTAAGGATTGTCACTAACAGCTTATTCAGTCATGGACATAACATTAGATATAGCCTACTATTCTAAGTAAATATCCCCGGAAAACATTTTTGCTTTGCTGAGCACTTACATGGATTTGGCTCCATCCCTGATATCATTAAACATTTGTTAACAAGTATATGTAGGCTACTCATCAATGAGTTGATTAGAAGAACATTTATAAGCATGACCACAGTGATCTTAGCAATGCTTAGATCATCATCTGCATTCATCTGGATATTAAATATGAAACTACCTACTTTTAAAGTTACACCAACATGCAAATTAAGCTATGCGACATACTGACAGGTATATTGTCTACAATCTTGTAGTAGTAGCTTAAGTGGCTTCACTGGAAAGCAAACAAATGGCAAAATTTATCTTGCACAGTGTGCAGACCTGAACCAGCCTATCTGTCAGCACATTTCTTTGAGTAGAATTGCAATTCTGCAAATATATCCTTTACATACACTCAAGGGTTCCACTATGAAATTAAATATTTTATGAACACTAATTTCATTGAATTTACTGAGTAAGCTCTAGCTACTAGCTTACTACTATTTAGCTATGATAGCTCCTTGCTTTGATTTTATTTCAGTTTGTTTAGCTTCTTGAAAGACATTACATTATTTTTAATCTACGAGTGATGTGATAAAGTCCAAGCTTTTGTCCTTATGGATAGATGAGACATGCAATTTATCATTAAAATTGAGCCATATCTGAAGCATCCCTGTGGGCAAAGTAGCCAAATGTCATTGGTGCTGCTTTAATAGCTATAATTAGAGTTCAGTAATCCTACAACAGTGTATGGATGATTAAGATTACACACGTTGTTTAATGAGCTTTTATTAATTTTTTTTTTTTTTTGTTTATCGATTTCATGAAGAGTGTCCTGTGAACCAGGTTTTCTTGAGGCTATTTGAATTGTACTGGTGTTTGCACTGTTGGGTGCCACATTAAACCACCTACCAGTTGAGATCTAACATTTTACTGCAGAGAAAAAAATGGTAACAGGGCAGCTTTCATAATTTCACATCAAACAGAATTGTAGATGTCTCCTGTTTCCTAGAAAGAGATTGCACCAGATGATGATAAAAGCAAATCCATAGTCTTTATACAGTTATAATCTTTATAGAGGAAAGCTCAAGCCACACATTTTCACAATCCCAGGGGAAAAAAGCTGATGGCATATTGTTCCCAGTTCAGGACTAAACAGGCTTGGAACCTCTCACAACCAAAACAATGACACAACTGTGACTGTGACACATTAACAGTGACCCATGCTGATGACAAAAAACTATTCTCAAGCGTGAAACCAGTTCCTTAACATAATCATAACAGTTCAAACAGAAAAACAAGCAATCTCTCTGACATGCAACATTTAATCATAGATATTTATAAGTTGAGCTTTTTTTGTTTTTACAACAATATCCAACTCAAAGACACATGAGAAAAAAATATGTGAATATATACATTAACTTACATTTTCAATATCTCTGTTTTTTATTAACAAAATTTACACAGCAGTGGAGGAAGTAAAAGTCCTCTTTCCTTACAAGGTGCCTAAAGTCACCTGCTTCAGTCATATTACAATTTATTTTCTTTTGTTTGACTTGTTTGGCTTTGAGGAGCAGTAGCACAAATCTGACTGACAAATGTACAAATGATCTTTACTGTACAGGTCCAAATGTTTCAGCAAGTGATCATGAGGCAGTGGTCCCTCCTAATATCCACGAATGGCTCATCACATTATGTTGAGGTTTCTTTTTGAACCATGTGTTCAAAAGCTCTGACAATTGTGTTTGGTTGAAACTCTTTCTCTGAGTTCCTGTGGTCACACTTGATCCATTGAGTTCAACACGAGTGTACAACTTAAATTCTTTGTTGAGCAAGGGACATTGTTACAGTAATATATGTTATTGGCAAGTTGAGCCATAATACAGCTACCATATGACAGTTGTGTTAGTAGACATATATCAATGAGGCAGACAGACAGACAGACTTGTAACCATCTGTGCTAAGATAACAAGAAGCATATTTGCAATTAATGAGTTTCACGGAGACAGAAGTCGTAACATGGCAAGCTCATGATTCACATTTTCATCTCCAGGTGAAAACGATCCATCTTTCAGATGCAAGTCATTACAGTGTTGTGTCTCTGATCCCTCTCTGATGAATAATCTCTGTTCTTGAGTTCAGAAAGGGTTCAGACAATGGATCCCTTGGAGGAGGACAGGTGGATGGACTGGATGCGGATGGCCAAGGTTTTCTCCAGGGCCTGCAGAATGTCACAGCCAGGGCTATCAGGTGGTGCATCGTACAAAAGCTGTTTGAAGGACTCCACCTCAATCAGGATCACCATGTTCTTCAGGAAGTAGCCCTCTATATAAGACGCTAGGTCTGGGGCATCGAGAAACTGCGAAGAAATTGGGGGAAGTGACTCTGGGTCATTGAGAGTTGCTAAGTTGAACTATATCAATTTTTTTAAGGAAGTATAATTTTCTGTGGGTTAAACGTGCAACAATAGTTGAATATATTGTAAACTTTGATCAGCAACATGTTAACCTTACATGTATTTACATGTTTGTATTAAATCTTCCCCCTTTCACTTTTTCCTTTACCTTGGTGTGGTTGTAGAGCTCAACACAAGTTTCCGTGTTGATGTTCTTACAGCAGATAATCTCACAGTGCCTCTGCAATGCCTCCAGCTGAAAGAACTTGGCTGCTGACAAGAGCTGAAACAAAAGCAACAAAAATAACATATTAAAATAATTTTTTTGTTTTCTGTTTGATGATTATGTATAATTCGCCCTGAAATTGATGCAATATTTATTGTAGCTGTGTTTCTTTGTTTTCAAATGTACACTAAGTATTGCATTAAAAGGTTTTTTCCTGCTTTTACACAAGTACTTTTTAAAAGAAATGTGATTTTTTTTTTTTTATATCCATCTTAGCCTGTCTTTTACTCCCTTGTAGGTAGCTGAAACCAAACTTTTGGAAAACCTTGTCCAGTTTTAAGATATTCAGACATTTATTGAGAAGTTTATGTGAAGACAGGGAAAACCGGAGATATTTGACATGTTTTATATATATATATATATATATATATATATACATATATGTATCAATTATGTACTGGTCTCACCCTATAGTCTGCAAGCCAGCATTGATTGCAAATCTGTAACTCTTGCTCCCTGAAGTCAAGGAGTAGAAGTTAAGTGACAATGCAAATACTATTGGCTTCTTTGTAAGGCAGAGCATGCATAAAATTAAGTATTTATCCATTTCTTCAGATGCTTTCCCACTATGTATATGCCTCGTACGTTAGTATATGGACAAATGGACAGGAACTTTTTCCGTGGTTTCTTTTTTATGCTGTAGGAGGAAAAGTACAGTTTTGAAAAAACACTGTTGTACGTATATGATGTAAAATGATTATATTGTGAACATTTAACTCACATGACTTTTCAGCTTCATGCCATTCTATAGAAGAAACATAATCAATACTATTTTTATCAGCTATGTGTAATAATGTAACCTAAACCGCCACCTTCAAATGACACATGAGAAACCTAATAGTTTCGCTCCACACCAGTGACAAGAAATTAGCATTTTTTTGCAGCATCTGAAACATTTGCCCTTACTAGAATGACAAGTCCAAGAAAACAAAGCCATGGAAACTATTTTATAAATAAACAAATCCATATTTCAAAGTGTTTAATACAAGTTCCAGGATTCCATTATAAGATTTATAAATGATCTAACCTCCATAACATTAGTGTTCCTTATGTGCAGAGCATCTGTCCCTCCACAGTACAGATACTGCATCACCAGCTGAAAAGAGCAGACATGTTTCACAGCTCCCATACAAAGAGACAAAATGTACAAATATATAAAAGAAAGAGTCTGTAGACATGGCTGAGGATTTAGGTTCGTAATTACCTGAAAGATGTTGTATTTGACATTGCTAATTTCAATGCATGTGTTTTCACCACAAGGTCTGTTTGCTAGAAGAGATTTGAACCTTGAGAGAAAGAAAATGAGACAGCGTGAGCAATGAAAACAGACAAGGAAATAATGTAAAAAAGAAACTGAATTATGTATACTACTTAAATCATTTTATAACAGTATGTTCTAGTTGTCGTCAATATAATGTGACATGAGGGTAAAACTGATGTACTGCTTTATATACATTTGATAATTGCTTTATGAAAACAAGCAAAAACCTTCATATATTCTGGATCTTACTCAACAAAAATGACAGTTCACATACATTATGAAAACTAATGCTTAAGTACCTGTTGGATGCTGTGAACAGCAGGACTTTGTGGGCATAAAAAGGTTTCCCATCCACCAAAAAAGTCACATCAGACATCTCTTTATTATTCAGGAAATGAGGATCTGAGAGACACATGGCCAGAAATATTGAATTTCTTTCTGATCATCTGTTTAGGAGACCAAACTCAATTTAGCCTCATTACCCATTCTAAACATTTCAGCTACTTATACTCAATTGCATACATTTATGCCACATTATCGACATTAGCCTATGAACACTAGATGGTGGTATAAACACTCTCTAAATATGGTCTTTCACATTCAGAAAGAGCTGGCTCAAAATTTAACATTGCAGTAATTTTTTTATGCTCCCTTAATGTTGTCTATTTCTATTGTTTGTTTACAGTAACTAAAATAATATGACAAAAACGAATGCTCACCCAAACGTGATGACTGCTTCCTTTTGATCTCTGACAGTTTGGGGATGGGGTAAGGGCCGTAACACTGGGTGAAAATTGCAGACAGCTGCTGGCTGATCACTTCATTCTGATAACAAACAAGCAGAAGAAAAGAAAGAGGGTGAGGTGAGCCCTCAGTGAATGGCCTATCATGTATAAAGACGGTGTAAATGTTACATATAGAAAGAATCCATATAATTGAGAAAGCATAATCCGCAACCCTCCTTCACAAACATCGTCAACATCAGCACAGTGACAGGTCAAGTAGCTTATTCAATTAGCTGTTTTTACGACAAACCTTAGCATCATGAAGTGTTTGGTCTAGCATTTAGGCTGATTGCAGTCAATGAAACATGACTACATGACAGGGAACAAATATGCTTTTAAATTTGATTGAAAGAAAGAAAGAAAGAAAGAAAGAAAGAAAGAAAGAAAGAAAGAAAGAAAGAAAGAAAGAAAGAAAGAAAGAAAGAAAGAAAGAAAGAAAGAAAGAAAGAAAGAGATGGAATGGGGGTTGAAGTTGATTGGCCGCTGATATTCCTCTGAGTCGTTGAGGAGGTAGAAACTCCTCGCCTCTTGCGTGCTTACACACATCAAGCTGGCAACTATGTTGTCATCACTCAGATGATTCCCCAATGCGGGGCTGAATCGGCTCTGTTTGGCATGTGTGAATTATGAGGAGGAACAGTGGAAGGTTGATGATGACGTCTTTTTTCAGCCCATAAGGCACAACCAATGTGTGACAGAGGGTAAGGACTGACAGTGCAGCAATGTACTGAAGTTTAGTGGGCAGATTTACTCTTTGTAACTGGCACAAACCTTGTTTTGCTGTTAAATAAGTACCAACTCAGTGGACATGTATGCGTGTTAATGGGGGTTTCCTTTTCAAATTTAAAATTCATGAAAAAGAGCATTTGAAGTATTCTTGTAGAGGGATTTAATAAATCTTGTAATCACAATTCACTAAAAACAGTGCAATTATTTTTGGTTATTTTAGATTTTGAGCTTTATGTGGCTCATTGTGATTCACATTTGGTTAAAAAAGTAAAACCACACTGTAGTATGCCATGCGTTGTTGTTCATTTGAGGTTGTATTTACCTAATTTTCAGACCTGGAAAGGACCAGATCATTTCCTATTATAGCCTGCTACATAAAACCTCACTAAATGAAGAGAGATAAATGCTGTTGGTATGAAAATACACTATTTTTCTATTTCTTTTTCCTCATACCTAGTACATACAGCATGCCAAAGTAGGCAAAGCAAACAGAGGTGCATTGCAGGACAACAGTGAATTGTTTTACATCTAATGTAGGCTACGAAGGGTATCATGAGCTAAAGTAATGAGAAGGGGCCCTGATCTAATTTGCTACAACAGAGAAGACTGGGGGCTCATCATAAATCATTATCATTTTAGACAATTGATATTGAGCGAGCCTGCAAGACTGTCAGTCTCTGAGAAGCTGACCACAGAATGATAATAAAGAAAGAGGGTGAGAGGGGGCCAGAGTTCAGCAAACTGAGCACAGATACTTGAAAAAATAATCACAGTAAGATAAAGATATAGAAATCTAAATGTGAAGATCACATTTTTGTTTTGGAGGAGGTTCAGTTCAACAGTTTTTGTCTTTGCGATGTCACCTAAAGAGTACCTTGCTGGCCATGAGAATCTGGAACATGAGAGGCAGGCCATGCGTGATGAGCTCCTCTGTGTACTCCTCTTCCTCAATGCAGCTGAACTCTTTCAGAAGACCCTGGATCAGAGGCCGACGATGCTGATGGAAGCATGTACGCAGAGACTCCAGCCAAGTGTGCAAAGTCCACGGGACCCCTGAGAAACAGTCCCAGAGATGAAAACACGTGAAACTTAGCACATAGAGACTGCACAAAGAGTAAATGTTGCATAAATAATGAGATATGGCAGAAAACTGATGATTGAAGTGTTTACAGATACCCACCAAGGCTACGTATATCTATGGTGATGTCCACATGTCCATGTTCAGCACCGTGGTACATGGCTTCTTTCAGTGCTTTAAGTTTGGCTTTTCCAGTTCGGATCAGGTCCATCTGAGATGGACTTCTACCTTCCAGTTCCGAACCCTCTGCCAGAATTTCCTCCAAGGACAAAACATCCCCTTTACCTTTCTCTGAATGGGACAACAGCTTACGGAACACATTTCTACGGGGAAAAAGCACATAAACGAATGAATAAATGAATAAAGTACTTTTCTATTCTATTCTATTCTATTCTATTCTAAACAGAAAGAGAAACATAATTTAGTTCAGCTGCACAGTCGAGAACTTAATTAAATTGCTCTTTACCAAAGAGGAGTTTGTCTCTTCTCTCAAATACCACAAATAGTGTTAAGCAATAAAGGAAATAGACAAATTCAAAGATGATATAACAGAAACTTAGTTGCACCCATTACTGTGATAGTCTATTAAAGCTACAACCTTCCTTGCAAAAAAGCTGTGATTCTATGTCAAAGGCTTGGGCGGAAAAATTATGGTTGTTGGATAATGATTCTGAAATATATTGTTTTGCAATACCGAAGCCAAAGCATTGAAAACCGATGGGCAAGGTTTTCCTTTTGTGTTGATTTTTGCACACCAATTATAAATTAAATATTTCTCGAAGCAAAATTGCAACCAACTTTAGTCTTTCAACATCTACAGTGTCAACATTAACACTGTCAAAAGATTCAGAGAGTATGAGGAAATCTCAGCATAAGTACAAAGCTGGAAACCTCAAGCCCTCAGACAGCACTGCCTGAGAAACTGTCATTACACTGTGATCAATATCGCTATATGGGCTCAATAATGCCTTGGAAAACCATTTTCACATTATATAGTGTACCGCTGCATTTAGAACTGTAACCTGAAACTGTATTATGCAAGGTAGTAGCCATACATTAACTCTGGACAGAAATGATGCTGAAATCTGTGCACAGAAGGTCATTTCACATGGATAATAAGACAGTGGTCATTCTGCATGACTCTCAACAGACACAGAGGGTGTATGCTTTTCTGGCCTGCTTATAGTTCAGATCTGTCTCCTAATGAAAATGCATGGTGCATAAAAAATAGAAGAATCAGACAACAACAAAAAACTAAACTGTTGAACAGCTTAAATCTTGTGTTAGGCAAGAATAGACACAAAATCCTCTTGTAAAACTACAACAATTAGTCTCTTCAGTTCCCAAATAATTTCATGGAGCAATTCAAAGGAAGGATGATGTTACACAATAGTAAACATGAATATCGCGACTTTTTGTGTTACCTGCATTAGATTCTAGATTAGATTATATTTTCTAAATACAATGAAGTTGGGCAGTGAAGGCAAATGGTTGCCTTTGCTGTTGTCTCTGTTAAATAAAGATCCAAACAATTTTTTAAGTATTAACTAGGTTTATTTCAGAAAACGTCCCAGTTTTTTTTTTGGAGATCTGATTAAAAAGTATCACAAGCTTGATAAAATAAATGTACTTCTTGTACATAACAAAAAAAAAGAAAAACCAAACACTTTAGTCATGTATTTGGTATTTTCCTGCCTTGAAATGCTAACAAATCATGTAATTTCTGTAAAATGAACAGTATACAATACTGAAATATTATAAATCATTTTAAAAAGTAGAGATTTCTGCAGAACACTATGTCAGTGTTCCCTCAACTAATAGAGTGGATGTAGACGGCAGGAGTCTCTCATGTTGCCCATAATACTGCCAATGACTTCGACCATAATCCTGCTCACATGTGACTTCCAGCTGTGCATATCTAATGGTTCAGGAACACAAACTCATGCACTGCAGAGCCTTGACTTGACTTACATCACAAAAAATATAGATGATGGTCCAAACATATTTCCACTCTGGTGGAAATAGTCAGAAAAACTGGTAGCTTGTGCCATCTTGTAGAAATATCCACATTAAGCAAAAACCCAGAGGGAAGTGGTAATACTTTATTTCAGAGAAATTTCTATTTAAATAATACTGCAACAACTTTGTAATTCGGTCCTAAATAAAGTGGCAACATAGATAGATGGTTGTTAATTTGCAAACTTCCACTTTATTTTCTAGAGTTCTTTTGGGCAACACAACAGCATAACCAAGTAAACATGTCTTCTCTGTATATATATATATGTAGGCCTGAAAGAGAAGGTGTTATCAAGATTAATTCCATTTATTGTGTTTGTAAATAGTTTTAGTGTTTAGAGATGACATTATATTTAGTTCAGTCAGACATTTAAGATGGTTGTGCAATTTTTCTTTTGTTTTTGAATTGTGCCATCTCAAAACTAAAAATCTTTGAATAAATCAGTTCAGTCATGAAGTAATCAAAACAAATCCATTCAGCGGATGAGGTGTCAGTTTCAAAGACACGCTCTCTTATGAGACCGTGTTTGTACCTAAACAAGATTATATGCTGAGTACACTGTGTGAACTAAGTGGGATTGTGTATTTTCTGTTGGTTTACTTGTAAATGGGATTACTGAACATTAATATTTGTGTAAGCCACCTGTGTCCATGAGCTGCTGCCAGGCTGTAGGAGTTCATGTCTCCCTGCGGTGCTGTAGAAATGCCGTTACGGTACATGGTTCCCACCATGGGGTCAGCCCCCCGCTCCAGCAGCAAACACACAAGCTCAAAGTTACCTGCATGTGAAAAAACAATGACCGAGTTCACACACTCACAAGGACATTAAACCAGAAAATTTTATGATTTTCTCTACATTTATTTCTCAATCTGTCTACTTTTGGCAGTATCCTGGATTGATAAACTCTAATGTGGTTTCCTAGCCAGTCATAATGCTGACAGTCAGGCGCTGTTATCAGCTGCTTTTAGATGACCAGCTGCTGTTGCCAGCATGGCGCAGTACATCTGGCCCAGATTCAGAGAGGATGCTGTGTGCTTGTACCTGCAGCGGCAGCCAGCTGCAGCGGGGTCTCTGTGTAGTTCTCCATCCCATCCTGCAGGGAACCCTCCACGTTGGCTTTGGCATCCAGCAGCAACTGCAGGTGGGCATGCAAGTATGCATTACAGGAAAGTGAGAGGTAAACGATAAAGGGAAGGCAGAAGAATCAACTGGCTAACAAATCTGAACTAAAATTAGATTTAAGCTTCTCTCAATTTGTGAGAAAATGAACAAATATGACTTTCCTCATTTACAGCACTGTACTACCTATAGCAGAATGTAAACAGCAAGGATAATTCAACGTTATGAACTGTATTCTAACAGCCCTCTTTCCAATTTAGCCCAAATAATACTGTAGCACTTCTCCTAGCATTGGCAGAGAGATCTTCACAATTAATAAAAGTTGATGCAGATCTATCTGGAAATATTTTATTCATAAGAAAGAGGAACCTCAACAAGCTCCTGACACCAACCTTGTCATCTCATGGGATGAAACATGGGTTGCATTTAAAATCAGTATCTTGGAAATTGTGCATAAAATGATGAGTAATTACAATTGAATGACAATACACGATAGAATGTAATCTTTATATACAATTTTTTATATATATCTGATGCACTCAGAGACCAAATTGCAATGTCAGGTGGCATTAATGTTTTCTATGACAATAAAATGATTCAAAATCCAATGGCTAGATCATTTAGGGGGGCTAATTGAATTAGTTAAATGAGTTCAATACCAATTAGGCTGCAGAGTTTCCACTTTCCACTTGCTAAATGCAGTCTGATTCATTTGCTAAAACATCCAAACAGACAGGAGTAAGCCAAGTTCTTGCCTAGAGGGACTCAGTAAATGCCCTCTTTAAATCAGAAAAAACACTCAAACAGAACCTGAATTATTAGAAATAAAAAGAGAGAGATGGAAAAAAACTAAGAGAAGGTCTGAAGACAAAAATGACAATGAAGACCAACCATGAGCTGAAGCAGAACAAGAGGTCACAATGAGAGATTCACAGGTGAGCAAGGATGTCACTACCTGCACCACAGGCACATGTCCGTGTAACACAGCGAAAGTGAGGGGCGTCGCCTGCCGCGTTTCGGGAAAGACTGAGGGGTGCCTATGCACTGTGTTTGGCACCTGGGGAAGGGATACAGGTGGGTGGGATGGGTGGGGAGGAGGGAGATTGGTGAAGGAGAGAGACATCAAGCCATTAAAACTGCTACATGGCCAATGGATCACAAGACAAGCAGCTGTAGGGAGGAGAGACAGGGAGAGGAAGCTTTACATGAATATCTAGAGTAATTAACTAGGAACCCTGGGGCTGCAGAGGACATCCTGTCCCCATGTTCACTTTCTAATGAAACCCATGGATTGATCTGTGTAGATTGGCCATGTACTAATGGTTTCACTTTGATCCACAGTGGGTTTCTGTGACAGGGCTCTGACCCGTCTGATCTCTGTGATCCGGCTGATCAAATGAAAGCATGACAGAAAAGAGATAGCCACATGAACAAAGCACAAAGGTACATAATATTACCTCAGGCTGCAGATTCAACACGTAGAAAAAAACGTCTCGGTAACACTAGATAAACTGGCACAAAACTGGGTGATATTGGTTTTGAAACCAGGTGGCTATAAAACGTACAATTTGCAGAATTTTTTGAGAAAAGGTAAGGTCACATTTGTAGTCCAGTACTGGAAAACTACACAAAAATGGTGGTTTCCATTGTATAATGTGAGAGGAAATAAAAGCTGCCCTGGATTTCCTTTATAACAACTACATTTCCACAGATTTATCTTTAAGATGATGCAAACATTATCCTTACTCCATAAATGATTGACAGATCCTTTATGATTCCAAGATTTGCACATCTTTTTTCAGTCTTACCACCCTAAAAGTACGCTGCAACACAGATTAATTATAGTCCACCTGTATTTTGGGAAGGTAACTCTTCCTGCAGTTTAATTTATTATTCTTCAAATGTTTTGTTAGTTCTGCTGCATATTGCTGACATTATATATAACATTAAAACATCTGCCTGATATTGTGTAGCTTCCCTTCATGCCCCAAAAAAACAGCTCTGACCCATCAAGGTGTGGACACAGTAACTTTTGTGGTGTCTGGCTCTGAGTTTTGGCAGTACATCCTTTGGGTCTTGTGGGTAGTAGGGATGGAGGCCTCCTTGGATCAAATTATGTGGGTTTGGATACTAAATTGCTGGATGTCATGTTCCTTGACATCGCTGGATATCACCAGATATTTCCCAAATGAATTCTGCTCTGATTCACATCCCAACTGGATTCGATTTAAAATGCAATTCAGTTGGATTTAATACCAATTTTGCTCGGACATAAAAATGAAGCGCCAAATATTTCCAGTGTGTGAATAATAAGCACAAAGTGTCACACAACTGCATTAAAAGGCACAATATCCCTGGATGTCTACACTGATGGCATTGTTCTTATTAGAGCATCAGACTTTCATCATTGTAAGGAAGGAATGTATATGAATGCCAGGATGTCAATAACATTACCTGCCAGTAATTCTAATTTCACAGCTGATGTACATTTACCAATGAGAACCGTATTGGAACCAAATAATTGAAAAAATCCCACTTCACTACTTAATCCATCTTTGAGCTGCGGACAGAAACATGTCTGCACAACGGCATGAAATGAAGATGAAAGTGTACAGTGCTTTGTGCTTTGACCTGAGGTCATGAATGCAACAAACTAAAAATCAACACTGACACAGTAACTGATGGGACATGTTGCTGCTGAGGTGACCAACAAAGATCAGGATCATGAGGTCTGAACTGAATGGACAAGTGAAAGGATGCCACCTCAGTCGTTTGCAGACTCTGTGAGGTATTCATCATGCTTTCAGTCAGCCAACCACTTTTTCCACTTTCCTGATAGAGAGAAAGACTCAGAGGCAAACCTCTACCTGAATTAAACGAAAATCTGTTTCTTTGTGTGCCTGGGCAGTCAGGGCCTCATGATTCCCACCTTTATTATATGTAGCAGCATGAGACATGGGAGAGAGCAAGATGAGGTGAGAGATGATGTTTGGTTTTCTTCAATTCTACACCACACAAATAAGGAAGTTACACATATAAAGTGGATATAAATCTGTAGATACTGAGAAAAGCAAAAGCCCTGTTAACACCTCTCCTCTTTTATAAAACCCATTCCTCCTCAGTCTGGTTTGCCTTGGTACAAACAAGGAAATCAAGTTTAACTTACACTGCATATATTAATCTTATAATTCGACTGCTACACAATAGTGCTGACTTTGACCTAAACCCATTGTCAAAACCTTGAACAGTAGCAGAAACTTTTTCGCCACTGACCTCGCTGTTAATTTCTGCTCCTGCATCCAGCAGCATCTGTACCATGGCCTCGTCTCCACGGACACAAGCGTACATCAGCGGGGTCATCCCCTACACGAACACAGGGGCAAAGAGCAAAAGCAGCCTGAAGTTAAAGATGCAATTATTCACTTTATTTAGTTTCCACACAGCATTTCTAAATATTAAGTCATTATTCCTTCTTCTTTTGTTCTAAATCGTTAAGTTATCTGCACTATATGTATTGAACTTTTAGTCAGCTCCAAACTTGTATCCTTAACAGCTCTTCTCCAGCCATCTTGAGTTTGTTGATCAGTTTGTTTACAGCATACCATATAAATCAATATGTCATCTAGGTTATCTGGGATGACAGTCTGAAAGAAACATTCTGTACTAGACTTAGTGTTTGAAAGTTTCCTGCTAAGTTCAGCCACCAACTAAATTTGAATTTCTCATGGAAAGTCATGAATTACACTTGCAGTATTCCATTGATGATTTACCACACTAGAGGTTGGTAGTCATGATATAATGTAGGCTGGCTTGACAGGAGCACCGCAGGAAAAATAAGCCAAAGGAAGATTTAATATGTACAACTTCCCTCATGCTCAAAGGTAAAGGAGCCTTGGTTTATCAAGCAAAAAAAATATACCTCTCCTTAGGCCATGTATGTGCGTGTGCATGAGTAGAAATGTGCCAGCATATGCATTATTCACATGTTGACTATGCCTCTAACCTGCTCATTCATGCTGTTGATTCCATCCGGCCCAAGCAGGTTGACGGCCTGCTTTACCAGGTCTGTTCGTCCACAGCTGAGCATACGGAAGCCCAAGTCCTGCAGGAATTTTGCCTCAGTAGAGGCAGCATCCAGTTTCCGTGAGGCACAGAAGCAGTCATCCGTTCTGAAGGGCAAAGCACAAACAGTGATTCCCAGTGCAGGCTTGCTGTTATGACCATTTAAATGAGACATATTTTCCTTAAACATGTGACAAGCTTCATTTCTAACTCTAAGGAGATGATAAATGTATTAGAAATATGAATATCATTGTTTGTATAATTTATGTGTGTGTGTTTGTGGGTTCAGAAGAAGAGATTGGTTGAACACATGCTCTGCAGCTTAAAGGCAAGCACACTCCTCAGAGCCATACCGGAGCTGGCGAGGCTCACAGTCCACTCCAGGGAGCAGCAGCCTGGCAGCCTGCCGAACGTCGTCGCTGTCCACAGAGAAGCTGCGTCTGTGTTCTGTGTGGACCACGGCCACACGCACCCACTCCATCAAAGCTGGCAGCACCATAAAAGGCCTGTAGGGGGAGATAGAAGCACATGCTCAGGCCACAACAGACACACACTAAACTTCTGTCAGCCTGAGTACAAGGTGTGCCCAAGCACTGGCAAAGAAAATCCACCTAATACAGAATTTGTACATGTTATTTTGCAAAAATCACCTGGTGCAGAACAGGATGAAAACTGTCTAGAAAATCTAATCCAATCCCTGGAACCAAAGACGTTTTGGATATGAGAAAACCCATCCTCCCATTGACCATAAATTATTGTTAAGAGAAAACAAATGTTGTATAAAATGTTTTCTTAGGATGTTCTCAATCTAATCACCATTTACTCTGCTCTATTCTAGTGAACTAAATCCAGTCAGAGTGATATTTCTTAAAGATGTGCTTGTGCTGTTAATTTGGCATCACTGCATTCCACCGTTAAAATATATTATATAAATCTATGTAATGTGTAGTAAGAGTGTTTATATGGTTTAAAAATGCATTGGGATGTTACAGTAGTCATAGAAACAAGATATATCATATGTTTTGTAGTTCTTTTGCTTTATCGGTTTTGAATGAAGGTCTTGTGAGCAACATGAAGCACCCTGTAAATACAATGTATTGAGTCACTGCATGGTGACATTCTGTATATAAAGAGAGCTCACTGCCTGCATAAAGTAAACTAAAGGTGCAGTGATATTTTGCTAAATGTACTGAGTCACTCAGACAGAGGTGGGAGAAATCCATCATATCGTTGATCCTGACACAAGTACTTTCACTGAAAAGCCTGTGAGAGCATGGCAGACAATTAAAGCCAAGCCGTAGCTTAGCAGAGGAAACCACAGTATCGGCAGGATTACCAACCGATGCAATGCAGGAAAAAAAGTCAGTAGCCAAAGACCCCAAAAGGGCCCCAGATTTACTCCACATGTACAATTCCATCATCAACGATACTGGTAGCAATAAACTTTGTGTTATCGATATGTGTGATAGCTATTTCTTTAACAAATGCTGCTCTTTGGTATAAGCATCTTCAATGCAATAAAGGGAATAGGAATTTACTGTTTTAAAATGTTCTGCTCTTGTGTTTTTCTTCTGCACTTGTACTGTACCACTGTTTATAGCAGCCACACTGTTTAAAATCCATATGCATGGTGTCAAATTTTGACCTTTGTTTCAGCACTGACGTCTTTCTCCACTTAAGCAAAACAATGAGCTGTCATAAATACTGGTACATTATGCAAATGTACAAACTCCCTGCTTTATGGATGCAAAGAGCACTAAATATTCATAACACTTTGGGAAGTTATATGATTAGATAAATAATGGCTTGTGACTGCTGGTATAAGCAACATATGGAGGCTGGTGTGTACTATTGTTTTGTATTATATGAGAAATCTGCACATAAGAAAAAATTAATAATTTGAGAAACAGGCTTGAAAGACAGTTTGAGTTTTGAATGAAAGTGATTTTTAAAGAGTATTCCAATTCATACTGCACAAAAAACAGCATTCAGATCATTGCATCAATAAGAATAAATAAGCTGGCCATGTCCATATTTTGTATGAGTTGTCACACACTTATGAAACTTTGTCTGTCCCACTGATTTGTTGATCAATACACCACTTCAAAAGGATTTCTTAAAGCCTGGACTATCCTTCACACATTTTTAGCTCACATCAGTCGCTTACTGTAAATTAGCCACTCATCACTGCTTCTCTGAGCTGATGGGAAGTTCTTTTAATGACAGCTTGATATGCTAAGAAATGCAAAGCCTTTTCTTTCACCAACTTCAAAGGAGCCTGACCTACAGCCATGTGACGTTGGTTCCACAGACTTCAATAAAGCACACAACACTTCATCAAGAGGTGGGAAACGTAATCGCAACACGTTCCTTCACGAGCTCGATGGAAACTCTAGTTCACAAGCAGTTCAAGGTCTAGTTGTTTCCACATAATGCCTCTGTAATAGGTGCAAAAATTCCTGAAGAAAACTTTCTTTCCAGGCTTTCCCTCACCTGCCTCTTCCATTGTGCTTCAATATGACAAAAAAAAAAAACAGGCATAAATGAGATGTTTGTGACAGACACGTGACTTGAGCTAAAGCAACTGGACACCTGGGACATGCATTAGCTGCTAAATTACACCTCTGAAGCTGATAAAGTGCGGAGACCCGGAAGAGGACTGTTCTGGCTCAACTGTCAGCCCTGTTTTCCACCTCTACAAGCTGATGGGGTTTTCCATCAAAGTGTAGGAAATACTGAACATACAATGTGTAAGAAATAACAAGGAACAGCTCGTAAAATCAGCTGAGAATTTGTTTCTTGGGTAGAAACAGCAAAGAAATCTAAGGACTCCTCTATGCTCCCCTCACTTGTGGGATAAAGTGTGAATGAGCGAGATGGAAACTTTGCCTAACCCTTATGTCATTCACACATAAATCATTGAGCAGTTCTATAGCTGCCGATATTGCTGTGCCTCCAACAGCTGCTTCCTTCAACTGGGTTGTCCAACAGGCTTTCTTTTCTAACTCCCTAACATAAAGCCAAGGTTTCACTCCAGATGAAAACACCTGGTGTGCCATTTCAGGGCTTCTGCAGAGGTGTACAGTTGCAGCAGAATGATCTCTGCAGCTCTGTACAGATGGAACACAACCATTGGACTGTCTATAAGCTAAGGTGAAAGGGAGGACAGAAGCAGGAGAGCAAATTGTGCAGAACTGCAGGGAGTTCCCACATAGTGTTTCTTTACTGTTGTCCCAGACAACATTAAAAAAGCTATATTTTTATCTACCCACAGCACTTAATGAGGTGAAAGGGTCTGATGGACTGATCAATACCACACACTCCAATTTAATTCCCTTGTCCTGCAATGATACAATTAAGAATTCTCATTGTATGAAAGAGCAAAACATTTTGACAGTTCAATTATGAGGTAAAGATACAATAGTTTTATCTCCACCAAAAACAATAAAAAAAACCAGCTTATATTGCTTTTCAGTACTTTGTGCTATATTTACTATTCATGTCATGTTCTTTCATCATTTTCTCTTTTTCTAGCTTGACTAGTTATTTTGCAAAAAAACGTTGTTTCTCTCAATGACATGCTGAAAATTCTGTACCTCCTGATGGAAGATGATCAAAGACACTGTTTTCAAGTGTTTCAAGGTTTTTTAACAGTGTACAAACCAGGAATAGAGTGATTAATAAGGCAGATTATTTGCAATTTCGGATAATTGGCATCGGCTTGTTATTTCAAGGAACCTGCCCATAGATTATTTCAAGAGGCTAGTCAACAAGAAATTTGCACAATCCGCACTGCCAGCAGCCTCGTCGGTCTGGTTGCTGTGGAACAATGGTTTTGATTACTTTCGGAAGATTCATGCAGAGTACATCTACAATGCAGATGCAACAGTGTCGAATGTTGTATTTCATCAGATGCAAAAAAAGAGAAAAAACAATGACATATTTTATCTGCAGCATTTAAGGAACATTACAATTTATTTTTCTTTCTATTTTTGTCCTTCAGATCAGTCCTACATTAATTCTTCTTTCATCTACCTTTTGCTACATATAACCTTTGAGGGAAATATCTGTTCAGAAGTTGCTGAGTTTTCTTTTTTTTCTGCTGTTTGGTGCTGAGCAGCTACCTACAGTGTTTTATTTTATTTTTTTATTACTATTTCCTTCATTCCCCTAAAATAGATAGGGGAACTTACCAATAACAGCTGTTAAACGTTCCAGCAAAGGGAGTCCAACAAACGAACAGAATATTTGCTGGGGACTATTTTCATTTCAATTGAATACATTCTTTTGTAGTGTTATGCCTGTGCTGGTTTTCTTTCCTTTTTACTGATGGAAGTGGGCCCACACAGCAGGTCTGAGAGCAACCTACCAGCTGTCTTACAGTCAGGTAAATTCAACCAGGCTCATCTCTTTTGCGTGCTGTTGCTGTCATTTCTAGAGCTTCTGTGTGAGACGTTATATTTGACAAACATGTTTTCCTTAAATTAGAACGTTATTCATGCCTTCTCTTGTAACAACCTTAAAGGGACACTATGTAATAAATTAAGTAATTTATTAGCTCAAATCAACATATTCATTCATAAGTTAGTCCTCATTGGTGTAAAATGATCTCTGTCAAAAATCTCACTTATCCTCCTGAGTGAAGAATAACTTGTCTGTATCTACATAGAGCAGGTAAGCTCTATGGAGGCTGCCATGTCCTTCCGGTCTATGAAAAACGACGAAGTGCCGAGAGGGACATAAAGCACTTCAAATCGCGATTTTCCCTGCCAGACCTCATTGTGACGTCATTTCCGCCAAATTGCTTATTACAGCCGCTAATGCTAAATAGATTTTATTCCTTGGCACATGTGTCTTTGTGTTCATTAGCTTTCTTTTTGTAAGTGCATCATGAAGGTCATCTTCTTTTTATTATTATTCCTATGCTCCCCCTGGCTATCTTCTTTTTGGCGTTATGCTCACATTTGTAAACTGTTATTTTGTTGATTTACTAATAAAGTTAAAAAAATAAAAATAAAAAATGCTAAATAGATTTTTATCTCGTAAATGATCCCACTAATAATGCATTGATTGTTACCAAACTTCTGCTGTAGTATAGCCTGACTACGTCATACTCACGATTCTAGTCAGAATGTGAGTCTGATACCGCTCAATAGAGATTTGAGTATGGGGCGTGTTTCAACCGAACCAGGAGAAAAAATGCCTCTTCGCTCAATTGGATAGACCTACAACCAATCAGAGCAACGTAGTATGTGACATAGATTAAGCGACACACACTTGTTGTAGGAACGACGGCAAAAACATCTTTTCTATCGATAAAAGCCTTTATCGCGTTCCTCTGTTCGTCTTTCAAAATGAATGCAATGTGGAGATCCTGTAGAACAGACTCGATGGCAGAATCTACACGCCCTAGCTCTCCAGCGGCAGCCGTGTTCAGCTCTTTAGTGACGTAGTCGATAATGTCCCTGTTGATCATCTGTCCATCATCGTATAAAGCCCGCCCTGGCAATCTGATTGGTCCGACCAATTCTTGGTCGGGCATAATGATTTCCCAACTGAGCAGAGCCAGACCGAACTTCCCGACCAAAACTTTTATGGGCGGGGCTAAGTTCGGCTGGCACCCAGGCTAGCTGTAGTACACATAGGCTCTTAACTCACAAAACGAGGCATTAGAAAGTTTGTAAGTTTACCGGGAGATTATTTACCGCCGCTAAGGCTCCTATTGCTAACGCTGCTAATGCTAACGCTGCGTCGACGTCACTTCCGGTAACTCCCGGAATATGACTAATTGCATTGCTTGCACACCAAAGGAGATGTTATGTTATCTGACATGTTCTGTCATCTGTATTTATAGTGTTGTTGTATGTGTGTTATGTAATCCTTTGTACTGTGTGTCTTGATTTCTTTTTGTTTGTATGGACCTTGAGTCTGAAGCTATAGCTTCTTGAATCTTGACACATTCCGCTTGCCGTAGTTCAAGAAGTTGCAGCGCACATTTGAAAACGTGAGGCGCTAGAGAGCAAATTCATTCGACTTTGCAAAATAAAATTGCACCACTAGATGGGGGAAGAAATTACATAATGTCCCTTTAAAGCAGGGCTCAGTAATACGGGGTTTGTGTACCATGCAATACACACCCCAAAGCTGTAGGGGGAGCTCCGTAGAAAATAGGCGACAGTCTAGCAAGACTGTCGTAAACCCACCAGAGGCAATTTACGGTTTATTATTCAAGACACTGGCAGAGAGTTGGAGAAGACGACGGAGGTTCGCGATGTCTTCAAAGGTATGTAGTAAAAGTAATTATCAAAGCAGTATAAAAGCAAAGAATGAATTGTAAACCATATGTGCATGTTTGTCTTGTACTACCTGGCTTGGCTCAGAGCCCTTTACGTCCTGCCGTGAAGCAGTAGTTCTCGGCTCTCGTGTGTCACAAGACTTCCAGAGCTAAACAAAGCACACGGCGCCACAGGTAGACATGCTTAACTCGAATCTTTTGGGCAATCCGGGCTGATTGGATCATTTCGAGGACGGGATTCGAGTTATACGGATCACTTGAATCACTTGAGTCACTTATTAAAAAAAAAACAAAACAAAAAAAAAACCTTTCTGCCGTTTAGTGGCTATGCGCCTCGCCTTTTTTTTTGTCCCATTTATCAATTCATTTTGATAAATCAAAGAGCAGCCTACGGCTACAAGTTCATTCATTTATTTTTGTCAAGTAATAATTCAATGCCATTTTATCTGAAAGCCAGACACAACAGCCAGTGTGTGCATTTACACAGCGACAAATGTGGTAGCATTAGGTGAGGCAATGCTGAGTTTAGACCTACAAGGAAAGAACATGGAATGATCTTGCCCTCCCTATATCACTAATTATTTTTCAACGACTGTACAAGATGCATGAAGCCACGCTAACCGAGCCTGTAGCGAGGTACAGAGGCTTCAGCAGTCAGATGGGTTGACGACAATCCTTGCTGCCGACTGGGCGCTCGAGACAGAATCGAAACTTAAAAAGCTCCGAGTTGGCATGGATTCGCTACTTGCCCGTCTGACCGCTGAATCGCTGGCTCTGGGTGACTCAGCGGTCAGACGGGCAAGTAGCGAATCCATGTCAACTCGGAGCTTTTTAAGTTTCGATTCGCTGTCGGGCCGTGAGTCACCCAGACCACTCGCTGCTGCTGCCGAGTTGGTCAAATGAAACGAAACCAGGTAGTACGAGTCAGCGGGGATTCGTCCCTCACTGTAAGTAACGGACGGATCGCAAGTCAGGACGGATCAGTAGGGCGCATGGCTCACAACCGGCTCGTGACAAACGGGGCGGGAGTTAGGTTTCGTTTCACTCAGTGTGTGACTGTGTGTTCGTGACTGAACACCATGCTAGAGAATGACTGTAGCCTAGTAGGCAACTAAAGAGGGATATATATTCCGGTTTCATCATTTCTCTCACGACTAAGGTGCAAGAGCGCTGTAACTGCCATTTGTTGACATAATGAAATGCCGTCTGGCTCGACTTGGGCGGATCATTTTTATTTTTTTTTTAAGGCAGATCAAATGCATGCCACCATCCGGTCTGCCCGGGTGACGTATTTATCCGGGTTGAAAACCGGATAACCCGGATTTTGTTACAGCTCTAGCCACAGGCAAAGTTGCAAGCGCTGTTTCGGGCTAGGGCCACCAGATGGAGATGGAAATGTCACCGTTTTCATCGGAACGGGTCAGCCAAGCAAACTGATGATTGCCAAGCAATTTTATGACCATGAAAAAGTTGCATAGCATGTCTTTAATGTAAATTGGTGTATGTATGCTGATTTGAGCCACAGTCTATAAATACCCACGATAGTGCAGAGTCATCAGACGTAGGATTTGGTCAATTAAACACTTTCCTATTATAAAAAAAGCCAGGTGTAAGCAGGTGTTAGCTGATAAAAAAAAAAAAAAAAAAAAAAAACAATAGAAAAGGGTATTCCAAAGGGTTTGGGGGTTGCTAAAATGATCAACAGCTGCTTTGAAGAGCTCATGGCTGCAAAATGATCAAAAGAGTCTGAATTTTATAATGCTTTTACATCACTTGACCTTTCTATATGATGAGTGTGAACAAGCTAAAGCCTTGACAAGTTATCTATAGCATCAGAAATATTTGACAAAAAAGGGGTTTGCAGGCCATTGTATTCAGGATGGATTGGCCAAACAGGTGGGCCTGAGAAAAATGTTAGAAAAAATTAGAACGGTGGACTCAAACTTTTGCATGCCCCATTCTTAGTTTGGTCTTGCTGCTGTTTGGTCCAGTGTTAAGGAGTCTGGACCTCCTCTTGAAATTACTTATTTGCGTGTTTGCATCTCACCTTTCTGTTTGTAAGGTAACCTTGGACGGCTCAACATTGGGGTTCTCCCACTCCATATGAGGACAGTGCATAAAGTAACACAGTGTGTAGATCGCTTCAGGTGACCAGTGAATCACGCTGTTCTTTTGGTGGATCGGTGTCCCGTTGCTGTGATTCTTCATATACAGTGGCTGAAAGTGGTGCATGGCTCGGGACACTAGGTCACCTACACAAACACACATAAACATATAGCATAAGAATAGGATATTGGCCATTGAGAAAGGCACATTCAGTAGACAAGGAAAAAAATGCTATTTTGAGTACATGGCCTTTAAAAAGTCAGTGGGGAATCATCCTCATTCTTTCCAGCCTCCTTGGAGCTCACTCTGTCAGGGGAAAATTTAGTTTCCACGAGCCACAATCAGGAAAAAGACAAGGTTCAACCCCATCTTTTCTGTTCAGCTGAAAGGGCAGAAGGATGAACAGGACTGCACTGGGTGAAAATTGAATATTTATGGATAAAAATGAGCTACTCCAAGCTACTCCGAGCCATATCCTCTCAGTACAACTATATGATTTAAAAAAAAATCATAAAAAACAAAATTTCAATATTCTCCAACTTGTTTTTTTTTTTATTTTTTTTATTTATTACTTTTTAAGTAAACAGCTCTGAGAGAAACACACAGGTTTGGCTACATTTGGGACAAAGCAGATATAATTTTTTGTGCGGAATTTTCAGTTCATTTGAAAAAGAGGCACAAGTTGGATTTTTTTTTCAGAAACAGTCCAATCTTTTCATAAAAAAACCCCAAAAACTTGATTTAAAAAACAAGCTTGTATTATTACAGTGTGGGCTCAAATCCCATTCCACCGAATGCTGTCAGCTTTCTGTCGCTTCCTGTCAAGACCAACAGCACTCTGAGTAAAATGCAATAAAATTCTGAAGATCTAAAAACATCCTCTGTGACATATTGTTCTGGTCATTTTTGATACAAGGCACAAAAGTAATAGAGCATGACGCCAGTTGGTTCCCCATTCTCAATGGACTTTACTGTATGTGTGGCTATACAATACAGAGAGGGGACAAACAAGTCATTCCCATGGACATAAGGGTTTGTTTAGCATCAAAATTGCACCATTTAGCTTGTGCCAAAATTCCATTTAGCCTCAACAATGCGAAAGGAGAGTGTGAAAAAGATGCTGGCATGAGGGAAGAGCATTCATGCAATAAAACAGTCAATGTCTCTGCCGTCCTTTGGGAGAAGTGGGGCTAGACATCATCATTATGACAAGAAAATGTGTATAATGTAACTTACGTTTCGTTACTGTCAGTTACTCTCGTTTCATCTCTCTCTTAATTTTATAGATAAGCTTGTTACAAAGCTGTCTGAGGCTTTTATAAGAGGTGGCACCTTTGAGGTCAGTAACTGGCAATAAGGCACCCACACAACAAACAGTGCTTATTACTGTAGAGAGAATTAATTAAGTTGCAATTTTAATAATACGAGGGAAAGTATACTCTTTGGAAATGTATAAATTAACTGTAAATGTGATTGATCAATTATATTCAAGCTTTTGCAGGTAAATAAATAAACAGTAACCATCTTTTCTTTGGGTTGTGATGAATGGGTTGTTGCTGCAATGTGCAGCTGCTGCCTTCATCACAGTTTCTGTGTTTCAATTATTTGCTGCCATGCAGCTGTGATTACGTTTAATGGCTGCCTGTGGCAATCCTGACTCAACAAGATACAAATATATTCTTCGTGCTGTCAGTTTTGTAAATTTAATAACAAGAGCTTCTAGCCACCAACTGATGCACCTTTCAAAGAACATGGAGGGCAGAAACTGTCGCTTCATACAGTCTTTCTTCAGGTCTTCTTCGGTAATAATCTGTGATAGGGACAAGTCCACTGCACTAACCTGAGTCTGTCTCAACCAACTTGTTTCAGAATCAATACTGGATAGTTTATATTTAAAAAAAAACCTGCATCAACATTAATATTGTGAGGCAAATCTCTCTGTCAGAGGTCTCTGGGGTCTTTCCTAAACCATTTTCACACATGCACTGCAGTACAGACATTTTCTACACATGTTCAGGAACGTCTGCAACACTCCCCCCTGACTGCACACAGAGATTACTCAGCCAGCTGCCTAGAAATGACTCAGGCTATCTTTATCAACAAAACACAATCTTAAACTACAGCATCACGTAGATGTTAAAGGACGGCATGATTTTATTCTATAATAAGATGTTGCTTTTATCTCTGGCAACCTCAATTGGCTCCATTAACCATCTAGGTCTAACGACACAATTCTACCTTTGCGCTTTTCAGTCAAAATTACCCTCTCAGTGTAAAGTACTGTGATTAACACTTTGAACCAGGGGACACAAAAAACGATCAAATTGTTAAACGGCCAATCAAATTCTGCTGTCCACCTTGACATGAGGTCAAACATAATCACCTTCAGAGTAGACATAAAAGAAATAAGATCAAAATAAATAAATAAATATAAAAAGCTTTTTACTGCCGCTACAACAAAATGGCCTCTAAAAGGCATTATTGAGAGAACTGATGGCCATTAAAATCATCTCCTGTTGACACCAGACATAACAAGAAAAGCAACAGATGACACAAAAGGAAGGAGAAAATTCAGTTTGGGAAACAGCAAACAGATTCAAAGACTTCAAGTTAAGGTTGTGTGAAAATAAAGTGCATGGAAAAGTGCGCACAAGGGACAGTAAAGGTAAATATGAATTATTTATATGGGCATAATTATTTTAGTGGTTTATATAACTGCAGGTGTTATTGGCAGACAAGTTAGAAAGCAGTAACTAGTTTGACAAAAATATAATTTTTCGTGTAATTAAAGCTACGAGACCAGTGGGAATGAAACCAGAAGTCATCTAAGATCCAAGCTCATTCAGAGGTCACCTGAATATCTCCATCTTCTCCAATTTTATGTATTGTTTTAACCTGGAAATCATCAAGTATGTAACCACAGGGCCTTACAGCCTGACCATGCTGCAAGTATTTGCAAAAATGTCACCCAAGTTAATATTTCTCAGCTGCACATGTTTTCATCTACACATATTTATGTCCTCCATCTAATGCTACTTCAAAGAATAGATTTGTCAACGTTTAGTGACATACTAAATTACTACAATGTGCCAGACGTATCTATGGCAGGACGGCCTGACTGAGTGATGATGACACACCAGCTGTCCTGATCATAGCACAAATTGCTGGACTGTCATTTCAAATATGCTAATTTGGTATTTTAGAAGAAAAGAAAATGAGAAAATACCGGGAGCTGAATCTGTGACGAACCTCTAAAATTGAGTCTAAATGCCACTGGTTCTTGATAGGATGCAAATTCTTGTGTTCGTGTTTGATTCCAAGATAATTGTTTCAGAGAATCAAACTTAAACGTCTCTCTTCCATTATTCAGTGAAATTTTTGCTTCTTGTACTGCTTTTCTCAATTATTCATTTTGTTTCGATTTGGGAAGAGTGACTGTTTGCAAATCCTGTTGTTCCTCTCTAAAGCTGATAGCATTACCACTGGGCTAAGTGGTGCTATTATCCATCAGAAGCTCTGTTGTCTTAAAGTGTGTTTGCCGTGTCAACACAACAAGATGGATCCTTGATTGATCTCATTAATATAACAAAAAAAAAGAGGACTCACAGCTACTGCTGCCCCTCAGTCCTAAAAAACAAAACATACAGCTTGGAATTGGTTTCCTGTTTATTGTGATGATAAATGTTTACACAAGAGACACAAATATTTCCCCGGCGTTACACTGAGAGTGACCCAACAACCCTTTAGCCATCATTTTGATGACTCTTTTCATGCGCATGAGACAGTCTGTTCTTTCTGTGCTCACAAGTCTGACTTGCAGAGCTGCACGCCAACACTCACGAAACTGTTCAACACTGTGAAAGAGCGTCCCGATTCTGTGATTATGTCTGATTATATCAAATGGGAACATTGTGCATTCAGTTGTGCACAACACAGCGTGCCACCGAGGATCTGTTGAGGCATTTTCAATGTTTGTAAGAAAGTTTCCCCCAAAAAAACAGAAAACAAAAAGGAAACTTTCAGAAAGACCCTGGGTTGAACTCTGGGTGACTATTAAAACATTTTCTATTTTCTGAAGCATGAGACTTTAAAACATAATCAGGACTTAATTTATTAAATGATGCAAAAAAAAACTAAACAACAAACTAACAAAAAACGCATCACAATAATACAAATGTGACTCCTGAAGGCTATGTAAATTTGTTCATACCATATAAACAAGTATAGAAAACATTGCTATGCCCATTATTCTTTAAACAATGAGTACATTGTGAGCAGATGGATATTCTATTAATTTTTGGCAGACTTGTCAAATTTATAAGCCAAACTCATTCATTTTAATTTATGACTGTGGTTCATTACAATGGCTTTCACTGACAATGCAACTCTACTGATTCACATTTAAATAGGCTGGGATTACAACGCAGTGCCTTACGGATAAAGAATATTTGTGTGTTATTATAAATTACATCATGATATCAGACAATAATGGCATCCAACTCATTTCGTAAAGAGTGCTTCCAGTTAACTAAAGATGCAATCCATGTTGATGCTGGAGAAAAAGACAAGGATTGATAAAAGTATTGAACCAATCTTAAATTTGGTTCTGATTCATCAGTCAAGGACACGGTATTTGAAAGATTGAGTTAAATTTCTTAAACATGAAGTGTAAAAATTGCTCACTGATGGTTGCAGGAGAGAGATGAAGAAGACTGTGCAGGCTGGGCAGAAAAGAAGGGGATTTTTATCATAAGCACACCAGCAAGAGTGAAAGGGGAAGTTTACAAGATAGAGGCGAGAACGGATATGTTAAAAGGGTTGGAGATGGACCCACTGACAGAAAGACAGGAAGCAGAGTTGGAGACAGCTGTTAAAGATTTTCTTTGGATGGATGGAGAATAATTATCAGTGTTACAGCTCAGGTTGAACAGCTTTGGGACAAAGACTGAGAGGCAAGAATGAGTTGGCTTGGACTTGTGTGGAGGAAAGTACAGAGTGTACAGCACATGGTGAAGAAGGATGATGGCGTGGGCAGGGAAGAGGAAAAGAGGAAGGCCAAAGTGGAGATTTATGGATCTGGATACGCAGGAAGTTGCTGTGGAACAGGAAGATGTAGAGGACAGGAGGAGATGGAAATTGATGATCTGCTTTGGTGACCTCTAATGGAAGCACCAAAAAGTCCAGTTGCCAGAAAGCTTTTAACATCATGATTAAAACCTGCTGGTCAGAGTGGTTAATCAAGTTTCCTGAATTTATTTAGGTTTCCTTAGCATCTTAGATAACCATCGTTATTTGGATCTCAGGTTGTGCAGTAGTCCACAGAGACAAAGATAGGTCTGCCTAAAACATCATAAAAGACCAATATTTCATTCTTTTTCAAATAAAATTCACACATAAAAGACTTACTGAGTTCAGAGATGCTCCCCACCCTCGTGGCCAGTAAGCACTGCTCTACGGAGCGCAGCTCGGACTGGCTGTAAGCATTTCCCTCTCCACTTTTCCCTGCTCGTAGCTGCTGCTGGTCCCTGTGAAGAGTCAGACCCTCAGGCAGGCTGAGCACACCTAAGTCAAAGGGAATAATGTGAATGTTACAACAGTGTTGAGGTAGAGCATGCAGTCTGTGAGAATTTAAATACTATATCCACTTCTATGTTTGGTATGAAATAATGGATATCTAACTGTTTTTTGTTCAACTTTAGTTCTGTTGTGAAATGAATTAAACAGGTAGATTGTTCCTTAAATGTCCAAAAGCGACTAGGAGAATATAACTCACATTATATCAGCCCATATATTTGTGATAATGACATCAAACAACAAGAAGGTTTAGTGAGCGTGTGCAATTGCTTGTTTGAAGAGTCATCATCTGGCTGTGAGAACTATGAAGGTAACACAATGCAGTCATTATCCCACCTTTTTTCACCTTTCAGAAGAGATTATAATGCACGGTAGTTCAAATGCAGGTCCACCATTAACATATCTCCCTCCCAAGGCACATTCTCCATTTCATTCTGCTCACTGTTTTTTTTTTTTTTCCAATGCAGCATCTTGCTGCGCCCTTCTTAGTGTGTGCAGGGTGTCAACTTATGAAATGGCTAAAAGCGGCACGTTTCTACTTAGCCTCCTAATCACGGAAAGAAAAGCAGCTTTGGTTTTAATGTCTCCACTTTCATAATAAGCTGTTAAATTAAAGCACATGCTGCCTGTGGAAAACATAACATTCTTTATTCAGCTTGTGGGATCATGCAGCTGCTTGTTAAACTCTATTTCTAAAAGACATAGGACTCTGTTAGATGTAAATAACAGCAGAAAGCAATGATATGTCTACCATTTAAATAAATAACAGAAAACTGAACATATTGTAGTACAGATGTACAGATCAAATGTTGAGACTGAGAAATTTTAGTGTGCTTTTGAAAAATATGTGTATTTTCAATTTGATACTGGGTTAGGGTTAGGGTTAGGGTTAGGGTTAGGGTTAGAGTCGCATTTCAAAAAAGGGACAGAGGCAACAAAAACAACACTACCAAAATCTCACAATTAATTGGGGTCACTGGCGACAGTAAATGCGAGGAAGGTCTTGATGAAACTGTTCAGCCAAACAGCTCGACAACTAAAGAATAATATCTCCAAAGTAAACTGGCAGTTTGGCCATCAACCTAACATAATAACATCAAAAGATGCATAGAGTGGAGAGAAAGCTGAACACAAGAGAAAAGACTGAAAATGAATAATGACTGGCTATGATCTTCACACCCTTTGGAGGCACTGAATTAAAAAATAATGTGATTGTGTCCTGCGGTCTGACAAATCAAAACTTTGAATTCTTTTTTTTACTTTAAACATCAAAGAGGGGATCGACTGTCAGACTCGTTTTCAGAACAGATGATTGGTGATGAGGGGGTGCACTGCTGTAAATGACATGAAAGCTACATTAACACTTTAATGACTGCACTGAGAAATTTGATTTAATATCAGTGTTAATCAATGTTTTTTGCATGGTTGTGATGTCACTTAACAGTAAAAAGTCATTTTCACAACTGGCTATCAGCTAGGAACAAAAAAAAGTAACTAGCCCTATACTAATCCTAGCCCTAGCATAACACAGAACTATTGTTTATTTGTCCACTTCACTTGATTGATTTTATGTCAATGGTTGCTCCAACCATGGTAGCACTCATACAGTGTTACATCATGGATTGCAGGGCTACATATGTAGACCATAGGATATATTACTTGTAGGAAAGGGGACTAAAAGGGGAGAGAAATCTATTAAGGTAAGTGTGGCACTAAATTGAAACAAAGAACGAAACCAGGGAAGAGTTAATCACTCTGCTTAATGATTTTGACAAGGGAAGGTGTGGCTAATTTCAAGTTTGGAACACTTTGTAAAACGATATAAACTAGAGGGGCACTTGAAAAGCTCAGTCTTCCATTAAGGTCAAAGACTGAAAGAAAAAGATTTGCTCCCAAATTGAATAGGTTCTTACTTTGCCTGTGCTCTATCCTTAAACTTGGTTTAAAAGCTTGCGATATTCAATATTAAGTTGCTGAAAAACAGATTAACAGTAACAAACAAATAGACAAATTAAAAACAATGATCACGTATGCAACATCATGATAATCTAGGCTGAGAGATATATAACTCTATGTAGATTCAAAACTATAAGTGTGTGTATGAGTTAAGGTAAATATGCACATTCATTCCTTTTGTCAGATTTACAGATCTATATATACTGTATGTGTGCTTCACTTTTATGAAAATCAGGCATATGCATGAGCATATAATATTATTTAAAAAATCATAAAAGAGGACCATGCATAGACACAGCTTTACAAATTCAAATCACTGCAAAATTATTCACACATGCTTGTACATGATTTCCAATTCCATCTTTAGCCACAAAGGCTTGTCCACACTCTTTTAATCAATCTTTGCATATAACAGTTTAAAACAAGCATACAACTCTGGAAAATAATAGCAATAAACAAGCACACTTTCTCTAAGTGTGAAGTTTAGACACTTATCAAAAGAGTAGAAAATGAAATGGGTTTTAATTGGTGGTTTCCATGCTGAAATTATGAGCAACAAATACAAAATAAAATACAACAATGTTCAGAGCAAAAAAATCTGGCAGAGGTAAAATAAAAATGGTCTGACTACAAATTCCCCAAACTGTGGCACCAAGTGAGGAGCAATCAGCCAATCAGAGGAACAGTGGTGTGATCAAAGTGTGCTGGGACAGCATGACACTGAACCCCATTTCCTAGATACAGTCATCAGTGTATATGTGTGTGATAGAGCAAAGCACTCCATAGGCCAAAGCAGTGCAGACCGCTGTATGAAAATATGTGTAAATGGGCAAATGAAGCTTTTAATGCAAAACGCTTAGAGAGGTCAACAAGACTACAAAGTGCTATATAAATGCATTCCGTTTACCATTTACAGCAGCACAGCAGCTGTCCTCGTGCACCACGCATGACTTCTACAATGTATAGCACTGCAATTAGGAAAGATTATTTTTAAAAAGACCTTATAGAATGTAGTATGCAATATGTGCATGCTACACAGATATAGTAACTGTATGTGTAAATAGGAAAACATTATAATGAAAATGTGAAATGAAAAATAGCAGGGTTTTTTTTGTTCGGTTATTTCTCTCACATTTTTCAGGTACAGTTCTTCATTGCATTTGCCACTTTCTCTACAAATACAACGTGTGCATTTTTAAGTATATCATGTTGGAGCTACACATCAATATAGCACCAGTTTGCGTGTGGCTAAAATGACTAGTATTTTCTACTACCTGGCAAAAAAAAAAAAAAGAAACGATAAAAACACTCTTGGATTTACTCAGTAATTAGTATTAATTGACAGTGATCACTGCGGTGATCACTGTTTCAGTTGGCAACAACTTTGTGGTACAACTATGAAAGAAAATGAATGTTGTGACATTACATAAGGTTGTCAAACCCATCCATCCTTTGTACACACAACTGAAAGTATGAGCAATACCAGAATGTGAAGAAAACAGACTTCATCGTGGCTGAACATCATTTAGCTGCATTAAAGAGAATTTTACGACATAATGTAAGCTCACTGTCACCCTGTCCAAAATTACTGTTGTGCTTGAATAGAATGGTAATATTGTAGTTTCTTTTACGGCAAAATGTGATAAATATCTGAATAAATATATTGCATAAAAAACTACAGAAACATTACTGTAACACTTGAGCTCTCAATTGCTGAACTCCTTAACCTTGGTTCAGGGGAATAACAGACCCAGCTGACAGTGAAGTGGCGATTGCTCTTAGGATGGACTGAGGCAAGGTGACTCACTGTCTCTTTGCCTCCTAATGCGAGGCACTATCTACCCTCCGGGAGGAGCTGATGGAACTCTTGCATGCCACTGTGGCTGCTCTCTATGCGTGCTTGGAATGGTATCCTCCTCCTGGTTCCACAAAACTGATACCTTTCAGGAAACGCAATGTTGTCAGGTATATCGGCACAAAATGCTTAAGTGGTTAACTGGTCATAATAATATAATGGAAGTTGGTTATTGTCTTAAGAAGTATAAAGGTGAGCGATGACACTGGGCACCTGCCTCTCTTTAAGAGGAACAGTCCTGTTTACCATATAGCAGCTGCTCAGTGCTAAAGAAGGAAGACTGGATGATCCTCCAGGCGACACACTGTCACTGGAGAAGAAGTAATGAGTACAAGAGTTTCCATTAAGATGTCACTGAATGTGCCTTAGTCATATCCTCTGATAGACAGCTGCTGTAGATTCCACACATCCTGCTGAACAATATCACAAGTAATATTGCAAACATCTTTTAAAGCTGTTCCATTTTTGTTTATATTATAATGCAGTTTGATTTTTAACATTTTATAATGCATCTGGGTTTAAAAATAAGCTCCTGCCAGCAGCCAATTAGCTTATATTTCGTGAGTGTACATGTGTAACACCACTGCCTTGCTTCATGCACTTGGTTTGACTCCAACTATTTATTCAACCACTGAAATCAGAAAATGAGACGTTCCGTCCAACAGCTAGATCTGGCTGACCTTTTTGTTTTCTCAGCAAAAAGAAAGAAAAAAATAAAAACCTTACTTTACAGCTCCATTGTGTATATTTTATATATTTTTTTATATTTTTACTTGGAGAATTGAGGTTTAATATTCATAACTATGTTTCATTAGCAAAGAATTGTATGAAACAATGAATGTTTCCATTGCCTTAGAAGAAGCCATTTACCGATGCCTCTTGCTTTCAGTCTGTCATGTTGCACCTCCATGTTTCTACAGTTGCCCAGAGTCTAAAATTAGGGGTGACTGGTTTGACCACAGAGATGCGAATGGCAGTCAAGTTTTCAAAAAACGTCTGGGCTGCCAACCATGGCATGAGGATGCCTGTGCTGGCTTGTTGTTGACTTGCTTTGTGAAGAATATATCCCCCTGCCGACTGATCCATTGTTTTTATTTAGTATTTTTTTTCACTCTGGTATTCATTTTCATGATTTCATGGTCTCACTCACTTGTTTCAAGTCCTCTTCAACAGAGAAAGACATTAAAAATGAGAAGCTCTGGGTTATGGCTACCTTGGGACTGTTGTATAGTGGCGCTGCAGAGCGTTTCAAGGTTCTGCATCTCACCCTCACTTATGGTAAAACCAAAATGCTAACCTCTGGCTTCAAAATGATGATCCAAAAAACAGTGAGTGACCTCATGTCATTCCATCATGCAGCAGCCACTAAAACTATAGACTTTATTAAGATGTATTTTTCTGATCTGAGGTAAATTAAGAATAAACAGAACACTTTCGCACAGCATAATTTAAATCCAATTCTGAAAGGCAATCTTATGTCAGGGTGCATTCATAAACAAAGTAATATTTTCAGTCCTGAGTAAAACAGTGGCAACTCTTATCTGAAAAGCCGTGGTCTGATGAACATGGGATAGTATCAGCTTGACTCTTCACAGTTGGTGAACTTTAGCCTGCTTATTGCCACTTTTGGTCGTCTGCCTTTGGTCTCTATCTTTTATTTGAATGCTTATGAAAAAATGCAGACAGCCTTGGTGTATATAAGCAAAACTTCAACTGACTTTTGATATGTTTGCCTCAATTTCCAACACTTTTGTAAACTTCATAGACATGTAAAGGGATAAAACTAAAATCAGTAATCCGACTAAACTATTCAAGCGAGAGTGCTTCACCAGAATGCCCCTTTGCAGAGCACTGTACTAACAGAAAAGAATAGAATAAAAATCCAATACTTTTACTGAATATTGTCTCTCGGTCTCGGTCTCGGACTGCTGCAGTTTGGATCCACAGACTTGTCTCAGGGTTGACTAAAGCAGGGGAGAAGGAACACTAACCTCGGTGTGGCTTCTACCCTGCATTTAAATCTATTTTAGTTGGACACACAGAGAAGTGCACTTCCCCAAACATACTTCAGCTCTGCAGGAATTCTGGCTTTGAGTTTCACACAAAAATTAGAGGCAGAGACAACAGACTGAGGCTTTGATTTGTAAAATTGTGATTTTACTGCACAAACAGGTGCACCAAAGCAGAATTTGGATGTACTTCATATCTGACTGAACTGCTGTGACAATTACAAAGTGACAGACAGAGATAAAAGGAAAATGTGAAGGTTGAAGAAGAATCATGAGAGATGCAACCTTTTGGCTCCAAAAGGGTTAATAATGTTGTTACTGTACATGGATCATAGTGGTGCTGCCCACTCCAGGCTCCACCACTGTGGTGCCAAACCAGATGGCCACCATATGTGCACCGAGCGAGTGATCATAGAGGGAGACATGGCACAGTGAAAAACAGGAAACAGAGTAGTGACGTGTGTTAACATGTGTTATAGTGGCTTTCATCCACACCCTTAATAAGGTGCTTTATTCATTCAAAATAATCACAACCTTGTGGTGAGCTGCAGAAAAAGAGGTGTGAATATTAAACATTTTTTGAGGGAGTGCTGGAATGCCCATGCACACTAAATCTCCAGAGGTATGACCTCAGTTTGGTTTCTCAGGTGACCACAGTTCGGTCTGAGGCGGCCACAGACCTTTTATTGGGTTAGTCTGTTAGCCACAGGGATTTAAAGGAGTAGCGAGCAAACCCGTGTCCTGTGGGAAAAATAGGTATACATTTGCAAAAGTCTGGTAAACTTTGGAAACTGATGGAGAAGATATGTGACCACCAGATGAACCAAACGTGCACACACACAGTTTGGAGCTGCAAACTAGTTAATGACGAAACAAGTCACAATGCATACAACACTGAAGTGCAAGCACATAAAAGCAGGCACACGATAATTACGACTTATTAAAAAGTCTTAATAGCAGGCACTTGTAGGCACGTCATGTCTGCTTTAAGTGGGATGTGCCCTGCAGCTAAATCCAGTTTAGCATTGAAGTTTTAACATTGAAGCTTCTGAAAAACAGTACTGAAATATCTTCCAAGTTACATCATGTGTTGCTCTGAAAGAAGCACACAAGCCTCCGGAAGTGTTCCCAAACAAGAATGCCAGAGTAAATACCTTCACATTCAGGGTTTATTTATGTTCTTTGTTAATGAGAAAAGGAGAGCCCCCTGGAAACATACCAAACCCCATCTAGCCCTGATTTGAATAATGAAAATTAAGAAGGCAATAATGAACAGGAGGTCATTCCAGTTGAGACACCCAACGGTGTCAGAATTCTACTCAGGGAACCAAAGTTAATGACACCAGAAGCAAGATGTGAAAGCAAAAACTTTTATTCACACAAACAGATTAAAGGTTACACAAACAGGAGGACAAAGCACATGGAGGCAGTGGAAGTGACAATAAGGCAGATGAGCAGTGGAGATTTGGGGCTACAGTTAGGGGCTGATTAGTGAAGTAGCTGCATGTGAGCAGGGGTGCTGGGGTGTTGCAGCAGAACACCAGCCCTTTGTTCCCACTGGGTCGCAACATGGATTTGTTTATTCTGCAGCTTCTTTACTTAATTTGTAGCATTTTAGAGGTGAAACAATGTCTGCCTGAACATACAAGCCACATTTAATGGGAAAAAAAAATCACGTAATTTTGTTGTATCATAAAACCTGGGGTCCGTTTCACGTAGCAGGTTCAACCAACTCTGAGTCTATTCCTGATCTCTGAGTTGATCTACTCTGAGATAGAAAACCCTGAGTTTTCGGTTCCAGAAACGCTGATTTGAGTGAGTTTAATCAACTCTGAGTAGGTTCACCTTGAGTTTAGTGCGTGCACCACAACTTTAAAAAGCCAGCATCAATGGAGCCCCGATTCGACGAGTCACCTTGGCAACGGGGAAGAGGAGGGGCTACGTTTTTCACCAACCTCGAATTGGAAATCTTAATGCGCTCATACGGCGAGTTTCAATACGTTTTTAGAAATAAGTGCAACACCGTTGCAGCAGCAAAAGTGTAAGTTTAAATGTAGTCCTTTGCAATCACAATAATATTACAGGGGAAACTGCTTGAATGGTAGCCCATTCATTTATTTCATTTAGGTGCAATCCCGCGGGCGAGAAGCGCACTTGGCAGCAGTTTAAGATGAAATATAAAAACATTGTTCAAACAGGTGAGACCTCGGCATGGAGGTACCTCATTTTGATCATGTTTTACACTGTAAAGTAAATATTAAGTGGCTATTTGACTGTGCAGTTATTTTATTCCCAACATAATGCTGTTTTCACACACATAAACTATGTCTTCTCATCTATATCATCCATCCATCCATTATCTATACCGCTGAATCCGTCAGTCGGGTCGCGGGGGGGCTGGAGCCTATCCCAGCGGTCAATGGGCAAGAGGCGGGGTACACCCTGGACAGGCCGCCAGTCCATCACAGGGCCACATAGAGAAAAACGAGACAAACAACCATACACACTCACAGTCACTCCGAAGGACAATTTAGAGTCATCATCTATATCATGTTCTGTAAATAATTAAGCCTATTTAAACTAACACAGACTTCTACTGAGCCAACAGAAAGAAGGCAGATGCCTGTAAAACGGGTGGTGGCCACCACCTCTAACAGGAGGGCAGTGGCTGAGGGAATCCCCGGAGGGAGTCCACCCCCAAGACACGAGTGCATTTATAAAATAAAATAGGCCTATGTCTTTTTTAAGCCTATTCATACAAATATTTATTTGTCTTTTTTTTCTTTTGTCCCAACAAAATTCTGATGGTGCCGCTCAAAAAGATAATGGTCTGTGAATGCAAAAATCTATGCGCGGTCTGATAACCATCTCCGACGAATATTTATTTCTCTGCGCAATAATGCTGCACCTTCATCCACGGGATCGTTGTCAAAAGGACATGTTCGTGAAAAAAGTTGCCTCCTACTATGCCTAATGGACTTCTAGAAGTAGAAGAACTCGCTCTGCTGACTGAATGAATGAGGAAATCAAATGGCGTGTGTGGCTGAAAGAGGGCGGAGACAGAAAGAAACTCACAGTTTCTTGAGGAAAACCTGCACCCGACCAGGTTAGGTTCAGAGAGTCTGTTACTACGGTAACTGACCGAGAGGTTAAGTTACCTCTCTTTGTGAAACAGACTAGAGTTACCCCTCTTTCTCGGGGTTGAGTTACCTCCCTTTGTGAAACGGAAAACTCAGGGTTTCCCTCATTTCAGGGTTAACCAACTCAGAGTTTTCAATAAACCTGCTACGTGAAACGGACCTCTGGTCTCTTACTTTCTCCTCCCAAAAGTTTGACTGCGTTGGAGCCAAAATGTGCCACAGCTACATCTGATATAAACATGAGGTAAGGCTGTGTTCTGATGGATCTGAGCATCCAAATATCACTGACCTGTATGTCTATAGGTCACAGTTGCAATGATGAATTAAACAGCCACTACCTTGTAAAACCACACACTGTTGGTCCAGTGTTGTTCTCCACTGCTCTTGATTCAGTTTCACAGCGTTGATTCAGCTCAGCTATACCATGGCTCTGGAATTTACATAGCTGTGTGTTGCAATGTTAGTTATGCAAAAGACACTCAAAGTCAAAGTGACTGACTTTTAAAAAAAAAAAAAAAAAAAAAAAAAAAAAAAAAAAAAAAAAAAAAAAAAAAAAAAAAAAAAAATCATAATGGTGAGGCATCTGTATAAATCAGATTCAAATTTTAAGCCACCGTCAGATGTGGCCTGTTTTTTTTGCTTTGCAAAAATCAGATATAAGGTAGAACTTTGTTGGAAGACTTTTTTATCTGTCCAGATGCAGAGTTGATACACCAAAAAAATATTTGGAAGAAAACAGATGAATAAATATATTAATTAAGAGTTCCTCTTAATACTGCTACTGTTATGCACCTTGCTCAAGTGTCACTGAGTGTACCCTCCATAAACTTCTGATTGGAAAGGTAAATCCACGGTCCATGTAAATTTGAACCAAATTTCTGGATGATGGGCAAAAAAAAAAAAAAAAAAAAAAAAAAAATCCATTGACATTTCTCCAGTTGGATGCCATTGGATCAAAATTGTGGACAAATGATAAGACCTTGTAATTTTACAGTTTTCCTAACAAATTTTACAATATGAAAGCTCAAATACCATTCTGTCAAGTTTAGGGGTTGGGAGTGAATGTGGGAAGGTAGGACGCGGACTTTCAAAAACAAGGTAGATTTATTAAACAAAAAACAAAGTATTAAACGAAAGGCGCGGCAAAGCCGGATTCAAAATAACTTAACTGTGGAAAGGTAAACAAAAACTTGGCATGGCATTGCATAGCATAGCATGGAATAAACAAATAAATACTTAGCTTAACGAAATCAAGGAACATAGAGTGAGCAGGAATCGTGCATGGATGGCAAACGTGACAATCAACAAAGATCCGGCAAACTGACAGGGGAGGCAGGAAACTAAATAGGGAGTGAGAGTGATTGGAGAGTGAGTGCAGCTGAGGGAAAAAACACAGGTGAAGTGAGTGAACTAATAAACAGAGTGCAGGGAAACTAAGACATGACTAAACTAAACATGGACTGAACAACAAAAGCATAACCTAAAACATGAAAACTAAAAACGAGTCCCTGGGCGTGACACATTCAGCTATTGTGTTTTGATTATTTAAGTACAAAAGCCATTTCCTGTCCTTGTTCAATGCTCTTTGTTGGCTTTATATCCTTATCATAATTTTGAGTCTTAAATTCTTATCGTCACATTTTGCCATGTAAAAGATAATGCAGCACATACCAAAATGTGAATGGAGAATAACTAGAATGTGATCAGGAGTGGTCAGTTGAGTAAAAACTGTGACCACGAAAGCCGTGCCTTTAGCAATACAAGGGCAAAGAATTAAATAAGGAGGCAGGCGTGAGTTAGTTGAGCAAAAACAGACAAGCACACACTAGACAAGTCATCAACACACTAAAACACCATAGACTCAAACACACATAAAAACGTCTGACAGGTGACCGATGCACACCAAGAGCACAACTAGAATTATGCAATCTTCTCCAATCAGACGGAAACCAGCCTGCCTGCAGGCCATGTGTTATTCCACCCTGAGGTTACAGCTCTTTCTATTATTTCTCTCTTTTCATCTAATTTCTTGTGTCAAGGGTAAGAAGTCTGTGTGTAATATCCATGAGTCGCACACTTCCCGCAGGATGCTTTCCAGACAATACTAGCAATCAACAGCAGCAGGGAAAAATCTGAACTCACTGGACTGTAATCTCTGCTTATCCTGCACTTCTTCTCTTTGAGTTTGTGCTGACGGTCTGACGGATATGCTACAGCGTTTTCTCTCTTACAGTTACTTCACATGAACTGATAAGGTCATGCAATGAAAATAATGTGTTTTTGTAGTCTGTTGCATTGCAGCAAAATCAAGAAGGGAGTTGTAGTGAATTGAGAAAATATGAGACTTCTGAACCTCCAACAAAGAGAAACAGCAATCTTGCTAAATGCAACAAAGCTTTGAAGTAATTGCTCATTAAGCACCCAGGGCACTGGAGTAATTAAAGGATATGACTAATATCATAAAATGAGACTTGCTACAAGGGGATATTTTCCTCTGGGTCATTTAAAAAGAATGACATCACACTGAGCTGCACGTCAACACTTGAAGCTTTTAAGTGAAAACGCTGTTGGACAAAAAAAATGATGTGAATATGAAGCAGTGCAAAGTAGATACTATTCATTTCTGTGTCTTTCTGCAGAGCTGTGTCTAACACAACTCATAATTCTGTATGTAACCAACCTGCTCATCAGCATTGTATGACGTTAAGCTATTAACGGTCTAGAGATGATTACTCACTTTACCAGAGGCCTGGGGTAAACAGTAGTAATGTTTACTGATGACTGCTGTGTTTTCTAAGGTTGTGCTCTCGAGCCCCCACTCTGAATTACACCTCAGAGATTCATTTAACACACACTGCTCATATTTTAGCTGATCAATCACACAGAAATAAAACAGAGTGAAACATTACGTAAGTTATATTAAACTGATAACCATTTATTTGAGCCCATAGTTGAAACTGATAAGCCCAAACACAATGGTAAGAAATGCAGGACACTGACAAAACAATACACAAACAAGAAAAAGAAAAAGAAAAATACCCGGCCGGGGTTAAGCAAAGTTATTGTGGGTACCCTGATGGCGCGCGAGGGAGCTCATACCGTTCATTGACCTGAAGCGCTTACTCACAGACAGTGTTGGGTAAGTTACTTTAAAAATGTAATCCGTTACAGTTACAAGTTACCTTGTTTAAAATGTAATTGTAATGTAACTTTTTGGATTACTTAAAAAAGTAATGTAACTAATTACTTTAGGATTACTTTTGGATTACTTTTACCTATTTATGGTAGCCTATTATCTGTATGATTCCATCTGTATTTATCACATTTATTTATACCATGCTATTTTTCTTTTCATTGTACTGCCATAACTACATTATACATTCTCTGCACATACATGCATTTCCCTAGGTAATTGATCTATTCTGCACATATCTATTAACCATCTTTCCTTACACTAGCTGTAAATAACTGCATTTTATCTCTAAATACTGCATGCTATACAATCTGCACGCGTTACACTTGATAAGATGCCAAACTGCATTTCATTAATACATGTGCAATGACAATGAAGTGCTCTACTTTAGTGATAAATAAGCAAAGTAAGACTTTTACATCACATTTTATTTTTCTTTGCACACCCTTGCTTGTGTGTGTGCGCCAGTACTTCCGGTGAAAACTTCCAGGTGATTTGACAGCTAGCGCGTCAGGTTAGGGCCAGTGGCCGTAAACAAAGGTTAACTTATAGCCGAGAAGAAAGATAATAATATAACGTAGCTAAAAAGACTAGCTTTCTTCAGTAGCCTTGATGCTTAATGCTTACCGATTTAGCAAGCCTAACAGCCTCGTTGCTAATGCTAGCCGCCGTAACGTTACCAACCATACCCGACGTCAAGGAGTTGGCTGAGCAGGGGCAAGAGTATGGGGCTGGCAGAGTTAACTTCATAATGGGTGAGTGCAGGTTTCATTCACTTGTTTTCATTCTTTCACAGGATTGATTCACTTCAATGGTTTATCCGATTGCTGGCCGCCGAGCCATTATGTGTCTGGGTTTGTGTAGGTTACTGATCATGGTTGTTAGCAGTCGATAGTCAGGTTGTGTGTGTGAGTGTGTATTTTTTCAATGGGTACATGCCATTGACTGTATGAGCGGTGTGTGCTCGTTTTTTTATTTTTATTTAATTAGATTGGAGATACTAATTAATACTGAGGGGGGGCTGGTCCCGGGGAAAATTGCCAGGGCCGATTTTTTTCCCCAGTCCGACCCTGCCGCTCTGTACTTCTGTCACTGCAACCTCGCACAAATTGTAATCCTGTTAAGTAACCCCCATTCTCACTGAATGTAACTGTAATCTGAGTACATCTTTTTTGCTTGTACTGTAACGGATTACAGTTACTTTTATTTTGTATCCTTTTACCGTAACGCCGTTACATGTAATCCGTTACTCCCCAACCCTGCTCACAGACAGCCGACAATGTAATCCACACTTGTATCCACAAACGCAACATCCACCGATGTCACCCGAGTACCGACGCCATGACCATCCAAGGCAACGGTTTTCTGACACGAAGTAGCCTCCTCTGTTGGTCTTAACACCGCGACCTGGTCTTAACTGGCTAGCCGAGTCTCCGTAGTTGGCCGTTCGTTAGATAGCATTATCCAACTGTCAGTGTCAAACGGTAGAAAGCATCCAACTGTCAGTGTCAAACGGTAGAAAGTAAACTAAACTTCTCAAACGAAAACATAACTCAAGAACTGAAACCAAACGGACACAGAAAGACAGTGTGTCGAACTGCTCTTTCTCCTAAACGTCTGTAGTTGACACGTTGACTTAAAAATAACTAATTAAACTCTTTTCCAACTCCGTATCGAAAAATGTCTCTTCCGTTCACAATCCCCTCGCACGCGCTCCCCTCCGTTCCCATGACAACCTGGTTACCCTGTCAACCAAACAGCAGGTCGTATAGGAAGCTATAATACTCCGTCAACAAAATAAAAGTTCATATAACAAGTTGTCTACAATGTTAGAAATACAATACATTACATTAGATGCTTATTAAAACTCTTGTTTAAAACATATATTAGTGCACCAAAACATATCAACACATACTTGGCTTTAGCCAATATTTCAGGTGTGTTACACTCTCCCCCTACTGAAAAAGGGTCATGTCCTCATGACACAGCAACAAAAAAGACAATGTCTACCACAGCCAAAAATACCTATACCAAAAGTTAGTCATAGATATATCATTTAAAGTAAGCTACCACACTTTTAACTGGGCCGAGGGCCTATCCATATAAATAGGGAACTGACATACCGGGTACCAGTGGTTGGGGTGACATCTGACCTATTAACTACAGGACAGAGGGATAGGGAGGTTACTGAGGTGGGCTGCCCTGGGCAGTCATATGCCAGCCTTTCCGGTGCCCTTCTCACCCTCCGGGGTCTTGGGGCATCATGTTCGGGACAGCTTGGCGTCCTCACGGCATGGGTAGACCTCTGGTGGCATACTTGGTTCCCCGAGTCATCAGTCGCCATTTCCTGTAGACCATTCATTAGCTGGCTTTCCTCTTCAGCACCAGACAGGGTTAAGTGTTGACTCGACTCAGCAGTGGGCACATCCTGAGCAGACGCCAAGCTGGGAACAGAATGACTGGGCGGGGAATCAGGATAAGGCAGTGGTATGTCTGCACCAGGGGGGGTTGGTGACAGGTCAGGGGAATTCCCATGGAGGATTAAACTAGGGTGAGTGGGGGAGGCAGCCTCATGGGAAAGAACAGGTGAGTGTGAACCAGACTGGCCTGCCAAAGAGTCAGAGTCATTGGGCATTGCAGACCAGTCACATTCAAAGGCTAATCTAATGGGGACGTCTGGGTAATCTTCATCTGTCTCTTGGACTATGAGTGGATAGAATGGAGTATGAACACCCAGCTCTTCTCCCTCTGACTCAGATGTGGACGGTCCACTGGCCAAACTGCTCTCCACGATCTCAGGCACCAGTGCTGGCTTCCTTTTCAGCCGTCGGCTTGATCTTCTCTTGGGCTCGTTCCTCTCACCAGTGTCACCTGACTTCAGTTGTACATCTTGCCCGAGGGGTAGCAGCAGGTTGCGGTGAAGAACCTTGTCAGGACCCACTCCATTCTCTGGTCTCAGCTTGAACACAGGTAAGCCTGGCATTTGACTCTGCACAATGTAGGGGTCTGAGCACCAACGGTCTGCTAACTTATGCTTCCCTTGTAAGCCAACGTTCTTCAATAACACTCTGTCGCCAGGAGCAAGTGGACAGTATCGGACTCTCTGGTCATATCTCTGCTTGTTTCCTTCATTTCTCTTTCCAGCCATGCTTTCCGCAGTCTGATAGGTAACTTGAAGGTCTCGTCTCATGTTTGCAACATATCTTGCATAGGACTTTGGAGACGAGTTGTCACTGGACACACCAAAACACACATCAACTGGCTGTCGAGCTTCACGCCCAAACATCAAGAAGTAAGGACTGTAACCAGTACTGTCATTCTTTGTGCAGTTGTAGGCATGGACGAGGTAACTGATGTGTTGGCTCCATTTTCCCTTTTCCTCTGGTGACAGTGTGCCAAGCATATTGAGCAGTGTCCTGTTGAAACGCTCAGGCTGTGGATCTCCTTGCGGGTGATATGGGGTGGTCCTTGACTTTCTCACTCCCAGCATGCTCAGCAGTTCATGGATGAGACGACTCTCAAAGTCTCTGCCCTGATCAGAGTGCACTCTGTTAGGTAGACCATAGTGGATGAAGTACTTCTCCCATAACACTTTGGCAACTGTAGAGGATTTTTGGTCTTTGGTGGGAAAAGCTTGTGCATACCGGGTGTAGTGATCAGTTACAACAAGCACATTGCAAATGTTTTTGGAATCTGGCTCAAGAGACAGGAAGTCAATGCAGATGAGATCCATCGGCCCATTACTGCTGAGGTGGTGAAGTTCAGCAGCTCTGGCTGGCAAGGTCTTTCGCTGGATGCATCTAGCACAGTTCTTGCAGTACTTCTCAATATCTGCCTTCATCCGGGGCGAGTTAAATCTCTCTCGCACAAGCCCGTAAGTCTTCTCAAATCCTAAGTGGCCTGACTGATTGTGTAAAGACTGAAGTACTGTCTCTCGGAACTCTTGCGGGAGTAACAACTGCTGACGGGGTGGGGCATTAGGTGGCTTTGACACTCGGTAGATGACAGAGTTATTTAATTTCAGCTTGTCCCATTCTTTCAGCAACAGAGGGATGTCTGCATGCTTCTTTCTGTCAGCACAATGGCAGTCTTTTTGGGAAACAGCTTTCAGTACTTCTCCAATGCATGGGTCTGTTCGTTGGGACCGTGCAATATCAACTGTGCTCAACTGGGGGAGATGGTGTGTGGTCACAGCTGAGACATTGCAGAACGCCTTGGGTACAGCTTGCTTGGGGGCTCCAATGAGGTCTATGGCTCTGTGAGGCTGGATGTGTTTTGAGCAGCAGGCATGGGACACTTGGCACATTGCTTTGACACCAGCCGGCGGAATCTGCTCCCACCCTTCTTCAAACAGGCCGGACACACCAGAAGGAACTGCTGCATGAGGACGGCGTGACAAGGCATCAGCGTCTGTGTTCTGTTTTCCCGGTCGATACTTCAAGCTGAAGTCGTAAGTCGACAGTGCCGCTAGCCAGCGGTGTCCAGCTGCATCTAGCTTTGCTGTAGTGAGGACGTAAGTGAGTGGGTTGTTGTCGGTGTGCACTTTGAACTTCACTCCATACAGGTAATCATGCAGGCTATCTGTAACAGCCCACTTCAGCGCCAGGAACTCCAGTTTTGGGTGAGATAGTTCTTCTCTGACTGGGATAGACTCCTGCTCACAAAGGCAACTGGACGCAAGCCACCTTCTTGATCCTGGTACAGCACACCCCCCAATCCTTCATGGCTGGCGTCCACATGAAGGGTGTAGGGATACTGTGGGTCAGCAAAGGCCAGGACAGGTGCTTCTGACAGGCTCTGTTTGAGTATCTCAAAGGCTGCTTCACACTCTGGACCCCATCTGGATCCGAACGGCTCTGAAGAGTGGAACATTTGCTGTGGCTCTTGGTTGGGCTTGGCCTGTGTCGCCACTTTGTCTTTTCTGGACTTTGGGCTGGGCACACCAGCCGGCATGCAGCCCTTCAGCAGTTGGTTAAGTGGGTAGCATATGCGTGAGTACTCTTTCACGAACCGTCTGTAATACCCACTGAAACCCAGGAAAGAGTGGAGGGCAGATATGTTGTTCGGGCGTGGCCAGGACTTCACCGCCTCTACTTTAGCCGGATCTGTGGAGACACCCTCCCTGGAAACAATGTGCCCCAGATCGTTCACGGAGGTGCAGCATAATTGGCATTTATCCAGCAACAACTTAAACCCTTCCTCGTTCAGCCTGTCTAAGACCTTCAGCAACCGTTGCTCATGTTCTTCAAGTGTTTTCCCAAACACTCTAAGGTCATCAAGATACACCAGCACTTCTAGCAGGTTCATGTCCCCCACAGTTATTTCCATTGCACGCTGGAATGTGGCAGGGGCACCAGAGATCCCTTGTGGCATTCTCTCAAATTGGTAGAACCCAGCAGGACAGATGAAAGCAGTCTTTTCTGTGTCAGCTTCGCTTAGGGGTATCTGATAGTATCCACTCCTCAGATCAAGCACGCTGAACCACTGGCTTCCACTCAGGCAGGTGAGTGCGTCCTCGATTCTTGGCACTGTGTATTGGTCAGGGACAGTACGTCGATTCAAAGTCCTGTAATCCACACACATACGTATGGTGCCATTTTTCTTTCTGACTACCACAATGGGGGATGCATACGGACTTCTGGACTCTGAGATGATGCCAGCTTTGAGGAGTTGATCCAGGTGTTGTCTGACGTCAGCCACATCACCAGGGGGCAAACGCTTGGAGCGCTCTCGGAATGGCTTCCCCTCTGTCACCCGTATGGTGTGCTCAGTGGTTTTTGCGCAGCCCACATCAAACTCTCCTTGGGAAAAGACCTCCTTCCGTTGCAGCATCTTCCTGCACAGTCTCTCTTTCCACTCTTTTGGCACTGGAGAGTCAGTGAAGTTGAATGCAGCGGGAGTCAGTTCATTGGAGTCATTTGGTGTTGCGGGGCCTTTATCCACAATATCCACAGGGAACAGCTGGGCAATGGGCATTCTTTTGTTCAGCTTAACTTCTCGAGTCGACATGTTCCTGACAACGACTGTGATGCGACGGTTCTGGATCTCATCAGCACTTTTGAGGATGGGAAGTATCATGAGCTCATCAGGAACACTTGATTCTTCAGCCTTCTCTACCAGCACACTCTGGGTGTCCAAAGGCTGAGGGAATCTTGGGATACCGCTGACGGTCACTGTTGCACCTGGGGGTATTATCTTCTTCTTAGCCTCAGCGAGCCACACCGTGCCCATCTTCATTTCTGCTCCCTCGTCAGGTACTTTCTGGAACACCTTGTATGCCTCTTTAATCTCAGGATGCACTCTCATGGTCATCAAGAAATCCTCTCCTTTTAATTTATAGGAATTGAAAAGACGTCTTACAACAGAGGTGTTAGTGCCAACTATTATAGATGCCTCCCCTTTGACGGTCGGGTCTGGACACACCAGCACAAGTGCCTCAACTGTCTCAGTCACTCCCACTACGTCACTGCAGAACTCTAACCTTAAGCACAAGTAGCCATCATAGGGATATTCTTCAACACTGAGTCCCCATAACTCCAGGCAGTGAATTGGAGTCAATGGTATGTGCTTTAAAGGGGAACTCCGGGGCATTTGAAGCGCGTTTCCATTGCTAGAGGTTGTCAAATACTGATAGTAGGACACAGAGAGGTGCAAATCTGCGCTCCCTGTGTGGAGATCGCGCTGTGCGCACAGCGTGTCATGCGAGGCTAATACGTGGTGGCTAAGGGGCAAATGCTAACCCTTCCACGTAAAACAACAACTTGCACACAGCAGAAACGTCACACCACTTTATAAACCATCCGACAATAAAGTCACAAGCCTTACCATCAAAACCATATGCATGGTTCTCACATTACTGGCATGGGGACGTTACAAAACAACTTTATAAACAGCATGTAACTCACCGGCTGGTTGTAGGCTCGCGCATGTGAAAGCCCAAAAGAGTCGATGGACGATAATCCCATATACAAAACAATTATATTCTCTAGAAAAACTGCGTTCAAGTATTTAAAACATTACAACAATACATACCCAGTAATATTGTTGTAATGTTTTAAATACTTGAACGCAGTTTTTCTAGAGAATATAATTGTTTTGTATATGGGATTATCGTCCATCGACTCTTTTGGGCTTTCACATGCGCGAGCCTACAACCAGCCGGTGAGTTACATGCTGTTTATAAAGTTGTTTTGTAACGTCCCCATGCCAGTAATGTGAGAACCATGCATATGGTTTTGATGGTAAGGCTTGTGACTTTATTGTCGGATGGTTTATAAAGTGGTGTGACGTTTCTGCTGTGTGCAAGTTGTTGTTTTACGTGGAAGGGTTAGCATTTGCCCCTTAGCCACCACGTATTAGCCTCGCATGACACGCTGTGCGCACAGCGCGATCTCCACACAGGGAGCGCAGATTTGCACCTCTCTGTGTCCTACTATCAGTATTTGACAACCTCTAGCAATGGAAACGCGCTTCAAATGCCCCGGAGTTCCCCTTTAAGTATTTGTGGTAGAACGAGCGGTAAAGGAGGGTGACTTGAGATCCACTGTCAAGTAAAGCTTTGGCGTATATGTTTTCAATTCGAACTGAGACAACTGAGCTAGGGCCAACAATGCCTGCTGGGAGCGTAGCTTTCTGTCCTTGCAGCGATTTGCACTTTGTGGAACGTGTCATCACCGGGACACCAGTTTGTTCCCTTACTGGGTCCCTGGGGAGTTTCCCGTCGGCCGTCTTAGCTTTATGAGGCGCTGGTTGACTTTTCGGAGGTTCTCTGCATTCTGGCATTCACGTGCGAAGTGGCCATCTTCCCCGCACTTGTAACAGAAAACGTCAACTCGGTCCTGTCGTGCTCTGGGTGTGCTCTCCAGTCTTGCCTCAACTCTTTGGCTGGGTCTCTGTGAGGTCAACGGTTGTGCTGCTGAGGGCGATGAAACAGAGAAGGAGAGCAGGCGTGTCATCTCATTTTTCAGATGTTGCACCTCCTTTGTCAGACTCTCAACAGAAGGGACAGGTTCAGTAGGCACGGGACTGGGGCAAGAAAATGCAGCAGGGCGGGTGCTGTACTCAACAGGAGCTACCATAGCAGAGACCGCAACATGACTGGCAGCTGGCCTTTCAAATATCAGAGCCTCCTCTGCTCTCACTTCACGCAACAGCTCAGTGAAACTGGGTGGAGGCTTGAATTTGTACACCAACATGATGCAAAGAGCAACCAGGTCATTAGGCAGTGCGCCCCGAGCAACTTGCTCTATGCGGGTCCTGTCCATGTCTCGTAGCAGAATTCCCCCCTTTCGGAACACAGAATGCAGCAGCAGCAGGGGTTGCATGACATTTGTCCACTAGAGAGGTGATGGCATTGACGAGCTGCACGTTCAGGTCTAACGATGCTGGTGGTAACATGGCAGACGATGGCATTGCAGGGTTTGGCGTGGCTGGCATGGGCATAGCAGGAAATGACACTGCAGGCATGGCAGGGGTTGGCATGGAAGGGGTTAACAGGCCTTGCACATCAGCGACAGTCGTTCCCTCATAAGCCAGGAAGGCTTTCAGCTTGGCTTCAAAATCTTCCTCTGGTGGAATCTTCATAGACAAGACTTCAGCAGCGACACTGACCACCCAGGGAGCCACCTCAGTACTAAGGGCTACCTGCTCAGGCATCTGAACTACACTGACATCCTGTGATATCTCAAGGAGAATTAACTGACTCCTACCACAAGCTGCCAGGAACCGACCTATGATTTTGGACCTACCAAAAACTAGTGCATTATCTAATGTATTGTACACAACCTCATCAGTAACATTTACTGACACATTACTAAGCACTATTGCTCTTTTGAAATCAATACCCTTGTCCTTACACCAAATAATTACCTGTTCAGCCTCCATATTTCAATACAGTGTAAATTTATATTAGTATTTTTCTTCAAATGGTCAACACAGTATACTCACAGTAGTATCAGTAAAATCACTAATGATCAAAATAGCAAAATTAAGCTTAAACATTAAATTTCCAACATAGTATATGCAACATAGTATACTTATTCAGTAATATCAGTAAAACTACTACTGTTATCACATTAAAATAGCAACATTAAAACATCAAATATTAGAAATATTAAATTCACATTGACCTTTAAAACACAGCAATCAAATTCAATCCCGGACGAGAGTCCCCACGTGTAACCAACCTGCTCATCAGCATTGTATGGCGTTAAGCTATTAACGGTCTAGAGATGATTACTCACTTTACCAGAGGCCTGGGGTAAACAGTAGAAATGTTTACTGATGACTGCTGTGCTTTCTAAGGTTGTGCTCTCGAGCCCCCACTCTGAATTACACCTCAGAGATTCATTTAACACACACTGCTCATATTTTAGCTGATCAATCACACAGAAATAAAACAGAGTGAAACATTACATAAGTTATATTAAACTGATAACCATTTATTTGAGCCCATAGTTGAAACTGATAAGCCCAAACACAATGGCAAGAAATGCAGGACACTGACAAAACAATACACAAACAAGAAAAAGAAAAATACCCGGCCGGGGTTAAGCAAAGTTATTGTGGGTACCCTGATGGCGCGCGAGGGAGCTCATACCGTTCATTGACCTGAAGCGCTTACTCACAGACAGCCGACAATGTAATCCACACTCGTATCCACAAACGCAACATCCACTGATGTCACCCGAGTACCGACGCCATGACCATCCAAGGCAACGGTTTTCTGACATGAAGTAGCCTCCTCTGTTGGTCTTAACACCGCGACCCGGTCTTAACTGGCTAGCCGAGTCTCCGTAGTTGGCCGTTCGTTAGATAGCATTATCCAACTGTCAGTGTCAAACGGTAGAAAGTAAACTAAACTTCTCAAACGAAAACATAACTCAAGAACTGAAACCAAACGGACACAGAAAGACAGTGTGTCGAACTGCTCTTTCTCCTAAACGTCTGTAGTTGACATGTTGACTTAAAAATAACTAATTAAACTCTTTTCCAACTCCGTATCGAAAAATGTCTCTTCCGTTCACAATCCCCTCGCACGCGCTCCCCTCCGTTCCCATGACAACCTGGTTACCCTGTCAACCAAACAGCAGGTCGTATAGGAAGCTATAATACTACGTCAACAAAATAAAAGTTCATATAACAAGTTGTCTACAATGTTAGAAATACAATACATTACATTAGATGCTTATTAAAACTCTTGTTTAAAACATATATTAGTGCACCAAAACATATCAACACATACTTGGCTTTAGCCAATATTTCAGGTGTGTTACATGTATAAATGCATACATTTTTCCACTTCTGCGCTGCATGTCTGAGATCCAACATTGACACAGACTCTACATCAACTTTTACTGTCAAAAATCTTCTGCAGGAGCAACTGTAACATTTTTATTGAGTGTACAATATTTGAGCGACTGGCACCTTTGAACAAAAATATTCCCAGAAACAAAACAAGATTGCTAAAAAACAATACATTTGCAGCGAAGGCAAGAGAGTATGATTCAAAGTGTTGCAGAAAGTGCTGGATGTAAGGAGCAGTGATGCATGATGACACCAGGCTTTGTAATCCTTAGTAGAGCTTACTCAGTGGAGGATGTGTTGTGTAGAAAGAAAGATATTTAAAATGTCTTGTAACAAGTTGTTTGGAGTAATATTATTATTTCCTTAGACTTAACAAATTCCATTAAAGGACAAAACCAACCTATAATTTCTTCCTCTAGTAAGTATTTTACAGGTTTATCTTGCGTCCAACATACAGATTAAGCTGCTGTGACATATGACAATGACATAGACCTCCAAATGGATTCACAAAATGAATCGAGTTTTTCTTGTTCTCATTATTCCTCTACAAATTTAAATGGACAGCCCAAGTTCTGCACATTCTGACACCCAGAGAAGACACATTTATGTGATAAAGGAAGTACAGATGGCCAGATAGTTTTTAGCTTGAAGCTAATGGATGGTAATAGGTGTACTCGTGATCTTCCAGTGTTAGAAGTGGAGTCGCTTTTGTTCACCTGCCCAAAAAAATCTTTAACAGAAAATATTTTTAACAGTCCATCTCCACAATTCAGTAAAACACAGTTTCTGTTGTCTAACACATAACATGTTTCCATTCAAATCTCTGAATTTATTTTATTCTGATTTTAAGCATGCTTCATATCCACCCAATATCAATAATGAACTGTGAGACAAAAAATGTATTTGTACTTTCCTATTGCTCTTCCTAGAAATCTTCGACCTGCAAACTGGCAAAATAATCTGATGACTGCCGCCATCTCAGCAGTTAAGTTAGATCCCTGACATCTTGTGCGTCACCACAAAGTCACACGTACAGCATGCCCTGCTCTCTTGTTGCTCATTTTTTAATGCTGGTTTATTGCACTCACAGTGGGATAAGTCTATTATCAGACACCTCCATGATAGCACCCTGCAAAGTATAAAAGTACCGAAGCTCCCCAATATGCTCCTGTTTGTGTGTGTGCATGTGAGGATTCGAATGAAGATGGTTTTTTTTAATGTCATTTTCATCGCTTATTGTTTTTTGTAAGCCTTTATTTTTAAACCTCTAAACAATTAAATAAAACAAAAATAACACAATATCCCTGACAGTCAGAAAGCATTTTTCTCTAATTTTGTTAATATCAATGTCAAAGAGAAAGTTAAGTGAGCCTTGATAGCTCTTCGTGGAGTTGTTTCAGGGAGGGACACCAGAAATTTATGAGGCATAGAACTCCAAATTCCTCTGTAATTGTTCAACTCACCTAGCGTAATCGATCATTCTGACTTTGCAATGTGGCCGCACGTTGCACAGACACTGAGTGGAAGTGGGCCATGACTGGCAGAGAATGATGAGGTCTGGGGCTGTGTGCCGCATCTAACACCACCTCTGCACCCTCCCCTGAGTAATGGTCCACACTGTTCACTGTTGGCAAATATCTCTGTCACTTTGTTAATGAGAGAGGCCCCCGATCAGACATGTAATCATTTGGTTTTCAAGAGTGCACAATACCTCGGCGGAAGAGCCCTGCTGACCTCAACTGTATTGCTTATTATGGAAAATGTGGAAAGTCTGACAAGAAAAGAATGGTCCCTTTGTTAAGTGTTATGAGTGAATGTTTGCATTCAAACTTTGGGGTGAAAAAAAGCCAGGTAGTACTTGAGCAATCTGCAATATCACTCAATAAATCAGCTGTGCAAGCACATCCTTCTAAAGTAATCCTCAATTCGAACAAAAGAAAAAAAAACACAAAAGAGACTGAGAAAAGTGCTTCTGCCTTCTACCATCAAATTCAGATGTTTGCATATAAGACACAAGGCTTCAAACAAGCATATATTCCCTAAACAGGATTGTTATTGTAGGTTAAAACAGTTGTGGCCCATGCCAACAGCACACTTCGTAACGAGACACACAAACCGCCAAGTTAAATATTGGAAGTATCAGATTGTAAGTCTCCCCTGTACCAACTCCAGTCAGCTTCAGGCATTACAGTTTGGTGGGCTGGGTCTCCTGTCTGCTACTCTAGGTTCTCCTTCACATATTTTCCAATTCTCTCCCCACCCCCAGGTACAGTGGCTCTGCTGTAAGAAGGAAAGAGGGGGGAGGAGGTCGGTTGGCAGGGAGCAGCAACTTCAAATCCAAACACATGGACACGGATCTGGAATATGCACTCTGCACTCACCCACACATCCCTGCACACCCATACACACATGCATGCCTCTTGTTGGATGTGCACATGCAAACATGCATTATCCCTCTTTTCCTCTGTTCCTGTTTCCCTCTGTCGAGAACTCGGACTCATAGCCACTGCATGCCAGGAATATAAATGCAAAAAGGGAGTCATTGTTGAAACATCCAAGTGCAGCATTCAAGTCTCCAACTTAGTTTAGTAGGTTGGCTTAACTGAAATGTTTTAAATATGAAATCTGTCAAAGCAACAATCATTGCACTCTGTGTAGCTCAGAAATGTATGATCTTACAGTCACAGTGTACTCTAAAATGACAAAAGTTTCTTCAGAAATGTCATATACTTTACTATACAGCACCAAAAATCGGAAAACTAACACTTGTGGAGACTTTTTCCTCCTCCCATTTCTCTTCATCACCCTTCTTCCCTCTGCAATCATCTATAAACCATCGAAATGCACCCTTGCTGCTACACCCCTCTAACCAGCACTACCACATTTTCCCACACGTCCCATCACAGAGCTGCATCCCATGTTCCTCTCTGATCTGTGCAGAGTGCAGTTCATCATGATCAGGTCACTCATCCTCAACTCATTAGTGGTAATTAATGGCGGCCAGGAACCAGACAGCCCCAGGCTGGAGTCCAACCCTAACCGGACCAGCTCCGCCCCACCCAGCTGAGGCAGACACATGTTGCTTTTCTGCCTGGTTGGCTGTGGCACTTCATTTGTGAAGCTTAATGCACTTGGCTGAAGAGCCAAAGCTGGAAAATGGCCAACCTCAGAAAGCTTAGATCAAAACGGGGAGAAAAAAATAAGATGGCCTTTTAAAAAGTGAAGTTAAGGTGCCGTTTACACATACCCGGGTATTTTGAAAAACGAAGACCTTTCCCTTCGTTTGTGCCTTTCGTTTACACACAAACGGAGTTTTTTCCTCCGAAAACGAAGCTAAAAAAAAACTCCGGCAAAAGTGGAGATTTTTTAAAAACTCCGTTTAGCGTTTGTGTGTAAACTGGTTGAAAGACGAAAACGGAGTTTTCAGAATGGAATGCGGAGTTGTCGTCATAGTACAGAGCCCCGCCCCTATCCACCATAGTGGCAGGATAACGCCATTCATTGTTTATCTGGCAAGCATGGAGGTACTAGCAGCATTTATTTTGTTGAGAGCTATACTCGCTTGTGTGATTTTGAAAATTACACTCCTACAAAGTATTGAACAACAAAGGCGCATTACGGCGCGGAGGGCAACAATTGCGGAGCTTCTGTTGGCAGACAGAGCCCGGCCATACCACCGCCAGCGACGGCGATTCTGGATTAGACCCGGACGGACTGCTTTATGGTGGGAAAATTTTGAAAATGGCTTTGTTGTCCCGGAGGAATGGAGGGAAAATTTCAGGATGTCACGATTTTCACTCCTTTCCCTAGCAGAACTGCTACGCCCGCACATCCAGGGTGAGAGTACTCACATGCGCGCTTCTGTTGATGTTGTGAAGAAAGTTGCCTGTCAGCGGTTCTCTATTAGGCTTCTGATTGGCTTGTGTGGAATTCTCATTGTTCTAACACTGCCACCGTCAGGCTTGGCGTAATTGAACAGCTCCTGATAGCGTATTTCTCCGGATCAATGTAGACGGGGTTTTTTTAAAAAACGGGGCTGTGTACACGGGTTTTTTTTTGAAAACGAAGGTTAGAAAATATGCGTTTTTCAAAATACCCGGGTATGTGTAAACGGCGCCTAAATCTTCTGTGTAGCGTAAATCAGGGTTTCCTCTTGGAGAATGATAGTTAGACTTTGAAGTGAAGCAGCCTTTGAGAGGATACATTTGAGATGCTTTGCTTTGAAAATTGTGGCTGTTGGAATGATATTCTGTGAAGTAGCTCCAGATGGGTTAACACCGAAGCTGAATCAAGTTAAAGCACTGTTATTAAATATTATCATTTATCCTTCGACAGGTATGTTGAAAAACAGCATTACTGAAGGTTTTGCGTGAATAAAGACATGATCTCAAATGTGAGCTTGATTTCCAAATGTTCCGCTTGCCTCTTCTTTCCACTTAAGGCCAAGGCCTGTGGTCATAAACTCAGTGAGGCATTGTTGAATTTAAGTGCAGAGAGTTTCAGTAAAGATTAGCACAAAGATGCCAATGACCAGCATTACTCACTGCATGACGGACTGCAAAAAAGATTTTACTCATCATTAGGTTCACTGAGTCGGCCAGTGACATGAGAATTTGTCAACTTATCGTCCTTATGCAAGACTTATGAGTTCTGTGTCTTGCTCAGCAAAATGATGGCAGGCCTGCTGCATTTTAGCATTATTATTTAATATCATGCTGTCAACAGTCTTGTGAAAAAAGACTTATTCTGAACAAATAGGATTTCTTGTGCCTTCTTATCTTATTGCTTGTTCGTAATGAGTTTTGTAATTGATTTTCTCTCTTTGCATTAGTCCCCTTAAGCTACTAAGAGCAGTATCTTCTGCTCTTGTAGTAGGCATGCTTATATGCATTATATAATGCTGACTTGGCTGCCAGGAGTATTGCAGTCAAGGTTTTGATGGAGGGTATGAGGATGGATAGAGGGAACTACGCCCTTAACTGAAGTCTGCCTCAGAGAGTTTTCCAAAAGACTTGGCAGCCTGTTCCAATCATTGACTTAATCAAAGTTTCACCTGTGCTTGGTCAGTCAGACTCCTGGTTTTCACTTGTTTTCTTTTAATTTCCCAAAATAAATCCCCCTCTTTAAATCTTTAACCCCTGAGAGACTCTTGGGTGTATCTTTGGTGTTAAAGCTTGTCACAGTAAGACGTCCATTGCCAATGGTGCCTCGGAGCATGTGAGCTGCATTTAAGCTTGGATGTGTTTCCTAATGTGCAAGTCAGGAAATATATCTGAGTTTCGTATGCGTGTCTGCACATGAGGTTGTTAATTGTCCTTTCATATATCTAAATGGGGTAGTAGTTTGCTGCTCATGAATCATTCCATGCCATGTCACATTAACTACCTTTATTTTATCCAAGTAGAACTGCATGGTCCACAGATTCCCCCAGCCATGTCAAAGTGAAGGGTGAATGACAGTGACACAGCCTTTAAATATGTCAGGAGCCATCAACCAGATGCCTTCACGATATAGATGGACTACATCAAATCATATCAACTATTTAAAGGAGCAGTGTGCAGAAGGCAGTGACATCTAGTCACAAAGCTACATATAGAAAACGAATGAATACTCGCCCGAGCATGTAGGAAAATGATGGAGGTTGTGAAAAACAACAAAAAAATTAAGAAAAACAAGGCCAGCTCTAGAGCTTCTGTTTGATGTGTCGCTGCTGGGCTCCCGTAGTCACTACGCAGTGCAACGTGACAAAGGAGGTGATTGTAATTGGTGATTCTAAATTTACTGTGGGAGTAAGTGTGGTTGTTCATATTGCTTGTCTCCGAGTTGTCCAAGGTGTACCCTGCCTCTTACCCTTAGGCAGCTGGGATATGGTCCTGCACCCCAGTGACTCTGAAGAGGGGAGAGGCTATAGAAAAGGGATGGATAAACATGATTTTGCATATCTGTCAAAAGATGCCCTTAATTTTTTCACACAAGCATTTTAAGCTGACAAACACCTTGAAATGAACTAACCTGATTCCTGTGAAGAGGCAAAAAAAGAGACAAAGTCACTAAAGTAAAAGATTGAGCTCTAGAGAGCTCTGCTTATAGCATTTAAACCTTGAAGGGGAATGGCAATACTAAGTCTGATGTGTGAACGAAAACACAGAAGACTGAGAGAACAAAATGTCCTTAACAGCAGAGGTCTAAATCCATGTCTGCCTTGAGAATAAACAACAAAATTGCATTGAGTGTTGCACACTGACATCCTAACAACACAGCACTGATGTCCCTCAGAGTTTAGAGAGCCTATTTTCAGGGACTGCATGGAAAAAAGGAAGGAGAGGATTCTGGAAAATGAAGATAAATTGAAATATTTCGTCTCAGTACACCTGGCAACAAAACTGTGCACTGCTACAAATGAAAGGAAATTATTAAAATTCCTTTTTTTTTTTTCTCGCAGTAGGACTTATTACTTTTCATGAAGGCAGAAACAGGCAGTGAATTCTGGGGCAAGTAGACTTGGTGGCTCAGTGATACGGTCAGACAGCATACAGTTTGATTGAAGGAAGCAACAGATGAGGCCTATGACAAGAAAAAGCTGAGATGAGGATGGGAAGCAGCATGGCTTGGAAGATTTAGTAGAAGATGAATAAAAACAGTCTCCTGTTGAGGCTTCTTATAACAGTTTATGCAGTTAAGACCTGCTTATAAGGAAATAACATGATTTTCAGAGGAGTTTACCCATGCTGGACATTCGACAGAGTGCAGACTCACTGGCTTCCCTTGCAGGGTGCATCAATATTTTATTCATAGTCTATGGTGCTTTGCTGCAGTGGCCGATGGTAGTACTTTTTCTGCTGGCCATATATAGAGGGCCATCCAAGGAGAACTTAAAGCACATGAACAACTGGCTCACATTGCAGGAAACCAATGTGAATGTGAAACCAATGGGATAAGAGACTCGCTGAAAAGGCAGCTGAGTGGCACTATTGCTTTAAAGCACAGATATAAAGCAATAACACTGCAAAGAAGTTGCTTGCTTTTTGCTAATTCATAATGTCAGATAACAAATTCAGATAACACATGGACAGGGACAGTCAAAGAAGGGACAGAAGCAAAAAGACATGAGCTTCTCTACTAAACGTTGATCCAGTTGACTCTTTAACTATGTCCACTGTCAGTTTAGAGGCACATCAACCGCCCAGTCTAGAACATTTGGGGCAGACAGTTTGAAATGGGCTGCAGGAGACCACATAAACAATGACCTGGAAAGTCTGCAAGTTAGAGAACATAAGGCAGCACAGCAGTGGGTTAACTGGTTAAAGGCCACTTAGCTTTCCAAATGAAGTGCTTACACTGACCATGACAGATAAATCACAGCACTGGGCACCTTTTAAACTAAAAGGGAAATTTGTTCTGAAAAGTCAAACTTTAACCGCATAGATTCAAAATAGGCCTGCAGGTATTCATTTCTAGTGACAAAACAAGTTAACAAAGGCATACATAAATTATGATTACAATTAATTGAATTCCAATTGGCTTGAATTGGACTTTATTATCTAAGTGCCTTGAGATGACATTTGTTGTATTTGGCGCTATATAAATTAAAAAAAAAATGAATACAGTTGTTGAATCCCACTCTACTGAGGTGCTGTTTACACATACCCGGGTATTTTGATAAACGCATATTTTCTAACCTTCGTTTGCAAAAATAACTAGGTGCACACAGCCCCGTTTTTAAAAAAAAACACGTCTACATTGATCAGCATAAATACGCTATCAAGAGTTGTTAAATTACGCCAAGCCTGACGGTGGCAGTGTTAGAACAATGAGAATTCCACACAAGCCAATCAGAAGCCTAATAGAGAACCGCTGACAGGAAGAACTTCCGGATCCTTTTCAAGAAGAAAGTATGGCGCCAGGCTCATGTGTGTGGACTGATAGCGAGACTGAGCTACTTTTAAACGTTGCGCTGGACTATAAAACTGCTAAAGCCCTGAAAATTGTATGACTGTAATTTTCAAAATCACACAAGCGAGTATAGCTCTCAACAACAGAAATGCTGCTAGTACCTCCATGCTTGCCAGATAAACAATGAATGGCGTTTTCACGCTAGCATCCTGCCAACATGGCGGATAGGGGCGGGGCTCTGTACTATGACGACAACTCCTCATTCTCAATTGCCCAAAACTCCGTTTTTGTCTCTTTCAACCAGTTTATACACAAACGCTAAACAGAGTTTTTAAAAAATCTCCACTTTTGCCGGAGTTTTTTTTATGCTTCGTTTTCGGAGGAAAAAACTCCGTTTGTGTATAAACGAAAGGCACAAACGAAGGGAAAGGTCTTCGTTTATCAAAATACCCGGGTATGTGTAAACAGCACCTTAGAGTTCTTCTAAGATTTGATGAGTGGTTGATAACTATGGTCAAGAAGTCTGTGTTTCCACGTGTCATTATATAAACAACTACCCCTGATTTCCTGATTGGTTTGGCCTCCAGCTAAGTAGTCTAATCACATCCCACTGGATGTTTCCTACTCAAATATCTATTGCAGAAAATAGATTTGTTTAAAAAGAAAATTGTACGATCATTAAAGTGTTTTAAAAATCCTCTGGCTGTTTTCTGATCGGGTTAAGGGTCAATATTTGTCAATGGGAAAGTCTACTTAAAATCTAGGGAACACACCTACACACGGTCATACTGAGCAGCAGGTGATTAATGTGCCCTGTTAAAAGGTCAAACTGGCTTATGATTAGAGCCTGTATTTTCATTTTCACACTAACAATGATTTATGGCACAAGTTAAAGAATTGCCATTCACTGCTTCTGATAAATTGGATGCAATACTGTATTAGGATCATGGACCGCCTCCAGTGATTAATACCTCAGCTAAAAACAAGAAGCAGGGTACTGAAATAAAGAGCTGTTTTCTTGTGAAAATAAAGTCAAATGTTCTTCCAGTCCCTTATACCAAGGCACTTCCATTAAAAGACAGATTATGTTGCAATACCCGATTGAAAAACAAGAAGTCCTCATTACAACGAGAACAAATGAAAATATACTGATTTACAAAATACACCAACATCTGAGCCAAGAAGGAGCACTCAGACTAAATTGTCACTTTTAGGTTTCTTTGAGGTATAACTGTATGGTGTACTTATTCAAAGTCAGGGGCTGGCTAAAATTAAATGAAGTTGAGAAAATAATCTAAACCCAGTGTAGCGTACACTTCATTTTTGTTTAGGAAGGTGTCATGGCTCTCATATACCTACAGTGTTTTTTTCTGTGGCTCAGTCTTCATCCGAACGTCTGATCACTACACCCTCAGTCCCTCAGGCCCAAAGAAGACACTTATAATGGCTTTGAAATTTCACATCATAGTGCTTATGGGCCTTTTGATCTCATAGTGGGACAGTCCTGCGCGTTTCAGCACTTGTCAGGATTGGGAAAGTGTATAAACATTAGAACTGAACTATTTTCAGTAAGCCTGTCTGTCTGGTGTGTGCATGCTCACACATACTCCAATGGTAAATTTCAAATCACCAAATGACCCAACATGTATGTTTTTAAAATTGTGGGAGGAAGCCAAAGTACCTATAGAGAACCTGGAGAGAAGCTCTTAAAAAGACTAGTTGGTTTGATGTCTTTCACCGATAGAAGGCGCTTAATCCCTGCAAACAATTAAATCTGACACGTTTTAAGGATTATTTAAGACGATGACTTCAAAAAGTCATCTAAAAATAAAGCTTTGATGAGCAGGAATTAGTTTTAGAGGTTTAATCAATACCATGAAATTATCTTTTCAAACATAAAAATTATTTCACATCTATATAATTATATTCTCACTCTCAAACTTTAATTCTGAAGCAGAAAACTTGCCAAAACTCTTTTGTACATCAAAAGACTCCATTTTCAGCTCATGTTTTGCTCAAGTAATTGCACCATGGACTCTCCATAAAAAGCAGCTATTTGAGATCGGTGGATAAGAGGGTTTAGCCTACGAACCAATTAACCCTCAATTCAAGGAACTGCCCAATGGTCCTTTTCATACTGCTTGATTGCGTCTTGTAACACTGATAAAAGCCATTCAGGATTCGTGCTCTGTAGTCTATGCTTTACATTCAAGCAAAGTAGCATCAAGAGTAGTGCTGATGAGTGCGTAGGTCTGACTAATACCTCTCTAATTCCTTTCCACCACAAATGATCAATAGAGTTCATTTAGATGAAGTGAGGCTGTGGTGGTGCTTTTCATTAGCACCCTAATGAGAGAACAAAGTGTCCAATCTTTAAAGCACAAGTTTAATAGACTATATATAGGATGAGCATTGTGAATAAAAGGTAGGTCAGTGGAGTTATTATAGGAAATGGTTTACTGAATGTAGACGAGCTTGTGTGGACATTACCATCAGACTCTGAATGTGCAGGATGTCTGGACTCGTGTCAGAATAGCAGCTTTCGTCACCTCGGTGCTTCTCCACCCCTGAAGGGAATTTATACTAGCCAAAGAATTTTTACCTGCCAATGAATGACTGGCAAACCATTCATATCCTTGCAGACAGGAGGGGTGTTTGTGATCCATTATTTACTCTGGGTCAAGACAGAATTAAGGAACTGATACAGTAAACACAGCAATGGGATATGAGCAGATTTTCTTTGCTCTTATCAAAAACACATGCAAGAAACATCTTGCCCCCATGAACAAAAAAAGAATGGACATAGGCTTGTGTTGCGTCTGAAGACGGATCCAGCCTCTTGTCGGATGTAGCAACCACCTGAATGACCCGTAATCTGACCCTGCAACAGATGCCTTTGCAACAGATGGTGTTCATGTTCCACGAGTAGCTTTGTGCATGTGTAAGCATGCGCAAACGAGCATGAGATCAGTCTGTTTTTTTTAACCTGTTGCTATGGTGAAACTACAGTATAGAACAATACATTCTCGAGGAAAAGTGAAAATTAAATCTAAATAAATAAAAAACTAAAGGGTTTGTAAATGTTGGAAAAGAGACATCAATGGTGATGTATTAAAGGTGGGAACTGTCTTGTTTTTTTTTTATAAAGGAAAATATTTAACCTTTCTTCCCACTTCAGTAACTTTCATACACACAAAAGTTTGGATTAAAAATCAAGTAAACTGCATGGAGAACACATCATATGTTGAATGTTAATGTGCAGCAGTTATAAATTTGGGTCAGTAATTTAGAACAAACATCTGTTTTTTTTCCCTTTTGGCAAACAATGTTTGTAATGAGGGCATTTTCCTCTCTTTTCGTGTAAGACCAAAACTCATTTTTTACCTTTAACCCTTTCAAACCTAAAGCAGCATATGACTGCATATATCCCTTTAAGACTGTGCTTTTTACAATTAAAGCCTGAGGCGATGTGAGTGTTGTATGATCATTTTCAAGACACAAATATTTATTTTAAAAAAACGCACTGATAAACACAAGAGCCAAGACAATATTTTACAATAAAGGCCAAAGGATTAACCTGCTGTATGGGTTTCATCGTACTTGGTTGAGTTTAATAATTTATCACATTTATAGTTTCTTCACAAGCTGTGAAGTTGAGTATCCTGTGGAGATGTTTGCTGTTTTAAATTAAGTCTAAGATCTGAATGGGTAGAAGGACAATGTGCCGTGTGAGAAAAAGACAACAGGGAGTGATTAGTTAGGTGTAGAAAAAGTGAGGCAAAGAGATCAAAAGAGGAGAACAATGTCAACTTAGAAACAATGATTGACAGTCAATAGACTTGAAAGGATTTGGAGAAGGCCCTGTGATGGACTGGCGACCCTGCATCTCGCCCAATGACGGCTGGGATAGGCTCCAGCCCTCCCGTGACCTAAATTGGATTAAGTGGGTATAGAAAATGGATGGATGGATGGATTTGGAGAGGGCACAGTCACTGCATTTTCCCGCAAATATTATAGAGATGCACACTGCCAGGAAGTGGCTATCAATCACCTGCAGAAAGACTTCGGCTGTCTCCTACCCTGACCTTGTGCTGCTCGAGTTCAGAAGCAGAAGAGACAAAAATACAATCTGAAGGCTGGAGCTCAGTAGCCTATAAGCTCTTTGGTGGAAAATGTGATAGTGTGTCTGCCTCAGAGCTGTGTGACCAGCACAGAACCGCCTGCAGGAGCATGTGAAACACAATCGTTCCTCGTCAGCTGCAGGTCAGCAACTTTCACAGCACAAAAATAGGCCTTTACTGTCAACCCCTGTAATCAGTGTTTAAAAGCCACATTACAATTCATGTAGTGTTTCTCTTTGTTGTAGCTTCACAGCAGCTAGAAGTGGCTAAAAAAAGGAGAAAGGAAGCTTTGAAAAACGCTTGAATGGTATTGCAGCTTATTGTTTCCCAAGAGAAACTAACTAATATAGCTGAACACACATCCTGAGGGTGTTGATAGAAGAAAAGCCACAAATGACATCAGTAGCTGGAGACTGTCCTAGCCTCTGGCCCGCAGCCATCCAGTTAAGAACTCGAACATGAAAGCTCCTCCCACCTTCATGTTGCCTGGAAGAGCTGTACGGCCTCAACCAGAGGGCTGACAGACCACCGGCTCACCCTTCCAGAACATTGCACTGATTGACCAGAAATGTCCATAGATGAAACAGTTGTACACATAACTGACGGGGTAGAGGGAGTGAGGGCAGCAGAGTAAATTGTTGGATTGACTTAACAGGAGTGGGAAGCAATAAAACTACCCTCCACACAAACTAATCACTACAGCATGTGAACTGCAGGCCACAGTCCCTCCCTCTACTCTTCTTTTTCGCGTCTGGCTGTCTAGCATGTTAAAAAAAGGACAAAGTTTTACTTTATTAAAGTAAAAACAAGCACAAAGTATTTCTATTTGCAAATTACTCCAACCATTACGTAAGTGACAATGTTAACATTCCTGTTATGCCAAAGACTGCAGAATTATGCTAATGCAGATTTACCCATTACAGTGGCTATTGAATAGGTATGACCTTTCTCTTGCTGTCTACTTTTCAACTGTGAAATTAACTGCGTGCTTTGTCAAAAGTCCCCGGCATGGAGAAAGACATCTGACACCGGCCATTACACCTGCCAGGTAGCGTTTTTCCATGTGCACTCCGATAAAGACAAAAAGCAATAACACAGTGAAAGCAAGACGAACAGAGGGGAGGATGAAATAGTTCAAAAGGTTACACTGTTACTGTGTCTTTGTAGGAGTGTTCTGTTTCTGACTTGCAGGTGTCCAGGTGTAAGATGCCCCCTGCCCTTATTCGAACATGAAAGGGAAAATGTCCTGCAGGCCTGTGGAAGAGGGCCAGGTGATGCAGCAGGTGGGAGCGTTCACCTTCACTCCTAAAAGTCACACTACACCTGCGATATATTTTGCTACTTTGCTTCACATGGCATGATTATAAAAGCAGCAGCAAAGCTGCTGGTCACTAAAGATGAGAGAGAAAATCCTAAATAATCAATTTTTGTAATCACAATATGACACCTTGCCAGAAACATAGACTGCTATTTGCTGATTTTTAAAAAAAAAAAAAAAAAAAAACCACAAATATTGCATTGTATGCTGCAATTTTTATCTTGCCTTGGTGTAGAAATGACTTTCATCAAAATTATTATAGTTACAGTGAAGGTATAGTACACTGTGTGCATCATAATCTCAGTATATATACTATGAAAGGGCCCAAAGTCTGCAACAAAACTATGAGGACCATCAAGCACAAAACAGAAAAGAATTGAGGGTCTGGCAATAGGACCATTTTCAACTATACACACCAATAAACACATGGACCTAGCAAGGAAGGCATTTATCTGAGGTGTAGCAAAAAGGCCAAAAGTTATCTGGAAGTATCTACAAAACTCCCCAGAAGAGACTGGAGTGTCTGTCTTCAGGATTGCTTTCAGCTGTAGACACCAAAAAACTGGAAGCCTTACCAAAATAAAAAAGCCACTGCTTACAAAAAGAAGCATCTGAGAGACTCTTCAAACATGTGAAAGAAGGTTCTCTGGTTATAAGAGACTAAAACTGAACTTTGTGGCTATCAAGGGAATTGCTACATGTGGCACAAAATACATTTTATCACCTTGTGAAGAATTGAAAAGTGATGAGACGGTGAAAAGAAAAGGAGAGAGAAGATAGACCTTGCAGAGGGTAAATGAATTGTGCTGTTGAATGCAAGATCTGCTAATTAGTAAGCCGGGAAGCCAAATCTGATGCCTAGCAATATCATCCTTATTTTTTTGCCAATTCATTTAAGCAAACAAATGACAATATTTCCAAATACATTAAGTAGTGTTTTATTATATAAAGTCATATGAAGTGTTTTTCAATTAACTATACTGATAATAGAGATGGTTTCATCTTGAAAGTCATTATCCTTTTTTTTTTGTTACAGTGGACAGGTATATTTAGCATTTGGTTTTAAGGAGCAGAAATGGATTTTATTTTTCAAGGTTTAAAAGTTTAAGTGAAAAAACAATATCCTGAAGTTAAAATTCAGGATCTATGCGTGCAAAGTCACCTTCAGAGCAAGATGGAAAACAATGTGACATTTAAACAAATACATGACGTGAACTTCACATTCTCTATTGAAGGATCGATGGATGGTGCTTAATACAGGCACATTCTTGATCAAACCCTGGAACGGAGGTTTTCCTTTCGGCATGACAATGACTCTTTAATGCTATAACAACATTCAAGAAAAAGGTTTAAGGGGAAACATTTAAATGTCTTGGAATGGCAAGTCAAAGCCAAAACTTCAACCCGACTGAGAATCTGTGATTTGACTTTAATACTGCAGTACACCAGGGAATCCCATTCAGCTTGATGGATTTGGGCATTTCTGCCTGTGGCTGAATGTGCCAAATTTAAACAGAAATACCCTCAGAGACTTAAGTGTTCCTAAAAGACAGAGAAAATGAATTTTAGTTCCAGGTTGTAAGTCAACGAAAGAGAAAAAAAGCCAAAGGGCACGAATACATTCTCAACTTATTGAGGTTTTGGTTCTCTCCCCATCCATTTAGATAGAGATCTGGTCTTGTTAACCTAAAATAACTGCCTTGAGGCCTTTCCAAGGTAGCTGCTGAGTGGTTATATTCACTTCTAAAAGGACTTGGTACAATGTCTGACACCAGTTAATACTTCACCATGTAAAATGCGATATAGTTTCACAAAGTGTAAAAAAAAAAAGTAAAGAATAACATGGTTTGTTCCAAAACAAAGTGATTCTGGTGCTCAAATCTAGACAAACTGCAGGTGAAAATTAAACAAAGTATAAAACTCAGGATACAAAGTCCTGTTTGTTATTCCTCTACCACCATCACCTGTTCTGCATGTCTATGCACACTAATGGAAAAAAGAAAAATCTTTAGATTACATTTCGCAGTTTTAACTGCTGTTAAACTGCTGCAGCACCTGGAGGTGCAAAGAAGCATGACACAGTAAACTCCCCTCTAATCGTGTTCAGCCTTTCTGCCTATTTCATATTTCTGATGACACTTGGTACAAATAAACAGCTGCCTCAGGGAGGTAACCCGAAAACTAAAACAACTACACAATATGAGGCAATGATTTGAAACAGAGGCTGCACGGTGGTGTGGTGGTTAGCACTGTCACCTCACAGCAAGAGGGTTCCAGGTTCAACTCCCTGCTGGGGCCTTGCTGTGTGGAGTTTGCATGTTCTCTCTGGGTACTCTGGCTTCCTCCCACTGTCCAAAAACATGCATGTTAGGTTAATTAGTGTCTCTAAAGAAATTGTCCTTAGGAGTGAGTGAGTGTGTGTGTGGTTGTTTGTCTCTGTGTGGCCCTGTGATGGACTGGCCTCTTGCCTGAAGACTGCTGGGATAGGCTCCAGTGACTCAGCTGATGGATTACAGATTAAGTGGGTATAGAAAACGGATGGATGGATGGATTTGAAACAGTGCTACAATAAATGTTATCTTTGTAAAGGATATCTTGTGCAGTTTTAGTAATTGACTGTTCAGTCAGTTTTATGCTGTTCATGCCTGTTTTATAGTTTTCATATTGCCTGTGGGCTGCAGTGGATTGTATTGTGCCTGTGTATGTTGTGTCTGTGCAGCATGGATGATGAATGGGTTTGAGGAGTGCGTGGCCTGTATGCTATCATGATTGTACAGATCCCCAAACAGCTGAACACTCACAGAGTAATCCCTCATTGATCCCATACATGTTGTTCAAACACCATGCAACTATCTGAATAGCTGGATCTTTAACTCTGTTTATCAAGGATTGATTCCTGTGTTCAGAAGTGTTTTGGTGTACATGTCTAAATGAGATGACTTTCACGATTGCAAGTCACAGTCCTAGAGTCATTACCCAGTTGAATGTTGTGCAGTTGCCCCACAAAACCGAGACATGTCTCCTGCAAGTCCTCTCTTTCTCAGACTGTTTTTTTTTTTTAGATCAAATTGGCATCCTTATATGCTCTCCAATGCTTCAGCCAAATCATCTCACTCATGAGACACAAACAAGAAGGAAAGTGTCAGTGTCAGTGACAAGTCAGAGACTGAAGAAAGAGCTAATAATTAATTATACATATAAAAAGTCTAATGAGACCTTTTGTATTCTGACTTTAGCGGTATTTTTGCACTTGCTGAGTTCAGTGTGGATCAAAAGCTGCAAGAAACCAAGCATGTGCACAAAAGTGGCACAGCACAGACTGTAAGAAGTGAATGCAGGGTGAGGGATCATAAACGCAGTATGACGTATTAATCTACTTCCCCCCTCAGGGAACCTGACACCATCACACTGCAACAGGTAAAAGAGAAAATTCAGTTTGCAGTTGTCAGCACAGGGTTTGGAGCCAGATCTCTGCTCTCTGCAGATTTCTCTCATTTATGAAATGAAAGTCTTGGGAAATACATGCATTTGACTTCTTTCTAACAGTGAGAAAAATCTATAACTGTCTTGTTTCCGCATGTGACCTTGGACTCAGGATGCAGATATTTTGATAAGCCCTTTGCAATCTAATTATCTCATATCTGATCTTACTTTAAGGTAGGATATGCTTTTCAGAGGAATGACAAATAAATAGATAAATAAATAAATAACAGTCTAATAAATAATTGAATTACAGTACTGTCCAAAGGAATAGTTTTACTGGGTGCAACACAGCGCTACTCATGTGAAACAATGTAAGTCTGGGGGTTATCTTGGTAAATAGAGGTCAGTGTAATGGATAAAAAGCACAGACTATAATCCTCAAAGCAAAAATGACTTCTGGTCAGAACTCTAACAATAAAATCAGAGAGACAGCAGGATGCAGAAATGTGTGACTTGTTCTTTAAGCTGAAGATGCAAGCTTTGTATTCAAGCATTGAAATCTGAGTTCAACTAAATCTTTGAGGAGAGTTATCATCCACCATCCATGCTACAGATCATGGATGGTGATTATAAGGTGACACGGCTAGTCAAAAGTTGAGAAAGAAGCCTCTAAACATCAATGAAGCACATGAATAAACATGTCTTAACTCATTTAATTGATAGAGATGGATATAAAAATGACTGTTTGTCGCTTTTTTAGGAGTTGGCACTATTTCTTGTAAAAAAAAAGGTGGATTCAGACTGTGGGCAGTTTCGTGGAGTCTTTTCATTACAGTATTGCCAAGATCAGTACCATTGTGTTTGAACAAAGATTTAAGATCAATCATTACCTCCCCTTCAGACTGCAAACTATCCAAAATGTCTGTACAGGAAAGTTTAAGAGGTGCATATCCCATAATGTAAAGAAGACGGAGTTGGAACAAGTTTGCACTTTATAGAAAATAATACTAATCAGCTACTGCCTGTAGCTTAAACTCAGCAAGAAGGTCGATAATGTTTTTCTTAACATGTCAATCTACAGATGCACTGCATAGACATAGCATTTATGTGCAATTATTACAATCAGACAATATATGCTTACCTTTCTTTTACTGAGACAATGTATTTTCTTCTCATGTATGTGATTGCTCATGTGTCTCATGGACCCACTACAATCAAAAAAAAAGAAAGACCACAGTCTGCCATCAACAAATTCAATGTTGTCATCTCAAAAAGTGCTCGGGGGCTTCTTGCTTCTTTATCCGGGAATGTTCTCATAATAGACCTTTCATCATGTGGCTCCATGCCATCTTTCCTTCATTACACCATGAACCTAAAAACCCAGAAACCAACATGACCACAACCCAAGCATGTGGGTCCTCTCTGTTCAGCATGCCGTCTCATCCAAATAGGTCCGGAGAGGCACTTTGTGTTGTGATGTCATGGGGCAATTTTTATTACCAAAGCTTACAGTGATCATGTAAAATCCACACAAGTTCAGAGACAGATGGGCAATTAATGATTATAAATTAACTCCTATTCCTGCAGCCAACTCTTAGACTGTGAAGGAGCAGCTTGCATTGCAAGGACAGATATGACTAATTAAAAGCTGTTCATTTCATAAGCCCTGATCACACAATGTGATGTGACACAGTCATGTAAAAATGAGGGTACTTTAAAGCTCCCTTCATCATGAACTGCTTCCGCAGTGATATCACTGCTGTGGTTTGGGCCCCTAGAGATGAGCTGTTGAACACTGTTAAAGACCCATCATTATAGGCTGCAGAGCCATCCACTACTAAATAAAAAGCGCATTCAATAAGCTTGAAAATCCACATACAGTGCTCATAGAGTGGTTTACATTTGCAGCAAATACAAAATAGCACAACAGATGACAGACTGTGTAAAGGTTGTCTTGGTGCCAAACACAGGGTCCAACTGCAGCTCCCCAAAGCTTGCTTGTAAAGCTTCTCTCATGTAGGTATTATTGCTTGTTGCTGGTTGAACAGTGTCAGCATGTATTGCATTCAGTTGCCAGATTTGGGAGATCAGGAGGTAGGAGGTCTGAGTTGAAAACTTGGTGTGACTTGAGCTGAGCTCAGTCACATTATCTAGTTTCCATGGGTACAAAAAACAAATTGGGCTGGATTTTTAAAATACACAAAAGTATATCTTCACGGTTCTTTAACGATGCTCCATTTCTACTCAAATTCCCCAGAAGGGGAGTGTATCTGGTAAAAATATCAAGAGTTACATTTCCATTAGATGATATTATTTAAGATATATGAATTCTATTTGGCTTTAGAAATAAGTTACATCAAGATCTGTCTAATAAAAATTACTACAAAAATTCAAAAACATATAGCAAATGAGAAAATGGGAGTTTTGCTTCACAACTGAGATGCAGAACTATATATCCACTCATGAGTGTAGAGGAGACTGAAATCGCAAAAAAAAGGAAGTGGAGCATGACGGACATGTAACACTTGCTTTATATTTAAAGTCTGTATTCCCAGGAGTCGACTACTCATGCTCTAAAACTAATGAAACTGAGTTGTGAATGCCAGATAAATATGACATGACAGGCTCACCATTCATTTCACAATAAATCAAAATAACCATTACTCAACTGAGACAAGAAGAAGGGAAAATTACACTCTGCTTTGAGCAACAGCAATGTTTTGGATATACAGTAAACATTGAACAAAGTGCTGAAGCTGATATATGCAGTTATCTCAACAACTTTTTGACTTTTAACTCCATAGAGAATATATTTGAATGGAACTGTACTTTAAAAAGCATTATCATGAAACTAAACACATCCATATACAATACTTCAGCTGCCTCTCAAATGTCACATTTCTGGTGAGAAAATGAAATCTTGAAAATGTGGCTCTTTCAGCTGGAGGAAACGGAAAGATTTATCTTTCCTGGATCCCTGCACTCATCAAACTCATCCTTGCTATGCTTTCATTTTTCTCCTGCTGACAATCAGGCTTTGAGAGGCACACTTTGTGTGATAAGTTGGACATAATTGATTTGCTTGAGCCTGGATCACAAAGAGGAGACAGTTTAAATCTTCACGCACAAATTTCCCAGCTCATGGTTCCCCAACTTTGATGATATGGCCCTTAACCTTCACAATGTATGCCCTGTATAAGAACTTGAGTACAAGTAATTATGTTACTCCTCAAATCAGAATCAGGTAAACAAAAGGCTGGAAAAGTTAGTGGTACTAAAGAAGAAACATTTGTAGGAATACGCTGCAACTAATTAGGTTAAGTGGCAACACGTTGATGACATGACTGGGTATAAAAAGAACACCTTAGAGAGGCAGAGTCTCTCAGAAGTAAAGATAGGCAAAATTTTCAATCCACAAGAAAAACCATCTACAAACAGTGGAATAATGCTCCATAACATGAAAATTTGAAGACATCAAAAGAATCAGAGAATCTGGAATCATCTCTGTGCACTTAGGACACAAGTGAAAATTAAATCTTGGACCCATGTGATCTCCAGGCCCTTGAACAGTATTGCATAAAAACAGTCCTGATTGTGTCATCAGGATATGCAGGAAAAAGCTCTATCGTGCAAAGAAGGAGCCATATATGAACATGATCCAGAAGCACCACCATCTTCTCTGGGCCAAAGCTAATTCAAAATTAACCGAGGCAAAGTGTAAAACTGTTCTTTGGTCAGACAAATCTAAATTTGATATTCTTTTTGGAATTCATGGATGCTGGATCCTCCAGACAAAAGAGAATAGGGACCATCTGACTTGTTATCAGCACTCAGTTAAAATCCTTCATCTATGAAAGTAAGGGGGTGCATTTGTGCCCATGGAAGTGGCAACTTGCTCATCTGGAATAACATAATCTATGCTGAAAGGTGAATGCAGGATTTAAGTAACATATGCTCCCATACAGACATTTTTTTTTAAAGAAGTCCAGTCTACAATCCAGACCTTTCACTGAGCTAAAAATATTTGGTGCATCATGAAACCCAAATTATTACAAAGAATACCCAGAACTGTTAAGCAGCCAGAAATTTATATCAGGCAAGAATGGAATGAACCAACTCACGATTGGCTGATGACTCATCTTCCTCTTGAGCTACAGCTGTCCATGCAGTGTGTTGCTGCCAGCAACATGTTTAAAAGGCAGTTTAGAGATGTACGAGTCACAAATCAACATCTCACAGCTATTTTGATTGAGAAGATTAAAAGGAAAAAGGAGGAGAAAACTGCAGAGGCATATATTAGAACAATGTTTCTAAATGAAAAAATTATTTGGAGATTTAACCTTTACAGCTTTTAGAATAAATAAAGTAATCAGATATACACAGAAAAATACTTTTCTTGCAATGTAAAAGGCTAAAAAAAATCCAATTGAAGTCAAAACAAATATTTGATATGTTGTTTTTGAACAATTTCCAATCAAATATAAAGGTTAATCCCTAAGTGTCATTGTGTTCTGTTATGATTTTACACAGCCTCCAAACTATTTTGGAATAGGGTTACATGACTAAATCAGTGTCACTCCGCAGTGTCACTGTTTCTCTTTTTCCTAACAGATTAATTTCCGAGAGGTGATGCGAGGAAAGCAGTCAGCTTTTTATCAGCCTGACCTCATCATTTCTTCCAGTAAAGCTGACATCAGTTTTAAAATCGATAGTTTAAGACTGTCTGCTCTGCACTTTGGATGAAGGATCTGCAAAGAGTGAAAATAACCTGCTTCAGATGCTCTGGATTACAGAGTTAAATCTTGGTATGCATTGGGTTATTTCCTGAGGCTCTCTGTTACTCAACACTCCCCCCTAAGCTCCCACAGCTACAACAACTAATAAGTAATAGCTGCGTCTTCATTTTGTGCAGGGGGTCGGCTTCACTTGTCTGGACCTGGAAGCCCTCTCACATCCTTGCTGCTACCAAAAGAGGTGAGAGTGGCCAAGGGGCAGTTTTTCTATCTCAGTGTACCACAAACTTGTTTTTTTACTGAAGAAGCTGTCTTCAAATATCACTCTGACCACAGCTAGAGTTAAGGAGTAAGGAGGCACCATATACCTAGGGGCTAAAATGTGAGCTCTACATCATAGACACCTAAACCCTTAATAAAGTGTTACTTCTCTGAGGGGAGATACTTAAATCATACTGTACATTATGAACATGTTAGCATGAGCCAGTGTCCAGTTTTAGGATATACCATGGTTTTTCAAAAGTGTTTTAAAACACAGTTTTAAAAGCACTGAAATTTTCCTCCATACCGCCCTGCAGTGTGACTTGTTTTATGGCTCTTTAAAGAGAGAAAGTGCAGGAAACCAAGATTTCATCTGCTGCGTAATGTTCCCTCTCCCCCTGTGGTTGGTGCAAGCTGTCAGTCAGCTGTGTGTGATGGCTGAAGGAGGCGAAGACCCAAAAGTTTTCCCACTGAAGAACACAAAGTTGGCTGTTCGGACTGTTTGATATGACTTGGAGGACGAAGGTAATCTGAGATACAAGACGTGCTTGCTAAGAGTTGTTGCCTGAAGACTTCAAATATGATTATACATGAATGGAAGCACCACTCATCACTGCCAAATTCAAGGTAACACTGTCTTTAATGAATATTTGCAACAAGATATGAGAGTTAGTTAATTTTGCAGCAGTGAAATAAGTAACTGACTAGCTAACTAACTAGCTAACAGAGCTAACCATCCTTAGTTACTATATAAATGTCACTTCACAGAGAGGAAACATGCAGAGAAGTATTAATTTAATTAGTACTTTTAGTTTAGTACTATAATAAAATGTAACTTGTATCACTTCTACAGTTTAAGTCTTCCACCATAGTTTACATTGTGTTTTGTCTTTTCAGTAAAGATAATTTCTCATTTTGGGATGAATAAAGTGTTCAGTTCACTTCAGTTCAATAAATTTCCATCAATCCATCCATGTTCTATACTCGCTTCATCCAATTCAGGGTTGCGGGAGGGCTGGAGTTTATCCCAGCTGTCACTGGGTCATTGAGTACACCCTGCTGGACAGGTCACCAGTCCATCACAGGGACACACAGAGACAAACAAGACCAACAACCATGCATGCTCACACTCACCCAGGGTCAATTTAGAGACACCAATTAACCTGACATGCATGTTGGACACTAGAAGGAAGCCAGAGTATACGGAGAGAACCTACGCATACAATGGGAGAACCTGCAAGCTTCACGCAGAAAGGCCCCAGCTGGGATTCAAACCAGGAACCCTCTTGCTGTGAGGCAACAGTGCTAACCACCACACCACTGTGCAGCCCTCAATTCATTTTAATACACAGAAATCAGTTCAAAAACCCATTTTTCAAAACAGCCTGCAGGCTCTCTAGTGTTTTCATTGACTGTGTGTGTTGTACGGAGAGACAGCAGGACTGCGCCTGTGTGAGTGTGCGTAAGCATGTGTGTGTACATTAACAAACACTCTCCCTTTTTCCTTATGTGCATGTGTGAATCAACATTGGAATCATAAAACAAAATCAAATAACTGAATCAATAATTCAGTCCATTAAAACAAAATGTTAATACACTGAAAGAGAAAAAACTATGTTGAGCTGCAAGTTAAGCTCACTTAAGTGGAAGAATTTACTTTTGCTTTACTTAGGAGTGTTCTTTCAGAGTCTTTTGTTGTCTGTTTTAATATACTTTAAGGGGGTTCATTATTACTACCAACACACAAACATTTTGAAAACACTTAAATATTTGAACTGGAGCAAATCCTTCTTTAATAAAAAAATCCTGTCTTAATACATTTTTATGTTGGAAATCTTCAGTATATTACAATAAACCAAGTTACTATATAGTAGAAGCAAAAAAGGTACAGTACAGTATCATTCAGTACTGTTAATCAGTAGAGCAACATTGTGATTATAAAGCTGAAAATCTAATAATCTGATGATTCCAGCCTTAAACTAAAACAACTTCCCTTTTTATGTTTTTCTCTTTTCACTTACCCTCTTGTTTAAGCTACACACAAACCTACACACCCATACACACAGAAATAGACACACACAAAGACATGTCAGTGGTAGAATGTATTGCTGCGCCTCTTGCTGCTTTTTCTGAGCTGTTGCCATCCATCTTTTCAAGTACTGGACTTTACAGCCGCTGTGGCAGCTCTGTTTTTAGGTGCCGCTGAGCCCACTTGGTTCAAAAACCTGACAACAGAGCTAAGAGACAGAATTGGAGGGATGCGGCTTCCCCCGCCCCCAGAGACAACCCTAATAGTTCACTTGACATCTCAGTTCAGTCCTCTCTAATCTGACACACGCGCACCCAGATCCAAACAAAATGTGCAGTCTCTTGTTTCTGGCTCCCGGCACCAATGTTTTTCACCTTGTTTTCACATCCTGCCCTCCGCCTGCTTCTTTTCTCCCTCCGTCTCAAAATCTCTTTCTGGGTATGTGATTTCGCAGAGCAAACCCCACATGCTTCAGTGCAAATCATGCACAGTGTTATTATGTAACTTCTGCAGGTGTGCAAAAGGTTAATATGGCATGAATTGCTTTTGCAATCAGTCATCATTGCCTCGAGACCATCAATAATTTATAACCAGGATGAGAAAACCGACTGAATTAGACATTTTAAGAGTTGGGACTGCATGTGTTTAATTTCAGTACTCTCTGGTGTTCCACTCTTTTTCCTAAACATAACCCCCATTGATAATCTATGACTATAACAGTCTCTAAGACCAAAGCTTCTAAGCATATGTACAGCAAGTTGATGAATCTTCTTGCATCCATTAGAAAAAAAATCTGATCTTCATAATTAGATGAGGCAAGACAAACACAGCATTTGATCGCAGATTTCCTCAAGCAGAAGGTGAGAGAACTGGCATGAATGAGTAACGTCCATTTTTGAGTAAAACTGAACAGCAGCACCTCAAAGGTGCTTTGATTCCAGATGCCTGAGTAAACAACATTCATCCAATTCTTGGAATTCATGAAGATTACGGAGAGCATGCATTTTTTAGTGGGTTTGGAGATTATCCCTGTGAGCAGCCCCTCCTAATGCAATCCTGCAACTCATCCTTCGAGTGCTCATCCTTTCCTTTTAAAAGCAGACTTCCAGCTGGGAGTGAGCCTTTGTGGAACAGAGCTGTGAGGTGATGCAACAACATGCCAGGTAGAAAACTGACAGACACACCTGTTGCAGCAGCAGTGCGTCATCCTCTCAACTTTTCTCTATCAGTGCTCCAAAGAGAAAAACTGACGGAAATGAGAGAACAGAACAAAATGACAAGGCTGATTCATTCATTGTGACCTTTATTCACTATTGTCCTGTAGTAGTAGTGTGGGTGTTTGCCAGAAATGTGTTGTTTATCAAAGGTACCTGTGGAGAATTCAAACTCATGTGTGGAAATACAAAGTAAGACTTAGTTGTTTAACATTCAGAAATTGGGGGTATTAATGTTATTTAATACCCCCAAAAAAAGCTTGAAGCTGAACTTTGGAGTCCAACAGCAATACTTCAGCAATGCATTGCAAGCCTCACCAACTGTTCACCAACTGTAGATGTAGAATAAAGGCTCTGGTGAGCAACAGTTTGAACTTTGCAGTCATATATAATGCACAGTTTTACCACTCTTATTACACAACAAGCTTCCGTGCAGTTTAAATTATGAATATAGCAAGTCTTATTACAAAATGTGTAATGCATACATTGGATCACAATTAAACATGTTCATTTCAGATTGTTTCCCAGCTGTTTTCTGTAGGAACCTGATTCTGATGCTTTTTTGTCTCACTGAAAACTGCAATGTGAGAGCAAAATAAAAAAATAAAAAAAGTGTAATATTTTAAGAGAACGCCATGAGAATTGAGTAGCAGTGGTGTTGAGAAATAATCAAGCGAGAAAGGCTGCAGCAAGCTGAAGATCAATGCTGTGAATCAGAGAAATAAAATGCCAATTACAGATTATTTTTAGTGGTTACATTCTATAGCACAAATAAACAGATCCATAACACGAAAAACCTCCCTAAAATGTCTCTGGAAGATGTCACATCGACGGGTTCTATGTTAAAGCTGCAGTCTGCAACTCTTTTTCAAGCATAATGCCTGGAACTGTCCGGGGATTCTGAAAGTAGTACATTAAATACCCCAATACAAAAAAAAATGAGTTCTCTAGGTCCCCTATATGTCCCGCTAGGTCCCTCCAAAGCCAGCAGGTTTGTTTACAAAATTGCAGACCGGACCGGTAAAAGGTAACCAATCAGGTTACGAGCTGGGCTCTGCTGCCTGTCAATCACCGATTGTGCACGCGCGATACAAGGTAGGCTCGTCCCCACGCTTATTTATATAGACTATTGAACTTCATTACGGGCTAGTCTACTTACTGTGTCTTCCATGATCGCAAATGACAGGTGAGTTGATGAATGAGGAGTCGTGTAAGCGCATCTGGCGTGCACGTAGACGTGCACGAGTTCTCATGTGTTTTGATGGGGCGGGACAGGAAGTTGAATAACTTTTTATTTTTCGGTTAAAAAATAAGCATTTCTTGCATTTTGCGACTACGGAGGTCACCGTTTTCAACTTCAAGCGTTCTGATAGATCATGTAAACTCTTAAAATGCCAAAAATTAGGACTTTACGTATGACAACAACAAATCCTGCAGACTGCAGCTTTAAAGTCCCCATTCTGGACAGGTAGCAAAAATGTGTGTGTTGTAATTCTGAACACAGCAAAATACGAGTGACTATCTTCTTCCAATATTTCATGCAGTCAGAAAAAAATGTATAATTATTTGCAAAGAATATGCATCTTTCAGTGGTTGTGAGTGCATGTGAAGTGTCTATCGAAATTACGGTTGTGTTTTAAAGAATGCTTTTAGTCCAAACTGTGTTTTTAACCCTAACCAGGTATTTTTGCTTTCTAACCATAACCAAGTAACTTAATAACTGCCTAGGCCGAGTCAAGAAATATTCATCGCAACATGTTGTGTTTGTTTGTAACCAAGGTACCCACAGTGGCATTTGTTAAGGTGACGGGCACTTTGTTAAGAGCATGTATTTCAGCCCTGTCATTTGTCTTTTTTTGTTTTCATATTTTTTTTATTTCATTATATACATGTCTATTTCTGTATTTCCTCATTTTTTAATTATTCTTTTACAGATTTAAGATTTTTTGTGGCACTCCCCATCATTCCATTCAAAGATTGTGCCACTATTTTTAAATCCAATTGTCACATATATTTTGGAATGAGACTTCTGTAACTGTTATATGTTATTGATTAATGATATTTTCAATAATCGGATACAGTCGGTTTAGCACAGAGTAAGACAAATTATGAATACAGCATGTTAAACTTTTAGTTTTAAGGTTGTGTTTTCTGCTTATGCCTTTTATGATAAAGTATACGATGTAATGATTTTTGTCAAAGGAATAAAAAGGCATAACATAAAAGCTAATGTTGCTGCTCTAAACTGTCTTTTCACGTGTGGTTGTTCTGCCAGTGTGTAATGCACTTTAACAACGACGTAGGAGTAGAGCAGGAAGCATATGTTAACAATAGAAAAACAAAAAAATGCCACGAGTAAAATAACATGTACATTCTTCTGTAGTAATATGTACCATATGTTGCTAGTTCAGCTGCTGATTGAGTAAATGAACTCATAAGGACTCAAGGATTTAAAAGACATTCAGCATTCATTTGAATATAGCACAATAAATGTGGACCTGACTCTTACATCATCTACAAAGCCCCGCCCACTGCACAGGGAAAACTACAGTAACAGAGTGTAGTTTGATCTGTTATGTGTCATGAAAAACACATGTATAACATGTACACAGACGAGCCTCCCTGGTGGGCCTTCCAAACCTGGATTGACAGAACTATTAGGGCCCTGCGAGACATGGGGGACGGGATAAGGTTACCTCACTTCTGCAATTACTCTCCATCTTGGCAGTGGCAGAGAGAGAATATCAGCAGTAAATAAGAAAGCTGGACTGAAACAGACAGGAGAAATTGAAGAAACAAGACAGGGTGAGAAATGGGCAGCTGAACTGAGACAAAGAATAGAAGACGCATAGAAGACGAAAATCATCTAGTGGAATTTGTCAGAGAATACCAGGTGACTGTACATTGAAAAATAGAAATGATGCACACATTATATGCTGTATGGTGTGACACACATAGTCTGAAGGTCAGTTGTCTCATGGAAGGTAATGGGATACTGGTCAAATGAAACAGAATCGGTACTGCATCAGCATCTCTACAGCCTCCTTGAACACCACTAAACCATGTATGAACCTTTGTTAGTGTCATTTTGTTGCTCACAAACAAGCTTACACACAAGTCCTAGAAAAGGAATAACATGATAAAAACTAATTTTGCATGTTTTTCCGATTCGATATGTGAGAGAAAAAAAGTGAAAGGGAGAAATAATTTGTCAAAGACATTGTTAACACTGAAGTTGCTTCCTTTGCATACTCATGTAAAGTTGAAGAAGGTGGATTTTGTCATTTTCAATCTGTTTCCTATAATTTTATTTATTGAAATGTTCTACAGCTTCTAATGATGAATATATTACCCTTACAAATGGCTTGGTTTCTTTGATTTGGAATTTTCTGGGATGTGGTGTGGTTGTCACTGTCTCCACTGATCCTTCCACATTCAAGAAACTGCAACACATTCAGACACATCCGGGGTTGAGTGAAATTCCTTCTGGGAAGTGTGGGAAAACAGTCTCAGATTTAGAAACACTGCAGATGAAGCAGGCTGATAGCGAGTGGGTATGCTCAGGCTATTTTTAGTTTAGGGTTTTATGTTGGATTTTGATCCCAAACCAATAAGCAGCATGCAAAAGGTGGCGTAATGATACAACAGACGGCAGCAGTGACAAGCACAAATTGGTGTATATATCCATCTATGAAAGGATAACTGTGTCCTCCAATGTAAGTGTTCAATCTGTGGAAACTTTGGCATGTGAGAAGTAGAGTGGGTTTATATGTGTCACACGGGTGATATCTGTCCAACATTTATACAGCACTGAATCCACCATGTGCAGAGGAAACTGAAATGAGAGAAGTTCAACTTCTCACGGTCACTTTTGAAATTCCACATATGTTTGCACCTATACGACTCATAGCCAATAGCCAGGGATCAGTGAATACTGCAACGTTTGACATTGGCAGCTCAGAAGGCCCACAGGAAGACATTTTCCTCACCTTGACTAATCCTCTGTAAAATCTTGAGGATACCCAACGATTTATGGATAAATCATGATATACAATCATTAAAGTGACAGTAACACTTATTTGTATGGAAGCTTATCTTTCTCTTCTCTAGCCTACAGTCAGTTTGCAGTACGACTGGAGAGCAGAGGCAGCAGATAGGCTTCTTTGTGTTGAGAGCTTGTTAGTCTTTGTTTTTCCTTTAGACAAATAAAGGCAAGCTGTTTAATCGTCTCAAGCCTCTAACTTTATATTAACTCTAGATATACAATTTGAAAACTATATTTCAATATTCTTCACTTAGTGATACACATTTACTATAAATACTGAGAGACCTTCTGTGAGTGTCTCCAGTTCTTCAGCAAAAAGAAGAGATTTTTTCAAAAAGGTTCAGTAACTACATGGTCCGGGCAGATAAGATTTCAACCACGTCAACTTGGAAGCCCTTGAAGTTGGATTTTGGATTTTCACGAGAAATTGGAGAAACCTGACCAGCCCCAGCCCCTATATCCTGCTGCCCTGCACATAAAAAGCAGTGATAGCTGCAGAAATAAACAATCTAAATGCTGCTATAGTGTTTTCTCTGCACAAAATACAACATAATGCATTGTGTTGTTATCTTTTTCATTTGCAAATATTAGCCATCCTGGTCAGTGAGCAAATCCCTCAGGATTTCCAACTTGCAACTGAAACACGGTCGACTTGGGTGTGACGGTAATCCCAGCCCAGAGTTCCAACTTCAGAGGCAAAGGGAAAGCAGCACAAAATGAGATGGTGTGTATGTTTTGCTAAAAACCTGCTCTGCTCATGATGATATCAGCGTTTATCTGATGTACATTAATGGAAGTATTTGTGTGTATTTTGTGTGTTTCCACATGTCACCAGTTATGAAATAAAGTGTCTTGACATGTCCCAACATGCATCTTTCCCTATCACACATATCCCTATCACTTTTGTCAAGGTGACAAGAAAATTTTCCTCAGCTAACATCAGAGGGGGAAAGCAAGTTCAAAGCTTGTTTACCAGTATCTTCTTTATATTTTCCAGCCAGACTGGCTGTTATTCAAATGGGATAATTGAACTTTATACAAGAAAAAGTATTCAGAGCTCCAAAAGAACGCAGCAGATACTGATGCTTCAACTAACTAATCCACTTGCCGGTACTTGTTTGCTCAGGCTTTCTCTCCTGCTATAATAAGAAGTAGACACTGCTTGCTTGGGTCTCATCTGTCACCCACAGCTTCTTTTATGGATTTTCCTGTTTTGATTCTTGCCATCTGTGCCTCTTTCTCTCACTCTGCTTTTCTTCCAAAGTCGACATCATGAACAATTCATTCTTAGCCACTGCTTCACTGGATTTGGCTCCTTGGTGCAGTGTAATTGTTCATCTATTCTGGTCTAGAAGTGATATATAGTCTATCTAGCTAAGAGCTAATTTAGAATACAGAGAAAAGTAAACTTCCCATTTTTGCTATAGGGAATACACCCAGTAAATGTAGTCCAGAGGGATACAGTTCTCTCCAAAGACAGCTAGAATTGTCTTGATAATGTCATCTAGTGATAAGAATACAGAACCTCTCCACTTACAGGGAATAGGAGGCTAAACGCATCATGCAGGGTGATTTTAAAGCAATAAGTGAACACTTTCTCGAATAATAGAATAAATCTAATTTTAGTACAAAAGGTAAAGCATTGAAATGAGAAAACTCAGCTGGATCGTTCCTTGCTGCTGTAGCTCCAGCTGTAAAATGACTGTAAAATGAGTTTTTCCCTGTGATTGTTCATAATTGGACCAAATTGTAGTGTTCAGCACTGGGGCACAGTTTCATCATGTCTACATAGAATGACCATTGAGAAGATCCTGAGTAGTGCTCCTATCGGTGTGTCTGTGTGTGGATACTGATTTGAACGTTGGTCCAGCTGCATGTATCAGCACACATAGAAATGAGTGACAAACCACTGAGGGGCAAACGAAAAAGGATCATTACAGAGGAGAAAAATGCCACACAATCTATCGCAGGCATTTGCCAGCTAGGTGCAGAATTGACTGTATTCTATCACTTGTCACCTCTTAATCAACTGAAGTAAACTTGGCTGGCGCCCTCCCTCGCTGTACCATACTCCATGTCTCATCAGCATTTCCTATTACCCCCAGAAATTTGCAATTTATACCAGATCAGCTTCTGGGCCGTGTGTGAGTCTGAGTGAGTCTTTGGCTGTCTGTGTTTGCTGCAGTTTTTTATCCCCAAGTGTATGCAGCAGTGTAAGGGTTTCCCTAGCACAGATATGTTACATCTCACTACCAGACATAATGGGGGCCGGTCTCTACTGGTACACAGTGGTACGACTGCTGACTGCAGTCATTCCTGTCTGATTTCTCTCACCACATCACATGTTCACCAGGCATCCACTTCACATAATATAGACTACTGGATGAACAACAAAATACCTCCATTCAGAATAAGACCTATAATTACTTCAGAGAAATGCTATTAAAGCCACAACAGTGAAAAAACAAAGTCTCCTTTCAATTTCACCTCAGTTAGACGCTTCACACCGTAATGGTTCTATTGTTTCCAGGAGATGTGCTTTAGAGCTGTAATTCACAATTTTTGTGCACCCACAATTCTGTAATTTTTCACTTTCAGTTAGTGGTCTTCTACATTTTTTTTAAAGCAGCTTCGACTCAAAAGGTGTGTTCTTTGGGGTGAAAAGGGCATCAGTGCCAGCAAAGTATGTGTTCCAGGCAGAAAAAAGCAAGAGTGAACACAGAACAATGCCACATGGCAGCATGACAGTTGTTCAAATTATCTCAAATTACACCTCAACAGTGTAGTATTTCACATATACCTGGCAACAACTCCACAAAGATGCAAGGTGTTGCTGCATAGAATTTCTATTGTGCATGCAATTGGCAGATACAAGCCTGTCTCCAACAAAATTGAGATACTTTAAATAAAAAGGTTTGCAAAGATCTGCAAATAACTTAAACTATCAAAATGAAAATGAAAATATTTTTGCAAAATGTTCAAACTTAAGACATTTTTATGTTTTTTATTCTGCTACAAAACATTGGGACAGGATCATGTTTATCTGTGTTGCATCATTTCCTCCTGTAACCACACTGTAAGCATTTGGGAAGTGATGAGACCAACTGCTTTAGGTTTTATTTGTTTCTAAGCGAGTGCACGAAATGTTTTCTTGCACTCGCTTGATTTACGTTTTCAGCTTCTCGACATTTTGTGGCCTTCTTTGTTGAATATTGGTTTCATATTGAGAACAATGAGAACAAATAATCACCTGAGCTCAGTTACTACAGAGCCACGCTGTTGCAATATACGCGCAATGTGATGGCATTGTCTCGCTGAAGACTTTAAGCAAGGCAGCAAACGATGTGTTGCCCCAAAACTTTTACATATCAATCACCATGTATTGTGCCTTTGCACATATTCAAGTTACTTGTGCCATATTTGATCCTTCACATCCTTATATGCAACCTGATCTCATAACAGAAGCAGCAAAATGCTTGTAAAGAGGTAGGAATGGTTGGATGGAGGAATTAGTTTCCAAACTCCTATGGAGCAGTAAGGAAAACACAGTCATAGAATCAAGATGATGAATTTAGTACTCCACATTTGACTATAATCCCCTTACATAAACAGGACAGCAAAGAAATACATTTAGAGATATGCTTCTGCAGCCTGATGAACAACAGTACGATTTATTTTCCTTTTAACACAGCTCTGGTTTTCACCCTTGTCTGAGAAATACCTGGGTTGTTAGATGCCTAAATGCTCAACTATTGTATGTAAACCCCCTTCAGCAATAGCCAGTAGTTGTTATATTTTTGATTACCTCATTCCTAGCCACTCATCTTTAGACATCACCTATGTTCATGGATATTTTCTGTTCTTGTTCACACAGCACGTTGCAAGTTGCACATTGTGGGCACTGTTTGACTCAGAGTAGCGACAATGAACCATAAGAAAACGGAAAAAAAGAAAAAGGTGAGCGAAAACATGACCCCAAGTGCTCCACTAAGCAGCTGAATGATAACATACTGTGAACAAAAAGGTTTTGTACTGAACATGGTAATGTTATCGATTGATAATATAAAATCATTTATTTTGCTGCTTGAAATCTGTTTTGTTTTCTTGGCCACTTGGTCCGCTTCACACATAAACTAAGCATAACGTTTCTTGATGATTTTGGTACCTGAAAAATATCGACGTCAAGTCAAAAATATTTGATTAAATAATACATATTCATATAAACAAACAAAACAGATTCTTAATGGCACAGAGCTTTACCGAAATACGTTCAAATGATTTCCTCCAAATATGCCAGCCTTGCCCAGACCTGAGAGTCATGTCACACCTAAAGTGCGATTAGAAACTTGTCCTTGGAGTTGCACAGATCCCTGAGTACAGGATATTATGTTCCTCTAGACATTTTCTTTGACGTGCATGTGTCTTAAAAAAATCAAAGAATCCCGGTGTCCTAAGTCTGGTGGGAGCCCTGAGAAATATCCTACCATGAAAAGTAGTTTCCTGTTCTGACAGGATACCACAGCTAACGAAGGGAAACCCAACACCCACCTGCAAATAACACTGAGTCAGACATGGTGAGAGGAGCCCCTGACATCTTGATGTATGTGTATTAGTGGATATGTGTGTGTTGGGTTTGAGTGTGGGAGGCTTGCCATATGCTGGATGTGCCAATGCAGAACGGCTGCAGTAGCTGAGAACAGACATTATAGCGCAGGATAATTATGGATCTTACAGTATGTCAAAGTCTGACATATCAGTTTGGGGGAAAAAAAACTAGAGCAAAAGGGAAAAATCCCTTTTTTATAAATTGATGAACTGAAAAGAGATAGATCCATGCATATTTTATAACACACCATGTACCAAATGCCTAAAACTACAAAGCCTCTTGACTCATATTTTACATATATTGTACTCAATAGCTTTTAAATCATTAGTTCTCATTTTGGGAGGTAAACACACTCTCATGCTTACTGGCAGATATTCGAAACAATTGTTTTATACTCTAAAACATCATGAACAAACTCCATATAACATGCTACTTAATCCCCAAGTCATTTTGTCACCTTAAGACAGAGCAAAAGAAGCTATTTTCTTCAAGTCTCTATAATACGTTACGCTATCTGTCTCCACGATGTAGTTTCACATTTACTACACAGATATGGAAGTAGCATCAATCTTTTCACATATTTTGTAGAAAGAAAGTAAACAAGTTAATTCATTAGAGCATGAAGTTTCTGCCAAGACACAGAAAGACTGCAAGCCAACCTAATAATTTGTAATAATCTAATACACCCCTTATGTGTTAGATTTTTTTTCTTTTTAACACATTTGACAACTATTTGATCCTCTCTGAAATTGTGCCTTCGGATAAAAATGAAGTATTTGATGCCAGTAGCTGTGAGAGATATCGCAAACCCTGTGTCCAAATTTTGGAGTTCTCCGAGACATCTTTTGGCACCAGATGTTGGCTTTTGGGTTGAATTTGCAGAGGGAGCCTGGAGTCCTGGACAAAGTGGCATTTCTTTGAAATCCAAGATGAGTTTTCATCAAAGTACAGTGATTAATTTCAAACAATTTGGAGATCTTTTCAAATCCCTCGACAGACTCAAAGACTTCCATGACGTTTTTTCCTAGGTCCTTTGAGAGCACTTTAGGCCTGGGAAATATGATTCCACATGCTTTAATCAATGTCAATCATTTAAATGAGAATATGTTCCACCTGTCACTCTCTAAAGAGGCACTAACTGGAACCTAATCATGAGGTTTCTAATTTCATGAATTTATCTATTTGTTCAGTCAAGTTAGGAAAATTACAACTAAAAGACTATCTAATGTGTAATTTTTGGAAAGAACACCTTAATCAAAAGAGTAACAACAACTCAGTCACTTAATGTTTCAAACAAGATCAAGTGTTTGCTTGCTTGAATATGTTTTAAAAATCTGCAAAGTGTGCTCTTACTTCCGAGGTATGTATTTGCTTTTTCACGTGACAGCTCAATGCAAAGGTATCTGACTGAACCAAAATGTTCGAAAGGGGAAAACACCAACTGAAGTCACCAGGTTATTGGATTTGTGACAGCATAGAAATGGAAAGCAGCTTTGGTGGAGGAGATGCAATAAAGATATATTTATAAAGGCCTCCTCACAAAGCTGGGTCACCAGCATAAGCATAATGTAGAAAAATCACCTCAATTACTCCCACTTGGCAGAGAGAGACAGATAGAATGGATGGAGTGAAACAGGGGTTCAGTTTGGCAGGCAGAAGCTGTGTTGAGGTCAACCCACCCCCAGTTTGACAGGTTAGGTTTTTGTAGGAAGGCAACAAATGACAGCATTTCAGTATCATCTGTCAGCGCAAATGACAGCAGATAGGTTGTCTCGAGGCTTCGAGGTCTTGCCATTTCAGAATGATAGACATTGAGGAGGATGAAATTTTGCACAATATGGAGCTTCTTATATTAACATACCGTAATGATACCACACTAAACCTTCTAAAACTGTTCATTATTTTCAATTATTTGTCTGTATGTGTTAAACAAAAGCAGCTGTGAATGTTACAATGTTAGAATATCACTTTATAAATTCACAAGGGAAACCTGTTAGCAGACATTTGCCTGTCCAGGAGATACTGAAATACAACCCGTTTCATTTTGGAGTTGTGCTTCGTGCCAGTGTATTTCTGTTGTATTTATCCTTTTATCTGCTAAACACTTTATTTATTTTCAGACTTTGTTAGTTTGTGCACCAAACTGATGAACTAATTTTCAGACATGAACACCTGGTTTTTTTCTGCTTAACTAGCTGGTTAACATAAGGTAAAATGCACCTTATGTTAACTACCATGTTGTTTTTTTGTATTAAGGCTGCTTTGTGCTGGGCATACAAGCAGATAACCCACCAGAATAGTAAAGTTGTGGACCATCAAACAAAAACAACGGCTAAAAGCTTCTTGAAGCTGAGGTTCGAGAGTCGGGGTCATGATTTTATCAGGGTTCATCACCTCAAGCAACTTTTTATGTTAAAGAAATAGTTTGTTTCATCGTGAAGATTAGAGTACTGTGTTTTTTAGTTTCACATTAGTTATATAATCATTACTACCTAATGAACTACAAAATACTGCATGACACAACATTACTTCATGCACTATTTCACTTTTCCTACCTTGAGCATTATGCCAATATTCCACAAGCTCCAGATGTTTTACTTGCATCTGATCCTATTCATCGCTCCACTGCGTCAAAGAACGCGCTCCACACCGCTTCCACAGCCGGAGCCTACCTGCATGCCAAGTGGCCTGCAGAGTGACTGATATTCAAGATTGCACAGGATTCATACTCTACACACTGATGTTTTATTGCTCTTATATCTCTTTGAACTGCAAGTCACCAGGCTCTGCATTTTTGCAGCATGTGTCAGAACATTTATATATGCATAAGTGATTCTGACTCTAGTTGTTCAACTGAAGCCTCGCAATTCTGCCAGTTAGACAGCAAACCGACTGTCATGAAAACCTAAAGGCACGGAGAAGGCAAAGTACTCCTCTTACGATGCAAAGCTTCTCGTGGTGATTCATCAATACGGTCAAAAAGTCTTTCTAACTTTGTCTGTCTGTCTCACTCATTCAATCCTTCACTCTATAGCTCAGTTTTATTCACATCACTCTGCATAATGCATGATAGCACACATGTCCCCCAAGGCTTTTTTTTTATTATGTAAACCTGTTGCAAGAGGAGCCGCAGCAGCACTTTAACAACATCCATCAAAAGAGGGCAAGCATGCATTTGAGTAGTTTCTGATATACTAAGCGTTGAGTGAGGTCTAAGTAGTGTTACTTCTTTTGAACTTCATTTAAACCAAAAACACAACAATATTTCTAAACGTGCAATGTGTGAACTGCCAGGGAGGTTTGGTGTGTAACAGAATCAGCAAATGTACAATGGGATTAATGAAAAACCTCTTTCTTGTTTGGCTGAAAAGAAGAAAAAAAACACCTCTGCAGGGCATCACTGAGAGAAACCAACTCGGAAAGGCCCTTTCACTGAGAGCTCTCAGAGTAAGTCACTAAACCTGAGGATATTGCGTCATCCTCATCATTGTGTGTATTAAGAATACAGCTGCATGCAGTATAAGATGGATTTCAAAGAACTGCGCCTTCTGTCTAGCAATGCATGGAGAACAGAGGAGGTAAGGTGGCAAGGTAAAAATCAGCTTTTCTCTCATCTCAGTCTTGTTACCATCCTGCTGCTCCTGCTCTCTTTGACTGAGACACTATTTTAGCTGAAAGATTGAAAGTTAAAGGTCACAGCTACTGAATAAGAAAAGCTGACAGAATCTGGTAGCAAGTGAATCTGACAGAAACCAAGTCTGCGCATTTGCGTTGCAACTGAGACTTCCTTTCTGGTTTGATGAACATATAAAATGTCAATATCAAGTCAGAGCAGGAATATATTATTCACAGGGGGACATGTATGGAAACGAGGGTGCAAAGTGGAGAAAGACCCTGTTGCACAGACTTACACTTATACACTTGTGTTAGACTTTTCCTAACTCACCGCTTGCATTCTTCCCGCAGATCAGATGTTGCCAGGCCTGCAGAGACCCCCAAATCTCAGCATCACTGTTGACGGCCTGCTCTAAGGTCTCCACGGTGAACTTGGGGATCCCGTTATCACGTTCCAGTAGCGCACTGCGCAGCACCCGCGCGTACACTTCACGGAAGAGGGTCTCCATGCAGCCAGCCAGGTAGATCGCTGCGTGCTCGTGGATCCTGACGGCAACCCTGCTGTCGACCATCCACCTGAAGAACTTGCCCACGTTGAAGATGAGTCCGCAGCGCGCCGACTTGCCGCGGCTGAACTTGTCCTCCTCTGTGCTCATGTTGTACAGGGACAAGGCACTGAGGGCCGCCCCGATGCAGTTCATCGAGACGGTCCAGGACAGGACGATCTTTATGGCACTTTGGATCTCGTATTTGGTGCATTTTGCGTAGCGCAGGCTCAGGCGCTGCGACTCCTTGGCGACCCTGACCAGGACCCGGCTGATCAGCACCGAGAGCCTGAGCAGGACGTCCTGAGGGGGGGTCGGCAAGCTCATCTCCTCGTCCTTGCTCAGTGCGCACGCCACTTCCCCGAGGCTCCACGGCACATCCTCAAGCTCGGGTAGTTTAGCGCATTGCCCGGTGCACTCCAGGATCTCGGCGTCTTCGACCAGGACTGTGTTAACAGTGTCCAGGCTGTTGTGTCGACTGTGCATCGAGTCGGTTAGATGCCAGTAATTCCCCCCATGTGCCTCTGAGCAGCACAGCGACGCACTGGAAGATCTGAAGGAGTCGGCGGCTCCACCATAACCCGAATCTAGCGTCAAATCCTCCAGGGTCCTCGCTACTGACTTGCTACTCCTTGCCATAACTGCACTTCATACTGTAAAAGAGAGCTTGGGAAAAGTGGAGAAAAAAATATTTCAAAGGTTGGAGTTCGTATACTCACGCACCTTACACGATCTGATATTGTTTTTTAGTGTCTTCTAAGGAAAAGTCCAGCCAGAACCAAAGTACAAAGTTAGGTTGCAGTATTTCACTTCAGTGCATCAACAGTCTCACGGTGCTGTACCAACGCAGTGCCTGACAGATGGGGGTGGGGCCGTGGAAACCCCGAGAGCAGCCGTCAGCCAATGGACTCTCGGGAAGAGACAGCAAGGAATTTTAATTGGATATCTTTGAAGGATCAATAAAAGTAATTGATGTTAGCTCCGGTTAAAGGCGAAAATATAGGCAAACAGCAAACCAAATTAGAATGTTAGCTCGTCCCTTGTCTAATTTAGGGGCGGGGAGGGAGGAGAAGAAGTCAAGAAGAAACCATGTGAAATGCACATTTGTAAATTGTTGCAAATTTTTTTTTTTAAAAATCACATGATATAGCAGGAGATGCTTTAATGTACCCACGTCCCGGTGACAACTCCATCATTAGATCAGGCTTTTCAGATATATTCTGAGGGCCCATGTCTGATCGTAACATGACTCAGGACCATTAATAATAGATTGCATGCATAATGTATCCTCTGTTCCTCTGGAGGATAAGTCATTGAAACATCTGAATTACTTTCAAGGTCATTTACCGGATCACTCACAGGGTCCATCTTAAGTTTTTTGCCTCTTCGTGTGTACACGACAGGCTTTGGAATATTAACTAAAGTGAAAGCCACAACGTCCAGTTGAGCAAAGCGCTCTATGGATATTATTTATTCTCAACCAGAGCCGTGAAGTGGCTCAATTAGCCTAAATGTGCTGAAGAAAAGCAGTCGCACTGCAATACTGATTCAAATTAGTTTAAAGCAAACAAGCGTAAAATGTTGTGGTTCCGCTCAAAACTATATGATGGTTTTAAAAGCGATTATACATAGCTATAATTAATGAATATCTTAGGAAAAGCCGTGCAATCACGACTGCACACTGACTGAGGACGTACATCTCAAATGCATTTTGTAGAATGAAGCTTCTGCACTTGACAGCAGGTTGGAGCCTCTCTGGAGCAACAGTGACCCCTGGTGTAAAAAAGACAAATTGCATTTTGTTTGACACCGCAAAAGACTTCCAAAACACACCATTTAAATTTCAATAAATTGTAAAAACACGGTGAAGTGATGATGTTATCCTAATAGTTAATTTGGTCATAAGATGCGACAGAAAAGAGTCTCTTCATAGCTCATTTAAACTAGTTTAGCAACGTAAAACTGACAGAGCAGAATGCAGAGTACAGTATCTTTTACATGGATTTCAACTCCAACTTTTGTATTAATAACTTAATAATCCGTGGTAAAAAAAAAAAAAAGAAGAAGAAGAAGAAATGAATAAATTCGTGATTTGGGATGCTATCACAAACTCTGCTGCACAGAGATGGAATCTGCTTACTCATCTGTATCTGAGCCATTTTCAAATCTCTTATGGCTTTGAGTAAAATTTATTGGAAGCTTATGCCAACAAATTTAATCTGAACTGTAAGTGTAGTACTGCCAGTCTGGTTATCTTTTTCCCTATTATATCTTTAGTGTGCCTGTTGTTGTTTTTCAAAAAACTCTTTCATTGTGATGCTTTTATTTACTGTTATCCCAAGCAATTTGTGTTTAAAATGTGAAATCACACTATAGTAGTACAATTAAGGCCTCTAGTATGTTTCATGCCTCAGTTTCAGGGTCTGACATGTATCTCATTGTAATGCTTACAAGTGCATGAGAACAAAGCCATGAATATATGTTTTTCATATCTCAAGACAAAATGTGTGCCTTTCTTTAAAGGGCCTTTAAAGGCCCCCTGCAGTTTGCTTACCGGCCTGGTGTTGGGGTGGACGACGCAGTAATCTTTTTACTGCACAGATCACTGCTTCACCTGGAGGACAACGGGAGCACTGGTAGGATCATGTTTTTTGATTTCTCCAGTGCTTTCAACACTATCCAGCCATCACTGCTCAGGGTGAAGATGGAAAATGTGGACCGAGTGGACCAACACCTGGCTGCATGGACTACAGACTACCTCACCAACAGACCACAGTATGTGAGGCTACATAACTGTGTCTCTGACGTGGTGCTCTGCAGCACAGGGGCCCCTCAGGGTATGGTGCTCTCTCCTTTCCTCTTCACCCTGTATACATCGGACTTCACACACGACACCACACACTGCCACATCCAGAAGTTTTCCGATGACACAGCCATTGTTGGATGCGTCTCTGAGGATAATAAACTGGAATACAGGACGGTCATCAAGGACTTTGTCAGCTGGTGTGAGCTGAACCATCTTCAGCTTAATACCAGCAAAACAAAGGAGATGGTCGTCAATTTCAGGAGGAAAACACCCCACTTCACACCGGTGAACATCCAGGGATTGGACATTGAGATGGTGGAGAACTACAAATTCCTGGGTGTTCGCCTCAACAATAAATTGGACTGGACTGACCACACACCAGCCCTCTACAAGAAGGGCCAGAGTCGCCTCCACCTGCTGAGGAGACTGAGGTCCTTCGGTGTGTGCAGGCCGCTCCTCAAGACTTTCTGTGACTCTGTGGTAGCTTCAGCAATTTTCTATGCTGTGGTCTGCTGGAGAGGGGGCAGTACGGACAGAGACAGAGGGAGACTGAATAAACTGATCAGGAGAGCGAGCTCTGTCCTGGACTGTCCCCTGGACTCCATTGAGGATGTGGGTGAGAGGAGGATGTTAGCTAAGCTGACATCCATCATGGACAACTCCTCTCACCCCCTCCATGACACTGTGGGGGTCCCTGTACAGCTCCTTCAGCAGCAGACTTTTACATCCACGGTGCCACAAGGAGAGGTTCCGCAGGTCTTTCATCCCGGCAGCTGTCAGACTTTTCAACACATGCACCCACTGATCATGTTGTTGCCTTTCCCATGATAATCATATAGAGATTTTTCTTTATCCATATTATTTATATTTTATTAATTTCAACTTCAAAATGTGCAATATTATTTATACCAGGTCACTTTACTCTTTGGTCACTTTACTTTTTAGTACTTACTTTTTTTTTTACTTTTTAGTACTTGCTTTTTCTCTTTAAAAAAAAAAAAATGTTTCTCTTTTTTTAATTTCTTGTTTCATGTCTGTTGTTGCTGCTGTGACAAGTGAATTTCCACATTGTGGGATAAATAAAGTACGATCTAATCTAATCTAAATACATTAAAATATGCAATACATATTAATTTTATGAATATGACTTATAACCACAAAACCTTACAGACAAGCATAAAATCAAACTGTTGCATAAGGCTGATTTAAAACTACAACAACTCTTTATATTCCTCAAAGTGCGTGGCTGGCTTTCAGACTCTATAGGTCATGAAAAATAAAATAAAACTAAATGTGGGATGTTTGCAAATTGCAACAGCAGATTTCTCCAAAACCTACTTACAGGGATTAAATGTATTTAGATGTTCCCTCTCTGCTCTGCATGTAAAGAGTGAAAGCAGGATAAAAGTCTACAGAAAGCTGTACACAGTGAAGAAAAAAGAGACTATGAGTGAAATCAGAAACAAGAGGGGACTGGCCCTCTGTTTACTGAGATGTTAGTCTTTGTGTTGTCATGCATCTTTACTTTTTGCCATCCTTCAAAGCAAAACTGCTCCAACACCTTCAAGTTGGGTGAGTTCTGTTGGTGTACATTAATCTTTAAAGGCGGGGTAGGGGATCTTTTTCTGGAACATTTTTTTACATATTGCTTGAAATACTCTTCACACCCCCATTGCAACCAATTAATTAAAAGTTTTGACACAAATATGAAAAGTTTTAGTGGCCTCTAGAACGTACAATCTAGGAAAAACAGTATCCAATCATTGTGAACGGACCGTTCACAATGATTGGATACTGATGCCGTCTATCAAACTGCAATCTGCTCCTCCTCCCCCCCCCCCCCCCCCCCCCCCCCGTGCGCGTACCCTGCTCCGTGAACGTCCAGAAGTTTGGCAGGAAGCTAAACTAGAGCCAGCTTGGCTAGCACCTAGCATTATTAAACGTATAGTTAGCATAAACTAAATACTAAATACTAAATACGGCAACGATCGATGCTTGCTGTCAGAACAGCGCTCGTGCACCTTCGTGCTCGTGCGCGTTCATGTACTCTAGAGGCGTGCCTTCGGGGGGGAAAGTGAAGAAAAGGGTTGGGACTTTTTACCGGTGTATTTTCAAAATGCAGCTTCGCTGGACTCAAAATCCAGGATCTCCTACCCTACCTTTAAGTCATTCCACAGATTCTTGATTGCATTGAAATCAGAGTTTTAACCAGCCCATTCCAACACAATTTCACATTTCCCCTTAAACCACTAAAGTGCTGTTTTAGCAGTAGTGTTCTCAGGGTCATCATCCCACTGGAAAGTGAACTTCTGCCCTAATCTCAAGCTGTCCTCAAGAATTTCCCCTGTTTGCAGCACCATCAATCATTCCTACAGACCAATTTCCCAGTCTCTGTTGATGAAAGACATCGCCACAACATGATGCTGCCACCACCATGTTTAACTGTGGGGTCAGTGTTCTTGGAGTTAAGTTAAGTTAAGTTAGTGATGACAGGTGTTGGGTTTGCACAATACATAGTATTTCTTTTGATGGCCACAAACTTAAATTTGACCTTGTTTGGGAAGTCTCCCGCATGCTGTTTGTCAAACTTTCCTGTAAGCAGGGATCAAATTAATTTGGACTATTCAAATTACAGGTTGCGATGCAAAATGAATAGGAAAAAGAAGGTTGAATAATTTTGAATAATAATATTTTTACATGCCACTCTGTATCTAAAATACCCCTTTTCTGGTTACATATCCTCATTCTAATTCAGTTCAGTATTCCTACTTTTTTTTTCCTGACCAAAAATGCTCAGTAATCATTGAGTACATTTGACCTTTCTAATCCACTGAAATCTTTCGACATCTTTATATCTTGGCATAACCTTTTTTTGCAGACACTCGTGTTCTCTTAAAGGGATAGTTCGCCTCTTTTGACATAAAGCTGTATGACATCCCATACTAGCAATATCATTTATGAACATGGACTTACCCCCTACCGCATACTGTGAGCCGAGTTCCGGCCTCGTTTTGGCGTTGACGAAAGTAGTCCGGCTAGTTGGCTGGGGTTTAAAAAATAAAGCGTGTTGTGTATACCCTGCAGACCGAAGTGCAGACTGAGCAGTCCCCTGCTTCCGAGCAGTAAACACTGTAACAGGCGCGGCTGTCGGCAGGTGGCAGCACGCAGTGATACGAAGGGAGAGAAAATAGTGCCAAGCGATTGTGAGGTCTGACTTTTTCCTGCACAATGATTTTGTGATGCAAATGTATTACTCTTTTGAACGCATATTGTTTTGAGAAGCAAAACACTTTAATTTTTAAACCCTAGCCAACTAGCCGGACTACTTTCGTCAACGCCAAAACGAGGCTGGAACTCTGCTCACAGTACGCAGTAGGGGGTAAGTCAATGTTCATAAACTATATTGCTAGTGAGGGATGTCATACAGCTTTATGTCCAAAAAGGAGAACTATCCCTTTAAGATGCACCTTAATGACACTGCACACACAAAATAAATAATAATCCATATAATCTAATTGGACGTCAGTGAAAGAAAAATAAGTCTGAAAATAACTGAATAACTAAAGGGTACATGCAAAAGAAAAATCACACCATCCCCCATCAGTTCTTTGTTAAGACTGCCATCTAGTGTCAGTTTACAAAGCTATATGAAATACAGTATATGCATGAAATGATAAATGTATGTATTTTAAAGTAAGCTTTAACTTTCAAGGGCAAATACTAGTTTTTTTTTAACTTACCACAGGCTATAAGGACGCTTGTTTCTGTGTTTAATCTTCTTGTTTAGTTGCCCTTATTTGATGTCCCATCACTTATTGAAAATGTGAAAAATATGGATTAAAATGGGCTATTGGTATTAGGATTGAAGCCAAACGTGGCAGGTGCGAGTAATGCATATTCTTGAGAAATCAGGAAGTCAGACTGGACTGATGCAACAAGTAACTTGTCAATACAATGACCAATGGATTAGCAATATAGAAAGAAAGAAAGAAAGAAAGAAAGAAAGAAAGAAAGAAAGAAAGAAAGAAAGAAAGAAAGAAAGAAAGAAAGAAAGAAAGAAAGAAATCCAATGCAGAGTTTGATCTAATCACTGTGCAGCTGGACTGAATGTGTTTCCAGGTATTTCCACAACAATTTACTTAAGTGGCAAGAAATGACTATACTCTGAAATCAAAACAAAGCCTGTTTGACTCAAAGCTGCAGAAATCCATCCATAGTTGGACTGCAGGAATAGCTACAGTACAAGCCTTACATTAATTATTTTAGCCATTTTCTATCACTGAGCAGTTTTAAAGTCAGTTAGTCTAAAATTAACAGTCAACAGGATTATTCTATGTAACTCAACAATATGTTTCCACTTTAAACTTTTGATTTTGTCCCATTTTTCTGGTGAAGGGAGACCATAAAAGGGAGAATTTCAAACATAGTCATGGAGACTTTATTAATTAAGTCAATTGCCCCACCAAGGTTGGGTCAGATTCCACATATCAGCCTTCTTTACTAAAAAAAACAATAGATAGATAGATAGATTTCAACCTAATATTTGTTCTATATACACATAGGCTAATAACCACATGTAGTCCACACTGTAAAACAGCAACCCATAGTTGAATTATTTAATTATTTTATAGATACTTAATGTGTAATAAAACATAGATGAAATTTAAATTGTCTTACGCAATGACATTAGATCAAAATATGTCATCACCCAGGACTAACCATTGCTACTGACTGCAGGGTTCTGAATTTGTTTATTTAAGTTTTTTTTTTTTAATTAATTAGAAACACTTAGTCTATAACATAATAAGCGACTCACTGTTACGTGCTTTCTTCAAATTTCATGTCAAAACTAACGATTTATGTAATTTAACGTGGCTCACATTGATTAGAGATAATTGTTCCTTAGAGTAGGCGGGCATCGTTACGTGCGGCTACAAGCACTGTAACGGTACAGCGGGACAGCCCTTATTATAAATGGAACACAACAGATTGAGGCAGGCCTCAGAGTACAGCATGTGACCATCCGGGTACTTTTAGGTTCACCACATAACAATAATCCAGATTTCCTATTAGCTGCTTCTAAATGCAGGTTTGGGTGCTTACTGTGAGATTATTGATCCCAGTGACGAGGTTTGATGCAAAGTATCGCAAGTAAATGATCGATTATCGACGTTTGAGAGATTAAAAAATCTCAGCAAACGCCGTTTAAGCAGTAGTAAGGAAAGCACATTATGGAAACGTGACAGAGGCACAGTTGCATAAGGCTCGGTTCTGACCAATCAGAGTCCTCCTTTTGCCTGTACGTGTTGATGTGGGTGGAGATGTTCATACAGAGGACATCTTGAATGGCTGAGTTTTCCAGGCATAGTAGCAGTGTCCTGCGGGTTAAACAGGGGTATTTTTGTTGACTTTATCGAGGTCAATTTTATCGCTAGAGACAAACCGTAAATCTCTGCGTGTTTTTACTTTTCGTGCGTGTAGTGCTCCGCGTCTTTCGGTGAACGAAAATTGAAAAATTTAAACGTCACTACCAATTGCAAGTCCTTTTTCCCGGAAATTGATTATTTTGGATGTTCTCACTTAATCGTTGCTACTAAATTTGTGGCATTTGTTTCTACGTCTGCGGTTATTATCAGCTGTATACACATGCAGCCTCGGCTGGTCATGGACCAGGTCTTAAACTACGACATCATTTAACGCATGTGGGACTCTTTTGCTGCAGAAGAACATAAGCGAGCGGTTTGTTTTTGTTTCTGAGGCCTCTCACGCCCCTCACTTTTAACTCTACAAGTGATAACTAAAGAAGACGGGCGACATGGTGGTCAACACCATCCACTGGTTCAGGAAGGGACTGAGGCTGCATGACAACCCGTCTCTGAGGGACTCTATCCGGGGAGCGGACTCCCTGCGTTGCATCTACATCCTCGACCCCTGGTTTGCTGGGTCCTCCAATGTGGGCATCAACAGATGGAGGTAAGGGTTTAGAAAGGATACCAGAACTCATAAAAAGTGTGAACAGTAGGGAGAGATAAATGGGCTCAGGGTTTGGCAGATAATGTGTAATAATTGACTTCAAGCCCGTTTTAGGCTGATTGATCCTGTCGTTTCCCACATCTATATGCCATCTACCTGTGCCACGTTCCCACCTGCACAGCTGGACTTTACATTGAATAACTCGAAGTATGCACCTTTAACTAAATAGAGGTTAATACTCCATATGGGGTGCCCACAGTTATCTTTAAGATTATTAAGGTGATCTGCAATACATGCTTCCACCAGCTTAGTAATCATTGCTTTGTCATGGCTTTTGGTGTTTTAAGGATAACTTAAATTTACATCAGGGGATTTAATTGTAGAGATTTTAAACAGTATATTGAAATTGCAGACATCCTAATTGTTGTTCTGATGGGATGCCACATGGTTCAATTCACTACAGGATTACATGTGGGAAAAAGTCCAGCAATTCGTTTGTTTTTTGTTTTATTTAGCCTAATGGTTAAGCGTGAAGAGAAGCTGTTCAGAGTCATAGTATTGAGTAATACTACATACTACAATACTACATAATAGTATGTGTAACTTGTACTAACAACAATATTTCTAAACCCAAAGAGACAATAGATTTTATACCAGGTCATTTATTTATTGCAGAAAATGATCCAATACTACAGTCCTTTATCACATAAGTACAACACCTAATTGAAAAATGTGGAGAAAGTATGAAAAATTAAAAGCACTCATGTAATCACGATATGGTACAAAAGCAATATTTGCCAAAGGCTGAATCATTGAGGAGCAAAGCTGGGCAGATTAGCTCCAGTTTATCAACAAATGCTTGAGGAAACCAAAAAAATGTATTGATAAACAATGTTCCTCAAAGAAAGATTGGAAAAGGTTTTGTATACGTCTTCCTCTACAGTTCATTATATTATTAAATAATTCAAGGAATCTGGAGGAAATTCCTTGCCTTAAGGGCACAAGCCTTGGTTGGACATCAGATCTCCGATCGCTGAGAGGATGTTCAGACTTGGCATTAACATGCGTCCTGGCTGATCTGACCACTAGTGGACAGTGCAAAGCAGAGGTGTAAATGCTCTCGGACAGATCGAGGACAGGTTTAAAATCCGATCACTCATATAAATGGCAGGCGTATAACCTACTAAGTTGCACAGATAATGGTTTTGTGCAACATTCTGTCCTGGTCTACATTACAGCCACTTTGTTTTTCACCAAAAGCACTTTTAATTTTGGTCTTCCTGTTTTTCTTATGAATAAGGTGATCGGTGTGTTGTACAGAAGGTGTCAAAAGTCACCTAAAATGCTTCTTTTTTTGAGAACATTAGAGTATATGTGTGTGTGCGTGTGTGTTCGTGTGTGTGCGTGTGCACACATATGTTTCAGGCAGTGAAGTCGATGTCACTGTTTTGCTTTTGTTTTTTTTCAAAGACTGGTTCAGAATGAAAACTGCAGATAGTTTGAAAGCTCCTTTGTGTTTTTAGTCAGCAGGGGGAGCTGTTGCACTCATTTTAAAATGAGGTCATGTTTTAATACTTTTATAGTTACGGTTACTGAATGTGATTGTAATTTTACAGACGTCTGCTTATGTCCTGTTGTCTTTCTTGCTCTGCTGACTTTGACGTAGGATACGTGCTAATGTGCATAAAGAGCGGATTACTGAGGTCTGATCACAAGTGGCTGCTCAAGACGCGTTGTAATTCCAGGCATCAACACATGTACATTCAGCTGTCTACTAGCGATTAGATAACCCAAGACACATAATAATATGTTGCCTGTAGCTTTGGAGAGAGAGTGATCGTCTTTCAGTCAAAGGTTTGCTGCTTTGTAACTTCTCCAGTTTATATGTTGAAGTGTTTTTGGGCATAATACTGAACCCTGCATTGGCCCTCGGGGTTGGGGGTTGCTTTGATTAAAATAATTTGCTAGATTAATTTAATGTAATGATATCAGATGTAAATATGGCCTCAAATAGGCAAAGCAAGGCAAGGCAAGTTTATTTGTATAGGACAATTCAACAACAAGGTGATTCAAAGTGCTTTACAGAGACAGTAGAAATAAAAAGCATGATTTCAAATTTAAACAAAAAAGAAAGAGATAAGGACAATGGATAAAATCAGTAGTTAAAATATGATTAAGTTTTGAAACCATGGAGACCATTATCAGAGCTTTATAGACCAGCATCGGAACTTTAAAGTCTATCCTCTGATGGACAGGCAGCCAGTGTAAAGACCTCAGAGCTGGACTGATGTGGTCCACCTTTTTGGTCTTAGTGAGGACTCGAGCAGCTGAGTTCTGAATGAGCTGCAGTTGTCTAACTGACTTTTTAGGTAGACCTGTAAAGATGCTGTTACAATAATCCATCCGTCCATCCATTTTCTATACCCGCTTAATCTGTCGGTTGGGTCGCGGGGGGGCTGGAGCCTATCCCAGCGGTCATCGGGCGAGAGGCGGGGTACACCCTGGACAGGTCGCCAGTCCATCACAGGGCCACACAGAGACAAATGAGACAAACAACCACACACGCTCACATTCACTCATAAGGACAATTTTAGAGACACCAATTAACCTAACATGCATGTTTTTGGACGGTGGGAGGAAGCCGGAGTACCCGGAGAGAACCCACGGATACACGGGGAGAACATGCAAACTCCTCACAGAAAGGCCCCAGCCGGGAGCTAACCAGCACAGACTGTCGATCAGAACTGCTGCTTTTTATTCAAATGTTACCCATGTGACACACAAACTCAGCATTTTTGTGAAAGTTGTGCTATGTCAACCCTCTTGAGAGTCCTTTCAGGTTGTCAGATTAACTACGTCTGTGATTAGTGGTCTCGTGCCAGCATTTTGCACATCTGTGGTGGATACATGTCACATGATAAGTAAATTATATGATCTCTTTGTCTTTCCAGGTTTTTGCTGCAATGTTTAGAGGACTTGGATGCAAGCCTTCGTAAACTCAACTCCCGTTTGTTTGTTATCAGAGGCCAGCCTACAGATGTCTTCCCTCGCCTCTTTAAGGTAAAGATAAAGTTCAGTACAGGGTGAACTCTCTGTCCTGTATTTGCTCTACATCAACTAATTAACAACAGCCAAATCAAATAGTTTGTCTACATTTTATAACCAAAAGTCAGAATTTCTTTCCTTTGTTTTCAAAAAGTACATTTAAATTAATCATATGACATCCAGACAATGCACATCTACATACATATACGGCATAGGCTGTATTGAAATGAGCATCTAGCACACAGGGGGGAGATTTGAATAAATCATGGTTTTTTAAAATAAATTTGTTTATATCAGATTCATTTATATAAGTAAATGTAAATTTGATATGCCAGAGCTTATGCAGTGGCCCTCATACTATAAAACTCTTAAATGACATATCCATGGGGTATGTAAATCCAGAAAACAAATCTGTTTGGATAAATGTTATATTAGTTATCTTGAAGCCAGTTTGTAAAATCCCTCCCCCCTATTTGATGTTTATGCCATGTATCATACGCCACATTCACAGTATATCAATAAATGTTTGTGTGTTGGTTATTTTGTAACATAGAAGTGGAATATCACACGTTTATCCTATGAGTACGACTCTGAGCCATTTGGAAAGGAACGTGATGCTGCAATCCAGAAACTAGCCAGTGAGGCTGGTGTAGAGTTCATCGTGCAGGTTTCACACACGCTCTATGATCTGGACAAGTGAGTGACTCACACTTAAAACAAAAGTCACATGGTTGATGTCAGATTCATGTCGGGGATTTATTGTGACACATATTTTTTTTTGTCCTAAAGGGTTATAGAACTCAATGGTGGTCAGCCTCCACTGACATACAAGCGCTTCCAGGCTCTGATCAACCGAATGGATCCTGTAGAGCTGCCTGCAGAGACGATCACATCTGAAATCATTAAAAACTGCGTCACACCCATCAATGATGACCATGATGACAAGTTTGGGGTGCCCTCCCTGGAGGAGCTTGGTAAATGTTTTACATTTAATAAAACAGGGTATATGTAGTTAAATTAATGCTGCCTATCATTCCCTGGTATCAGGGTCTAACAACAGTGTTTGACTGACAGGTTTTGAGACAGAGGGCCTTACCACTGCGGTATGGCCAGGTGGAGAAACAGAAGCCCTCATGAGGTTGGAACGGCATCTGGAGAGGAAGGTAACGTGTGTTTTGTTTTTTTGCTCTGTTTTGACAGAAAATGAGAAATAAATCTAGTGTTTGTTGGTCTGGCCTATTGCTCAAATGCTTATTGTCAAACTGTAAGGGCGTTTACTTTATGCAGTTTAAGATCTAGTCCATTATCCTGACTTTTATTTACATGTAGCTCAGATGAAATGGATTTGGATTATGTGCATGCAGGAGGAAGCTTTCCTTATATTTCTTTTTTTATAGTAATTTTGGTTTTAAATTGTGATGCTGCCTAAATGTGCTATTATTAGACAATTGTGTTTTTCTGTTGACAAAATGTGGTCACATCAAAATATATGTTTCAGCTTCCTGATGCATGCATACATGCACACAGCTGATGATTGCCATAAAAGCTTGAAGCATAATTAAGTCATCTGGGCTTCATATCCAGGTTTGGGAGTTTGACAATAAGTATTCTGTAAAATATCTGAGGCAGCAAAGGACAAACATTTCCCACATGACTCAACATGTTTTCTAACTGATACAACACGCGTAACCAGAATGAACAGAATATGTTAAATAGATGCCTGATAATCGTGTCAATGTTATATGTGTTCAGTAATACACAATTAACCATGATGCATCACACTCCACAGAGTCAAAGAAAATATGTAATATAGGGTAATTAAGTGATGTTCTCAGCAGTGCCTTAAAACTACTGTTTGGTTACAAGAGATGTGCACCACTGCCTGTTCTGAGGCTCATGCAACAGTTTTAATGTCCTCTTCTATGTCTCTGGAAAAAGGGGGCAAAAACATTGAGAAATTTGATTGGTTACTTACTGTGATATGAGTACAACGAAGGGTCAACAGTTGATGGTTAGTGAACATTGAACCATGCTATGATCAAATTTGTCAAAATGAGAAAGCAAAGAGCAATTATCCCAACTTTAGATGGCTGGTGTAGGAACAACAGCAACAGCAAAAAATAAAACACGGTACATGTGAATATTGCTAGAACTTAATATGCATATACACAAAGTTTATTTCCAGTGAATCCTCGTGTATATCACCTTCAGTAGTGTCTTTGTTGTGTTTATCCTTTTGAGCCGCTCTTATCGTCTGAAATTAATTCATTTGGGAATTTTCGTTCAGCAATCGGCGATATTATTTTTGTCAAAGCTAAGGAACCATTCTTTTGCAGGCATGGGTGGCAAACTTTGAGCGTCCACGTATGAACGCCAACTCCCTGCTGGCAAGCCCCACAGGACTCAGCCCCTACCTGCGCTTTGGATGTCTCTCCTGTCGACTCTTCTACTTCAAACTTACAGATCTGTACAGAAAGGTAAAAATGGCCCAATGCTTTATTTCTAGTGTATTAGAGCTAAACAACACTTAGATTAGATTGATGTTCATGTGAAATACATCAAGCCAGCTTCACACAGGGGATGTGTGTGTAGCATGTGCTTTTGTTTTTAACACAGGAATATCTCTGCTAATGGCCACAAATACACAGTTTTGTGTAATTCATGGTGACCTGGAAAAGTTGAGACATAAAAGTTGCCCAGCTGTAGCTTGAAAACAATCACATTCAGTTGTTGAAATGAACTGAAAATGATTTATTTTCATTAAACATCAGAACAGATGAACTGCATTCATATTCCCTGTCACATATTTCCTACATTCTGAAACGATGTCAAATAATAAAATGTACCTGTCACCTCTTGCGTCCGTCATCCTATTAGGTCAAGAAGAACAGCTCCCCGCCACTATCCCTATATGGCCAGCTGTTGTGGAGGGAGTTCTTCTACACAACTGCCACCAACAACCCCTGCTTTGACAAGATGGAGGGAAACCCTGTATGCGTTCAGATCCCTTGGGACCGGAACCCAGAGGCTTTGGCTAAGTGGGCAGAGGGTCGAACAGGTTTTCCATGGATCGACGCCATTATGACCCAACTGAGGCAGGAGGGGTGGATCCATCATCTGGCAAGGCATGCTGTGGCCTGTTTTGTCACCAGGGGAGACCTCTGGATCAGCTGGGAAGAAGGCATGAAGGTAACGATGAAAAAAAGGCAGCTCGCATGCATACGAACCATATGCCATTGACCATAATTCTATATATAATTTTTAAAAAAAAGTTAAAATAAATAAAGAATCTTGCTGCTGTCCACTTTCTACCGTAGTTTGTCTCAAGTGTCTCTGTTTTGTGTTTGTTTTGTAGGTCTTTGAAGAGTTGTTATTGGATGCAGACTGGAGTGTAAATGCTGGCAGCTGGATGTGGCTTTCTTGCAGTTCCTTTTTCCAGCAGTTTTTCCACTGCTACTGCCCTGTGGGATTTGGAAGACGCACAGACCCCAATGGCGACTACATTCGGTCAGTCAGTGCTGTCGTGTGCATCACATGAGTATAAAAGCACTGATCTTTGATAAGCTGGAAGTGTTATGAGAGATTAAAATGAAAAGCACAATCTCATGGTTAACTTGTGCTTCTTTGTAGCCTCACATGAGGGAAAAAAGTCGTCGTGTTTTCATCAGAATTACAAAAATATCAGCAAGTCGTTCAGAGCTTTATGTAATTTGTGATGTATTCATGAGAAAAGCGGTCTGCATCACAGCAAAGCAGTTCTCCTAATGTGAAGCAGTCATGATGAATGTATTCTTCCCATTTTCTCTCCTCCACATCTGTCTTCATTCTTTTCTTTCTTTGTTCCCAGGCGATACTTGCCTGTATTGAGGGGTTTTCCAGCCAAATACATCTACGAGCCTTGGAATGCCCCAGAGGAGGTGCAGAAAACAGCCAGGTGTATCATAGGAGTCCACTACCCCAGACCTATGGTGAACCATGCTGAGGCCAGCCGCTTCAACATAGAGAGAATGAAGCAGATTTACCAGCAGCTCTCCTGCTACAGAGGACTGGGTAAGGACACAATCAAATTAAACTGAATGATTGTTAAAAGAATGATAATCTCTCAGTATCTACTAGCATTAACATTTTTTAATTGCTCTGTTCTTAGTCATTTTCACAACCAAGTGCTCGCTTCGCCTAACAAATGCACTCCACAGGGTATTACTTTAGATTACACAAAGTAGTTAGTCATATTAACAACTGAGCAACTGTACAGGGCGGAGGAAAAATGCAGACAATGAAGACTTTAGATGAGATGAAAGAGCTGAAAAGAGTTGGCGAGGTTAAATTGATCATTCTGAATTTCATACTTTCTTCTTTGTAAATCCCACTTATGCATACGTATATGTGTCAGCTGCTTCAAATCAGACCACAATCTTAACAGTTAGTTGTCCCGATTCTGTTTCAGTCTTGAAGCTTTTAAGTGTTGTGGGGTTATGCTACCTGGGTGCTGTGAATGGCATCTGTCTCTATGAGTGTGTGACCCTGTGCATGAGCATGTCAACCAGCTTGGCACCTGGATGGGTTGAAAGCGGAGGACAAATTTCGTGTGTATGCATGACCAATAAATCTGATCTTAATCTTAATTTGGGATGGTTCTTTGACTGTGAAGAAAACGTTAAATAAATTCTAAGTGTTAACAAGCCACAGGCTACAACATTCATATAAATAAGAGAAAAAGTGTTTGAGCTGAAGCTGAAGCCTCTGCTCTGTCTGACCATATATTAATATTTTCCATATTTAACTGAATGCAGCGTGCTTGTTAGCTTTATATAAATTCTATGTTATGAGAAAGCTCCAGAAGGACGGAAGGTTTTGTTTGTGGTGTGGCTACACATGTGACAAACAGTATTAGTGAGTACACTGTCCTTATGTGAATTAAAAGATCATGTTTTTTTATTTTTTTTACTTGATAACAACAACAACTTTGTTATAGTATTACAGTTAAACCCTTTTTGACTATAACACAGACTGTTCTTTAAGCTTAAATGTGTGGAATACAGCTGCTGCCATTCACTGCAGCTATGTTTAACACAACCACTGAGCACATGGGAAACTAATGGGATTTGTTATAGTGGCTGATTTATGAAGCCATTAATGTTCCAATGTCAAAGAAAAAGTCGGTGTTCCTCGATGGTTTTTCGCAAGCAAGTGAAACAATGAATTTGAAATACTTTGTTTCCCTCGCAGGCCTGCTGGCATCTGTACCAGCCAATCACAGCAATGGTGCAAATGGCACTTGCACAGGGAGAACTAAAGGTCCAGGGTGGTCTTCTGAAGATCCTTCACTAAAGGAGGGAACATCTCAAACAGGTATAGAGGCTTACATTTTGTATTTATGTGAACCAATACAGTTAAATTCTGTACTGCTATCAAGATACGTTGTTTACTTAAGAATCATCACATTCACAGCTAAAATTGCTACCCATGAGACTTGGGTAATGGGCAGCGTGATATCAGATATCTGAAATCTCTTGCCTGCAGCACTGCTGTGAGCTGTTGACAACTGGAAGATGAATATTGGGCTTTATTACAGAGCATCACAAAACCACAGCTGTGCTGGCAGAAAGACTCATATTAATATTAACTTCCACCGAAACAAATTTCTACATTTCTAAAGAAGTAATGGAGTCGTCACGAAGACCGTGTACACACAAACATGCAGATTTTTCTTTGCGTCTGCACCCGTCGTCCACATACAAACGCAGTTTTACATGATCACTTGTCATGCACATTGTACTTTGCTTAAAATGTAAGCTTTTTGATTGCAGAAGTGTCTGAAATAACCCCCCATTTTTGGTCATTTTGTAATGCAGAAAGGGGATTGTCTACACAGAAGCGCCGTCATGAAGATACTCCATCTGCGAGCAGCTCGAAATCCTTGAAGCAGAGTAAATAGGGTGGGAGAAATACCAAGAGTATGTCCAGCAACCATGAGTCTATTCCTAATGACCACAGTGGAGACAGAATGGGTGTTTTGGTTACATACAGTGCACACACACGTTTGTCGTCACAGTCGGCTCTTAACAGCTCTTGATCACCAGCTAAGACACATTACACCTCTCAGGGACTGAGGAACTAAATTGTAACTGTATTTCAGAGACAGAACTCGGTAGAAAAAAGTAAAGAGGAAATCGCATCACATTTTTAAGTCTTCACATGAGTGTGCTGTGAAGCAGCCTGTTGTCTTCCGTTATCTAACTGTACAAGTGATTAAACCATTAAGCTGTTATTTAGTTATGACATCGTTTGGTTGGAATCTTGAGGTAAAATGCCATCTATTAACTCAGGGGAATCAAAGCATCTGTTGTCGGTGAAGAATTGGTTTATAGTCCGACCTTCTTGTGAAAACCTCAAAATACAAAATGATTTCCATCAGAGCGATGAAACCTTTAATGTGTTCAGGAGATGAGGAGGATTTGTACAGCTGACATCCTCAACCACTGTCAGCACAAGAAAAATAAAAAACACCCAATTTTTTTTTTTTACCCTATCCACAATATTAAGTCATAGAGATAACATGAGAACTTTCTTTTCAAAGCTTAAGAAACAAGTCTGATGTAAAGAGGAAAAGAAGATTGGAAGCTAGATGATGAAGCAGGCCATTAAAATGTTTTGTAAATATTTATTGTTTTTGATGTCCAGCTTTTATATATTTGGTCATGGGGTCTTACAGCTCCTTTTGTAAATAGTGTTAACAAAACTTTATTGTTTAATGTAAATGTATGTTCTTTTTTCTCCCCTGTGATCTTAAATCTATTATTTTTGTATAAAAAAAATGGCCTCATTCTAAATGTATTGACATGGCAATAAAAGACATGAGTTTATCTTGTATTCTGTTTTTTTTCCCGATTCTTTTCTTTTCATTTCACAAAAGGGACTGACGGTGGTTTACTATTTATTTTCTAAGCTGAATTGCATTGTTAAAATCGTCACCCAAAAGTTTCTTGAATAGTTTTCCACTGCTGATGCTTGTCGCTGATTGTAGGGTTATTAATCACAGTGAACCAGCATGATTAACTGCTGGACCTTCGCCAGATTGGATTGCAGACACCATTCACACACTTTTGCCTTTTTTTTGCAACACCTGGTCGTAATGTGCACTACGATAAGGGATGCTGAGCCCCACAAGAGACGATTGGAACAGCCATCACACCTACGATTCACCAATATTGTGTTTCACTTACTGAGGCTGGCCTGGCCTTGTCTGAAACCTGTGGGTACAGACTAAATGATACTTACTTTTCCTTCAGTAAGTTGTAAATGTTGGAAGAGGTGGTGATCCTGCGGTTCTATCTGTTTACTAGTATGTTTAACCGTGTGCTGACGTCCAATCACAGTAAGACAACATGTCGTTGTTGCCTTTGACTGCAAGAAAACATATGCAATGGCCTAAATCAGGATTTTTCATATCAACCTCAGGGTGCCACCACAAAGTCATGACTATAATACGTAATAAGGACCTGTTATTGTGGGAACCATTCCTCAGAAAATGAGCTGTGTTATCAGGGCTTGTTATAACACAAATAACTGCATGACAAAAAATCACATGGAAGTCAGACTCTTGACCCTCATCCAAACCAGAGTTTGTCAGGGTCCATTTTATGCCCCATTTATCTGTGAAGTCAGATTGTAAATAAGATTATAAATATTGTTTCAGTCCAGTGTTTTGTTTTTTTAAGGAAAATTGGTCTGAAGGCTGTTATCAGTGATCATAAAAGATGGCATGTTTCAAAACTGTTAAGCAATGAAACGTGTGTTTGACAAAACTTTTAAAAGGCACATATAGGTTTTAGTTATTTACACTCTCCGCTCATCTTAATGATCAACTCTATCACTGGTGCACCCACCCTTTGACTGCCTTTTTGCGGGTATTTTTCAAATGTGTACACTGTTTATAAATTGTCCGAATTAGGTTCATCTTAAAAAATATTGTGTCATAAGTGAGGACGCCCCCTTTTGTGAGAATCACGTTGTATTGTCGTCTCGAAAATGAAGAGAAACTGCACCGTGTCCAATAGTAGCTGCGGCTCGGTGGGCGGGGACAGCTGCGCCCGAACACCATAAATCTCTCGCGCACACATGCGCGGCTTCTGTAGGGATCTGGTGCTGCGCTGCTTCCTGGTTGTCTGCGTTCACAGCCTGTTGCTGAAGATGGAGAAGAGCCTGGACAAAGTGCAGAAGAAACCTATTCGCCTCATCGCAGCAATTTGTAACAACATGGGGATGGGGAAAGACGGAACACTGCCGTGGAGTTTACCGTAAGAGTGAAACCGTTCGTGGAACAGCTTCCTTAAAAACGGACACATTGTGACAGTTTTACTTTACATTCTTACATTCAGTGCTGTTGTGCATCTGAGATTGGATTTAGCTTGTAAGATTTGGTAATGACCAGATGATCTTTAATCATGTCTGAAGATAGATAACAGTTATAGTTAGTTATAAGCAGCTGTGCTAACGGCATTAATGTAGACAGTTTATCACTGTTGTGCAGTTGTAAAAGTGGTGCTGCATACAACCAACATATAACCAATAGCTCTTAAAATCTGAAATCAACAAGTGACTGTGTTCTGTTTGACTAAATTTGGGAAATGTGTCTTCCACAGGTCTGAATTCCAGTTCTTTTTGAAAACCATCACAAGAGTATCGAGACCAGGTATTCCTCAGCATTCCTACAGAAAAACAGCATTTTCATGATAAGAATTTGGGTTAACACATCTTATAGAGTTTAAAAAAAGTCAATTATTAAATCTGATTGTTCTTTTTCTTTTTTTGTTTTGTGTTATTTATTTAAATCTATTTATTTCCTTGGACATGTTGATCCCCAGTCATGTGATTTTTTTTTTTTTTACCTTATCAGAGGGGTGACAGCAGTACAAGTTAAAGTGTATTTAATCTTAAAATATTTCGTCAATTGTAGGAAACATGAATTTGATTATCTGGGGAAGGTTGTGCTGGAACTCCCGACCAGAAAATATGTTACCTCTGGCCAACTCTTTGCATGTGGTTTTGAGTAATACACTGAGGTGAGTATTTACACACACAAACACCACACAAACATCATCAAGGCCATCAGGGAATTCAAAAACTGGTCACAGGTTTAATTGATCTTTTTTCTGTGACATCTCCTTTAATACAGCACGGTCCCAGATAACGCCCAATTCTTGTGTCGGGATTTTGAGAGCGCCGTACGCCTGGCTGCAGAGCCCCCCCTTGCTGACATAATAGAGACCATCTGGATTCTTGGTGGGACGCGTGTCTACGAGGTAAAAGACTAACCAGAAACCCAGGAACCAGCTTGGTATTTCTGCATTGTAACATGTTTTAATAATGAAAAGGCATGTTTTTCACAATTTGACACTAGCAAAGTCACTTTGTCAAAGTGTCATGGCTTTCTGTGATACTTCAATAGAGCAGAGCAACTGATGATATTTTATTAAAACCTGCATGTGCTGTCAAAAGGCCTGTACAGCAGCAGTTCTCCACCCCAATGATCTGTAGCTTACTTCTTTGTGTTTAATCAGATTTGTTTTAGTCAGAGCAGGGACATAATAAACAGCCTCTAGTGGCAGATTAGTGACACAACAACTTATCATTACGGGCTTAGTTACAGACTCTCTTTTGCTGCTCCACAGCTTGTATTTGTGTCTCGTACTTTGTCACATCAAAGTACCAAATTTCCAGAGTAATTTGTTTCTCGTTTGGGCTTCAGTAACTCCTTAAAGTTTAATTGTATTGATCGACTTTGAGCACATTTCCTGAAACAGCTTCATGTTGTTGCAGTAGCTGTTTGCAGGAGGAATCAAAATAATCCAGTTGATGAATCGTTTGTCAGAGGATATTTGAGTTGCACTTCTAGTATTTTGGTCTGTTTGTCAAATTGGGCAGTTATTGAGCTAAGGTTTAATCTTCTACATCTGATTAGTTTCAGGAATGTTCTTACCTTAACCCCCTTGTAGCTGTTTTGCACCCAGTAGGGTTGGACTTTCACCTTTTATAATGGGACATCATTTATTATTATTCACAGCTTCACCAAAGTTCCAAGTCTAATCAGTCAGAATAATGAAACACATTTTTCTTTGGAGAGCAGAGCAATTCTGCAACACACCAGTTTCTAATTAAAAACAGCAGCCAAGCCAAAGACAGAAAGACAGCCCCATACTCTTGTTGAGTCTTAATTAAAGCCATCAGCAGGGTTGGTAAATATACAGGGTTTTCTTTCTAGATAGTGGCAAAAATAAAGTTTTTAAAGTCTTCTCCTAATCTAAAAGTTTCCAGAGTTTGATTTATATAAAGTGATGCACCAGACATCTGAAATACTTCTGATTAAAGGTTTGAGTATCTCACTCATCATGTAGCCTTAAAAGATGAAAAGGATTTTTAACAATCACAGAGCAGCTTAACTGAAAAGATAAGGTATAAACATACAAGTTTACTGTAGGGTAAGGGTTAATATTCTCTTTTTATCCAGGATTCGTTGAAGCACCCGTGGTGTGACCTGCTTTACCTGACAGATGTAATGGCTGACTTCGACTGTGATGTCTTCTTCCCTGAGTTTGACAGAGAACTGTTTAAATTACAGGAAAGGTAAGTTGTCATCTAATTTCTCAACTGTTGAGAGTCAGCGTTTCCTGATGCAGGGGCTCTGGCCCCAAATTTGAACTTACTGGCATTTAAAGCAATAGTAAAAGATTTATTTCCAACCCTCATGATTAGGCAATTTTTGCTTTTTGATTTAAACTCAACATCAGCACAGTCGTCGGAGTGAGTCGTCAGTTCAGCTCAAAAGGATTTGCTAAGTTTGAATATTTGATCAGTTTTACTTCGGTTCCCCTCAAAAATATAAGGTTGTTTTATATACTATTTCATCATTTTTTAGACACTGAAACTCTGCTTCTATGTATTTTGACTGTCATTCATTACGTGTTTGTTTTTCTCTATTCTGATGAACGCACAACACCTGTTTTCTTTTGTTTCCAAACAAGATTTCCAGATGTACCAAGTGACATTCAAGAGGAGCATGGCATTAAGTTCAAGTTTCAGGTTTTCAAGAAAGAGACTGCTGACACCATGAAGTGAAAAAAGGCAACGAAAAAACAAGAAAGGGACCTAATCAGAAAACACTCTGATCCTTACTTCCTTAAAATCCACAGTTTTCAACATTATTTGCTAGTGATGCTCCGATCGATCGGCTGCCGATCATGATCGGCCGATAATGACCAAAAATAGCCTGATCAGCGATCGGAAAAATATGCCGATCAAAAAACCGATCACGTGACGTAAATTACTAGCGACCACTTTCTAATGTGGTACGTACGTGAGGTGTGTACAGAACCGAACAGGCAAAACCTCTACAGTGCATCTCGACAACATGACCTCTCCTGTCTGGAATTTCTTCAAAGTGTGTCAGAAAGATTTGAAACTTACTGCGGTCACGCCATCTGCGCTCCGGAGAGGCACGGTCGCGCTATCTACACTTGAAAATCGAGTGCCCGTTTACATCTACGGTAAAGCGTGTGAGCGGATTTATGGTGCATTCAAGTGCACCCCGTAAACTCAGAAATCTATTTGATCTTTAATTTGTTGGAATACATACACCTGTCATTACTTGGTTGTTTTTTTTACTACATTCTTTTTAATGATTAAAATAAAATGATAGAACAAAATTGTTGAAGCATATTCAGAATCAAACTCATTTCTGCACAGTCAGATTTGAAAACTTCATTTAGAACCAAATCAAAATGTTCTCTGCCGACTCCACCAGATTCTTGTTCTACATGTCCCCAGCTACCTCTGTGGTGATTTTCAAGTCATTCGACTGCATCATTGTTTAATAATCTGATGCTGAAATCATACCCAGTGGATGATGTATATGGGCAGATTAAAATATGAATAGAAAATAAAAAAAACAATTGTTTTCTGCAAACTCCACCAGATTCTTGTTCTACATGTCCCCAGCTACCTCTGGCGGTTTCATTTCTATAAATGGTGCACTCTCTGCTAGATGAAAGGCATGGAAATGTCCGATTCCTTCCGTGATCGGCAGTGATCGGCAATCGGGCAGATCATGATTTTGGTGATCGGTCCAAAAAATGCTGATCGGAGCATCACTATTATTTGCTGAATCAGGCTCTCCCTTGACAGAAAGACTCAAAAGCAAAGTCTGCCATTGTGTTTTTTAAAATTCAAGGGAAGCCAAGGTCTTGTTAAGACTCTTATAATCATTCAGTGTTCCAGTTTGTAAATACATGAAAACCTTATAGCAATTCTTGCACTTCCAGCTTACTTAAAGCAATACTATGTAACATTTCTACCTTAAAATAACAGCTTGAAAAAAATTGTGCGGCTAGAATGAGTTTTAATATTACGATTGGCCTGTCTCCTATGCCCTTCGGGGGTCTGAGTTGGAAAAACTGCGCTATGTAACTTTGCTGGACCGGCCCGGGAGCTGAGCGGAAGTACTTCGACTTGCTTTCTGGCACACCTACCGCAAAAACAAATAGACCCCTCTCACGCTCCCAGGTACATTTGATTACTCTTACCTTCTCGGTCGACATAGCTTGCACCTTCTGACTCCTCGCCGGTTCGTCAACAAACGTGAAACGTGAAAGCGAAAGGGTGTTGTATTTACGACAGTGTAACCGTACATTACCTCCAAGCCTGTAGGGGGAGCTCCATAGTGGGCTTTTTGAGAAGTTACATTGTATTGCTTTAAGTATATTTGTGCTTTTATGTGTCTTTTTTCACATTTCTGCTCATCATCAAGATGTCGTGTTAAGTTCTGGTGTTAAAAGAAAAACAAATTCTGCCACCATGTTCAGTTGTCATCTTGTCACTTGTCAGTGTTCCCTTCTCGTCCTCCCACTCAGTTATATTGCAGCTGCACAGAAAACATGTTGTCAGTGAGTCAGCCAGCTCCCGACGTCAAGGACAGCCGCAAGCTGACTTTCACAGCAGATATACTCCTGTCTAAGCCAACACGAAAGGTGCCTGTTTAGAAAAAGATTTTTCACCTGGTTGTATTTGATCCCTTTAGCCACTAGGTGGTGGCAGCAGTGAGAAAACTGGACAGAAGGTTTGGCTGTCTCTCTGGTACCTGATTATTATCATATTTTATCATCAGCTTCAAGTCAAATAATATGTTCTAAACTACTATTAAAAAACTGCACAATGAAAGCTCAGTGTTGGTGAATTCAAGGAACGTCCACCATCCATCGTCTCTATGGGCTTTCTATGGTTAGATCCGGGGGGAATGAAGGCAGCTGATGACTTTCAGTGGTTATATTTAGCTTTTTTTAAAGTTTTTATTTTCCTTCAGTGTTTTTTCTAGCTGTTGTTGATGCATTCAAAAGACATGCAGAATAATGACGCCCACATCAAAGATGCTACTAGATACTTCAGGCTTTCCTTCCTTTACTTAATGACATCACCATGAAGCTTTTTTTTGTATGATCCCTTCCCAGAAGCGAGTTTGAATCACATCAAACAAATAATGAGTAGCTGCTTTTCATTTAGCCATTTTGCCTAAGCTGGCTAGAAAAAAAAAGCTTCTTAAGATATATAAGAAAGCATGAAAATCTATTCTAGCAGATCAATTAAATTAAATTATGACCCTCTCTGTAAGCAGGATTTTTGCTTTGTAAGGGTTCAAACATCTCTTCGCCTTTCCAATTTGAACTTAAACTTGAGAACTTTTGGAAAGTTTCCTGTTGCCTTCTCTTCTTCCTTGTTTATACAAATCTTTTTTGGTAACTCCCGTTTTTTTTAGTACAGTTTCCCCCAATATTTCCCCGAGCAGAGTGAATGAGAACACATACAAAAGCGTACAGGAACAGGCAGTCCAAAAGATTTTCAATTACTCAGAATACACTTGTAAAAGGAGCATCGCATCATAAAAAGCCCAGTTTAATGCTCAGAAATCTGTTTGACAATGTCAGCTGTTGTTGTAGAAGAAACCCATCTATGCTCTGTTCTGTTTGGTTGTCCCAGTAAGCCTTGGTAGTGTGACAGTGAAGCAGCACTGACAATAGTGGTGTTAATGTGTTTCCTCTGTGTTAATGTTCACAAATCTGCCACCCTCAAAACCTTCATCCATTGTCAACCCAGTAAAAATAAGGGAATCAACAAATGAACATTTTTTTTTATCTGTAGAGGATTTTTGTCCAGTCAGCACTGTTTATTCATTTGAGCTACACCACACAGATTCTCCCCATCAGACTGCAGTCTGATGAAACCACTGAACAACGTCACAGTTTTATAACACCAAGGGGATGAAGTAAAGATAGAAAGGGATCTACTCTACACCGAGTGAGGATTTACTGAGCTGCTGACAATGAAGCAAGACTTAACTGAATAATGTTGTTTTTTTTGCATAAATAAGGTGGATTTGTGTTCAACAAGAGCTATGGACCTCCGTCTGTTGGACACCTTCAAAATGCTCGAATCGCTGTTGCTGCGAGAGTTGTTGAGGCTGAGATTGGTCAACTTTATCCCAATATTTTATGTGTGCGCTCCCTCTAATTATCTATTATATTACGTACACTTAATGTAACCTACGAATTAGCTCTTAATTTGAGATTGTGAAATATGTGGATTGTATAGTTTTTTAAGCTCTCATTATGTGTGACTCATTTTTGCAGCTTGCTCACCATTCTCAATGAACCTTGAGTAAATTGCTGTGATCTACAGATAAGGCAGTACACCTTTATCATCTTTTGGCCCTGTTTTCTCACTTGTCCATGGCCTCTTCAGCATTTTTTTCCAAACAGATTCTCTATTATGTTTGGTTTAGTGATATTATTATATATTTATTATTATTCTTGTTTTATAGATCAATAAAGTGGTCTGATGCAGCTGATCCTGCACGTCATTATCAAACTATTTTGAAACCATTATGCTGTGTTTTGTCGCCATCTTCTAAAATTCATGATACTAAACTAAAGTTTCCAAAAGGTTAGGTTACTGTGTAAAATGTAAAAGAGACAAACTGAATGCAGTGATTTGCAGATTATTTAAAGGAAAACGCCGGAAAGTTTCAAATTTACTATTTTCCCTGGTACATGTTCCCCAAAATCGATTTCTCACCTTGTTTACATTTGTCAGCCTGAGAGAGTAACATTCGCGAATGTTTGAAATTCAAGTTATACCGCTCTGGCTCTCTCTCCCTAGCGCCGCCATGTTCACTCAACATGACGTCAGAAATGCAAACATTTTTTCTACAGCAATGGAAGACACTTACGAACTGTCTTGGTCTGACTCGGACCCGGAGATAGAATGCGAAGTTTCGCCTGAGTCCGAGTCAGATCATGATCAGCCTCTCGATCCAAGTTATGTTAGTTTATAGCCATCAGCCGAGATGGTCGGATAAGGCTAAAATTAAGGATGGACAAGTGGCTGTCGCAGCAGCCGCGACACCGCCGCCAAATGCTAACGACTCACCGGTTGTATCCACGAGCCGTGAGGCGTTTCCGGACCCCATGCCCAACCTTGTGTACCGTTTCCAGGCCTACCGGCAGGTGACCTACTTTCTCCGTGGGAGACTTGGGAAGCGCTTCCGAAGAGTGATTCCCTCCTGTGCGGTGTGGGCGATCAGGGATAAATATGAGTCGCAGGACGGGACCTACAAGGGTTTCCTTCACGCCGACGAGGCAGTTGTAGACTATCACTACAGATATATGTGAACATACATGTTGAAATAAGAATAATTTCTAATTCTACTATATACAGGTAGTATTCAATCATTGTGTATTTCCAAGTTACACTCTACACTTTGTTAGAGCACACTCCCGCCACACAAGTAGAATTTTATTTCCGCTGCACAAGTAGAATTGCATTTCTGACGTAAAATATGCCCGGATGTGGCTGAACATGGCTGCGCCCATGGCCAGAAGTGAAAAAATCTGGGAGCACAAGGTTATGGGTTGAATAATGTAAAACAGTGTGAGAAATCGATTTTGGAGGACAGGTGTCAGGGAAAATAGGAAAATTGAAATTTTCCGACGTTTTCCTTTAAGCCCCATCTTCGACTGAAAATAGTACAAAAACAACATATGACATGTCTAAACATATATAATATACATGGATTTATATTAAATTAGTTGGGATAGGTGCATGTTAACCACTGTGCTGCATTATCTCATGTTTTAAAAACACAACACAGTTTTTTGCAACCAACCAGACCATATTTGGTCTGCAGGCAGGCCAATTTAACACCACAGAGTTGTGCTGTTGCGACATGAGCAGAATATGGTTGCCATGCTGAAATAAACATTGCCTTCTTGAAAATTATCTGGTTGGTAGCATTCAGACATGAACACTGACTCACATCATGGTCAGCATTATTTAAAGGTCGCATGATACATGATTTTGAGAAAAAATTCAATTTTTTGATTCATCAGACCACCGAGCAGCTTTGCACATTGCTCTGCTATGGTGGAACTTTTAGTAAGGCACAGAGTCAGTTATTTTCTGAGGAGATAGGAGGCTTTTATAATAATGTCTTGCAAGAGAGAACAACACAGTACAAGATACAGAGCTGCTCTGACCACTGAGACAAAGACTCTTCAGCTATAATGCAAATTGTTGCTTCTTCGCTCCTTGGGTATTGTTGAGCATTCTTATCTAGTCTACCTTTCCTCCTAACCACAGTTGAGGTTTCCCAGACACAGCTGTAAATACCAGCTTCATCCCCGTCGCCCTAAAGTGCAACTTTATCATTATAATGAGCACACAAGGTTTAAGAGAGAAAAGAAAAACAGGACATGGTGGTATCTTGCAGCAGGTTATACACAGTAACATTCAATACAATGCATACAATAATTAATTTTCCTTTTCCTTATATTAACACAAATGAAAGAAGAAAAATAGTAACTTTATCTGTAAGACATCAGCCTGCGTTTGCACACAACATGAGCTTAAAACAAAGGCCTCATAGTGATAAAGGATCCAATGATAAACAATCAAAAGATCAACAGTTTCTGCCATTGTTCGCACGTGTGGAGGTTACTAGCACTTAACACACCGGTGGAGTACAGCTTTTACTGCTGAGTCTTTTCTTTGTCCTTCAGGGCATGTTGGTGAGGCTGATGTATGTCAGGGTGGAAGTCATTTATTGGTTCTGGCACCTTTTTAGTGACTGGCGTGAATCAAGGTTGCTCTTTCTGCGTCTTTAACAGCTGTATGAGTGACCAGTAGCACCTGGAACGGGCCAGCGTTTGGACTTCCAGTGTTTCCTGCAAAGTTCCCTCATGACTACCCAATCACCTGGTTGGAGTGCGTGCAGGGGTGTGTCTGCTGAGGCTGGAAGTGCTCTTTTCACTGTCTGTGAAACTTGACAGTAAGACAACATAGCGTCATGACCAGCAGTTGTGGAGGGGAGGGGTCTGGTTACAGGTCCCACTCCCATGTTAGGAGGTCTGCCAAATAAAACTTCAAATGACCTAAGATTCACTCGAGCTCTGGTTCTCATCCTCATATAGGTGAGCACAATGGGTAATGCTTTTGTCCATGGCAGACCCGTTTCTTCACAACATTTGGCTAACTTGGACTTTAATGTACCATTTTCTCTTTCCACAGCCCCTCCGCTCTGTGGATGATAAGCACAGTGTTTGCACAAGCTTATTCCCAGGAACTTACCAACCTCGGCCAATGCTGTGTTTAAATAATGTGTGCCATTATCACTGTTGATCTTCTCTGGAATGCCCCACCTTGGAACGATTTCTGTCAGCAGTGCTTGTCTATTTGTATGTTTTGCAGGAAAAACTTCAACCCAGTTACTAAAAATGTCAGCTATTACTAGTGCATATTTCTAGACAAAGTTGTTCTAGTGAGTTGAACAAAATACATCATTAAATATTCAAAAGGTCTTTCTGGTGAAGGGTGTGCAGCTTGTGAGGTGTGTATTGCTTTTGCTGCATTGTGTGTGGCACAAACTATACGTGACTGACAGTATTTTTTGTGCATATGAGCTGAACCCTTTTGTATTCCATTGCACTGAACCGTGCTCTGGATTGTTGTTGAAATATATCGCTCTTTAATCTCTGTGGATGGTAGAGTTTTAAGTTACATTAGTTGATGCATGGGTGAACTGTTTTCACTGAATTTCAGAAAAGTTTCATGGCCCATGCCATGTTTCTACCAAACACAGTCATTTTTTTGCTTAAAGGTGTCAAATCTGACAGATTCCTCCAACATCAATTCGTCCTTTTATGAAGCTCCCTCCAGGTACATTTTTGGAAAACTATGACATCACAAGAGTGAGGAGACAAGAAGAGCCTGCAGCCTCTCTGGGATGCTAGTTTTAATCCAGTGATTTTACCAACTTGTTGCAAATTTACCTAATTAGTTGTGTTATATTCCACCAGGTGTTCATTTTAGCATAACAAAACTCTCCAGTCTTTTCTCGCCCCAGTCCAACTGCTCTGTGACAAATTGCTCGCATGAAATTAAAAATGTATTATTGTATTATTTCCAATTAAATACAGGTCTTAGAGACTTTGCATATTATTGAATTCTGTTGTTAATTACATTTTACATGTTGTCCCAACCTTGCAAAAATGTCTTAATTAGAAACAGCATTTATCCTCCTGGCATAGAAGACTCTCACTCATTTAAGAGACAGACATTTAAATAGTCAATGAAATGAAAAAATCAGTCATGGATGAAATGACAGAGATACCCAACAGACCGACCATAGATGAGCAAATGTTTTTGATTTGTGAATCTCACACGGTGTTCGGTGTAGAGTCTTATTTACTCTTTGTCATTGAACGTCCATCAGTGTGGCATTTATTTTTCCGCACGCAGCATGTAAAGTATATTGTGTCATCACGTTAAGGGCAGATCTGACAGACAAGTGGTGACAGACAGTGGACTTTGTGGTGTAGACTGGAGGAGAAATGTTGAAAAGAAAGAACATTGAATTCCCAGTTTATGATGCAAATGTAAATTAACCAGAGCAACTCACAACATGAGGTGAAAAATATGTTAAAGGGTGAAAATGCATGAGTGATGCATGTATTTTTTTATAGGATACAAAATATGAATTTCAGAAATTCTATCAAATTTGGTATTATTTGGTGAACACAATATTTTTCTTCCTTGAAGTCAATGTTGAATGTTTAATTTGCAAAAAGCTAATTTTACATCTACTTTAACAGCTTTGTAAGAATATACTTCTTGATAAAAACAAAAGGAAAATAATACCTCAGTCTGACAATAAATCAGGATATAAGGCCATCTGTGCTCGTACTTCAGCTGGAAATCATTGCTTCTAATTGCAGATGTCATCTGTTTCTGCTGAGATATGACCTATAAAAGCACTATGTTAAGCGTGGCTAATGTCAACCAATGGCATGTTTGAAATGAAAAAGGATCATTCATACTTTATGGTATTAACCTCTCTGACTTGTCTGTGTAATTCAAGAGCTCAGTACGGCTGTCGACAGGGGACAAGAGGACAAAGGGTGAGAAATAGATGTGACTTGCATTCATACACTGAAGCCCTGTCTATTCTGCCTTGTCTTGATTCATCATGAACATCTCTTTGTATTTACTACTTTGAATCGGTAGAAGACACAGACTGTAACCTTCCAATCTGATGAGTTAAAGCAAATGCCAGTGAAAATTAGAAACCTTCGACACGTCAGCTGCAGCGTACTTCAAGTAATATGTAGCCCCTCAGGGTTTATAAGTTGTTGAATGGTTGTAAAAATGAGCTCTGGTCAGGCATCTATCTGCTGAGCACACATTCATTACCAGATGCACTCACTTTTGCATCATCTACCCATTGGCTATCGCCATGACTACAGGACCATGTTGAGTGTTGCTGACGGCAGCAGATGGAAGTGGAAGTTGTTGATGCACAACCCCACAAGTCTGGACACGCATACCCTCTGTCTTTGTCGTGACCCCCATCGTGAGAGAGAGGGAACCTTGAGGCATAAAGTCATGCCTTCATTAGCTGTGACGTGCCCATTAAAAGCCCCTCGTTATTCAAGGGCTTTTGTTGGCTCTAAAACATCACAACACATTTTAAACCGAACATGGGACATTTTAATATGCCCCCTTGGTGTAGACAATGCCAAGTATGATTTTAAAATAGTTTAAACTAGTCTTTAAAATAAGTCTTTTTTTGATGACCACAGGCATTCAAATCTTTATTGAACAAGGCCAAACATAAAGATCAATTTAGCATAAATTGAACTGAAATTTAACAGCTTTTAAAATAAAGATGGGAACAAAGATTTAAAAAAAAAGGGTTTGTTCAAATAAACCACTTCTGATCTAAATCAAAGGAACAACCTTTTGCTTCCTTTTTTAATCTAAAAATGTTGCAGTGTTAGACTTAATTTGAAGTGACAGTAAAGTGATATGTTGGTATTGAAATATAGCTTTTGATAAAGTGTATCCATCTGCAGTTACAATAAAACTGAGCCACATTCCCTCCCTGAGGGGAAAAGTTGTGCTGCCAAGAATATTGTGTGAAAATGAGCTGTAAATAAAATGGGTTGAAAAGTCTCAGTTATAATCAATAATGCATTTGATGACGACTCAGCATGTGTGTCATAATACTGTTATGTCAAGCAGTTTTATGTGAACTAACTGTAATGAGGTAACTTGTAAATGAGCTGCAATATTTTGGCAACTGGCAGTATCGCTTTGAAAAACTGTCAGAGATTAAGACATCATTGCATTTAACTTTCTGACATAAATCTGGGAAGTCATTACATTGCCATCTTCGTCTCTTCCAATATGAATTTACAGTAGCAATAAAATTGCACCGCTTTAAAAGTGTAATACCAATCAGACTCAACTGAGAGAAGACTCGATGTTCAGCCAGGACCACTTTAGTCTAAACGATCAGTATAATTGTTTGAAATTCCATCCATCCATCCATCCATTCATTCATTTTCTATACCCACTGAATCCGTCGGTCGGATGGAGCCTATCCCAGCGGTCACCGGGCGAGAGGCGGGGTACACCCTGGACAGGTCGCCAGTCCATCACAGGGCCACATAGAGACAAACCAGACAAACAACCACACACACGCTCACGCTCTCTCCTAAGGACAATTTGGAGACACTAATTAACCTAACATTCATGTTTTTGGACAGTGGGACCAAGCCGGAGTACCCGGAGAGAACCCACGCATACACGGGGAGAACATGCACACTCCTCACAGAAAGGCCCCAGCCGGGAGTTGAACCTGGAACCTTCTTGCTGTGAGGCGACGGTGCTTGTATGAAATTATAGCTGCAATTTAGACAAGATAAGTGTGGCTCTGTTCTGGGATCTCCACATTCAGTACATCCAAAAATGGAATACTTAAGGCAGGGAGATGTAACGGAGACCCCCAGAAGGACAGAAGGGAGTAGCATCAAGGAGACATGATAATGAGTCAGACGCAGTTTGAGGATGAGCCAGGGTGGAGGTAGGTTGCCAAAAAAAAAAAAAAAAAGGAAAACAGCCTTTTTTTTTGCATTTGAAGTTTGAATGAATACAAAATAATAAAGTAAAACCAAGCACTTCAAAAAACATTCACACGATTCACAAGTAGCTTTTCAATTAGAATTAGTTTAATTTAAATCTCACAATGTTGGAGATTTTGGCAGAAGGAGAAAAAGGTGTAAAGAAGATTCTGCTTTGAGCTTTTAAGCTTAAACCCACTCTCGAGCACATGAGAAAATAACAGAATCAGAAGTCACAGTCTTTACAACGATTCAGACTTACATTTACATTTTACATTCAACATGTCCCTAAGACATTTACAACACGTCCATAAGATGTTTTATATGTCTTTATGTTTATGTTAAGATATATTATGAGCAAAAAAAATTTAAAAAAAAATCAGCCACCAGTTAATCCTTACTACTTGTGGGGTGGGACTGTACAGTCAATTGCTTTAAGGAGCAGATTAAATGAGAATCTAGCAAGCTGAGGAGAACTTAGTAGATCCTAGGTGGAGAACACAGCAGAAGCAAGGTCACACGAGGTGCTGTAGAACTTGGCGAGCTATGAGAAGCAGCAAGAAGCTTGCTGTCAAACATGAGCTAACTGCCGAAGCTAGTTCCAATAGCACAGTAAGGTAGGGTCGGGAACGGGACTAGCCTGGGAGCGAGCAGAGCAAACTTGGCACACATAAGATGCAAGGCCATACAACCAGAAGATTACTCATTTCAGAATCTCGGGAACTGTAAAACCTCTGGGAGCACCGGGCTAGCTAGCAGCAGCTCTGAGTGAGCTGGACTACTGGAGCTAGCAGCACCTTGATTGTTGACAGCATATAAAGTGTATACATTGTTACAATGATATAAATTATACATTGATAATTTCACTTGAATATGACCTTGTACAATTAATTTGACTTCCTTGAAAATTGATCACCAATTCACTGGCTGCCTGTCCATCAGAGGAATAGACTTTAAAGTTCTGATGCTGGTCTATAAAGCTCTGAATGGTCTCGGACCAGAATACATCAGCGACCTCCTGACCCAGTATGAACCTTCCAGACCCCTCAGGTCATCTGGATCCGGTCTTCTATCAGTTCCCAGAGTCAGAACCAGACATGGAGAAGCTGCATTCAGCTTCTATGCTCCACATGTCTGGAACAAACTCCCAGAAAGCCTCAGATCAGCTGAAACACTCAGTGTATTTAAGTCCAGGTTGAAGACACACCTATTTTCAGCTGCATTTGAATAAAGCACCAAGTCTGAAGCTTGAGTTTCAAAACATAATCATATTTTAACTACGGTACTGATTTCATCTATTGTTCTTATCTCTTTCTTTTTTGTTTAAAATTTAAATCATGCTTTTTATTTGTACTATTTTAATGTATCTGTAAAGCACTTTGAATCGCCTTATTGTTGAATTGTAAATGTAAATATAAATGTAAATGTACTTTATTTATACAGCCCTTTACAGACAATCCTTACGGTGTACCAAAGTGCTTTACAACAGGTAATAAATAAAGAGAAGAATAAGTAAAAACAATAAAAGAACAGTGAAAGCAATAAAATACAACAAAATCAAATAAGATAAAATAAGATAATAGTGTCATCATACTACTGGGCATTAAAAGCAATCCTAAATAAGTAGGTTTTTAGCCCATATTTGTTGAATTGTGCTATACAAATAAACTTGCCTTGCCTTGCCTCAAAGATGTCTGGCTGATATTTTGTTTTCCCACTAGGCTTTATTAAACAGTCATATCACATTAGATATACAAATGTATTACTGAACTGAGTCATTGCTAAGCAGTGACTGGATACACTGCTGTCAGCTGCTGGCAGATGGAGTTATGGGCGGCGTCAAATTAGCACATTTACATCTCACCATTCACTTAATGAAGAAGAGGTAGAGTCATGTTCCAAGTCATTTTAAAGCCATGAGAGGTTATTTTTCCAGGTAAAACCTAACTTGAGTATTTAAAGGATTTGTAACTGCTGAAGGGGGACTTTAAAATTGCGTTTGGGAGTTTGAAATTAAAGGCATCCCCACAGACAAAACACACTGAAGTTCAAGTTTTGGCATTGTTGGCATTTGTCCAGTTGAACCATATCGAAAAGAAAACACAAAAGCACCTTTAGACTTAGGACACTTAAATCTTATACAGGCATTATACAGATATAAATAACCATGACAACAGTATGCATCTAGTTACAATTTTAATCTATGCTTTCACTAGTCCAACAACCACTGTCAGTCATCTACTTTTAAAGGGGCGACAGGGTTAAAAAGTGGTCTCTCTCTACGAAGCTGCAGTTTCCCAAAGCTCACCTCAAAGTCTTTCTTGGTCCCGTTAAGGGCATCCAGACTACCTGTCCTTATGTCATAGCCACGCGCCTTCAGTCTCTGGATGCGGTAATTCACTATCTGTGTTGTCAGCTCAAGAACAGTTGGAGTCTCTGTGATTTGAGACATGCTGATCCCAGCACTGAGAAGGCCCTTAAAGCGCTCAGCCAGAGTAGATTCAGGGTAGTAAAGGAGAGCTGGACACTTCAGGATGATGTCCCGCAGCTCTGCCTCAGAACAGCCAATGGTGTCCTGGGAGAACTTCAGGGTGCGACGCATGCTGTCCAGGTTCAGCTCAGTTACAAAGCCCTTGAGTTTGGAGAGGAGGCGAAGGAGCTGTGCTGTGCTGAAGCCTCTGTCTTTCAGGAACATTAGGTTCTGCCTCAGCACCTCTGGAGGCTTGAGAAGAACAAACGGGTTCTGACTCAAAAGTTTCTGAAGCCAGATTTTCATGTTGGCCTCCTCCCCTCCAAGGTCCTGATAGGCCCGTTGGAGGGTGTGGACCATCATCTGGTTCTGCTCTACTGGCCGGCTGAAGCTCTGTGGAGCGCTGGCCATGAGCTTGGTGACGATTCGCTTGTTGACGTTGAGACTCTGAAAGTAAGCGATGTTGTTCCGTTGGTTGTCATGGTGGCTAGAGGAGGTGAAGAAGGAAGCGGGGAATTTCTCTATAATACCAACCAGCTCTTTTTCACTCGGACACACAGACATCCACAGCTCTCTCTGAGTCTGCATGTGTTCTGGATTACAGAGGACAGCCTCGGGATGAATTGCTAGGATACGAGCAATGATGGGGCCCGGGGCCCCCATATCTTTTAACAGGGCAGCTACCTCCTTAGTATAGGCTGGACTCTGATGCAGCACCCAGCCATTTAGCTGCCGGACCTTCTGGATGTCCACAGAGAGATCATAAAGAGCGTCCACAGTCTGTCGGTTCTCTACTGAGCTGAACGTCGTGCATGACCTGAGTTTTAAAGGTAGAGCTGTGACATGTTGGCACCGGAGGCACAGAGATGTTGCGATCAAACGCAACATTGATGCTCACCTGAAGAAGAGGGTGAAAAGATAATAAGATAGGAGACAGCAAAATATAAGTTAATCCTTTAAAGGAAGGAAATATATTTTAGAAAATGCTTGATCCAAAAATGCAGAGACAATTGCAGGGTTATAGCCTCTTGTGCTGGTATCATGACATAGAAGTGTCACAATAAGCATCATGACTCAAAAACACATGTTTCTCACTATGAACACAGTGCAGCTAAGAACATTTCATCAGGCACTGTAATTGGATACATATTCATGGTAACTGAACTTTAGTAGATTCAATTTTTGCAGCTTTGTACCTTACTTGACAACATGTCAAGTGATAGCACTTCTGTATTTCCTTACTTTCTGTCACTTTATATTTTTTAATTGTTTTTTTCAAATTGTTTATAATTGTATAAACATTTTTATTGCTTTACTATGTTTTGCTACTGGATGCTTGAATTTCCTTTGGGATCAATAAAGTATCTATTTATCTATGTCAAGGACATTTACTTTTCATATTACACCATTTCAAAGCCTTCCTTTCTTGTGAAAATGACTATTTCCAAATGTGGGGATCCTGAATAAAAGTCTTTGCAAACTCATGATTTAATTAGCCTGCAACATGATTGTGTGAATGATGGTGTTCAACAATCTGGAACACCACTGGCACTAAAATGTAGTATTCACATCATCAAAGCATCTATAAATAGAATTTTTTTTAAAGAAAATCATATTTAGCTGGAAAACACTGACACTTTCAAACTTAAGAGTTTGAAAGCAGTGAAGAATTCTCAATGGTGATATAACTTTATCTTAAATAAAAGGATCTGAATAATTCATCAACAGTTGTTCCTGGAATTATGCCAAGTGACATCACTAGCGAACCAGTGCTACAGCAATAAAAACTTTGACAGAAATGTCTTTCACACTACTGCTTTCCACCACAAACTCAGCCTTTCAGTCTAATTCCTGAACTGAGAGATAGTTTGAACCTGCAGTGATTGCATCTCCTTAGAGGCATTTTGGAAGAGAAACTTCCAGATAAGACCCAGATCCGTTATGCTTTGTTTATCAATGTCGACCATGACAACCTTGAATTCATGATGCAGGTTCCTTCAAACAGTATAATGGTCATTCCTCCCAGATTGTGCCAGGTGTTTCATGCGGGAAAAGCATGAGCTAACTTGATTATTTGACACCATCAGTGACTGTTGGCAAGTAATAACCTGGGAAACAGCTTGTTGTAACTGAAAGCATTTTATCACCACGCTGCATATAAACCCTCGAAACATTACCTGGTTCGCCGACAACATGTGTACAAATATTTTAAGAAATAGTTAATTTGTTAAGTCATTCTAAGAATTTAGCATTCAAGCTTACAAAAAGTAAGGAGCAGCCCTGCAACACTGCCTATGGCACATCGTGTAGTTTGTCTGAGGGCTTTTACACTATTACTACCTCTTCATTTCGATGTAAGGTGTGTATTTATGTTCAGATTTCAGCAAGTATAAGACAACTTTAGATGCAAAATTAATTACCTTTAGCAGCGGTCAAAGGATCTGACGTTTTGTTATGAAACTGATTTCTTCTACTATTTGTCTGCATTATTGTGTTTACCACAGCGCCACTTGGAGGCGGAAGCAGGTACTGCAAGATGTAATCAAAAAAGGGGGGAGACGTGACCCTGAGATAGAAAAATTGTTTACAAGCAAACCAAAGAAAAGTTGGTGTAAAGGTGTCTTATAAGAATTTGAGATGCCCCAGTCCTGTCATTTATTTCAAACTCTGATCTTTTATTGCTGTCCATGTGCCCAGTAATCAAATAATTTTGGCAAAATCTGTTTCTCAAACAGCAGTTGGTATGCCTCCAAATTCTTCAGCATACGGGGCCCTGATGAGTGTAATCAGCACCAGGCTGAATTGGATTGAACACGTAGAGTTTTTCGCAGTTGGTGCTTAATCATGATGCTTGATTACCAGCTCTGCAAGCTGTTCCGGCAGCAGCACAGGAGCCACTGCTGCGGAGTGACTATCTGGGTTCATTATAGTTTATGTAGTAGTAAACAGATTATTTGTCTCAAAGGAAAACAGGCTGTTGCTTTTTTTTTTAAAAAGACTCAGTATGTTGACAGGAGTGAGCTAGTCATCCTAATTTAACTTATTAATGGTTTGTCCCTCTCAGACAGATGGCATACAAACGAGTTTCACGAGACAACTGAATCTTTTTTTTTTTAAAGCAGAATCAAAACAACTCGCCTGCAGAGTAGCCTACACAGTGTCATCCACTTTTCTTCTGTTTCCAGTAAACCCATCAACTGTTTCCAAAGCTCTTGTTGATAGTTTGAGCAGTGTTGCTTGAACAGTTCTCAGCAGGAACCAGAGATTTTTAAATCTAAACAGGGATTTAAAAAAGAAACGTCCAAAATGAGCAAACAGACTGGAACAAAAATTATTTGGAGCAGATCGTCTATGGACTCCTGTCAAGCTGCTCTGACAAATGGTTTGTGTCTGACTTGCCGAGACTTAAAAATGAAGCACATTACCTCACGCTGCGATTTGCTGTGTTTGTTCTAATGCTTAACGCTGTGTGCTGCATAAAAATGAACAACCAGTAACCAGGTTATAGCACAGTCACCCAAAACATGGAAAAAAAATAGCACCAACAAAATGGAAAGCAGTTTTTGCATTTCCACCCATCCTTCAAAGACAGGCTACTCATGGGAAAGTTGAAAGGCTTTCCCACTGTGTGGTAATGCGAGTTTGTTTGACTGACCTTTATCCAACTTGGCAAGGCATTTTCTCACATGGCAAATGGCATGAATTCCCCAAGTATGACATGTCACCTGCACAGGTGCGGGGTTTTCCAGCACAAGCGTTTGTCTTTGTTCTCTAGAGCAAACAGTGACTTTTACAACCCGAGAAACCGAAAGAATGATAATGAAAAAGAGCCTACCATACCAAGAGAACATAAATGAAGAAGAATTGAATAATACCCATAAAATGTCTGCACTTCCAAGGCTTTACCTATAGTATAGTGTCGTAGATTTAACTGCTTTTCAATGATTTCAATGCTTTGCAGCTCAGAGGCAGGTATTCTGAAAACAACAATAAAAGATAATGATTTCTGGATTGCATAATTTAGCTGTGCTATTTATTGTCTTTTAAAAGATTTAAGAGGGTCAAAGATTAAAAGAATATGATAAGAAAGATCATAACTGCTGTGTGATGCCTAATGTTTAATCAACTAATAAGTCAAGCTTAGCATGAAAAGATTTACAGCAACTTCTCCCGGATGTTTTGTGTGATAAGTTAATAGATTGTATATTAAAAAGGACTGTTGGTGTTTAAGAACTTTACATAAATGGATAATGTAAAATGTTTGTTATAAGGTCTAAGACAGTTTCTTATTATTGTATTAACACAACACATTCTCTGTGGTTTCTTAGCTCCAAAGCAGCAGACAAAAACCTACATTAAAATAAGTAAATAACTACATAAACATGTAAAACAACCAAAGTTCAACACGGAGAACTTAACATACATTTGATGTAGGAAGAAAATACCAGAAAGATATTAATGAAAAGTAATTGCTTTGTGGGTTAAAATCCCAGATTGTTTCTCTAAAAGAAGTTTAACGCACTGATTCAGCATGGAGTGACGGGTCCACGTTAAAGAAATATTGTGCAAAATGAGGCCACAAGTAGCACAACTTGTCTTTTCCTTTTGATGTGGTATCATCGGGACGCATTTTTGTTCATCTGCTTTATACTGTATCATATTCCTCACTTTTTAAAGAGTGCACACCTGATACTGCAGATAAAAAGCGCTGAATAAATGTTTTTGTTGCTTCACAACAATCATATACTGACAACTCCCTGGCAACTGAAACAAGCCACTAATCACCTGATATCGCTAGATTTATTTCAGATTAGTCTGCTCACTGAATAACTGTATGATGGTACAGAAACATTCGGTGCTTGCATTTGCAAATGTGCGATCAAGCTTACTTGCACGGAATGCCCATATGACTAAACATTCCCATAAACACTCCTTCCAACTGCTGTCAAGCGACACCTCATGGTGACTAACCACACCCAATACTGAGGGAAAACCTGTCCTGCTGCACATCAACACTGTAAATGTATAACGAGGAACATGACAGTAGCTTAACCCTTATTGGTTGATTCCACTATGCTTGTCACGCAAAACAATTACTTTAATGCCATTCGAACTGCTCCTCTCACTCTTACTTGAGGTATGTGCCTATCTGTCTGTGTCTGCCTGGACTTTTGTGTGTGTGTGTGTGTGTGTGTGTGTGTGTTTGTGTGTGTTTTTGCTTCAATGCCTGACTCTCTGAGCCTGAGAGTGTGTTGGTGTTGTTCTCTGGAAGAATGTAGAAGAGGATAAAACTGATATAAGTTGGAGGCGGACCTTGTGGGACAAATCAAGGTGGATACATTCAATGGGCTCACTGCAAGTACTCATAGTGTAGCCACAGTGTGGCCTGGAAGAGATGGACAAAATGACCTACATCAGGTTTACGGAGTTTCTACTTTTCCTCCTCCTAAATCAGGTCTGCAGTGAGGAGCCAAAGCTTGAGTTCAGGGCAAAGGACGACAATTTCTTGTTGGGATATTGTTTTGGAGTGGATTATATTGCTGCTTATGAATACGGTCCAAAGGGATACCATCTGCTTGGCAACTCCTCAGAACTGACCAATATATCTCAAGCCCTACACGATCGGTTCTACATCACCAAAGACAGTTTCCTGCTTGGACTGCAGATCAATGACCTCAAAGAATCTGACTCTGGACTTTATAGGAGGGAATGCTGGAAGAATCACTCAATAGTTCGTGAAGACGCAGTGCAACTCTTGGTATGCAGAGAGGAGTTTTCATCTAAAATGATTGTTGTAAATGAAGATGGCGGAGCTGAGCTTTTGTGCAATAGCACTTTAATTGGCATGGACTACATTTCTGTGCACTGGTATCATGAAATATTTCCAGCAGATAAGCCAGTTCTCTTCCTGGACACCACTATTTCGCAGGACCCCCTATTGAAGGAACTGCAGGGTGTTGTGGAGGCCAGAGACAATGGGTCGCTGCTCGTCCTCGATAAAACTGTAATTCAGAAAAATATTCAATTTTACTGTCTTGTGATCAATGATGGGGTTTGCCTCAGTTTCCAAAACATGTACCTCGCAGGCCACAGTGAAAGCAGGGACATTTATGTCTCACAAGGGGAGAAAGTGGTACTAAATTGCCCTGCTGAAAAGGATGATCAACAATGGGAGACGCCATTGGGGGAAATTGATAACAACAGCACAAGGAACAATCAGATGTACATATCAGCTGGTAATACAGAAGACTTCTCCCTGATTATTCCTGATGTTTCTGATGAACACAGTGGAATGTATTCATGCATTTCCCCTTCCTCTGAGATCCAGTACTCGTTGACGCTTTGCTCCAAAACCAGATCCCAGGAAAAAGTTGCTTACGAAGGGGAGAACGTCTCGCTGGATTGCAATTTTGAGCAAAAGTATTCCAAAAGAGTGCTGTGGTATCGCTCACAGTACTATAAGGTTTTGAGCGACTCAGAGAACGACAGCGTTCCCGACCTGGGGGATCTGAGAGGCAGACTGGCTCCATCTAATTCTGAAGACCTGCTGACCATTTCTGAACTGGACATGAATGACACAGGGGTTTATGGGTGTCTGGTTTTTAAAAACCCTGAATACATGCAAGGTGACTGGGATTACGATTATTATGTTGAGGAAGGCATGACCACAGATGAATATGGTGATGATGAATACTTTGGGGAGATGTGCATCCTTAAACATGAGACTATTTTGAAAGTTTTTAACAGGGAAGAATCACCGGAAACCTCTCAAATTACTGGGCTTGCAGTGGGGGCAGCCCTGTTGGGGCTGATAGTTGTGTCAGTAGTCATAGTGATTGCAGTAAAGAGGAGACAAGCAGTTTCTGTGACACATTCAGACATACAAATGAATGTGGATCCTGGTTGTACAATAAGCTTAACTGGTAATGACGATGTTGCTTAACTGTTTAAATCCATTCATCATTACGAAACTGTTGTATTTGTACTTTTTGTGCTGTGTGTTTCCAGAATCAGAAAGGAATAGAATTTATTCTTTCAAAACGCTCACTTCCTCTTGTATGGCACAATCTTCTCAGGAACACCGGGGTTTCTAAAATAATAGAAATGTTAGATGCCTATTACCGTGTACGAAACCAGTTGCAAGTGTTTTGTAAAAAGAACATTCCATGTTTGTCTGATGGGATGACAGTGTGGCATGGTTGTAATGTGGCATTAAATTAACGACTAAAAACCAGTCAGACTGCTTCCCTGTTGACAGATTTCATAGCATCTTTCATGTGGGAAAGTACCTGAAGATCCACTATGAAAAATCCAAACAGCTGAAAGTACATTTACTACGACATAACTTATGCACTGACTTCGAATTACAAAGTATTTGTTTGCATAATTTGTCACATTTTGGGACATTGCCTTGAAAATTGTATAAAGCAGAGACAAACTCTAACATTAGGTAATGACTGGAAAGAGTTTTGCCAAGAGTCCCCATAAAACACAGAATAAACTTTATGCAAGAATTTTATTGTCACTTTTCACTAAGTAGATAAAGGGCATGGAAATATTTAATTGACAAATGTGAAAATGAACAAAGCAGACGGAAGGACAAACACTTTTTCACAGTGACCACTGAAGACATGAACCCTAATAAAACAATAAGGAAATGCACGAGGACGCTGCTTGCACAAGTGTTTGCTTTGCTCGTGCTAATGACGACAAGCTACTTATTGTTGCTGCCTGTGCCAACCCAGGTTGCTCAAGTTGTGCCTTTGCTGCAAAGGTCTGACAGGATCCTTCCACAGAAAATAATAAAGCAGTCTCATTCACACTCTATGATATTTCAGACACAAGTGATGATATAGGTCAACAGCTAGTGAGTAGCTGTGACCCTAAACAATTTCGTACACTTTATGATGACTTTAAACACCTGTCTGACAAAGAGTTCTGCTCATCAGTGCAAAGAGGTCCTGTTTAAGTCTATGAAATGTTTCTTAAAAAATATAGAAGGGGGTGGATTTTAGGTATCTATTACATGCAAATGAAGGGTAGAGTGGATAAAATATAAACAGCTCCTTCACCTACAGTAAAAAAAAATTGCCTGAGAAAAGAGAATCCAGCCTGAAAGGTCTGCTGAACACATGATACGCATGGATACCTGGCACAGTCTGTAGCAGAAACTACAAACATCAGCACCTACAGAACAAGTGAAGGGGATCTTATTGGTCTTGTGGTGAAGAGAAGTGAAATTACAATTGTGAATCATCAGGTAGTGCATAATCATACATTTCATGGCCACTTATACAGGTCGTTTGAGTCTGGCTGAGTGAAGACTACTAAAAAAAACAAGCTACAAGTGGGCTTTATGTAAAATAGGAGTTGAAAAGGGTGAAAAACATGGAAGTAGGAGGGCCCTATGATTGTGTTTAGCTCTTTTGGGAAGTGCAACAAGTTGTAAACCCAATGCTGACTCAGTACAAAGTGTTAGTAACATTTTCTTTATCAGGAGACATGAAGTATTGGTATTCAAGTTTCTGACTGCCTGCTTAATATAGGTCTAATACATCTCATCTTTCAGTAGGGTTTTGTTCTTCACCAAAACCAGAATAGAAGAAATATGTGGCACTTTGCGAATCGCAGCTAATCTTTTTGTCCCTCTGCTGTTTGGTACTAAACAGGTGGCGTAAATACTCCTGGCTATGGCGGCTTTATTTATTCCCTGGAAGCTGCAGCTGCTTCAAATGAGAATAATGAGAAAAGGTGAACCAAAGAATTATGATTATATGCTGTAAAAATCCAAATTATAGGTGTATTCTATTTATCCAAAATTGGAGGTATTACTGTTTTGTAAGTAGGGCTTTTCTGAGGGAATGTTTGACTGTTGTTATCAAGGTGAAAACTTAATCGTATTCACTTTTTGTTGTTGTCGCAAAAGAAAACCAGATATGTTGTGCACATTTTAAGTGGTTACTATCAAAGGGTGTTTTTAATAAACTCCTCAAAAAGTCTTAATGGTCTACTTACTTTATAATTACAATCAATAAGTTCTGCTGTATTTTCCCAAAATGTCCCCTTGGCTAGAATATGGAATTTTACAACGTGAACTGAAGCATTGACTCAATATCTGCTGTAGCTCCTGACCACATTTAGAGGCACACCGCTGCGGACCTTACATCAGCATTGGCCCAAATATTTTAACAATTTGCTGGCAGATTACACTTAGTGATTATAATGGTATGAGAACGTCATCTTCAGGAAACTTTTGTAATAAGCAGCAATACATTTGAATGAATATTTTAAAATGAAGACATCAATATTTATTCGGTCATAATTTTTATTGGTAACCTGATTTGTTCAGTTAGAGGACCTTCCAGAATGAGAGAGCAAATTATGGTCTCACTCTTGTATTCAAGCTTTGATTATCCACCCAATCGATACCATGTTGAGAATTATTATGCAGCTGTCGGTGGACTGTGAGCCCTGAGCCCCTCTGAGCGAGACCACTGGAACACCTCAGCTCTCCCTCTGGATTGTCAGTAACTCTTGGTCCAGGTCTCGTTTCACTGCCTGACCACACTTCACATGAGGCATTAATAATGTATGAATCAGTGTGTGCTGCAGTGGCCACAGTCTCATGGGTTAAGCCTATAAAACCTGTGTCATTCAAATGTGGAAAGTTCTCCATGAAAACATCAGAAAAGTGGGATTACAGAATTTCTTATCTAGTTGTTTGAGTGAGACTTCTGATTGCATTAAGCGTTCCCATGTGACGTTTCATGCAGGCAGATAAGGCCCATAAATTATGTTTTAAAAATATGTGACCTATGGAGATTGTGAAAGCAACTGCATGTGAAGGGTTAAACTGGGGTCCATTTTGGTGATATTTGCTTTGTATAAAGAAGTTTATTTTAGCCTTAACTTAATATGAAATCATATTTTTCTTCTAACATTAAAGCTCATCAAATTCAAGATGAGCGAATATTTTTCATGACATGATATAACATCTCAATGTTAACATTTGACAAGTTAATAAAATACTAGTTTATGACATTTGCGAATCATTGCATTTTGTTTTTATATTACATTTTGCATAGCGTCCCGATTTTTTGGAAATCGGGTTGCACATCAGTTCTGGCATGCGGAAGTTAGGGAACAGTCTGCATGTTTGCATGCCCAACAAGTGAAACAGCAACAAGATACAATATGTATGAACATAAGAAGATAATGATTGTTATTAGTTTATCTGCTAAACAACTCCTGAAAGTGGACTGTGCAGATGAAAGATATGAGCATCTCTCAAACTGGTCTAAAAATTTTGCAGCTCTACGATGAATCTGAGCCTACCCTTATAAACCTCAAAACTATGAGGATTGGAAACTGCTGAGACCTGTAATAGGAAGCAGGATAAACGGTTTAGCAAGATATCTTAAAGTTCAGGAGTTTCAGTATCAGGAAACTGGGTCACTAGACGAACACATGGAAAAGCACCGCCTCCTGACCAATCACTTCTCTTGGAAGATGAAAAAATGAAATAGACGTAAGAGTTTCTGTTGAACAGGCTTTTTGACTTTTTTTTTTTCTACGAGAGATAAGTCAGACAAAGGGAATGTTTATGTAGCCTTAAACAAGGATTATACGATTATTTAAAACTCTTGTAAAGTGTTTTAAAATGAATTAAAATCATTACACAACTTAATCATTTTGTTCAGCATTTCAGATCCTGGATGACAGAAAATTAACTATGACATTAACAAAAAGCAAACTGACTGGTTGACTCGCTTTTATCCTCCTTGTCTCTTTGGTGCAAAGAGCACTTAGAATAGCTGGTGTTAAATCTGACAGCATAGACTGAAAGTTACTCAAATAGTTTAAGAATACATCTATCTTGCACTAATTTGATAAGATACACAATCAACTGATCAGATCTACTTGTGCTTTAAGGAAGTGGCAGTGATATTGATCAGATTATTAATTACACATTCACATAGTCGGCTGCTGGCGTTCTTTTTGTATTTTTCCTTTTTATGTCAGTTTTCCGACCTGCTTTGACTGCAGCAGCTGCATTGATAGATTTCAGTCTGATAGATTTATTAGATTAGTCAACTGATTCCAACTCTACCTGTTCTACATGAACGCACGCATATATGTAGTAGAGGCCCCTGCAGTGTGTGCAGCTCACAGTGCAACACAGCAGCACCCTGCTTTTACTAAAACTGCTTCAGAGTTTCTTTTTTAAGTAATATTTTATGATGCAAAGGTCCTCAAGTGGCTGTGGTGCTTTTTTTTTAAAGCTTTGTATTTGGCAAACTGGAGATGGTGGGTTTCAGCAGTATTTTCAGCTGCCAGATTCTATTACTCCCACACACTTAACCTTTTGGAGCCTTGATAAATATTTATGCTCTGCAGTGGTGCCAATACTTCTTAAGAGGAAATATGGTTGCTGTTAGGAAACATTTGCTCAGCTGGTGTGTATAAAATTTAAAATCTTTTTGTATTCATCATCGGACTGGCGACCCATCCAGGGTGTACCCCGCTTCTTTCCTAATGACAGCTGGGATAGGCGCCAGCCCCCCGCGACCCTGAATTGGATTAAGCGAGTATAGAAAATGGATGGATGGATGTATTCTTCATCTTGATATGATGATGCACCAATAACCGATACTGCAGCTGTGGTGAACAGATGGACTTTCTAAAAGGTAGTTTACAAAATCTCAAGCTGTCAGAAAATTCAGTCTGTCATTCTATCCATAAAAATAAACAGAATTTCTTGTGATTTAGAAAACTTGCCTGCTTTTGGTTTCCTTCTCTCATTGCCCTTTGCTGGCTTTGTCTCTCAGACCACAGTTTTACGTCTATTGTCTGAAACACTAACACTGTTCATCTGCACAGTTTTTTTTAAGACCTTTAAGATTAGTCGATGAGTTTTGAATAAACCACAACCTGAATTGAAGGAGAAATTAATACCTTTTGAAAACAATTTAGTAATTTGTTTGTTTTTAAACTATTGTTTGTGATCATTAATGCTTTAATGATAAGGTGAGCTGTTAGGAAAAGCTTTTGTTAGTTTGTTAGTTTGTTTCTCCTTGTGAAGTACTGAATCTGATGAGTCAACATGGGGAGAAAAGGAGGCAGAGGCAAAGAGGGGTTTCCATATTTGCTGGTTTGCTTCACATACAGTACATCTGTTCACAGGGTTGATCGACAGAGACACAGATGTGGAAGAAGAGCAGCTGTTCTGTTCTCGCAGGTGTCATTAAGAAAAGGCGCGGTCACACAGAAAAGCCCCGGGAGGCTCAAGAGAGCTCCAAGAATTCTTCACGCCTCAGAAAGCAGCAGAATCCAGCAGTGGGCTTCCTTCAGCTTGTTACAGTCATAGACTTTAAATGGATCAGCTTAATTGCCAATGCTTCTCTCACACCATCTGTGTGTGTGGGAGGTCATTTTAGAGAAGTAAGCGCATGTCTGTCTCAGTGTATGCTGCCTGTGTGTTTGACTTTAAGCTAACTAAGACACTGCTGTGACAGAAAAGAGCTGAATTTAGAAAAAAAATCAATAAAATCAGTAATAAAATTGTGTTTAGACAAGTTGTTACTCAGTCTCTTGTGTTTACTTGGGCTCATTTAACTTCTGCAGAATACACTGAGATGTGTGCCTAGACTACCATTATAGGGATTATTGAAAGTTTTCTGTCCCACTCATAAGCATAGGCAAAATGCAACAATCAAAATCACAGCTGGCGGATGTTAGCAAGATTCCTTCTTGGCTCCCTCCATACGACCACCTCCAAAACACCCCATCCTCAAGGGGTAGCTCAGTCGGTCCGATCAGGAGACCTTGTTCTGTAGAATGTGCACGTCTGCTCTGTGCTCCCTGGTGGCTGCCGGGCTGAGCCTGCTGAGGCCCGATCTGCTGTAATTTGCCAGGCCCATTACTCCCACAAATGTGATGGCTGCGAGCCCTGTGAGTGTGAAACAGTTGGTGGGATAAAGAGATAGACAGGGAGACAGACAGGGAGACAGAAAGAGAGCAGGGTTCCTCACTGCTGCTGCCATCTAACCATAGAATCTGAGAGTGTAGGGTGGTTTGTGCTAATGGTACCAATTATGCACCAGAGAGCACTGCTGATGTGCTGGTTCTATAGCAAAAGTACTCTGGGGAAAATAGTAGTAGAGGAAAAAAAAGTAAATAAAAAGATGTTAAAGTCAGGAGCGAGATGAGCCACTTGGGTTTTCTTCTTTCCTCATAGAAGTCTGTTGGTTACTCAGACATGTAGAGGTGTCTGGTTGGACCACAGTCACACAGGGATTTATGTATGTTATTTTCAGAAGGGCAATCCAAGCGAGACTAGGACCAATCAAGTGCTCTCAATAAAACTGACTTCCCCTGGAGGTCTCAGAGGCTTTCAGTAGATTTGATTTGAAGTCTATAACCTAGAAACTATGGTGTGAGGTTGAGTTGCCATGATACTCTCGGTCTCGCTGATTGTAAAATTCCCTCTCCTGTGTGATGAATCTACTGGAGCTAAAAGAAAGCATCTCAACTTATCATTCTGTTGTTTTTTATCCTCTTGACTAATTGTGCTCATTATGTGATGTTTATAATAACATTTTTGTTTATCGTCCCTTTTACATGTAGTGGTGGAATGTAACGGAGTATTTTTACTTCGTTACTGTACTAAAGTAAACTTTTCTGTATTTGTACTTTACTTAAGTAAAAATAATAATGCATACTTTCGACTTTTACTCCATTACATTTTGCAGCTATTATCTATACTTTCTACTCCACTACATTTCTACAATATGTGTTGTTACTCGTTACATTTTATAAATGCAGTTTCGCCATAACGTTGCCTACACAAAAATATGTTTAAACCAATCAGGTGGCTCTGTCAGCTAAAATGTTGCTTATAGTTTTTACTAACAGTGACTTCTGTAGAGGCTTAAGTATTACCAGTAGCTATACCTGCATTCTTCATCAAAATGGCCTAGACATTGAAAGACAATCAATAGCGCGAGTACTTTTACTTTTAATACTTAAAGTAAATTTAAAAGTCAGTACTTATGACTTTTACTTAAGTAGGATTTTTGATGCAGTACTTCTACTTTTACTTAAGTATATATTTTGCTGGGTATTTATACTTTTACTTAAGTACTACACTTCAGTACTTCCTCCACCACTGCATGTATGTATCACATGAGGGCACTTTTTGTCTCAGAGGCCAAAAAAAAAAATCAACATATTTCAACTGGTTGGACTGGACATTTCATTGGAGTTTCTGGCATATAAGAAGCACAAGGGTCTCCTGGGAAACTTTTGATTGGTGTCAGGAGAAAACTAACTAATTTTCACTGAGGGCTGCTGAGCTACCTGAGTCTTTGCTCAGATGTGAAGATACTGTTTTATTAAATCTGAAAAAGGGATAGAGCTCAGTCGACAGGAAAGTGGAAATCAGTTCATCTAAATTCAAGAGATCTCTCGCTCAAAAAACAATCCCACAGTCATGTATCGTCAATGTAAGCTGGCACAGATACGCCTTTGATGCACAGATGGTGTATGTAAACTTTATCGTTCCACCTCCTGCTCTTCCTCTGGTGTAATTTCTCTCTCTCTCATCCCTCATGTCCCACATTTCTCCTTCCTCTCATCATCCTGTGCATCACTCAGTAGAAATCTCTCACTCTGTCATCAGCAAAGCTTTTTGCCTCACACACAAGTTTAACAGATGAAGCCCTGCAAAGCATGGTAGGAAAACCATGGCTGGGTAATTTTAAGTGATGGGACTGTCTGGTGACACAAACTTATGACCTCCTGCCTATTTGAACGGTTCACTGAGCAGGACAGCAGAGACAACTGAGGTGACAACTTGGTTGGAAATTCTGCTTCAGAAAAACAACCAATCAAACAAACTCAGACTCTTAAGTGAATGGGCTCAGCATTGCTGAATTCAAGCATGACCTCACATTAACAAACAAACAATGTTATCCAAAGTCCATGTGCATTGAATACTTAGAAATCAAAGCCCTGTTATTTCTCAGTGTCTGTTTTTGCTTGAAAATAATTCAAAATTTCCAGACTATTGATGACAGAAGTGAAGCAAGCAGTGTCTTATCGTGTATTAATTTGTACAGTCAATATTGAATACCAAAACACATGGATCTTCAGCGTATGGCTTACTAGTCTCAGTTTTACTAATTTAATCCAACCATGTCAACAAAACTACAAATTTTTCAGCCTCGTGGCCTTCATCAGAACATCAAAGGACATAGAGGTCAAGTCACAACGCTAACTGAAAATGCAATGACTGCACTACTCATTTTAAGATGCTGTCAATGTCTTTGAAAAACAAAAAGGTATTTACATGAAACAGTAGCATTTTTGCTGTGGAGATGCTCTGACATAAACCACTTCCATCAGCACACCATCCCAGCTGTTGTTACATCTTAAATTAATAAGCATTACAACAATACAGAGCAATAATTAATAAGTGCTTTACTGACTGCTCTGACAGAAAGAGAACCCGATTGTACACAAGGTCAGAGGAAACAAAACCAATTCACCAGTGGCTGCATGAACCTGTTCAGATATTAGAGCCAAATTAATTATTTTTGCAAAAAAACAAAAAACAGGTACAGCACAGCATGCAGACTGGTGTGAAAATAGAGCAAGTGCATAATTGAGTAAAATGCATATAAAAGATTTTGAGCCTTTATTTATATATTGTATGTATAACACATTTCTGAATAGATGGTATGAATGAATGGTATGATAATAATAGGAATATTTGATTTGTAGAGCACATTTCTCAACAGCGTTTCAAATGCTTAACAAAAGACAGATAGAATGAGCATAAAGCTTTTAATAAAAGCTTTAATGAATACAAAATTAATAAGATCACATATACATATATTATTTTTTAAAAGAGTTTTAAAAAGTCCCTTTTAGGTATGGACTATTTTCATGGATGGACTCAAGTTGTCAGCATTCTGTCATTCAAGCATAAGTTAATTTATCATAAGTAAATTAATGAATAAAAAAAGGCTGTGATCTTCCAGCTCAGTGTTGCATGATGGATGCACTGGTACCTCCGAGAACTTCATGTGAATGGAAGAATTATTTGAGAACAAATCTTTGGGAGCCACAAAGATTTGCTGGTTGATAAGCACTTCAATTTCCATTTTTGAATTCCATCTTTTTTATTCTCTCAGCTGCAGCCGTGATTCATTGTAAAGGACCACAGATCAACTTACTCATTTCAATGCATCAACATTCCTGAGGTGCTTTTCTTTTACCATTTATGGGTGCATACAAGGCTGATCCACGTGCACACATTTTCATGTGGACTGTGATGCTCTAAAAACGTTCTCATATTTAAAACCTCATCCAGAGAAATATCGACAGGACCACTCCACAAAGTTAAAGCTATGGTAGGTAATCCTAGAGAGCTAGCAAGATTCGAAAGTGTCCCCTCCTCTAAGCTCCCCCCCCCCCCCCCCCCCCATTCCGTCAGTGCTTCATCCAAAGTCGTCCCTTTTTCTAAATACATCTTGTATAGATTTCTCTCAGGATAGACGGACCATTTCACCCAGTATTACAAAATGTGTTTCTGAACAGGATTACCAACCATGTCTTTAATCTGTTGGTAGAGTGTGATGGCCCATTTTGAAAATATCAGATCATGAAAAGGAAAAAGTTTGAAATGACAATAGTTTATGAAAAGGAGAAGCTGAGGTTAAATAGTGATGCGGCTCTCCTTATTCCTGACTCCACCCTCAGAGAGGTTAGACTCTTCAAACATGAGCGTACCAGACACAACTGCAACAGCAGGGGAGTAACGATCGCAGTCATTTACGTCGACATATGACATTAAATGAGATCATTTAAATTTTTAATCATTTGCACATGAACACACAGGTCCAGAGAGTGAAACACTATGAATAAATAAACACTGTAAACACAAAGTATTTTTAAATTACTGTTGTTTACAGAGTAATTTAAATTACTGCACCCTTACCACTCAAATATTTCAATTTAATTGCTTTGTGATACTGATGACTCAGCGGTATGAATCCCTTGAACTTTTTCATATTTTATTTTTGTCTAAAACCAAACCATTATTACTCAGTGTGTAGAATAACACTTGCTTATGCTACTCTTCGAATCTGAAATGGAAAAACCCAGATTTCTTTATGTTTTCCAGATTTTAAAGTTGCAAGATAATGTCACGTTGGGGTGTGGGGAAGGTAGGACACGGATGCGGACTTCAAAAAGAAAACTGTTTTTTGATTCCTGTGAATAAATCCAAAGTACAAACCAAAGGCGCGGCCGAACCGAATATCAAGAAACTTAACTGGGGATAAATACTTGGAAACAAAACAAAGGACTTAACATGGCATGGATGGATAAATAAATACTTCGCTTTAGTCAGGACAGGTCGTGGCATGGCATGAAGGGCAAGGAACGAACAAAGAACCGACACACTGACAGGGGAGGCAGGAAACTAAATAGGGAGTGAGTGATTGGAGAGTGAGTGCAGCTGGTGACAATGAGTGCAGGTGACGTGAATGAAACTAATGACCTGAGTGAAGGAAGTGAGGGGAAAAACAATGGCAAAACCTAAAACTCAAAACCAAGACATGAACTGAACACAAAAACGTAACCTAAACATAAAACTAAAAACAAGAGTCCCATGGCGTGACAGATAAGTCAAAAACACTCAGTTTTTTTGGAATGATTTTATTTGCCTTCTTGTGATTTTATGTAGCTGTAAAGCACTTTGAATTGCCTTCTGTACGAATTGTGCTCTATAAATAAACTTGCTTGGCCTTGCCTTGCCTATTTCATCTCAGCATTTGCATTTGTGTGGATGACATGACAAGAAAAGCACCCAGTGGCATCATAGGATGTCAGCCTGACACCTGTTCTGGTAGATGAGTCACATATGGGAACTTTACACCTATCTTGATAACCAGCAGTTTAGGAAAGTGTTCAGAGCTCTTTAGTTTTGCACACTTTAAAGTAGTGTTGATTTCATTTGAAGTGGATGACAAGAATCTAATTTGGTCTAGTTCTGCCACTGTTTCTGTGCTTTCTCTCTGGCTTGACATAGATCATAGAGACACTACATAATATTCAAAAGAAGAGGAAAATAATAATTTACCTTTTCTTTCATTGTGAACTCATACAGACCCCAAATGACAGTAGAAAAATTCAAGACAAACCTGAATAAATGAGTGGAGAAAGACAATGACAGCAGATGCTCCCACAAAGGTGCACTACATGAAACAATTAAGTAATTAACGGTCAATCAGGCTCTCTGGCATGCATCAGAGAACTGAACAGGCCCACTTCATTCTGATTTTGTATCGAGATGGTCAGGGGAAAGATTTAAGTGTCTTTGAAAAAGGGTTCACTGTTTGGGCCCAGATGGCAGGAGCTTGACTCACAATGACTGCTCTATGACTAAAGTGACATCTGCTTTTAGACAGATGGGAAAAACATCGGTAAATTGGGCTGTAATTTGTGGTGGAGAGTGCGCATTTAGACTGTGACGCTCTGTGCATTAGTGTGATATAAAAGAAGAAACAGAGGAGCAACTCCTCGAGTAACTGAAAATGTCACTGAGCATTACAGTAGGCTTGTAGTGCATAAATATCCTAATACAAAGAAATTTGAGCATTTAGTGATGCAAAACCCATAGATATTTCTCTACAGAAATGTACAAAAATTTTGACATGGCCAGATAAGTGGGTGAGTGCCTGTGTGCTGTATATAAAGGGAACAAGCCCACATGCCTGGCCCCTACAGTCGGAGAATTTGGTGCAATCGGGGCATCTTGCTGGCATGGTTTCAGTCCATTTGTTACCTTTTCCTGGCTTTAAACTACAGGAATTTTTTGACCATTCAACCTGTCCCATCCACCCCCTGAACTCAGCTGATGCTGATGTTCATCCTAGAAAATCTCATGAAGGGCTAACAGATTAAATCTTAACATTTGGATGCACAAGAATGATAATCAAAGTTGACAACTGTTCAAATTGACAATCAAATTTGGTTCAGAGTTAAAATATCTTTGCTCTCAGAGTAGATCGTTTATCCCTTTTCAAAAGGGGGTATTTTGTAATTTCAATACATATACTATACAGAGTAAAGATTAACTCTAAAGGGAGTTTATCTTAAAATTAACTTGTCACCAGTGTTATGAGTTGAGATTTGGCATTTTGGATTATGCAGCTGTTGCAGTTTGTTTGTTAGATATCTCACACTGTAGGGAGTGATGAGATGTTTCTCACTGAAATCAGCAAACTTTAAGGAAATAGAATTTATGACACACATCTCAGTCACATACTTCCAAAACCTAAACATGACAGATAGGGGAATCTAATTTTCCAGAAACACATTTCACTCATGGTGTCACGGCTAAAACATTCAATGTAATGTTCATTAATTTCTTTTACTTCAGGAGCAAAACTTCCCTATTGCATCCACTTTGGAAGTTACATTATTGTTTTATGTGAAAATGACAACGTTGAACACCAATCTGCTTTTACAGATGAGTGGAGTTTTGTTTAAAAACCAACTAGCAACATTTTTTCTAGTCCTTAAGGCGAACATTAGCAAACTACTTTGAACCAATATTTAAACTGACACTCAAAATCTCACCTGTAGTTGTTACTGAAGAAAAGATAGTCCATGTTTATTGTAAGTCTCTCAAACATTTTCTTGTTTAACCCGAGTAAAGTTACTGTCGAATGTGCCATTATTTTGCAGTCCTGTAGTGTGTGCATGTTCAAGATAAGAGAGAAGACCGTCTGTGATGTTTGTCCTTGCACGTGTGATGCAACCCAATTTCAAAATTTTTTAGTCTGTAGTCTGAGTCTGATATTAAATGGAAAGATAACTGGAAATCAATATAAAGTTATTTGGGGTCATTAACTTTTTCTTTTTAGGACAGTTCTAGCATGATATGAGGGATTTTTTTCAGGCTTACAACGTCCACATCCCTTGGGCCTAAAGGGTTACTGAGTTAGAGAATGATATGAATCATATGCTTTGTGATTCATTTTGGTGGATTCAGAGCAAACATGAAGAAAACATTCACCTCACTATACTCGGGTAAATTCAACCACTCGTGTTTTTGAAGCATTTTGCACCACTAAATTTCACTTTTGGGTCAGTGGTTATCTCCATAGATACCATTTGTCACCTTTATTTGCACAATTTACAGTGAGCTGCATTATACCTGTCACATAATATTGATTTGAGATTTTTTTTTTCTTTTTGGCATATCTCAAAACTTCAAATATCTGGTCGATTTAATAACATTGAGCCTTGTTGAAAATTTGCTCTGAGTAGTTTCACCAGTAAGTCAGCAAACAGCCTCAGCGAGTATCGAGGTGACCAAGCATCAGGGAAAATTTACCCCACTGAGAGCAGCCTAACTTCTGCGAGTTAGTTGTGATGTGGTTTAGTGGTTAAGGTTAAGGTATTTTTAGTTAACTTTAACATTCTATTAGAGTGCCGCCTCTGTGCTTTCATGTTTTGATTCCCAATTATATAGTACAGCACATGTTGGCCTAACACCTTGAGACATATAATTTTGTGCCTTCGTGGTGTTTTTACTGTTTAAGGGACTTGTTCAAAAGTCCTTAGATGTTCCCAGGGGAATAAAAGGGAGAAACAGAGAAAGCCTGCTTTTGTGCTCTGTGTTATTGGTTTGCAGAATTTAATTTAGCTGTCTCTCCTGTCACACAAGTAAGCAAAATTAGATTTCTTTCACCTGCTTATTGCGCATACAGCAAAGTAGGCTTGAGTAAAGGGTAAGTTGTTTTAGTTCTCGGAAATTGGATGAAGTGTACACAATCGGAAGCTGTCTTTCACTGGCAAATTTGTGAGAGCTACATTTCCTTGTGACAAGCTGACAGACAGGAATGGATGTTTTAAAGGGAGTGTAAGATGCAGTGGAGCATTCCCATTCACTACATTATAGGATACTCCTCTCATATTAAAATTAGATATAGAGTTGAATCACAGACGATGTGGAGAAAAAAGATGCAGATTCATGAAACATTGTTCAAAAGTCTAAGAGTTTTAGAAAAGATAAATGAAAGGCAGTCTCACCCTCTATTGCAAGCTTGTGGCTGTTTGAGTTTCTGCTCTTTATATGTGTGAGTTTCGACCACGTGTGGGCAGAGCTAAACAGGGAGGCCTGTGGAGAATTCAGCGTTCGCTCAGATAAAATGCAACTTTTTCTTCAAATCTCACCAAGAGGCTGGAGGTGTTCAGCTGCTCAGAATCAGGGAATCGATGCTGTGGGCAGGCAGAGGGAGGGATCGGTGCACAGAGGAGAGGAGAACGTTTTGCTTTTGTATCGCTCACAGAGCGTTCTTGGCAGCTTGTCATCCTTTGTGACTGATAATGTGTCTCAACCCTGGAGCACCAGAAAAAGCTAACTCTTTACCTGCGTGGGTAGATTTCCTTCGCCTCCTTTCCCCATATCTGAGATAATTTCTGTCCTCTGTTATTTTAGTGTATTCTCTTGTCCCTGTAAAGAAAGAAAAGATGGAACAACTACCAGAAATTGCATGGCTTCTTATACTTTAACAGCTCATTCAGCTGCAGACATTATGTTGCTGCAGCAACAGCTACATTGTGTTACCGATCTCTCGATGAATGTCTGTAAAGCCAGACTTTTGCCAGCGTCACTCTGCCTCAGTGGGAGATGAATCTGAAAGACCACAAACAGAATCCACACACAATTCCAGGAGTAATGGAGCTGTCAGTGGCTAAATATGACCCCACAGTAAACCCCCAGGGGCAATGATATGGTGGCCATTCCTCCAATGGGAGGGGGGCCTGATTTGATGATAACAGTCATCTTCACGGGGATGAGGAAAAATAGAGGTCATTATGTCAGTGTAACCCCACGGGAGAACTATGTTTTTATGTGTGTGCTACATTTGAAGCTATAGTGAGAACCCCTGCAGAGAGAGGGATGGGAAAGGATGCTGGTGGGATGCTTAAATGATTGTTGATGCTTGGCTGGAGCTGATGAAGCCTGCCTTAAGGCGATATAAGAAATATTACGTTCTCCTATTCCTACAAACCAGCTAAATTACAGAAGGCGATAGAAGCATTCTCACGTATTACAGTAGTCCGAGTTAGTGGTACCTCGCATGTTACTTCCTCTTTGTCTCGCTTGCATTTCTAAGACGTAATGAAACGTACCCTAGGAATCAAAGCGTGATGCACGGCAAGGCAGTCTTGCATCCAATCTCGAGTCTCAGCTCCAGTTGCATCTCTGGAGGGTGAGGCATGTTTCCTCTCCTTGCCTCTCGCTGCTCTCCATCCATGGCGCGTCTCCAGCTCTGAGTCCACTTTGGCTCAGGACACCGGCGGCAGCGCTCTTTCCCTCCGCTTCACACACAAACACGCATTGACACACTTTTGCAATTGCAGCGTGCAGGACCGGACCGGCCAGAGAAATGTCCTATCTAATCGGGAGCGTTTATGGTAAGCCAGCATTGCTTTTTTATTTCTCTTTTCTCATTATTTCGCTGTTGTGCCGTTCACGCGTAGAGAATCCCGAACAAAGTGACACGCTATAGATGACAGGGAGAATGTGAGGAGAAAAAAACACTAAAAACACCGACAATTTGTGCATTCATTGTAGGAAAGCGTGTCCGAGCTACTCGATGATGACTTTACTTTACTTTATCGACTGCAGTTTAGCTGAAATTCTCCATGACTCTGTTAACTCATTCAAACACGCAGTATTTTTTATTATTGTGGTATAACTCAAATTGTGTTTTTACATTTTTAATGGTGACATCATACCTCTTTCATTGTGTTTTCATGTGCAAATTTAGGCTTTTCATCACTTTTACAGTCACTCAAACACTTGTGGACTTATGCTAACTCTGAATGAATCCTATATTATTTTAGCCCACTCAAACTAAACAACATATGTACTGCCCATTATTTCACTGTTTTCATTCCAGTACACAGTGAGAACAACCTACAGTCAGCAGCCTATACAGGCAATCATCTTGATCATTGCTGAGATGAGCACTGACCCTTTTCTCCATTTTCTCCTCCTTCTCCCTCAGTACCTTTTCTCTGTGTGTGTTTCCCACCGAAGTGATCATGTAGGACAATATTCATCTTCTCTCCTATCACAGGAGCTCTTTTGTAGCCCGGGGTCACATGCATCTTGTTCGCTGCAGTGCTCTGCTGTGCCTCCAGCCCGTGACTCTGTGTTTGTGGTGCTGGTTAAGACAGTGAGAGAAGGGGGGGGGAGGCATGGATAGATATATGGAGAACACAGAAAACAAGACAAAATCCTCTTGGCGTTATTGTTTATGCATTTGGCAGAAGCTTTTATCCAAAACAACTTACTGCAGGTAGAGTAAGGGGGTCTTGCCTCCCTACTGGAGGTAGTATCTTTCATGCAGGGAATTGAACACAGGTCACCTACATGAAAGGTGGCAATCTTACCACTACACTATCCAGTCCCTGGTGCTAACCCCTCCGTGTACTCCAGGATTGATAATCAGCCTTTGTCAATAAACAGCTTCACTCAGAGGATCTGTGAACTTACTGAGGCACCTTAATAGAAAAATCTTTGGCACTGTCACATCCCTCAATCATCTGCATCCCAAATCCCTTAGTCCCACCATCATCACTAACTTCTAACCTAATTTATTGTTTCTATTTTCCACAGAGTCAATTATCTTTCTCGCACCATGCGCCAACACTCCTGCTGCCGGCTGTGTTATCTCAGCAGTGGCAGTCCCTCTGCTCACTGAATTTACAACTCAAACCTGCCCAAGGAACGTGCACCACACAGTGTAATCTTTAGCTGATCCTGTCCCTGAGGCTTTTTATCCCTTGTAAGAACTGTTATTGTATGAGGGATACAAAAGCTGAGACCATCTGAAGCTTGCAGTCCCCATCCAGCTGCCGGCAGACTGGCTATTATTCTTGATGCGAGTCCTGACGCACAAGGAGTTATAAGCCAGGGATGCAGGAAGACTTGCAAATCAAATTGCCTAAATCTATTGAAGCATCTGTCTTCATTCTCCAGAGGGCAGCAGGGTGTAGGGCAGAGGGGCTCTTAGGCTGATCATGACTGGAAAAGAAAAGAAAACCTGTCGCTAAGGAATTATATGATGTGCCTTGGTCAGCCAGCTGTGCAGTTTGAGTGGAGTATGGATGGCAGGACGGTCAAAATGACAGTTTTTTTAAGTGTCAGAGATGGTAAGAAGTTTCTTATTATCTGTAGACATTCAGTTATTCTGCATGCTCTTCTGTCTCTCTCAAACAGTACATTTTCCCTGTTCCTGTCATTCTGCAACTACCAGTCTGAGAAACAAAGTTTCTCCCCCTGATGAGTTCATTTTGCATTCGCTGTTTTTGGCCATATTCAAACAGAATGGCTCATGATGTCAGCTTGATTTCTTTTCCCTTCACCCACAGAGTAAACGTCTTTGGTTTAGCGCTGTTTGTGATTAATGGAACATCAAAAGCTCAGTATGATACGTTCCTGAGGATATGAATCTGCCAGGGACACATAAACATCATTAATGAAGAAGAGGCCGACTGGAGAGAGAGAGAGAGACACAGAGAGAGAGAAGGCAAATGGGGAAGGCAGCATTTATTTTTGTCAGTAATATGATGTATATTCACCTGTGGTTTTGATGATGATTGGCTCTGCAAAGCTACTTTGAGGGATGAAGAGAAACCTACCATCAGTTTGGTGCATATAGGGATGTATGGGTGGCAGCACTTTTTAATTTTTTTTTTGTCCAACTACATTTGGCAAAATCACATCTTCCTTTGCTCTTTCATCCCCAGTGGCAAAGAACTCGGAAGCGTACAAAGGAAACTTCTCTCTTCATGAAGCTATATTTATCTGAATACGTAGCTCTCTACTGGGCTTAGAGGCTTAATTACCCAGAAGAGGGGGAAGCAAAAATTAAATGCAATTATGCAACAGTGTGCAGAGTATCCCAAATACTGGAGCTGTTGTAGATAGAGAGATCACTGCTTCCATTTCCCTGTGAAGGTCTGACCTTAGTACTTTTTCTGAGGAAAAAAGGGGGAGTTTTTCAGGAAACAAATCCTGAACCTTTGAACTGTTTATTCAAAGTATTTAAGCTACTTATGTCAGAAATGCTAAAAGGTTCCATCTGTTTTCTTCACTTGTACAGATAGAATGTTTCATGAGCGGATTTATTTTTAAGAAACACTGCATATGTGTGATTGAGAAGACATTTTGGTAAATACTCAACTTAGCATAGTGCTGAGAGGTTTGATATTACGCCAGCAAGTATGTGCTAATAGCCTGTTTCATATTCATTGATATAAGAGTGGCGTCTGTCTTAACTCTTTTTCTGTGCTTAAGAAGAACGTGCTATCAAGGTTTCCATTCCATTCCTGGACTGGCAGGGATAATCTCGGCAGGAAATGTTAGACATGTACTTGACCTTCTTCTGCCTAAGTGGCCTTGAGCAATATTACCAACTGGTCTTGTGATAGCTGCTCAGAAGACTATCAGTAGAAACCTGCAGGCAGAAATGTGTGGAAGCTGCACATGCATGAAGCTGAAAAAAAGCATCAAAATGAAATCTCATTTTGTGTGTCTCTCTGTGCATCCCTGGTGGCCTCAGCGTGAAGGATGTAGAGCCAGAGGTGGGGGCAGGATGGAGTGCTCCTGGAAGACAGTGCTGCTGCTGGTATGTGCGTCTCTTGGGGTCCAGTACACGGCCATCCGGACCCTGAGGGACTCGCTCTCTGGACCCTGTCAGGGAACCTACCGCTGCCAGAGCAGACACCGTGGAGGTACAACTTTTAGGCAAATTAAGATCGGCCCACATTCTGTATCACATCTTAGAATGTGTAGCTGTGTGGTTCTCTTTTTTTTAAAGCACAAAAGGAACATTAATAACTTAAAATGAGGTCAATACGAAACACACACCGTATGCAGATATATTCTCAATACTTGATTGGTAAAATTATTCATATTTAATCACTTTGGCAAAAAACCCATTAAAGACAGAGAGAATCAGGCTGCAGCATCACTGCTATTACTGATACAAAAGTAAATGAAAAGTAGAGCATTAAATGAGGGAATTCCCTTGTAAGTGGAGAGGAGAGAAAATGATTCTTTTTGCAATCATCCTCCAACTTATCTCCATTAATCCCCTCTCATAGCACAGATGTAGCTTCCCAGGGACAGGCTTGTGTGTGCTAAAGTAGCAACCTTTTTGCAATCAACTCCTCATCAGCAGTAATTACACATTAGCAACTTGCACTATATTTAGAGATCCACCATTTCACAAACGCACTTGGAAACCAACGGCAGACAAGCAACTTACTCATGCATGGTTACTATCTAAATCATTTAGATTTTATTGGCTTTATTGGCTTGATACAGGATTTTTCCAACAGAATATACACACACACATAGACACACACATCCATATACATATATATATATCGATATATATATATATATATATATATATATATATATATATATATATATAGAAAGATACTACTGAGTAGTAGTAGAATAGAAAAAAAAAAAATTATTTTAAATGCAACCTTAGATAAAAATCACATGTTATTACACTGTGTCGTTATTTATTTACCAAAAACTAAGCCAAATTGCAAGAGCAGAGTGTAATGAAAGTAGACCTTACTGCTTCCATGGGAATTAAAAGGGTAAGTAGCAGCTAGGTGTTACTTGATTAATTAATCATTTGCAAGTGTGAGCAGAAGATTTTGCTTGCTGGTCTGGAGCATTCAGGTGTGTGTTAACACAGTCAAGGTGGAAAGACATCAGCAATGATTTTGGAGAAGCACTCATTATTCCGTCTGGGAAGGGTTATAAGGCCAAATTATTTGTTGCCATCATTCTATTGTAAAACATAGTGGAAAACATACAACAGTTAGGTTTGCAAAGCTGCATCTCAACAAACCACAAAACTTTTGGAACAATGTTTTTATGGACAGACAAGACAAGAACGTTTACATTATTGGTAATTTAGTTATTAAACGTGGTTCTACAAGTTATTAAATTGTGTGATGTATTTCGTTTTCACACATTACTCCAACATTTTGGTATTTTTTTGCTGAATAAATAATGACACATTGTAATATCTCATGTGTTGTTGTTTGTCTGAGGTTATTTTGATGACTAATACCAAGACCTGGGGTCCGTTTCACGTAGCAGGTTCAACCAACTCTGAGTCTATTCCTGATCTCTGAGTTGATCTACTCTGAGATAGAAAACCCTGAGTTTTCGGTTCCAGAAACGCTGATTTGAGTGAGGTTAATCAACTCTGAGTAAGTTCACCTTGAGTTTAGCGCGTGCACCACAACTTTAAAAAGCCAGCATCAATGGAGCCCCGATTCGACGAGTCACCTTGGCAACGGGGAAGAGGAGGGGCTACGTTTTTTCACCAACCTCGAATTGGAAATCTTAATGCGCTCATACGGCGAGTTTCAATACGTTTTTAGAAATAAGTGCAACACCGTTGCAGCAGCAAAAGTGTAAGTTTAAATGTAGTCCTTTGCAATCACAATAATATTACAGGGAAACTGCTTGAATGGTAGCCCATTCATTTATTTCATTTAGGTGCAATCCCGCGGGCGAGAAGCGCTCTTGGCAGCAGTTTAAGATGAAATATAAAAACATTGTTCAAACAGGTGAGACCTCGGCATGGAGGTACCTCATTTTGATCATGTTTTACACTGTAAAATAAATATTAAGTGGCTATTTGACTGTGCAGTTATTTTATTCCCAACATAATGCTGTTTTCACACACATAAACTATGTCTTCTCATCTATACCATCCATCCATCCATCCATTATCTATACACCGCTGAATCCGTCAGTCGGGTCGCGGGGGGGCTGGAGCCTATCCCAGCGGTCAATGGGCAAGAGGCGGGGTACACCCTGGACAGGCCGCCAGTCCATCACAGGGCCACATAGAGACAAACAAGACAAATAACCATACACACTCACAGTCACTCCGAAGGACAATTTAGAGTCATCATCTATATCATGTTCTGTAAATAATTAAGCCTATTTAAACTAACACAGACTTCTACTGAGCCAACAGAAAGAAGGCAGATGCCTGTAAAACGGGTGGTGGCCACCACCTCTAACAGGAGGGCAGTGGCTGAGGGAATCCCCGGAGGGAGTCCACCCCCAAGACACGAGTGCCTTTATAAAATATAATAGGCCTATATATGTCTTTTTTAAGCCTATTCATACAAATATTTATTTGTCTTTTATGTCTTTTTTTTCTTTTGTCCCAACACATTCTGATGGTGCCGCTCAAAAAGATAATTGTCTGTGAATGCAAAAATCTATGCGCGGTCTGATAACCATCTCCGACGAATATTTATTTCTCTGCGCAATAATGCTGCACCTTCATCCACAGGATCGTTGTCAAAAGGACATGCCATGTTCGTGAAAAAAGTCGTCTCCTACTGTGCCTGATGGACTTATAGAAGTAGAAGAACTCGCTCTGCTGACTGAATGAATGAGGAAATCAAATGGCGTGTGTGGCTGAAAGAGGGCGGAGACAGAAAGAAACTCACGGTTTCTTGAATAAAACCTGCTCCCGACCAGGTTAGGTTCAGAGAGTCTGTTACTACGGTAACTGACCGTGAGGTTAAGTTACCTCTCTTTGTGAAACAGGCTAGAGTTACCCCTCTTTCTCGGGGTTGAGTTACCTCCCTTTGTGAAACGGAAAACTCAGGGTTTCCCTCATTTCAGGGTTAACCAACTCAGAGTTTTCAATAAACCTGCTACGTGAAACGGACCTCTGATAAAGATCAGATTTTTTTTTTATTATGTCCTAATAATTCAAACCTTGGAATTGAAAGAGAGTGTACTTTCTTTTTCATGAGTGTAAATCTAATTTTACCGGAACTCAAAATAACGACAACATCATCGTATGAAGTGAGCCGTCTAAAAATGTTGTCACTTTTTATGAGAAAGTCATATGAATCTCACTGTAATGCTGACAGCACACAAAAGATCATTTTACTTTTCTTTGCTTAAGATTCCAGATCGGCAGCCTTATGTGATGACAGCTGGGTGCAGATCGCGTCACCTCGGAGGCACATCCTTCTGTTTGCCACCACACGCAGTGGTTCGTCCTTCACCGGGCAGCTCCTCAACCAGCATCCCGGGATCTTCTATGTGTTCGAGCCTCTCTACCATGTCCAGCAGGCTTTCACCAACTCCAGCAGCAGGCTGCGTCGCACCTTGGATCGTCGGGCCCTGCTGGGAGCATACAGGGACCTCCTCCTCAATTTGTACACTTGTGACCTTCACTTTATGGAAAACTACATCCGCCCTGAGCCCCAGGATCACATAACAAGCTCCTTTTTCCGACGGAGCTCCAGTCATGCCCTTTGTTCTCCTCCTGTGTGCTTAGAAGTGGTGGATAATATGGCCTCTGATCCACCTGATGAAGTCTGGTGTCCGAAGAAGTGTGGGGCGCTGAACCTTACTTTAGCCTCTATGTCTTGTCTGTCGAAAGAACATGTTGCCATAAAGTCTGTGCGGATTCCTGAGGTTGGTGACCTGCGCACTCTGACAGAAGATCCCCGTTTGGACCTGAAGATCATCCACCTTGTGAGAGACCCCAGAGCCATCCTGGCCTCACGTATGATAGCATTTTCTGAGCAGTTTCGAGCTTGGAAAATATGGAACGCCACTGGAAGGCAGCCTCGATACGTAGACCTGTCACAGATCACCAGCACCTGTAAGGACATGGCAGCCTCTGCAGAAACAGGTCTGCAGAAGCCGGCATGGCTGCACAAACGCTACCTACTGGTACGGTATGAAGATTTGGCTTTTAGCCCACGGGCCAAAGCGAGTGAAATCTACAGGTTTGTGGGGCTGGAGATGGATGACAGGGTGAGGACGTGGATTGCAAAGAATACCAATAGTAACGTGTCAGCTCCATCCGAGTGGAATTACAGATACTCCACCACCAGAGACTCTAGAGTGACAGCTGAAAACTGGAGGCTTCGTCTTGGCTTTGACATTGTGAGAACGGTTCAGAATCTGTGTAATGACACTCTGGCTCTGCTGGGATACAGACAGGTTCACTCTGCAGCTGAACTCCGAAACTTGTCACATAGTTTAGTAGAGGAGAGGACATTTCAGTCTGTCACATGATCATTTTGATAATGGTTAATAAAATGTATTTATTAATGCACTGATATTGAGTTTTCTGTAGATGCTTAGAAAATGATTGTAACTCATTGATTTGATATCACTGGTAGGTGTTGTTATAGATATCAAAAGTACCAAATGTTGTGTTTGATGCTGAGAAACATTAAGACACAATATACAGTATTACAGTATTATAAATATAGTACTGCTGTAGTAAGGACCTCCCTAACATAGACCAAGTTATGACCACAACCAAAAAACACTGGGACACAGAGGACACATATTTAACACTTCAACAGGTTGAAGTTAAAGCCAGGTCCAGGAAAACTCCATAAGTTCAAGTAACATCTTTGCCCTAAATTCAAACTGTAAAAATGTAAATCATGCCTGATTGGTGGATCTGCTTATCTGATCTCACGACAGTGAATAAAGGTTTTGAAATGGCTTGCAACATGACCAGCACTAAGGATAGGAGGAAAAGTGTGGTCCACATCATGTCAGCAGTCAGCGATTGCAAAGGTGCGTTATCTTGTTAAATATTAAGGGTATTGTGAGAAGATTTCAGAGTTCTGGTACGGAGGAAGATTGCCAGATTAACTAACTAGCTTTGCTAGACTTTGCTAACCTTTCCTTTAGGTGCTCATGCACCAAATTGATGTCTCAAACCAGTGGGGATGAAAATCTCCCTCATATGTCACCTTACGTCTTGAGCGCCTGGAGGGAAAAAATTACACCATGAACACATTGTTGACATTTACCTCCCATCTAGGACATATAGTCTATCTGTGCAAGAGGACAATATGTGCAGTGCAGAAGGAAGCACTAGTCTATGCATTATTCAGCAAAGGAATCCGTAAGGTTGCAAAGATACAAAATGTTATGAAAGCAATGTTTGCATAAAGCTAGCTAATTTTTATACCGGTTTTTACTCTCCAGTTTAGTTCTAGCTCTAAACTGTCTAAAGTGTCAAAACCTGTGTTTTAATATAAACACATCATATTGATTATTTTGTACTTTTGTGCTTTTGTTAGATATTTAACCTTAATGGATCAAAAAATTAAAGTGTTCAGTTCATTTACTATGCTGAGCAGCCAATCAGTGACAATATTGCTGACAGGCAACATGTTTGATCAGCTGAAAAAAATATATAGACGGAGTACAACAGTATCAACCGCGTGTTGTACACCAAAGAGACAAGACAGATGTTCACCAATGCTCCCAATGTCCACAACCCTTGGAGCATTGATGTTTCTCCTTAAGAGAGACACATTAATTGGTATGGTGTAAATGAGCCCCAGTTTTTCTTTCCTATGTGCTTCCTTTCTGATGTGCTGATAAAGTGCTTGCCCCCAGTTGTCTGAATAAGCATACATAGTGCTGAAGGTTTTTTCTTGGATGCTAAGATGTGAATCTGAGTTCTGGAGACAAATTATTAGTATCTTTTACTTCTATTAATTTATTTATTTACTTATTTTAAACAAGATATCCATTATGATACCGTCCAGGTCTCCCGCAGCTTCTTCTCCTGCATTCATTTTCTTTGGCAGCATGTGAAGTTGTAACTGCTGTTAAAGGTCACAAGAATTTCAATTTTAAATGAGTCAAGTTATCAGTTGTATTTAAAGGGGCAGGATTTGTTGGTTGTGATGGTCTCGACTGGACTTGAAAACACCCACAAACACTGTTTCTTTGGGACCCGTTTTTGGATCAGGGTTGCCAGGTCTGCAGCTTTCGTGTGGACAATGGCTGCTTTTTAAGTGTTGTGCAGGAAGAACATTTTGTACATTAGTTGTGTTGACCAGTTTTGCACAAAAGTTATATGAATATCCATAAATAAGAAACCGTATTGATTGATTAAAGAGTTTAATCTCAAAACATTTTGAACAGATTGGCACATACACACATTGTGTAACACAATGTGATGCTCTCTGCTGCCGAATGCCAGACTGATAGGGTTATTTAAGGCAAATTTTGATTTGACTTGCTGGTTCTGTTACCTGGATATTGCGTTCATGACCCACAGCAATCTCAAGTTGTCCAACACTAATAGATGTGTTAAATCCACACATCAATACAGTGAACCTTAATGGTAGGAAGTTACTGTGCTGTGTTTTTTTTTATCACTTCATTTTATCATGATTTCAATATTTAGAGAATTTAGATTTTATTTATCTTTTTAGTTTTCAATTGCTGTGCATAATAATAAACATGACCTTAAATTTACCATGTATCTGAAAGGCTATTTTTCAGGGCCAAATCCATGGACAGGTGTCTACTAAAGTCCACTAAATGGTGAAGTATCTCCAACGCCTTTTGGTAAAAGTCTCATTAAAATCTTTTCTGGTGGAGTCTCCTACGGTAGCCAGTAGCTCTGTTTTCAGGATGTCAGGAATGTGTAAATAGATTTGTTGAATCTTTACTGTGCATAATAACAACTTACTGTAAGTGTGCAAATGTTATGTACTGGATATAAGATTTTTGTCTTTGTGATTATACTGTTAATATTTTTTAGATTTCTAAGAATAAATTATGACGTGTTAATTATACAGAAACCAATAGTTTGATGTGTTTAACTTAATCCTGTGAATAAAGTGTATAAGTGCCTGATTTTTTTTGAGCTGAAAGCAGAGAATGATGCAAGTGTGTGGTCTTTTATCTTGAAATCCTTCTATATATAGATGGTCTTCTTGTGTAATTTCAACCCTGCTGACGTGTCTGTTGAAACAGATATTTTTCCTCAAGAGAGCACAGAATGCTCACAGTTAGTTTAATTTTTTTTTAACTTTGAACATAACTGAAATAATATCAGTATCATTCAGTCTGTGTCTGCAGAGTACTTAGAGATTAGGCAGCTCCAGGTTAAATTTGAAACCAGTTTTCGTGTCTAAACAGAGAAAGGATGTGTGCCATCTCCAGGCACCAGCCCATTTATTTCCATGTGGAGCTGCTCTCCTGAGATAAACGCTATAAGTAGTTTCTGAGGAAAGGCTCATTGCATGAATCATAGACAAACCACTGATTGACTGTGATTTTCTTGCCTTTTAAATGTGAACATTGCTTTTAAAAGGCAATGTTCACATTCATACGGAGGCTGCAATTCTCTCCCGCTGGTAGCTATGAGCTTTCTTCCTCATGATGCTGATGAAAGCCATGGGAGAGTGATGGAAAGTATGCAATTTGAGAAGAAGGGTCATACTGCTCCTTGAGTACTATTAAATCTGAGGTGAAACCATCCCTTTAGATATCTATTTCTAGACACCCATCCTCCCCATCCTTTCTGTAAAATTCCCCATAGCTACTGACACCAAGGATATTTAATCTCCTGCCAAATAATTGATCTATAGATCCAGCTAAGGAAAAACAGGATTTAAGATGCATTGAAAAAAAGGGTGGCCGCCTTTCTTTAAACGTAATCTGTAATGCTACACAAACTGGCCGTAAAGACAAGCTTTATGACATCCGACAAGAAGCGCTTAATTGGCTTTTCCATCCCCTCCCTGACTCACAAAGCTGCAAGTGACCTGAGTTAGCCATCAGCTAATTACCCATTTCTTCTGCACTCAATACAGACAACCTCTTTGTGTCCCCTTAACTGTACTGACAAATTCAGGTCCTATCAATATTGAAAAAAAAGTGAGGGGGCTTCTGGTTGTGGGAGAAGCTAAGTAGCACACGGTTCATCTGTGCCAGTGATTACCATCCACACAGACCTGTCAGAAAGCGATGTTATAGAGACCACACAAATAATCTCACTGTTTCTTAAACACAGATACAGCTTAACTCAAGATATCATGGACAAAAGGCTCCCACATCAGCACATGGTGAAACCAGGTGAGGAACAAGCTAGGTTTCAGAGGCTGCAAAAGTACAAACAATATTTACTCAATGACATATACTTTTGTTAAAAATACTGATAAAAGCATAAGGACAGATGTCATTTTTGTACTCACATGAAAGTGAAAATGTGCATGCTCTGAGTTGTACTTCAAGCAAAAAAGTAAGAATCAACCCTTTGAAGGACAATCCAACCAGCTGTTTCAATGCAAAGCAATCTGAACCTCACAACCTAACATCATATCATTTGAAACATAATAAAGTACAAAATACTGGAAATCATAAGCATAGATTCAAAGCAGTCACCAAGAATCATCCTTACAGCTGATAAAGTCAAACAGCTAAATATGGCCATGGATGAGGGATAGCTTTTTTGATGTTGCTGTGTCTGGAGTGTTGCCTGGTTCACTTTCACTACTTACTGACTCTTCTTCTCTTGGACATTACGCTTGAGTCTCCTCCTTGTCTATTCAGTTAGGTTACGCCATTATGATTCCATAGACCATCATTTTAAAATGTTAATGTCCCATCCACTAAGGTTGAAATCACTTGTGATGTTGTGTACAATGACATCAAATAAAAAGATAATCGCATAGATTCACAGCAGATACATCATGACTAAAGTACGGAGTAGAGACTATAAATATCTATGTTAAAAGGTAGCAGGTAAAAGTAAAAGGTTGTCAGAAAATATATATATTCAGTTTCATTCTACATCAGTACCATGTCTGAAAAGTTTTGAATGGAAAAAATCGCACTCAAGACTTCTAACTCTAGGACCACGCTATACAATCTGATTTGATAATATGAAATATTACCAAATGCTACGTATCCATAAAATAACCACTGCAGCTAAAAAATATTACAAAAAAAAAACAGCTCCACATTTGGGAGTGCAAGTGTATGTTCGAGTACTTCAGAAAATACAACTGTTCACAATCCGATCACAGAAATTAAGTTATGATTTGGGTCTGCAGTACTGAAACTACAGCTTTTCCATAAATATTCTACAATTAATGCAGTCTTATCACTTTATTACACAGTGGCTATATCATATATATCACATTAGTATAATCAGATAGAAAATATTACTTTATTGTGAGGGTTCTTAATCAAGGAAGAAAAGAAAAAGGTACAACAGTGAAAGATATTGCTTGCAGGCTGCTCGCTATTGCCCTCCTGTCCTCATATTTAACCACAAACTCACTGTTAGTACAACTGGATGATAATATAATCAAGCATTTGTTTGAAAGTTGTGGCCACAAGGAATTGTGGAATAGAATTATCTCATTTATTTTGTTTCTTTTGTTACAAAATTGGAACATCTCTTATGTTGCTGGCACTTATAAACTTCAGGGTAATTTCGCTTCCTGTCCTCTCCTCTACTAAAAAAGCTTCCTGTGTTACATGTTCGTAACCCAGCAGTATAGAAAGGTGCTTTGCTGTTGCCTTTTACTATTGGCATAGCCAGTGTATCACATACTGCCACAGAACGAAAACTGTAGCTATAGAACAGCTGCCAAGGCATTAAAAACTGACATGAAGGGTTCTTGACCAAGTGTCAGTATGACAAACTGGGAATGAGAGTGTGTTAAATCTACACTGTTTGGCCTTTGAAAACAGAGGTACAAACGTCAGTTAAGATGCAACACTCACACACATTTATCTGATAAAACATGTGCTGTAGAAGTAGAAATTTTCTTTCAGGGACTGGTTTGTCAGCATCTTGAGAAGGTGCGTGTTGACATCTGTCACACCAACAGCTCCTTGTAAGTATGCAGAGCAACACAGACCCCCCTCTGTTTGTAAAATATCCAAGTTATTTTCAGATATTCATATTTTTTCCCCTCTTTATGTCAGAGTGAACTCTTGCATCAGCTTGTGTTGAGAGGTTGAAATGTTGAAGCAGCTGGGCGGCAGTGGACTGCGTGATCTGCATGTGTTTGAAGAGCAAAGAAAGAGAAAATGTCCTTGAAGTGGTGTGATATTTTGCACTGGATGTTTTATTGCAGCATAAACAAGGAAACAGTACGATAAACTAAAAACTGTGTGAAGACAGTGCCTTGTGAGCAGAGTGAGGAGGTCAAGCTGAGAGCTTTGATCTCAAAGCATGAGTAGGCTCTGACTGTGGAGCATTCAACTGCATATTAAATGCAACAAATCTTGGGATTATTAACTCAAAATCAACAAATGTGTCCCCAATAAGTAAGTAAGTATGTAAGTAAACTTTATTTATATAGCACCTTTCACAGATAAAGATCACAAAGTGCTTTACAATCAAATACATAAAAACAATTATAAGAAAACGCCACCAATAAAACAAATGAATAATTATAAAGTCACAAAAGACGAAAGAGACCATACCAAAATAAAAATATATATATATAAGTGGAGACGTAGGCAAGTTCAATACTGTCTAACTAAAAGCTTGCTTAAATAAAAAAGTTTTCAGCTGCTTCTTAAACGAGTCCACAGATTCAGAGCACCTTAGTGAAAGGCATTCCGGAGTTTGGGGGCCACTGCCTGAAAGGAACGGTCGCCTCGAGTGTGGAAGTGTGTGTGAGGAACAACCAACAGCCTCTGAGCTGCTGATCTCAGTGTACGGGCAGATGTATGGTGATAAATCAGATCAGAGATATATGCAGGGGCTTGACCATGTAGGGCTCTAAAAGTAAGGACCAGTATTTTAAAATGGATTCTAAAATGGACTGGAAGAGCCAATGCAGGGATGCTAAAACTGGGCTGACGTGAGCTCTTTTCTTAGTACGAGTTAAAAGCCGTGCAGTTGCATTCTGTACAGTCTGGAGACGATCTATGCAAATAGAAATTAAATGACTAGATTTTAGATATGTATGTGTATGTTTAATTTGCCATTATAGTTTGAGACAGATGAATTTTACAGGTCACTGCCCTCACAGAGCCCAGAACCAATGTGAACCAGCTCCCAACACCGCTTTGATAAGCATCCTTTTGACCTTCCAGCACCAACGTTGAGTCGCTGTCAGTCGAATCAGATATATCATTTAATCCCCTCTCTGCTCCATTCCAACGCTCCTCTGTAATCACCAGCCTTAACTATTAGCTGGTCATAATGAGATGTGGGAAGAAATGAGGTTGTGAGACGTCCTTGGTGTTGCTCCTCCAGCTGCAGGTGTGCCGCACGGGTTCATTATCCTGTGGTTGATTCTTTATGGTCCTTATCTTGGCAAGCAGCCAGAAAGTCTGGAAATTATGAGCTCTCTTGCTGTCACAGTGACACATAACTGTCCCCTTTGATCAAAATCAATACATGTGTGCTTCTAAAAACATATATGTACCTGTGTGTTCAGAGCAAACGTGTGAGTGTCTGAAACTTGACAACCAGCAGAAAGGCATTTTTACCCTCTCTTAGAACTCCACAAATTGCTTCTTATATGGGATAGCATTGATTGAAGAATGAGAGGCAGTTGAGAGCAGAACACACAACATATTGATGAGCCTGTTAAAATTACCCATGAAAAATGTTGCTGATGATCGGAGAAACATCACCAAGAAATTAGTATTCCAGTTTTAGGTCAAACTGACTTCACACCAGCGCTTGAAATAGCTGGGGTTTTTTTTCCACCTTTCTCACAGATGCTGTTTAATTTCTCTCAGTCTCATAAGAGCTGAGGGCGACTGCAGGCTGTAATTTCCCTAAACTAAGGGTATGCAGTTCATCATATCTAAATGTTTTACGTGAAAATCATAAGAAAATAAACTGAACACTAACAACATTTAAGCTCAGCATATTTTTCTCAATTGATATGACCATGAGATCCCAGTAGCATTTGGACAAACAGTTTGAATTTCTCACTCTCCTTACTGGAAGCCAAAGATGTCATTTATGGAGACATTAAGTAGCATTTAAGACTGAATGAAACCACTTTGCACAGCAGTATCTTTATTACTGGAGCCACACAGGCCCTCAGCAGACATCAGCCTCTGTCACGCCCATCACTCAAATACTGTTATTTACCCCCATGTGCACACTACAGATACGCACAAACATGCACAGCCCCGATGCATTCCCGCTCTTCATCGATCAGCTTTACCTCTTCGTCTCGGCTCTTCTGCTCTCTCTTTTCACGGCTTCAGATTATTTTAATGCATCTTTTTTTTGTTTTACAAAAAGTTTTTGTTTTTTGTTTTGTAATGAAGGATGCATGTTTATGATGCCTCTCCCCAGAGTTTGTTTCTAGAATGACTTCGCTCGCAGATTATTTATTGTATTTACCACAGATCCGAAGACGGAGGCTTTCATAGCAAACATCAAACGACCAGCTGGCGTTGCTGCATCTTGGGTAGAGCTCCTCAAGGTAAAAGTAAGCAAGCTTCCATCAAACTCAGCACCGTCAGCAGTATCACACACACACACACACACACATGCAAGGTTAAAAAGAGACCAGTGAACCTCACCAAGAAATATTTCATATAAATGGCTAAATGAGCTTCAACATCAGCATTCCATCTAAAATAGCTATTGTGTGTGTTATTAACTGTCAGCAAGATCGTAAATGTACATCTTTACAATAATTTAATGCTTAATTGATTTCGTCATTTTTTGCTCTGCTGGGTAGAACTCACATTTCAAGAGGGTGTAGAGTGATTGCTCAACTGTCATGATACTGGGTAATTAACTATATTACAATAGCTAAAAGGCATTAGAAATTAATAATTTTAAGAAGTATCTATGATTATGAAATGTTGCTGCTATTTTGAGCCTTTTTTGTGATACACAATGAAGCAGCTAGAGCTCTGGCAAGAGAGAAAGAGCTCATCTAGAGGGAGTAAATGAGAAATAACACAGCATCAAGCAGGAGGAAAGCAATAGCAGGCTTCCTCTAAGTGGGTAAATAACTGAATATACACAGTCAGTCTGTTTGTTATACTGTTTTTCTTTGCCTGGCTCTAATGAAATTGGAAGAAAGACTCATATTCTTTACTATGAGAAATACAGCAATAGGAATTTGCATGTTCTTCCCATGCTCACACTTGGCAAAAACATGCTTGTTAGGTTATCGGATGATTTAAAATGCACTGTAGGTGTCAGTTTGCATGGTAGATTGTCTCAGTGTTGAGCCTGTAATGGACTGCCAACCTGCCAAGGTTGTAACCCAGTACCTCCCGCCTTGTGACATCTGAGGCCCTGCTCCCTCTGCGAACTCATATGGGATAAAGCAGGTATAAAAAATGGATATCTCAAATTTATGTTTTTGTGGGGTGGTCGGTGGCGTAGTGGGTTAAGCAGCCGCTCCATGTACAGAGGCTACAGTCCTCGCTGCAGCTGGCCCCGGTTTGACTCCCGCACCGCGCGGTCCTGTGCTGCGTGTCTTTCCCCTCTCTCTGCCCCCTGCTTCCTGTCTCTCTCCAACTGTCCTAACATTAAAGGCATAAAAAGCCTCCCAAAAAAAAAAAAAAAAATTGTGTTTTTGTTCAGAGAATTTAAGGTTATGTTTTATGCCTCCTACATCATACATTTTTTACACCAGAATACAAAAGTACATTGTTGTCACTAAAGATGTCCCATTTCATTGGGGCTATAACAAAATAATCAAATGGAACAATAATAAGATGTTCCTTCAAGGTAAAATGATTAATATTTGAAAAAGTAATGTCAGGAGCAGGATATTGCATGATTAATTGTGGGATGAAGGAAGGAATCCAGTCAATGTCAAGTTATAAAAACAAACACTGAGAGTAAGGCAGTTTACGATATAATCATTAGGGAAGTAAATAAGAAAAACAACTTGTGAGAACACAAAAGGTATTTTTGTTCTGTCTATCACCATTTTCTAATATTTGCTTTTTTTCAAATCTTTTTCTTTTATCCCATTAGATTTTTTTTTCAAAAAACTTTCTCAAAATGTTTAAAGTTTAAAGATAAGATTTCTCTTTGATGCCTTGGACAGATCAGAAACCACTCAGATACTCATTTTCTGTATTTGAATAATTTGTCTTGTGTTGTCTCGTGTTCAGTCATAATATAAACTGCAATAGATTTCTAAAGCTTGCATATCCACAGCCTAAAAAAAGCTTAAAGAGTTTTGAATCCAATAACTGATAAAAAGATTTTCAAATTAAAAGAGTTGAGTGAAATCATTGGTTGCATTGCTGCTCAAAGCAAAGCAGTGGCTTTGTGTCTTCTGGTCTTTTCTGGGTGCTCTAAGTAGAATACAGTAGATCAGTATCTCTACTGGCAGCTTCTCTGAAGGATCATACCCTTTCTTTCGAAAGGTTTTTTTTTTAAAAAGACAGCCCAAATCTTTTTCAAGTGAGCATCACTCAGATGTCTTAGATGTGGGTGTCTCTCCCTCCCTCCTCTAGTGCTTGGCATTTCTGTCCTCCTTTCTCTTTAAGCTCCAGTTTCAGAAGATAGTAAGCGTCAAAAAATGTCTGTGGGGTTCTTATTTTATTTTCACTTCTCCCTTAAAAAGGTCTTTCACACAAGAAGAACTAAAGTATGGAAGGAGGTGTGGGCTGCAGTATCACATTATTATCACTCTATTAGCAATAGTTGAAATGGGTACAGCGCCACCTATCGTACCGGGGTATGACATGCTTTCTGCCAGTGATTCCATTTACTCACTGCCATATATACTTGGATAATTGCCCTTACTCCAATAAGGAGCATAATCCAACTATAGCTATAATCGAATTAATCTCATCATGTAGACCCACTGAATGACAGAGGCACTAAGAGGAAGGTGTGAACACAACTCAGGCTCAGAACAGATCACACATAAGACAGCCCTCATTTCTGAGTTTGATTTGGCCTCCATTGTCTCAGCACACTCATCCCAGCTGAAGGTTTCAGGGCAAGCCTGAAACTTTCATGCAGTTTCCTTTTCTTTGTCTGGCTTTTATGGAGCATATTTTGCACTGAATAACCGTCCTTCTCTGTTTTCCCCCATAGCTCCTTCCATCTCGATAAAGGTATACCAACACTGTCAGCAGTTCCTCAGTGAATTCCCAGCTAGCTTTAATTTTCAAACTCATCCATAATTCACCAACTCTGAGCAACTAACAGAGCAGCATCTAACTGGATTAAAGACCCAAGTACCGTATCTTTTGCTTTCAGTTTAATTTGAATGGATTTCATATTCATTGAAATGGCATGAGAGACACTCCTGTTTCACTTTCTTCAAAAAGAAAAAATAATGGGATTGAGTCGAGGTGACAAGGAGACTACACAAACATCAGTGTGGATATCTTTGAGCTGTTGACTGTGGCTGCACTGAGGAGGCTGCTGGTTTAAAATGTCAAATAGTTTTGAGGATATTGTCAATTTTTGTAGATGCGACAGATGCAACAACTTGCAAAAATTGTTTGTAAAGGGGGTTCATTTGCAGTACGACTGTTTTTTCTTCTGCTTGATATGAGTTACACTGGATCCTACATTTCCCATAATGCAATTTAGTTCTTTCTTTCTTGTCTCAAGCCCTCTCTGTCTCTCAGCCTCAAGCCGACCTCATGACAATGACTGAGTTTACAGTGACAACATCAGGGTTACTGCAAAGCAACAAAAACATCACAGTTATTATCACAGTTTCATGGATTCTATCTATACAGAGAGAACCCATGAATACATATTCAAGTTCTACAACTTATTGCAAAGCTATGAATGTTTCATAGTATTAGTGTTAAAATAAAACTATTTGGTGAAAAAGATTTTTATGACGATGTCCCTACCACAGACAGGGTTGGGCACTTTCAGCCAAATCAATTCAAAGTAAAGATATGTTGCTAATACCAATTTTAGAAAAATGAATCTCATAGTTTCAACATTTGATGTGTTGTTTTTGTACCAGAGAGTAAAAGGTGCTCCCTGTGCAGAGCAATAGCCTCACTAAATGATTTGTCTATACTGGCATCACCAGTAAAATGAACCAATGCTATTTAGTTTGAAACTTCTCGATTAATTTTTAATTTTCAAAGTATTTTATCAATAGGTGCAGAACAAACTTCTTCTGGACGTAACTGAATTGACCTGCAAGCAGCCAGAGCAAAGAGTTACTAATTCATATTGTTTCATATTAAAAGAAATGGACATTAAAACAAAAACACTCAGGATCAGCATCAGTTAGCTTAACTGTTTAAAGGGGTTCAGTTGCAGTATTCCCTAATGGTCCTGTTGAGATGATTTAGACTGCAACGAACATGAAAAATCACGTAAATAACACATTTAGTTTGAATTAAAACAGTTTGAGTGAAAAGAGGCAGTTTATTCAGCCAGATGAAAGCTCAACTGCACACCTCCTGTCATTACTGACAGTCTCTTAAGAAATTGACTGAAGTATTTCTCTTTGAATAACAGCATGTTGGCCCTGCTTGTAAACCTCAATCACCACTTTTCTTCCTCTTCTCAGTCTTTCACTCCCTCTGTTTCTCTCCCTTCTTTTGTTGTTTCAAGTCACACAACCTCAGTCTCATCAGTGCCTCGGGGATGACATGTCTGCTGATGCTAACAAATGACGAGCGTCCCTGCTGACAGCAAGTCCATCTATCTGTGTCAGAGTAATTGAATTTCATAAATATAATCAGAGGGGTCTGTTATAATGGAACCTGTAGTCTGGTCTCCCTTTTTATTCACATACAACCGACACTCTCTGCAGTCAGATTAACAAGAGGAAGTGCATGCATGATAACCACTGAACACAGATAAAGGTTGGTTTGTTATCAAACTAGTAACGAACATTATGTTCCATCATTTTTTTTGGAAGAGGAAGGTGCGAGTTACCCTGACTGATCAAGTAATAAAAGAAAACTGAAACTTCCCTCTACTCATTGGTTTTTACAAGAAATTGTGCTTAAAAACTCCACAAGACAATTTGGCATTACCCAAGTAAATGAGTGTACAGCAGGCAGTCTGCCACTATTGATCAAAACAAAGCGAAAGAAAAACAACTCAGAAGCTACTGAGGGCAAAGAAACACAAACCCATAGATCCCTCTCATCGTCAACCAAAGCAGGTCCACATTGTTCCCACTAAACAATGTGCACATTCAGCATTAGCTGTATGTTCTGCTGAAACAGATGCCTTACAAGAACCATATGCTCAACAGAAAGCATCTAATTAGCTGTTAAATGAGTCGAGCTTTGACCTGAGAAGCACTCTCAGAGGGATACTTAATCCCTGTTGATGCAGTTTGAGGAATAATTGATCCAAAGGCCCGTCAAGCTACACTCCATGAAGGCACTATCGACCAAAACACCAAGAGAGTCCTTCAGTTCAAAATACAAACTTACATCCCAGAATAGAAAAAAGATGGGCGGTCAATATGTGAATGTATACAACAAAGAGCAAACTGAAAAAGCCTTCGAGAGTTCTTGAAAATAGTAAACTAATGAGCAACAATGAAGACCTCATAATCTCCTTTGACAATGGGGCTTTCCCTACAGAGCTTTTCTCACTCCCAAACTGAGGGGAGCAGAACAGCAGATCAGGATTCTCTTAATGTCTCTGTAAGGAGATTTTGTGAGATGCAACATTGTCCATAATTACTCAATTCGGAAACTAAATGAAAACTCGTAATGATCTGTTTGAAGTTATCTTTGGTCTCTCTTGATGCATCAGAGCTATTATGGTTTCTATTAACAGCCAAAAGAAAAATTATGTCTGGAACAACAGTGACTTCACTGTAAATTCAATTTGAAAGATATCCAACTACTTACACAAAGATAAAAGGGACAAATAACAGGACAGATGACCTCACGGCTTCCTCTGGCAAGCATTAAGACAGACGAGTGTGATGCTCGGCAAAATAAAACAACCTGTCTGGAAAAAGCCCGAAGCAGCGACTGGCTGGTTCTGTCACCCTCTCATGTGCAAGTCCTGATAGATTTCATTTTCAAAACAATTGATCGTTTGTCACATCTGCTGTGCTGTGGGACATGCAGCGAGGAGAGTTCCAACATATGGCAGGTTTAATTAATGTGCACCATCTCATTGTGCGCCTTCCACAGACAGTTTAGGCCTGGTAGACCCTGCAGACCTCCTATGTTGTTGGGTTTTGCAGGCGCTGCTTTCGATTGGGTTCATTTTACTGAATTAATTAGGGCACTCTCTGCCCACCTGCGGATGACTTTCACATGCTTCGACTCTGCCAACTTCAGCTAAAGCTGGAGGAGAAATAAAATTTTGGATTTAGTTAGAAAGTTGGCTGTGTAGTATATATTTTCCATAACTTACAGAAAAAAACGGCTCAAAATCTGATTTGTCTGTTTGGGATTCAGTCACTGACATTCAGGTGAGATACAGAAGCTTATTTCTCAGATCTCCCAGATCAATGGGTGTCTACTGATGCGCTGTTTGTACTACGTCATTTTTCCTTCTTTCTGTTCTGCTGAGGAGAGTGCTTCTTCAATTAATCTGAACACTAAACTGATGAAGGAACATTTACGGGCTTATCGGGATGAATCACATTTTTCGGCAGGCTCTTTGAAAGGGCTTCTGTCTTTGATAGGATAACCAAAATGGTTTTGCAAAAGGGAGAGAGTGTGAAACCACAGCTGCAGGTAAAGAAATATGTATTCCACAAAAAAAGACACCAAGAAATGTTGGCTTCTGCACACGAATTTGTGAAAATTGATTTAAAAAAGGGAAGGTGTAGGCAAGGCAATTATCTCTCTGGATCTTAGGTGCTTATTTTTACACATGTAAGTGTAAGAAAAGTTGAGAGATGTTAAGAAAAATTAGATCACAAATGCTCAATAATGCATGTACTCACAATACGAGCCAAAGTGTTGAGCTGGTGATAGTATGTTTGGATAAGCCAGACTTGACTGATACTGTATGACATTTGAATGGTGAACACTGTGATATATGGCACCAGTAGGTTTATAAAAAAAAGTATGACATGTCAACATGGCGATAGTATATTTGGACTTTTCTTATAGAAACTATATGGCAAAAATATCCCCAAAAGAAAGACACGTTGTTCTGCACCTACCTGAGGGCATAAAAAGGACCTGGCTTCCATTGTTTGAGGTCTTACGACTGAAGCATGCTAGCTTTATGACCCTGTGTACACAGTATTAAAGAATACTCTCCACTAAAGACTTGCTTCTAGTCTCACTGATTCCAGCCTCATCTATTTTGACTCTTGGTCCAGATGACATCAGAACAGCAGGAGGAAAGCCTCCTTAACAGCTGGTTATAGCAAACATGATGTCATCCATTGGTTTTTGGAGTTGTATTTTAAACCTTTCAGTTCAGCAGTTTGATTGACTCTATCTATCTTTAACAAGCAAGTTGTGGATAAGACTAAGTGCCAGTGGCAACGAATCAATCACAAGAAAGCCTAATTAAGATATCCTGCTTTTTCTTCTATTTTACTCAAAATGGAACCACAATTTGCAAAATTAGCATTTTGCTATAACAAAAAAAAAAAGGAAACAGAAATAAATCAAGTGAAAAGAGATCTTTTTCACATAGACTAATGGCTTTGTCTCCCCTGTTGAAAAGCACTGCATTCACCTTGTTGATCCACAGCCCGCTCTTTTGTATTTGGTCTATGGCCACCTTTATTTGTGTCACCTGTTTGTCATCTCTCCTTCCCTGTATATTCTTGCTTCATTGAATTCACCTTTGAAGTCAGAAATTGCAAACTCATTGTATTTTTTGTACAATGTGTGTGTGTGTGTGTGTTGGGGGGGGGGGGCGACGACAACCCTCCAGGTTTACTTTGTTGCTTGTGTGACAGCCATGCCTTTTTGAGTCGCTGGGTTGGCTTTTTTGTCCGTGTCTTTGTGTTTTTTGTATCTGGTGCTCATCGAGTGTGGTCAAGCCATTGTGTATCGTAACACCTGGGCCCAGTGTACCCAGTATAAAAGAACTCTCCATCCATATCCCTGATCGACTCAGAGAGGGAAACCCTGCACACCTTAATTCAATCTTGGTTTCTACTTGCTGCACCTCATCCACTAAGTTTACATTCATGCATACATGCAAGCAAAACTGAATGACTGACTGACACACTCCACTGACACTAGCTTTGACTTTTTGTGTTGCATTCTGTTCTTTGTTGCAGGATTTACCCATCAACAGAAAGAGGTTCACTCCACTGACTGTCCCCATGACAATACGCCACTTCTTCCTTTAACAGAGCAGTAATAATGAAACATATTGAAAAAAAACAAAGTTGGTGTTAGGATGCCTTAATGAAGACAAAACTGAGATCATTCTGTTTGGGAGCAATGAGAAGAGGGTCAGCATTGGTAAATATCTTGAGACTCGGGACCTTACAATCACTGACCAAGTTCGTAACCTCTGCGTGTTGATAGACTCAGATCTGACTTTCAGCAGCCACATCAAAGCTGTCACCAAGGCAGCTTTTTACCACCTCAGAAACATCAACAGAATTAAAGGTTTCTTCTCCCAAAAAGACCAGGAGAAACTCATCCATGCATTTATCTCCAGTAGACTCGATTACTGTAATGCTCTTTTAACTGGACTTCCCAAAAAGAGCATTAAACATCTGCAGCTCATCCAGAACGCTGCTGCTAGAGTTTTAACCCGGACTAAGAGATCTGAACACATCACACCAGTTTTAAAAACTTTACTCTGGCTTCCAGTCAGTCACAGAATAGATTTTAAAAGCCTGCTGATGGTTTACAAATCCCAGAACGGTTTAGGCCCAAAATACATCTGTGATATGTTCAGAGAATATAAACCCAGCAGAGCTCTTAGATCCAAGGACTCAGGTCAGCTGGTCCAGTCCAGAGTCCAGACTAAACATGGAGAAGCAGCATTTAGCTGTTATGCTGCCAACAAGTGGAACAAACTGCCAGTGGAGATTAAACTTTCACCAAATGGAGACATTTTTAAATCCAGGTTAAAGACATTTCTGTTCTCATGTGTCTATGCATGAAATATCTTTTAACTTATCTAGACTGTTGCTTGTTTTTAAATTCATTTAAATTATTTTATTTGTTTCTCTTTATATTCTTTTATGTATTTTTAATGCTTCTTACACTCCCTGCTGCAGTGCTTTTATTTTATGTAAAGCACTTTGAACTGTTTGTACATGAAATGTGCTATATAAATAAATTTGATTTGATTTGATTTGATCTGTGAATTTCAACCTAAAATCCTTCAAACCTCCAAAGTTTTATAACAGCTCGAGCAAACACTACATACAGTAAATTTTGCATTCTTTGTTTACAATGTCCTTGTTACTCATTACATGCACATAGGCTGCCCAACATCGCAGATACAACTTGTTTCTGTGTTTGACTCTGCTTTTGCTTTGTGTTTCCTGGAAACTTCTTCTTGATTTCCTGAGTGATAACCTGTGTATAAAACCTTTGCCTGAAGTAATCGAGCTCTACTCGGTAATTACATATTCTGCACTTGTTGTAAACTGAATTATATTTGTGTTTTAAAGGTAACTTGCGATTCTAACTCTACTCATTTAAATATATTTTTAAGATACTGTATGTTTACAAGAATATGATACACTCATGTTAAATTAAGTTAATATATAAATCTATCAAATTATACAAATTCATATTTTAGATTTGTGTAATATAACTTATTTCATCTGTGCACTGAATCAGTCTAACCCAAAAGAGCATGGTTAAAAGAGAATGCGGTGAGCCACAATAAATCAGTGTTTGACATCATGAAAGCCACATTTAACAACACAATCTAATATAAAACATCCTCTAGTTACAATATCAACTCACCCTGAGGAAACAAAAGAAAGCAACATTAACTGGGGGACCAGCATAGGCCCTCTCATTATCGACTGACCCTGCAGTCAGAGAAAAAGGACGATGAGGTATTCACTGTGGAAATACAAAGAATACTCTGGACAATCCTGCCGTCAAAAGCTGGCTGACTGAGCTTATTCAAAGCTGAATTTGAAGCAGATATTACTAATGTAAATCAAGTATTTATTTTCAGATCCATATTCATCTGCAATTCTATTCTAAAAAAGAGGAGAAATAATAAGAAAATAGGAACACATATTTTTATTACCTTTTGCCAAGCATGAAGTTTATTTTCTATGTTTTCAATAGAGAAATATTTTTTTCAAACACATCAAGTAAAAAGAATTGTTGATGGTCAATCAGGCTCTTAGAGGTTACCATGGCAATGTTACTATATAAAGCATAAATAATCTCTTATTTATTGGCACTAAAAGATGAATACAGACTGTATCAGCACATGAAAGACTTTCCATTACTGTGAAAAACACTAAAAATTCACCATAAATTGAGCGAGAAGTTCATGTAGGCTGGTGAGAGCAGGACCCTGGCTGACACAGCCATGGTGTGAAATCTTCTATGACATTTTATTTTCTCCTGAATGGATGAAAAATAAAGAAAGTGTGGAGAATAAACAGTCGCAGAATCCTAATAATGCATCGTGAAATCAAGTAGCGAGGCGAGAAGTTAGAAGTCAAAGCATGAATACACATTGGTATGTCCAAACAGGTTAGAAGTAAAAACAGAAGCTTATATTTAAAATCATCATGTGTCCAGCCACAATATGAATTCAAGTTTGACATTTACCCTTTTTTTTATATCTGTTTTTTGTCCCAAAAAGTATAATATTTGGCTATTTGGCTCTTTTACAATACTGAAGACAAGATGATAGACCCCACTGATGTAAAAGGAATAGTCAAAGTTGACAGAGTTTGATTCTTTCAAATATTTTTGTCATGTTTAAACAGTTAATTAATTTACTGTAATAACATCAACGCACTTGCTAACTGTGAGACACATGACCTTCAATTTAATTGTAGATTCTGTTGTCAAAGTCAGCTTGGAATTGTGTTAGAATTTGTAGAATTCTTTTAGATTTGATGTCAAATTGAAAAACAAAAAGTAAGCAAGTGTCATACACAACAAAACCATATACAACAAATACAACAAAACCATAAGTAAAATCTTAGAAAAGCCAAAACCTAAAGGACTCTGTACGTAAAAGCTGTAAAGTATCTCAGCTTTCATTGTCATAAATTCATTTTGCAATGCAAAAGCAATACAAAAAATAATCAACATGCAAATCAAGGTGCAGAAAGTTTGTTTTCATTGCTATATAATAGTGGGAAAAATTGAAAAGTTATGTTATCATTACCTAAATATGAGCCATTTAGACTCAGCTGGTCGCAATTCCATATTGGACCACCATGTTACCACAGCCCAGTCTCATTCTGTATTTCTTTTACATATGACTGAGACACCAATGGTTTTGTCAGGGTGGCAGCATTTGGCACAGAATAACAGAGGGCATGATGTAAACTCTGGCTCTAGAGCAGGACTTTTTCATTTTTCACAGCCACCTATATGGATATATGGATATTCAGCTGGTTGTATTTGTAGTTTGTGTAGGCTAGAAGTCACGGCATCCTGCACACTAGACTTTCTTCCTTCAGAGAAGCATGTGGACATGTCATCTAAGCATAGAGGGTGCTTCTCTTTTGAGACTTAAATTTGTTCAGCTGCTCCCTTTATCCTCTAATGACTGAAAAGCAAAACAGTGTTAGACAGTGATGCTTCATAGATCTGAGGAGAACTGCATTGTCAAGATTCATACACACAAAGCATTGCTCTTTCATTTATCCCATAAAAGTAGATTGATTATAGATACTGATGTTAATAGACAATGCCAAAAGGCGGGGGGGGGGGGGGGGGGGGGCATCCAGAATAAAAACTCCTGATCTTTTAAAAAACATTCAGAGCTGCCAGCTCTGAGTTAGCTTGGGGTAGTGATATTAGTCTACACACCGCAACCATAGGAAAGCTACGACTTTCCTGGAGGGCGAGCACCACTGTTTTCCTCCAATTATGGCTGGCCCTCCGAGTTGCTGCAGCTTCTGAATGTCCTGAAGCTGGCACGGTAAAGATATAGCAGACGTGAATGGTAATGTGTTCTGTCCATCACTGAAGTTGTCATGTGGCTGTTCTCAGACTATAACAAGCATGAGACCCTTTTGGTAAAACATTGTGGCTGAGCAGAAGATGTTTTTCATCTCTATATTGATATGTTGCTATGTTACCACACTGTGATGCACTACTTTTCTCAAAGTAGAGAGCTCTTCACACTCATGGTTTGCAGAGTTTTAAAAATGGCTAATGGGGTTTCTGAACACTCAAGAGCTGGATGCCATGCACAACCAGGAAGCATTATTTTCTGTCTTAACATCACAGGAACACAGGAGCTTTTTCAAGAAAAAAAGTATTAGATATGTCAGATCAAACATGTTTGATTTAAAATGCTATTTCTGAAACATTAGTGTGCTTTCAGAATGTTTCCCTTGTGTTAGAAAAATACTTAGATAATGGGTTTCTGCTGGTAAATACGTCACTGGTGGTATTGCTGTTCGTCTAAAAGCGGGAGGACTTTTTATTTTTTTGACAGAAGAAGGAAAAAATGTTTCCCACTAAAACATTTTAATTTAAAAAGTCAGTGATTTCAATCACAAAAATGAAATTATTCACCAAAAACAAACTATTCATGAAATAGTTGTATTTTAACATTTGTGTATATCAAGCCAAACCATGACATTTTCATAACCCTAACCAGGAAATTTTGTTGCCTAAACCTTGGAAGAATAGCAGATTCACAAACAATTTAGAAGTTGGAGCTCTTTTTTGAAATTTGATTTTAAATAAAGAGATTTAAATTGGAATTAAAAGTAGTTACTATTTGATTTGATTGGGATCAAGATTTTCAGCTCTATACAGTATCCCTAGCAAACAAAGCAGTGCACAATATTTGATTACCTCTTTATACATTTTATTGTTCACAAGATATTCTGATGAACGAGACGAGGAGGACAAGATATTATCATTGTTTTATATTTTCTTTGGAGGACACAGTCTTGGTAAAGTCTACAATTTCCACAAATCACCATTGCTTTGTGCACAGTCAGGCTAGCTCAACTAACCCCGCCACCATCCAACTTGCTCCATTCTGAGCTTCACAGACATGAAAGTGGTATCAATCTTTTCATCCAACATAACAAGATGGATGAATATGTCAAAAAATTCTGCTGAGCTCAAAAAGATAGTCATCTTTTAAGTCAGTAGTTAAAGCACCCATCCTGCTTTGGGAATGAAATAACCTTAGCCTTTGATGCATTAATATAGCTCATGAAAGCAGTCAAGGAGAAAAAAAAGACCAAAACTCTGGCTCCATCAATCTCTGTCTGTCTTTGAACCTTGGGCGGAGGGTGGTTTCTTAAAGCAGCTCACATGCACAGATGTAGCGCTTAAAAAAACATTCATGGTCAAGGGTAGAAGGGTTAATAAAGCTTCCACCTTAGGCCTGGGGAACATACATCGTTGGGTCCTTCACCGGTTAATTCCCGTCAGTCCAAAGCCTTCTGGTGCACATATCTTATGTACATTAATACTAAATTGCTGACCAACTTTTTAAAGAAAGTACCTTTGTACCTGTTGTTATGGGAGGCCTTGGATGAATAACAGTGGCACCTGAATAATGATCATCATAATGGTTTAATTGAAGTCCATATACAAGCAAAAAAAGTCTGTTTATCTGTGAACAAGAGTAATAAAATAATCTTTGATGGCTGTTCCCGTCAAGTCAACTTTGTTCATCCTCTGACATACTTCATTTTCTAATGCAATGAAAGATAAATCCTTAACTGACTATCTTGCTATGTGAGAAGAAGAGACTACCATCACACTTACAGAGCAGGCACCAGCGTCTCTCTTACACTTTACCTTCAAAGTTCTCCATTAAAATAACACTGTGCAGATGTGATACACACTAGTGTGAAAACACTTGGTCACTTTTTGTTCAGTTGCAGTCAAAAATCTGTTGTTTATTTGTGTGGATAACTTTACACAGCACTTTAATATTGCCAGTAATAACTAGCTAAAGATTCAATGATTTAAAAATACTATTGTGGGAGGCAATGTTGGTGTACAGAAAAAAAATGGAGAAAGCGGAACCGAAGTGCGGTAATCGTTGCACCGCGACGTCTTAGGTGGGGAGCCCCTCCCTTTGCTCTCAGACCGAGATTCGGGGAAGAAGATGGCGGCCCGCTCTTTCACTTACAGATGCAATGATTCTGTTTTCCAGGTTAGTACACGGTAAAATGTACATAAATCTGTCTCCTCTTGAAGTGTACAGTCATGTGTAGTAGCTGTGATATGTCTGTCGTGGAATTTTTTATGTGTTTCAGTGAGTTTAGGAACCTCGGCTAGAACCGCGAGATACAGTTTTTTCTGTAAGCTATGGCGCTAACGGTTGTTTAGCCTGTGTGTGCTTGTGACTGTGCAGGTGTTTGATTCTGTATGATGATGTCTCCACTCCCTGGCAATGTCTTTATTTCGGTTTCCGAGGTCCTGATGTGTTAATGTTATAGTAAAATAAGGAGGTTTATAGTTAACAGCTTAAGAGTTATTCCTGAATTTTCACAGGAACCGTTATGGTCTGGTCTGAGCTAAGAAAAATGCAATACAAGTTGAATGGTTATCCCTATGTGTACAATGTTCCATGTTTTGACTCTAAAGTCATTTAAAAATTAATTTAAAGCCAAAGAGAGTTACATTATTACATTAATGTTAAAGTGAGTTTCCTGAGTTAAAAAGAAACAAAGATACATCTACCTAGATTAAAGTGTTTATTCTTTTGAGATTAGTGCACTTGGAAGAAAGTGATATATTTTTGTAATATGATTATTTCTCTGAATGTGTGTGTGAGAAATATTGGCCACTGATGTGTGGAGAGTACAGAACATTGTGTTAACAATTACCAATTGAAACTGAAACATGATTACATGTGGGGAAACGTTTATTGTTTTATACCATGATTGTTGGAAGTTTGTAATAAATCAGACCGAGATTCGGGGAAGAAGATGGCGGCTCGCTCTTTCACTTACAGATGCAATGATTCTGTTTTCCAGGAAACATCCAGGAGAGTTGACAGCAGTGAGCCAGAATAAATATCATTTGTTACTTCCGGTTACCACCTTTGAAACCCCTAACACAGAGACTGAAGGTTAAAATTATAAGCCCTTAAAGTCACGCTAATTCAATCATGAGTGATGTTACGACACCAGTTGGACTATTGAAAATAACCAACAACTGTGTTAAATAAACAGGTGTAACTGGAATTCTAGTTGAGTTGTGATCGTTTCATTGAATCTATTACTTTATTTGAAGCTTTTTACCTTTTAAAGATAGCCTTGTGAGAACTAAGACCACCACCCATTAATTTTGGCATAATTCGGTCAGGTTTAATTTAATATTTAAACATTGTATTTTGTAAGACTTGTAGTTAGACCATAAATACTGAATCATGGTCAATAATTTCAACCAACAAGATATTCTTTTGCAAATATGATCTCCAATGTAAAATAACTCTAATCATGAAGAGATCAGTTGATGTTTTCTTCTAGGGGACTTCCAAAACTCTGACTTCTTCTGTATATTGAAATATTTGCTGCCCAACTTTAAAACCGGTGGTGCCCATACTTCAATAAATACCAATCTGTGATCCATGTAATTATGTTCTGCTTTATGCTATCCTTATTTTGAACCCAGACATGTTTTAGAGAATCAATGCATATTGAATTGTTTGTGCAAAGCACCTCATGCATTCACGTTATATGTCAACATTTTTCTGCAGAACGTAATTGGTATGATGATGGCCAGGTGGGGAAAAAAAAGACGTGTTCATTAACTTGCTTTTTGAATCTATGTTGTGGAAGATTACTGTGGTTACTGTGCTATCCTTCATAATCAAATAGAAATTACTCCAGCAAATATTGATTAACTGCAAAATGTTGGCTCACTAAAAACAAATTGAGCTAGCTTTGCAGCAATAATCAATATTTCTATATTAACAATTTATCACTTTACAGTTTCTGCATGACTGGTGGTGCTCATAATGATGATTCACACAGAGCATTAAGACTTGACTCAGCATGTCTTCTCTGCTTGATGGAGCATTTTTACTGCATCATTACTAACTTTAATGTCAGATTTCAGTCTGATTGCTCTTCTTTATTTCCAGCCAGAGCATGAAGTTGTTGTTTTTTTTTTTTTTTTAAAAAGACCTACGGTACTCCTAAAAAGATGGCACACAAGTTCCAGATAGCTGTAAGATATTTTTGTCTTGGTCAAAACTAAAATAATTTGAAATGAATATATAATTTCATCAGGATGACATAAATACAATGTTGCTTCTTGTCTGCTGAATCTACATATAGTGATCTGTATGCCAACACTATTTGGCCACATTACATCCTGAGAGGCTATAATAAATTTTAGGTAAATTTAATCCCAATTCCAAAAACATTGGGATGCCGTGTAAAATCAAATAGAAACAGATTGCAATGACTTCCAAATCACATAAACTCATCTCATAAATGCATCAAATGTTTAGTGTGAACTATGGTAGCAACATGTCTAAAAGTTAGGACAGAGCAACAAAAAGAAAAGTGGTGCTAAAAAGAAACTAATCTAATTATAATACTTGGGAACAGGCCAGTAACATGATTAGGTATAAAAAGAACATCTTAGAGTAGCAGTAGCAGAGTCTCTTTGAGCTAAAGAATAGCAGAGATTCAGTAATCTCCAAAAAAAAAAACTGTCTTCAAATTGTGGAGCAATTTCAGGATAATGCTAATCAATGTAAATTTGCAAAGACTTTGCATACGCCATCATCTACAGTAAAAAAGTATTATCAAAGGATTCCAGGAGTCTGGACACATCTGTGTGCAAGAGACATGGCCAAAAATCAGTACTGGATTCCCACTGATCGTTGGCCCTCAGGCAGTGCTGCCTTAAAAACAGGCCTTCTTCCCTCATGGAAATCCCTGCATGGGCTCAGGAAGACTTCAAGAACTGGTCTATGAACATCAATAACCCCATGCACATCCCCAAATGTAGGTTAAAGCTATTTCATCTCAGATTTGTGATATATCTAAGTCAATGAGCTCATTCAAAAAGGACTGAGTCAAAGTGTAAAACTGTTCTGTCGTGAGATGATTGAAATTCTTTTTGAAAATCATAGACTCTCATGTCTTTTGGGCTAAAGAGTCCTCTGCTTATTATCTTACAGTTCAAAACCTTGCATCTTTGATGGTATGGGGATGCATTATTGGCAACTTGCATATCTGGAAAGGCACTATCGATGCTGAAAGGTATCATGACTGCGTAGCTTCGTATTAGAGGAGTCCAGGTGCTGGAATGGACTACCTGCAGTTCAGCCTTTTTACCAAATGAAAACATTTGTAACATCATGAAACACAAAATGTGACAAAGAAGACTGTTAAACAGCTAGAATCCTATATCAGACAAGAATGGGACAATGTTTCTCCAATTTCCTTCTCTGTTAAAAAATGTGGTTATAGATTGATAAATATGCCCTCATCCTAACTTTTTTGATACGTGTTGCTGCTATCAGACTCAATAAAAGAATAGGTTACACAAGGGTAAGCATGGCAATGTCCCAACTTCTTTGGAATTGGTGTTATTTTAAATTTTTTTATAATAAAGCCAAACTTTAAGATGTCACACAAAAAATAGTGTGAGGGCAAAGTTATAAAATGGAGTAACACAGTGTGGAAAGTCTTAGTCCATTCCATAGTACACAGAATAGCTTCAGTCTCAAGAGGTGTGAGCAGAGCTGTGATTGCATCACTTGTGGCAGATCCAGGGTCAGTTTACTGTATTGCATTATTGATATGATCATTGTAAGATGAATAATTAACCTGGTACCACATCAGCTGGGAAACAAATCTATGTTATGTGTGACAAATTGAAACAGTCATCCATATGCTGTATTATTATAATAACTATTATTTTATTCTATTTTTTTCATAATTTACCCCACATCTTCAATAAACCAAATTACAGTGGCGCATGTTACAAACTGAGTATTTTGATTTCCATCCATCCATCCATCCATTATCTTCCGCTGGTCCGGGGATCGGGTCGCGGGGGCAGCAGCTTGAGCAAAGAGACCCAGACGTCCCTGTCCCCGGCCACTTCCTCCAGCTCTTCTGGGGGGACCCCGAGGCGTTCCCAGGCCAGCCGAGAGACATAGTCTCTCCAACGTGTCCTGGGTCTTCCCCGGGGTCTCCTCCCAGTGGGACGGGCCCGGAACACCTCACCGGGGAGGCGTCCAGGAGGCATTCTCACCAGATGCCCGAGCCACCTCATCTGACTCCTCTCGATGCGGAGGAGCAGCGGTTCTACTCCGAGCCCCTCCCGGATGACCGAGCTTCTCACCCTATCTCTAAGGGAGAGCCCAGACACCCTGCGGAGGAAACTCATTTCGGCCGCTTGTATTCGCGATCTCGTTCTTTCGGTCACTACCCACAGCTCGTGACCATAGGTGAGGGTAGGAACATAGATTGACCGGTAAATCGAGAGCTTCGCCTTCTGGCTCAGCTCCTTCTTCACCACGACGGGCCGGTGCAGAGCCCGCATCACTGCAGACGCCGCACCAATCCGTCTGTCAATCTCCTGTTCCATTCGTCCCTCACTCGTGAACAAGACCCCGAGATACTTGAACTCCTCCACTTGGGGAAGGATCTCATTCCCGACCCGGAGAGAGCATTCCACCCTTTTCCGGCCGAAGATTTAGATTTAGATATTTTGATTTCTTGGGGCATTTTTTGACAATTCATATTGTTTTACTTTTTCAAATCAGTTTTAGTGTATTTAGTGTGTATTGGTGTATTTTTTTTCTTTTGTTGCCACAAAACAAGTAAAGAAAGAAATCCCCAACATGTTTGCCCCTTTTCTCTCATACTCCTCTTTGGCATGTAGCTAAGTACTTGTGAAAATGTTTCCGGCCCTAGTGTTGAGTTAGTGCACATGGGTGTCTCACTTAGCAAAACTGAAAAGAAGACAGCCTTAATGTGGCTGATAAATTTATACAGTTTTGACTTTGCAGCCTAAAAGCACATAAGGAACATCGCAGTAGTATGAGATTTTTCTTTTAAAAAGTGCCAAGTAACGAGTATCAATGGTATCATCTCTTGTGGCAAGATCCGATGATGAGGGGGTGGAGGACATCTGTGCTACTGCTAGCTTTTAGTTTTGTTAAATGCTTCACTCTAAATAATTTGTTTCTGGCTGCACTCATAGTTTGTCGGCTACATATTCTCCAGGCAACACAACCAAGGCATTGTAATAGAAAAGTTCATTTTTTTGTTAGAGGTACCTAATCTTTTATTAACTTTGTAGCTTAAATTACTATTAAAAATCATAACTAATTTTCTCTTATAAAGTCATTTGCTGTGCCTGGTTGTCAGAGAAACCAATAATAGATGAGGCACTGACACAGGCGGAGCAGACTGCATCATTTATTCACAGCGAAATGTTGGGGATGTGAGTTCATGGTCATCAGAAGCAGGACATCTGCACACATCCTGTGAGATGTGAGCATGAGAACACAGGTTAAAGATCAAAGGTCGAAGCAGTGCTGTGAGCATAATACAAGCACACTGATAAACAGTGAGATGTGTTTGATATGGGAAGCTGCTCCTCCAGTCCTCCTGTGCATCTGCCTCCATGAGCCTCATGTTAAAGGAGGATCTTCAAGACAATTCCTGAGTTGTTGTGTGTGTGCTGGAGGCTGAAGTAAATCAAACATCTTTCACTGCCAACATCTTCGCAACATAGTAGTTTTCAAAGGCAACGCAGACGATGCCTTAAATCCATTCCTATAGAGCAGGAGAGCTCTTTCTTAGCTTTATTGTTTAAACAATGAGTAGTTGAAAGCTGAATTGACAGATTAGTTATGGTGCTTTATCATCTCACAGGGAGTGAAAACAGGTTTCCAATTTTCGTGTCTGAAACTTAAATATAGTGCCATCTGTATTATTTATTGGGAAATTATAGTATGAGAGTCTGATTAAAGTTACAAAGCGAAGTGACTAGAGAGAATTTTCCTCATAAGTTTGTACATAGAATGTCATTCGTCGCAACAGGAAACAAACTTGCACTCTGCATGCTGTCAGTGTCTGAGCCACTGTGGAGAGTTCTTGCTTTAACCTTGAACTACCTGGGAATCCTCCCCACTGTGCCTCATCTGTTTTCTTCCTTAGTACAAACAATCCTTTCAGATCAAGCAATGCACCGCACAGTGACCTGTTCTCCAAACACTCCCGGGAGACGTTAACCGCGGTTGCCTGCTGCTGATTCCAAGTGGCTCACACTGAGAGTGTTTAGAGAGAAACTCGGCTGCTCACATGTACACTCCTCCTTCGCCACCCCCTTAATTTTCCCTGTTATCCACCGATGCTGCCTACTTCTGCTTCATATCTTACAGCTGCCTTTGAAGCACCAGCCTTTCAGGAGAAATGGCCTGTTTTGTTTTGTTTTGTTTTGCTGTGACATTTGTTTGAGCGTGAAACCACCAAGGGAGTAGCAGCCTCAGCTCAGTGTACTGTGTAAAACTTTTTAATCAAGGCTGTTTTTGACATTACAGATAAAATCTGAAGATGCTTTCTCTCTCTTTTTATAAAGCTCTTTCACTCTTCCTTGTCACTCTCCTCTCTGACCATCTCTGCTACATCTCCCTGTGTCACAATGACTTGTTACAAATCGTTCACCCCACACACACTCAAACACCACTCCACCGGAGCTCTGCCTCCATCTGGCAATATCTGGCCACCATCTCTAAATGGTTTCAAGTTAACCCAATGCTCTCAATCAAAAATACTTTAGTAAAATAAATTGTTCAATTGATTTATTTGATAATAATCTAAACAAAAAAAAAAGCTTCACAGAGAAGAGCAGACGTTTCCTGCTTGTAAAATGACAGCTAATTAAACAGATAACAGGTCTCTTTCTTCTTGTAGTTGGGCCTCTTCTAATGTTTTAATAGGAATGGACTGCATGACAGGGGCCTCTGCCTTTCAGCTTTCTTATTTTATCAATTAGCACATGTGACCTAATTTGTGCTGTTCCTTAAATGACTTGTTGATGTGCTCTGTGTGTACATTTGGACAGTCTGAGAAATGCATATGCAGCTGCACATACAAGCAGCAGCACTTCTGTGCAAACAGCGATCCTCTCGTGCTGTTCCAATGGCATCCCTCTTTGATAAGAAAAACAATCTCCTGATTCAGAGATAGTTGACACTTGACATGGACTTAATTTTGCATGTATGCCCTTACTTTGGTTTACCAAGAAGGACAAAGGGAAAAAAAATAATGACCCATAGCCTATTTATAAAAGGTATAAATCATCACACAAACAGTTCTGTAGTCTGATTGTGTTAAAAACAGTCCTCCAACTCCTCAGGGGTGGGGGGTTGAAGAATACCATTTAGAAATATAGGTCATTATGGAACATAAATATACACACATATATATGCTGATTATAAAGGCAGATGACTTACTGTTGAACAATGCTGTGATGTCCTCAGAATCATGAGATGGAAGATGGATTTGAGCTCTCACTTTCTTTCCTGAAAATTGTTTTGACACTACTTTTACTTTAATTTTAAAACGTTTAAAATACTAAATTCTACTATTTTTGATGTAAAACATTTAAAATACTATAATTCTACTATTTTCTATGTAAAGCGTTCAAATGATACTCTTGTGTGCCAGAGGCCATGGTCGTGATCTTCTCTTGATCAATCCTTAGGGTATTTGGTCAAAGTAGGTGCACCATTTTTATCTTGTCTTACACACCCCCAAAAATAAATGAATGCTTTGCCCCATTTCCCTCCAAAACCATGGACCACCTTCTGGAGGTAATTCATTTTATTTCACTTCACCCCTCATCAGTTGTTTTCCCGCTACAAGGAGATGGATCACGCTGTCCGTTTATTTGTAAACTAAAACAAGGGTTCTCTGGACTCTTATGACACAATCACCTGTTTTTTGTCCATGTCACCCTTAAAGGAGACAATCGACACCCTAACCCATACACATACGATACTCGAATGTTGACAGCTTCATCTCACCCCGAATTTACCCTTCTTCTTCTGAAATCAATCCATGATACCACAGACGCATCTACACCTTCACCAGACATATGTCTCATGAACTCTTGACTTAATAAAACACCTACCACCCTCTTGGGGTCAAACATAATAATAATTTAATGAAAGGTGGGTCTATTTTTTTTTTTTTTTATTAAACACAGTTTAACAACATTCCAGCTCCACACGAGCATCATTTAATTCTAATAAATGTGTTACCAAAGCATCACCTGACAAAACAACCTATTTTATGGGTCTCAGTTAAGACCTAGATTCAACTCTAACTTCACTCAGCAAAATCAGCTCATGACAAGTAACAAAAAATCTTTGTTAACAAAATCATGAACAAAGGAAACGCAGTGTACTCAGAGTTCTTCTGCTTGTATGAGCACGGAAGCACCACTTGTTCTTGCAAGCATATCATTGAGCTCAGTCTTCCACAAAGTATTATTCCACACAAACGTAATGATTACTTTATTTGCATAAATGGAGAAATTGGATTTTAGTATTAAGAGAATAGCTAAGAGATTCTCTTTTGTAATTAAAGTTATCACTTTCCTCTGACAGTGAAATGTGTCCTTTAATCAGTCTGTGAACGCAAGTTTCATCTCAGGAATATTGTGTAATTATTACACTATTCTCCCCACTGCATTCAGTAATAATTAAAAGGAGAGAAATCAATTCAGTACAGCTTATTGTTCTGATCTTTATAAAAGAGTGAAACTTGAAAGAGTAAACTTTCTGAATAAATTATGTTCCATGCAGGAGTTTCTCCTGGCACCCTGCTTTGCACATTTGTCAACAGAAAAATTGATCCGAGAACAAAGTCACTTTTTTCAAGCAAAGCAGAAGCAGAAAAAAACAATCTGTTTGTTTGGAGGAGACTTAATGTATTCATGGAGATTTATTTCTTTTTTTTCCTTCCTTTTTGGTGTAATGAAACCCCCCCCCCCCCAAAAAAAGGCATAATCTCAGGTGGTTCAAAGCAGTTACTTGTCATGTTTAATTCTTATAGCCCCCTCTGGTGGTCACGGTCATTACGACAGAAGAAAGGGAGGAAGGGGGGTGGGATAGCTATTGGGACTCCAAAATTAATAAAAGTTCGGTGATAATTTAAAGAAAAGAAAAAAACAACAACTCAGGATCCTTTCTAAAGATGGATGAATTAAAACGTTATGTACTGACTGTGCAGTGTAAATATAGTCGATATTGATGTTGTTACATCTAAGGTTGAAATTGGGTTGTGATGTTTTCGTCTGTTAATCTATCCAGAGAATATGCATAAAGAAATCCATATGTCTCTAGGGTCCATTCCCAACACATGCTCAGTCAGCTCCTGGCTCTGGGGCACAATGCATCTATTTCCACCAATGCAGTGTTCTGTACACTAGTTTCGGTGTACCATGTAACAAGTTTGTAGGGCACTATATTGACTGGAAAGTTTCAGGTGACATTTTAAACAGCTCAACAAAATGGCCGACTCACTTTATAGAGGACTATATGGTGAAGTGAGCTATTTGAACACTCAAAGTGAAATCTGTGATGAGTGTGTAATGGGAAATTCTGGTATGCCCATCTGGTTTTTTGCAAAGTGCTCTGACCTTTTTCTTACCCCACTCACCCTGTGATCCTTTTGTTTGGTTATATATATAAATTCATCAGGGGGGTTTGTGGTTGATACTTCCTGGGGAGTTTAGCTCAGGGGATAATAAAGAGGCAACCTCATAAACATCTTCGTTATCTTTGATCCTGAGCAGGGTGAGGGGGTCATTTGTTCTTTGTTCTCAACCTGAGGTTGAGATAACCCCCGCTTACGGGTATATATGGGTATATGGGTGACTTGCTCAGTGACAAAGCCTTCAAATGATGTATGCCTTTGAATAAACTTGTAAAGACAAAGTCCGGATTTTCTCTTATTATTGAGTTGTCTTCTCATCCACTTTGATAAGAAAAAAAATCCACAACAAGTGCTATACAACTGGGGGGCAGATAGGCTCCAATCTTTGCTTCCAATAGACTCAGACTCATAAAACCTTGGAATAGAATAGAATGCCTTTTATTGACACTATACACAGTACAATGAGATTGAAAGCATCTCCTCATTCAGTGCAAACATGTAGGCAAAAAATATATTGACAGATTAACATGTGTCATGAAAAACTCAGTAATTTCCCCCCAAAATTTAATTATGTTTTCCAAAGCTTTTTATTAACATCTTTGTGATCCTTCTGAAAATGATTCCATAAATAAGTCGACACAATGAATTAGTTTTCTCTTGGTACGTGTGTACTTTTATTAGTAAATAAATAATAAATAATTCATCAACAAATAAAGAAGATTTATTGAACTGAAATTGTGGAGAGAGACTTGAAAGAGCATTTACACTTCATGTTGTAAAAGGCTATGTTTTACAGGTTGAGAATCCCAAATAATAATCTTGTACTTGATTAGTTTACAATATGTAAACATGCACTGAGATAAAACGGAGATGAAGTTCTGACAGTTTTTTCACAGGACTTTATGTACACAAATATGTACCTCAACACTACATGTCTATAATTTTTGCTGTTCTGTTGAAACACACATGCATACACAAAGTAACACAGCCATAATTAATTCAAATCAATATTTAACTTGATTTAAAAGGGGCATACTGCTTCTAATCCCAATATAATTAACTGAACTAATGTCTCAACACTGCCTTTTGTTTTCTTGTAATCTTGTTCTAAATTACTTATTTGTTTGTATAGCAATATTATTAGGGCTGTATGCTGGTGTGGTGGTTCGGGCTGTCACTTCACAGCTATAGGGTTACTTCCTGTGTGGAAATTTTATGCTCTCTCCGAATACTCTGGCTTCCTCCTGCTGTCCAAAAACATGCATCTTAGATCAAGTGGTGATACTAAATTGACCCTTGGAGTCGCCGTGAGTGTGCATGGCTGTTTGTCTTGTTCGTATGGAGACCCAAACAGGGTATACTCTGCCTCTTTGAATTGGTTTAAGAGGTTACAGAAAATGGATGGAAGTCCCATTTCATTAATGGTGATGTGCATTTTAAATGTGAAGGATTTTTCTTTTTGTTTCTTTTCCTTTTTCCCTGACTGGTTAAAGCCTACTTTGGATTCTTCAGCTTGCCCATGAATAAATGATGAAATAGGACTTTGATCCTAAACCACATGAAAAATTTATACATTAATCAACTTCTTGTCTCCTTCGCACATTTGAAATAATTATGAGTATGGAGTGAAATTTATAGTGTTTGTATGTCAATGTTTTGGGCTCAGTGTCCACATACAGAAAGTAAACTGGCTGCAGGCTCTGAGGGAACGTAAGTGGCATTCACTTAGGATTGATTTAATTTTTATAATGAACGTAATGGAGCAGGAGCAAGAGGCAGACATCAAATTCTCCTGCTTTGTCATTATTTACCCAGAAGTCTGGAAGATTAAAAATCATATCTACTTGATTTAACACAAAGAAAGTTACATAAATTGTAAAACATCCATTTTCATATCTTGTGAGGTCAATCAATCAGAACTGTTCAATCAGAACCTACTTTTAATACTAACATTTCATATGCAAAACCTAAAAACACATTGTGTTGGTATACACTACCAAACAAAGGATTAAATTGTTTAAAATTGTTACATAACAGTACACATCAGTGCAACAAATATCTGCACAAACTATCAATCTCCTGTGAGGTACTCAACAACCCCTTCACTGGCATGATGGAGAAGTTGTTTGGCCGGTGGAGTTGACTAGTGCTTCAGTACTGCTATCTCTGTCTGTTGTCACAGCCATACTAGTCATCTGTGGTTGTTGTTGTATCCCATGCTTGAGAGGACTATTCCAAAGACCGATTGATGTAATAATGTATCAATAGGTAGTGACGATGACGAGCTATGAGGATGATGGAAACAAAGATGCAGATGATGTTTAAAGTGCAAAGCAGTGCCTTGCATTACCCCGAGTGAATTCTCAATGATTTGTTTCAGGAAAATCTCTTTGAATTGTTGAATTGTTGAACCTTGTGTATTGAAGATACACAAGGTTATGCAAAGAATGTTAATTGAAAAAAATATATATATGTACATACATGTATTCCTAAATGGGTTTAATGCTTCTTTTTCGCCTAGCATAAACAGGAGGGAAATGTTAGAAAAATATCATGAGGTTATGCTATATGAAAAGAAATACTATGTGATGGGGGGTTGCTTCCTCCTGTCTTTTAGTTTAGAAGGCCTCACACTATTGTTTTTGTCTACTGTCTGAACTCAATGTCTCATAACCTTGTGTTGCTAGTGACTAAACATAAACAGCAATAGTATCATTTTTTGAACTCAGATAACTCTGGGTCAGCTTCCTGATATGTTGTTCAGACATATCTCCTTGCTGCAAGAATGAATGTTTTTAGTTAATTGTCTCCAGCGACTGAGCCTCATTTAGAGAGAATGACACTCCTGTTTCTGCAAATTGAGTCATTCTCCTGTGTTTCTTTTAAATAATTTATACAATGCAAAATATAATGGGTGATTTAAGTATTTTTTAAAAACTGACATTTGTTTGTAAAAATATTATCAAAATGTTGAACTGCGGGAGGAAGCAGTGCCTCACCACTGCTCACATGCCACATAGGGTCAGGGTGTTCTCTGGTAAGGTCAACAATAAAGAAGATGTCTGTAGAAATCTAAGACACAGTGGCGTCTGATAGAGAATAGGTTTTGGCTATGTATGCACAGAATTTTATCAGAAAGAGAATTTCACAATCAGTCTTTGTGAATTCCTTGTCTGCTGCCGTGTAACATGTATGTCTGATACTACTCTGATCTTTTCGCCACAACAGTACTGCCACATTTCTCTGAATAAACTATGAGAATAGTGTTTCCTCCACTGAATTCCTTTTAACACTTCTTCCTTTTTTTGGTTTAGATTCTAGATGTATGGAGTAGGGAATTTAATTTAAAGTTAAGAGTTGAATAAAATAAAGAATCGTTTCTCCATTCTTTTGTCTTAACACATATTCAGGAGTTCACACCACATTGTACAATGATATAAAACAGACGTGAAATTATGCATGATATAAAAAGACATAAAAAACAACATATTCTGGACTAAAATAACAGATTATAGTGAGTCTCAGATACTTTGCATAAAAAAATGCAGATCGGAGTCTGTAAGGTTAAACACATGTCAAATTAAACAAAATGTTGTCAGCCGGTTTTGACCACTGGAGCAGATCATGAAACACAAAGGACATCAGTTAACCATGGAGTTGATTCATAGAAGTATCAGACCACGGGATTATTTTAGGCTGAACTGTTTGGTGCCACTGACCTCTAGATGGCATTGTGGCTCCATAGAAAAGTTAATGATATTTCTACCAATGAATTCTTTCTTTGTGTACCACGTACAACCATGAGAAAATTAACACAATGGAACTTGAGATGTCAATGAAAAACTTAAAGAATCTGTACAAAGGTATGAAACATGCTTAATGCAGTTCCAATAATCTGTTTGGGAATGAACCTGAAGAAAATAGTTATTTTCCAAGGGGTGGTGAATCGAGGTGTTATAGGCCTTTTTCTCGTCCTGTTGGAGGCGGATAGATGTCACCTTTGATTTACATGTCCAGATAAGGAGGAAGCAACATTTGGTCTGGTTGCTCTGGTCTGGTTTAGTTTGTTCAGGGACAGCTTGCTATTAGAAAGTTAATGCTTTCCAGCTGTATCATAACAGAAAAAGGGGGATGGTCGTGTAGGAGAGTTTCTCAAATGATCTAAGGTGATGTCTATTTCTTACTGGAGGTGGAGATTTGTATCCTTGAAACAACATACACAGGCAACAGGATTGTTAATGGACCACCCCAATTGAGCATCCCTGAGAATGGTACAATATGTATATATGTCCCATAATGACCCCTATTCCTAACTGTTATTCTTCAGAACCCACAGCAGAGGAGCTAGAAGATTTTAATTTAACACAAACAGACTAATGGTACTGTTCATGTAAATTTCAATAACCTTTGACATATGAAGTGATTCTGTCTTTGAAATCTAACAATAACTGTTTTATTCAATATAAGTCAAAGATGCAGCCAAGCAGCAAGTGTCTTTCTTTGTCTTTTACAGAGGTGGAAAGAGTACTGAAAAATTGTAATTAAGTAAAAGTATCTTTACTTTGCCTAAATTCTACTCAGAGTAAAAGTAGAATTACCCATCTCAAAATTTACTTGAGAAAAAAAGGATGAGTCATGAATCAAATTCAATGCAAGTTGTTGCAATTTGCAGTTGCAATTGACTTTCAGTTCCGGGACAGCTGTTTAAATTTCCGCCCGCATTTAATTTTTCACCATCAATATTTGTTTTACTCAGTAATGTGAGGGGTTTCAAATGTAGCGAAGTAAAAGTACTTGGGTCAAAATGTACTCGAGTAAAAGTAAAAATTACACATTTCAAAAACTACCCAGAAGATTACAAATTACTCATAAAAAGTACTCAATTACAGTAACGTGAGTAAATGTAATTCATTACTTTCCACCCCTGGTCTTTTAATCTTTGCAGAGGGAGCATTACAGGCACTTGAGTCAAACACACAGTCCTCGAATGCTTGAAGAAGGAGCATGAGCACCCATCAATATTGGTCTTTGTGGCCTCGAAAGGGCAAAAGTTTACATGAGAAAAGGTCAGGTCACTTAAGGATAGAATTTCATTTTTTGCAAAAGTTGATATATCACACCTCAGATGATGGAACATTCAGCATCTGTGAGACATATCCTGTGTCTGGTCTGCAGGCACACATAATGGAAAAATATAAGTATAAGATAATAGCAAGATTTCACTCTACAGATTCAGTAGAATAACAACAGTTATTGTTAGCCCGATTCTTTTGTTGGAAGCCCCAAAACAAACCGGAGAAATCTTCGGTACACAAAGTATTTATTTAGGTCACAGGTTAAGTTAGGCAGCGCTGGGCTCGGAGTGACAGAGCTCTCGCAGGGTCTCTGTCAGAACGAGCCCTGTGAGCTACAACAACACAGAGATAATGTTCCGATCAATCGCAGGTGACCTGGCTCTTTTCAGATCTGCCTCAAACAAGCGGCGATTTTGTGTCAAGTAAATTCTGAAGACGTGTTTTCTTAATTGTTTACAGGACACAAAGTTGTTGTTTTTTATATTATTATTCATTAAAAAGTAATAATTCAAATTGTAATATTCTTAATACTAGGTTGGCTGATAAATAACAAGGAAATAGTGTTACAGCGAGGTTAAGTGTATACGTGTGTACGTATACATGCAGTTTTGGAGTCATTAAGAAACAGTCATACAATTATAACATTGTTTGTTTTCTTCACCCAAAACTTTAAATATGTGCAGAAATGTTTCAGTAACTATACTCAGTTGGTGTAGCAAAAAGCAGGTGAGACAGGAAATGTTGTGGGAGATGTTGTTTGCAATAGCAGCTGTCCTCAATGTTGTCAATTATGTGCATATTATCAGGTTCTTTTCATTTAATATATCATTGGGATTCCTCTATATTTAACGCAGCCTATAGAACATTCTCTACTGACTGTTTTACTGGGTAGTCATGCGCTTGAATTTCAGCTTTCACTTTCTTTCCTAAAAATTGTATCTGAACCAGGGGCCAAGTTACCAGGGTAACTGTTTTCAGTTATCTGTTTCCCCCACATGTAGAGAGAGAAGACCTATCCCGATACCTCTACAAAATTCAAATGTTGACAGCTTCTCTCCTAAAAATTGTAGTGAGACTTTATATGTCTGGGTTGTTTTGTTTTTTTCAATACAAAACATTTAAATGAAACTTTTGTGTACCAGGGGCCATGACCCTAACTGTTTCCCCCACAAAGAGAGACAGATCATTCTGCCTGATTACTACTAAAACAAAAACAGGGAAGGATTCTCTGGACTCTCATAACACAAAGATTTTTCCTTCAAAAAGAGAAAATCTTTGAAGCTGTCAAAACCAGAAAGATGTTGGCACTGTGGTGTATGAGGGATGGTCGCCTTTAAACAGCCTATGTGTAGATGGTACAGGAAGAACTCTGCTGATACAGACTTGGTCAAACACAAAAACCTTTTATTGTCAACCAGGTCCGTATCAGAATTACAGAATGATGCATCAAATCTGGAAAGATTTTCAAAGCCCAAATGTCTGTGCAATCTCTACCTCACTGGGGGTGCTTCTCATTAAGTAGGGTAAACCCTTCCCATTTTTTTGGTGACCTTGAAGATGCTGCACGTTCCCATCAACAGGGACAAAGCTTGGATATGGTGTGTACTTATCTATTGAGCCTCCTCTGGACACACAAACTGGGGAATAGGTTATTGCCAGAATATTTTATTTTAGACCATTGTTATCTCTCATCCTCCCCAGTCTCCCTACACAGCTGGTAAGTATCAGACACTACATATTTCTTATCGGCCCTGAAGCTCCCTTGCCTAGCTGGTAGGTATCAGACACTACAGCACCTATCCCGATACCTCTACAATATTCAAATGCTGACGTATTCTCTACTAAAAACAAGAAGGATTTTATCTTCTCTTGATTAATCCTTAGGGTATCTGCTAGATGTAGATGCACCTTTTTTTTTATCTGATCTTACTTCCCCCTTAAAATAAAGGAAACATTTGTCACATTTCCCTCCAAAACCATGGGCAACTGTGTGGAGATAATCAATTTATTTCACTTCCGTTATCAGCAACTACTAGGAGAGACAGATCAGTCTGTGTGTTTACTAATGGACACTAGACAAGAGGGTTCTATGGACTCCACACAAAGACACACACATTTTCCAAAAGGAGACCATCTTTGAAGCTGTCGGAACATAAATGGATATGTTGTTCAACCTAACCCATACCCCCGGGAAACTCAAATCCTGACACCTTCCTTTTCTGAAAGGATCCATCATTTCACAGCACCATCTACAGCTTTATCAGATGCACAACCTCTTGACCTAACACATCCTGCCCTTCCCTCCTCCTCTCGCCTCTTACAGGTCAAAGGTCCCCTGTAAAAAAAGTTTGATGAAAAGATGATTAATTATTATGTCACATTGATTCAAAATAAATCTCCAAGCAAACCGTATTCATTCATGTGCATGACCGTGTGTGTCTGTGTGTTGGCGGCATGCACTCACTGCTCTGTGATGTCGAGGCTGATAAACACACATGATGAAGAGAAAGGAAAGCTGAGGTGTAAAGGGAACACTGTGACGCTAACTGACCTCCACATCACTTATTAAATCTGTAAGCAGTTATAATTGTTGTAATTTTATTGAATCATTTCGGATGTCAAAAAGTCATTGAAATTTGAATAAACAGTACCGTTGGCCGATTGCGTTAAAACAAAATGTAAAATTTCCTAAAAATTGTAATGACACTTTATACTTTTGCTCTCTTGCGCTGTGGGAGCTCCTTCCCTTATATAGGGTAAAACCTTCACATATTTGATAACCCTGTAGGTCTATATGCTGCACATCCCCGTCAACAGGCACAATAATCAGTATATAGCGTATATATCTTGTGGCCCTGTTGTGCTGTGAAAGAATTTATATACTTATCTTATATACTCTATATACTTATGTTACAGGTAGTCTTATATACTCATAGTTACAAGTAGCCTTATATATAGCCATGCTGCAGGCAATCTTATATTCATGTGATGTGTGCTGTACCAGACACTGAACTTTTGAACTACCGGACACTGAACTTTAATTGCACTTTGTCCCTGCCTTGCAACAATATGATATCAATACTTTGCAAAAACATGATATTAATAGTATAAAATCTGCCTTGCAACTTGCAAAATCTGCGAACATCTGCATCCTTAGCTGTCAGTTTCATGCATGGGATGCGCAGGCCTTATTGTAAGGAGACCCTCGCGGCCAGACAGGAAATAACTCCCTTCTGCGTAACTTGTTTGTACAACTGTATAAAAGCTTGTGTGATGTGCCGCAGCGGCAGAGATCTCTCTGTGTTCTTAATGAGCACGTATCAATAAATCAACTACCAGGGCACATGACGGACTTTGTTCATTTATTTGACTCGAGAAAAATTTAAATTCCTAAGGCTGCGGCTACACGAAAATGTTTTTCACTGTAAACGATACTTTTTCTTATCGTTTGGCTGTCGCGGCCACACGGAGCCGGCGTTCCCACTACCCCAAAACGATAGTTTTTGAGAACGGGTTCCAGAGTGGGAAGATTTTGAAACGGTGTCGTTTCGTTTCCATTGTTACAGCGAAAACGTTTCTGCGTCAGTCACATGGCTAACGCAGTGACGTATACACATACGTCAGTGACCAGAAAAAAAAGCGGCTTCTATTTGGTTTTGGTGACTTTTTTTGTAAAGCTATAAGAACCTTATATTGTAATGGTAATAGTTCAATTAAATTAAAGAATGGCTCATCCCCCAGGTTTGAACAAAAATGTGGCATTCGGCAAGGGTGCCCTATTTCCCCTTACTTATTTTTGCTATGTACCCAATTATTGGCTAATCATATAAAGAACAGTGGTCTAAAGGGAATGTCTGTGCTAGATAGAGAGATCATTATAAGTCAACTGGCTGATGACACTACACTGTTTTTAAATGACTCATCACAGGTCTCTGTTGCATTAGACAGTATTCAGGTTTTTTCTTTAGCATCAGGTCTACATTTGAATGTGAACAAATGTGAACTGATGGCAGTCAAAGGTTGTAATATTGCTTCTATTTCCAATATACCAGTAAAAGAGCAAGTTACCTACTTGGGTATAGTTATAACTAAGGATCAGAATCTCAGGTGTTGCGTCAACTTTAACCCTGTAATTGATAAAACAAAAAAAAAGTTTAATATGTGGCTCCAAAGAGATTTGTCAGTGAAGGGTAGGACTCTACTTTCAAAAGCTGAAGGCATATCCAGATTGACATATGCTGCAATAGCATTGGGTGTGGATACAAAAATGTGTAAAAGCATTGACCAGTTACTATTGAATTTTATTTGGAAAAACAGAACACATTATGTTAAAAAATCTGTTATGATGAATGACTACAACAAGGGTGGGCTTAAATTTATTGACTTCAGTACGCTAAATAACACTTTTAAAGTTAACTGGATTAAAAAGCATTTAAAAGAACCTGCTTCAATATGGAATTTTATCTCTAGTCATGTGTTTTCTCAGTTGGGTGGTTTAAAGTTTATTCTGCTTTGTAATTATAATATTGACAGGCTTCCTGTTTCGCTTTCAAACTTTCAAAAGCAAGCTCTTTTGTCTTGGTCTCTTCTTTACAAGCACAATTTTTCTCCAAATACTTACTTTATCTGGAATAATAGGGATATATGTTATAAAAAGAAATCTATATTTTTTGATAACTGGTTTAGGAATGGTATTGTTTCAGTAAATCAACTTCTTAATGAACAGGGTAACCTTTTCAGTTACCAAGAATTTCTTCAGCGTGTTTTAAAATACCTGTTACTCCTAAGCAATTTGCCATTGTTTTTGATGCAATTCCACTGGGAGTGATCATGCTCCTGAAAGGTTGTTCTTATGATACTCCTCAGCTTGATCCTCTTCTGACACATGTTGGTAGAATATGCTTGATGTCCACCACCCGTAATAATAACCGGACTGTGCGCAATCTATTTCTAAAGGACATTATTTCTGTACCTTGTGCAATCTCAGCTTGGAGTGGATATGCCAACGATATATGCTGGACCAAGGCTTGGACACTACCCAACAGATTCTTACTGGTCAATAAAGTAAAAGAAGTGTCCTTTAAAATCATTCACCGTTTTTACCCAGTTAAATCCTTTTTAGCTAAATTCAGTAATGATATTAATACTAATTGTACTCTTTGTAATACACATCCAGAATCACTTATTCATCTTTTTTGGTTTTGTGAGTTTTCAAGAGACTTGTGGCGAAAGATTTGTCGTTTTATAATTGACCATATTTGTGAAACTTTTGAGTTACGTTTGCAAGATGTTTTATTTGGTTTTACCAATTTTAGTAAGGAGCTGGATGAGGAATATTTTCTTTGTAATTTAATTGTTCTTCTGGCAAAATTCCATATACATAAGTGTAAAGTACTTAAAATGAGGCCTTCTTTTGTTTATTTTCGTAGGGACGTGAACCTTTATCTCAAAAACATTTATGCCTCAAAGAACAAAAAAGCAATGAAAACTGTGAATTTATGTACAAAATTTAATATTGTTTTATAGATGTGTGTCTGCTTTGTTTGTGTCTGCATTATCTAACCCCTGGCGTATAGTTATTGTATCTGTCTTTGTTTCTGTACTTGTCTGTTTTATATTTAATAAAAATAAATAAAAAAAAAATAAAAATAAAAAAAATTTAAAAAAAGCTGAAGGAAAAAAAAAAAATAAATAAATAAAAAAAAAAGCGGCTTCCATTCAAAATCCGGAAGAAGACAACACAACAAGGACAGACAGCGATCATCATGGACCCCACAACATTGATAGTAGCACTGCTGCAGACACTGCTAACTACAGCGGCGTTGTTGAAGGAACATTTACAGGTGATGCGCTGGTAGAAGTAGGGGCGTACACGCATGCGCATTGCTTCTTCTATTGTTCTGGTGTAACCGGTGGCGGGTGGCTTACAGCGCACCTAGAGGTGTTTCGTGTGTACTGCATCATTTTCAGCAAGCGTGTGGTCGAAATCGTTTTCGCACCCGTTTTCAAAAAAAAACTTGTTTTGTTTTCGTGTAGCCGTAGCCTAAATGTTTATATGTGTGACTATGGCTACGGCTACACGAAAACGAAACGAGGTTTTTTTTTAAAACGGGTACGAAAATTCTTGCGACCACACGGAAACGCGCTGCTGTCCAGACGAAAACGGATGGAAACGATGAAACGATGCAGTACACACGCCACTGTGTCACGCCACGCTGTGAGACAATAGAGAAGTGTTAAAATTGGCTCACAGCGTCAACGTGTGACTGACGCAAAAACGTTTTAGCTGTAACAATGGAAACGAAACGAGGCCGTTTTCAAACTTTCCCACTCTGGAACCCGTTTTCAAAAACTATCGTTTTGGGGTAGTGGGAACGCCGGCTCCGTGTGGCCGCGACAGCGAAACGATAAGAAAAAGTATCGTTTACAGAGAAAAACGTTTTCGTGTAGCCGCAGCCTATCTGCGCCCAGTGGCCCTCTCCTCCCAGGTGATGAAGGCCATGGAGAGGCTTGTCAAGCAACACATTCTCACCCTGACCAATTCACAACTCGACCCGCTCCAATTTGCATATCAAAGCCACAAAGGTGTTGACGATGCCAAAGCCTTCATCATTGATACTATTCACAGACACCTGGAGTCAAAGTCAAGTCAAGTACGTTTATTCGTCTCCCTTGGGAGAAATTTGGTTCAGAGACAGGGTACTGCTGCATAGACAGACATAGAACATACAAGACAACATTATGTAAAAACAGTATAACCATCCAAACAGGAGGGTACATTAACCGACAGCCAGGTAAGGACCAAAGTGCAAGAGGTATGCCTTGAAAGTACACGCTAATGCACCTAAAGTGCAGTGCATGTTAAAATGCTTGTACATATATTTTAAAAATGCTGGTACAGATTTGGATAAATTATGGTTCTAATGTACATTTAAAGTGCAATTCACAAAACAAAACAACATTTGCTCATTAATGAGCTTGACTGACACTGGGACAAAGGAGCTTCCCAATACCTCCGCCAGACTCCTGTTTGCAGATTTTTCCTCAGCCTTTAACACCATGCAACCACATATTCTAGCAGAGAGACTCCATCGGAACTTCAACATGAGCAGTCAGCTCATCCTCTGGATCTTGGACTTTTTGACCAACCGAACCCAGAGGATGTACCTACTAAGGAAACTGAACTATTTTTCTGTCAGTCAGAACATCTTGTTGACATTCTATTACACATTCATTGAGAGTGTTTTGGCTTTCTCCATCTGCGGCTGGTATCACTCCATTACTGTACAGGATAGGAACCGCCTGCATAACATTGTCAAGGTGTGTTCTAAGATTATTGGACTTTCTGTTCACCATCTGAACACTGTGTACGAGCAGCAGGCTAGCGGCCTGGCTCGTTGAATTCTCAAGGACCCGACTCATGCTCTGTTTCCGGTATTTGAGCAGTTGCCATCTGGTCGCAGGTTCCGCTGTCCAGCCTGTAAGACCCAAAGGAGGAGAGCAACCTTTGTTCCCAGTGTTATTCTCCTCTTGAACTCTAAGAAGTCTAAAGCTTTAGGTCTTCTTGTACAATACTCTAGTGCAATATCTCATGTCCTGATGTGCAATATTACAATATCACCTTGACACTTTAACTATAATGTCACTTTAATCACATTGTCATTTAAATTTTATTTATTTTTTTTTTCCTTGTCCGGTCCAGCATTATGGCAGCAGAATTGTAATCTGAATACCGTTTATGCTAAACACATTTGCTATGCCAAGGGAAGCTTTATGAATGTAAAGCTCCCCTTGACGCCCATCAACTCCTCATTTTTATTTATTTATTTTTGTTACAATATTTAACATGATATGATAATAGTGCCGAACCGGACCGGGGGACAGAGAGAGAGGGAAAGCGAAGAAGAGAAAAAAAGAACAGAAACATGAAGAGACAAACATAAAAAACAATGAAAAATCCGACAACCAGCTGCTACACCTGTAAAAACAAAACTGAAGACGATTCACAGCTTTTGTGGAGAATCCAACCTTAGAAGCACCAGGAGCACCTGTAAGCAGACAAGCAGAGAACAAACACACAAACTAAAAAAACACAAGCAGCAGCAATCTCATATAATACACAGGTGACCTTAAACCACAGGACAGCACAACAACTGCATAGTGAGCATGCTACTGGGCTAATGAATGTGTGTGTGTGTGTGTGTGTGTGTGTGTGTGTGTGTGTGTGTGTGTGTGTGTGTGTGTGTGTGTGTGTGTGTGTGTGTGTGTGTGTGTGCATGAACATGCAATACACATAGATGGTCCCACATGGTCCCATGCTTAAATATCAGTGTATAGTGTCACAACCCCCCCCCCCCCCCCCCCCCAGCAATCAGAAGCAGGCCGAGAGGGCCCCCAGACCCAGGCCACCAACAGCCCCCAAGGAGCACAGAACCCGGGAAGCCCACCATAGGGACAACCACGCATCCCCCCAGAAGACAGCAGAGGAAGCTCCCGGACAAAGCCCCCACAAGCATCGGGCAGAGCCCCCCCCCGGCGACCAGAGGCGGCAGCCTACCAGCCCCGCCAGTCCCCCACCATCAAGACATGGGCCCCGCCCAACACCCGAGAGGGCCAGGCGCCCCAGACAGCCAACCGCAGTGGACCAGCGCCTGCCCCAGTGCCCCTAGGCAAGCGCCCCGGGAGTCAAGACGTGCCCACAGGTGGGTGAGGCCGCGAGCAGCGGGGAGAAGCAATGCCCCCCCCCCCCCCCATCAGGAACAGCACAAGCAGGCCAGAGGACAGAAAGACCCAGACCCAGACCCAGTCACCCCATAAATCATAAAAGAGAAAAAAAAAAAATAATAATAATAATAATAAAATAAATAAATAAATAAATACATACATAAAGGAAAAAAAAAAAAACACATCCACAAACACTTGCACAGCACATGCATCCAGCCCCCACTTCCGCTGGAGTGTGGCGTAGCGGGCACATCCGGGGGCCAGCAGCCCCCCAGCCACCACAGACCCCGAACCAGCAGGACAACTCCTCCTCCTGGCCCCCCCGCCCCAGGCAGCAACCAGGCAACAGGGATGCGGGAAGACACACACTGAACCTTTGAACTAACAGAAACTGAACTTTTGCCCCATCAGAAACCAAACCCTTAGAACTACTGGACACTGAACCTTTAAATGCACTTTGTCTCTGCCTTGCAACAACATGATATCGATACCTTGCAAAAACATGTCAAAGACATGTCATCAATAGTATCAATCTGCTCTGCAAACTTGCAAAATCTGCGAACATCTGCATCCTCAGCTGTCAGTTTCATGTATAGGATGCGCAAGCCTTAATTGTAAAGGAGACCCTCGTGGCCAGACAGGAAATGTCTCTCTCTTTGTAACCTGTTTGTACCACTGTATAAAGGCTTGTGTGACACGCTGCAGCATCAGAGATCTCTCCGTGTTCTGAATGAGCACGTATCAATAAATCAACTACCAGGGCACATAACGGACTTTGTTCATTTATTTGACTCGAGAAAGATTTGTTAATGCCTCCACGGTAAATTCCTCGACAAGGACATCACAGGGACTTGAGGAAGGATTCATTCTGACTCCAAGAGCAGTCATTTCATCTAATGTCACAGGATTGAAAGTAGACCAGATGAAATGAGGAGGAGTATCATTTGCAGGGCAAAATGGCTCTAGTGAGATATTAGTGTTTATATCTCTTATCAACAAAGAATTTAACAAAAGTATTACGATCCATTTTAGAGAATACTGGAATGTGTGAAGCTGCAGGAAAAAAAATTGAATTTATTGTGTCAAACAGCACTTTGGGAGTTTTTCTTATTTTTAGATATGAGTTGAGAGAAATATTCAGATCTGGCATTCTTCATCATTTAGTTTAAGGAGGACATTTGATCTCTGAGATGGAGTCTGTGAACCTCAAGTTTAGTTGATTTCCATAACCGTTCAATTTTATGACACAATTTTCTTAAATCCCGAATAGCCTAATTTATCCAAGGGCAACACTTTTTCTGATGGACAGGGGCTACAACAGGAGTATAGAAAAGCATTCTCTGTTAAATCACTGGATAAGAGTGTCTACATCATATTTTCCAGACATGGCAGACATGGCAGAGAACCGCTCAGCAGAAGTCTCAGTAACGATACGTCTTTGAGATCTTGGTTTCAGGAGCATTTGCTCAGAAGGAGGGTTAAGATCAAGGAACACACAACTATGATCACTCAGATGTACATATTGCACACACACATTAGCAACATTAAGATCAAGTAAAAAAAACAAGGCCCAAGGGGTGTCCTTTTATGTGGGTAGATCCAGAGACATATTTCTCAAAGTTAAAAGAGTCATTGATTGTTAAAAGTTCAGACCCTGAGTTTGAAGATACATCATCATATGAAATATAAAAATCCCCAAGGAATAAAACTTTCTCCAATTTAATGATATAGGATAAAAAGTGGGTGAAATCATTTGAAAAGATGGCAGAAGGCCCAGGGAGACGGTAGATCAACACACAGTGGAACGTGTTTGTAAAACCAACCTTGATTTGGAACTGGAAAGATGAGTTCTCTGTGAGTATACTTCTGCATAGCTATTCTTCACATATGTTCACATAAACTAAGAAATAGGTCAACAGTGATATGTCTCAGGACCACATCTCAGGGTCATCACCAAGCTGTCCAGGTCTTTTCTGGTCAGGAAGAGATTTGACATTAAACTCTTGGTGTCATTCTGCATCTTCTGTCTGCAGAGCTCCGTGTTGGCAAGCTGTGCCTTCAGAGCATTATTTTCAGCTCCTGGATTTCTATTTGAGAGTCTAGACGGGCTTGTTGCAGCTTCTGCTTCCTGCTTTTTTGAGCATGTTCACATTGTTGGGTAGCAGATTCAGGCTGGATTTTTTTTCAGTTGTCTGAAGGACAAAAATATACATACAACTGTGGTGGAAACAAAGCACAACGAGTCTGCATCAAACGTTTCCATGGTTTATTATGCTTCATGAAGGAAAGAAACAGTGCAAGGCTTCAACTCGGAAGAGTACACATCCAAAGGTGGAGTGTTACATAAAGGTGGGAGTGTGCATGGGACAGGTTCCAGAATACACAGAATGAGGTGTTAATATTCTTGTGCGAACACATACGCAAAGTTGACATTAGGTGAATGGCGGATGGTGGACTTGAAGGAGAAATGAAGGCTCGTGACACAAACAATCGACTTGAAGGGTGTTGAGTGTACGAGGCAGTTGAGGAGGAGGCTTTTTGAGGAATTGTTGGTGGAGGTTGGTGGACTTGAGGGAGAAGGAATTTGCGGGTACGCATCATCAGTAGTGTACCTCTGGGTCATGGGGTGTTTCGGCCTTTAACACTATACACCCTCTCCAGAGGCGGCCAGCTGCACAGTGATCAGTCCTGAGCTTGCGTCCAAAGCCCAATTAGCCTGTTGGCAGACATCTCAGGGGCTATGCATGGCAGGGGCGTCCAGTTCCCTGAGTCAGGCCTAGGCTGGCCGACCGCATGCCTCCTGCTGCACTACTTGGGGGCCCAACTGGGGTCGTTCCCCAGATTCTTACATGCTGACTTAGCTACCTCAGATGCAACCAGAAAACTTCACTTATAGAAAAATGTGTAAGTCATGTGAAAAACACAGAATGATGCATGAGAAAAACAACACACAGCACATTTCTTCATTAAATTTTCCATCACAAGAACACAAAAATTATGTCTTATCGTAACTCTGGAAATTGTGTACTGCTGTCATGGAAGTTTTTCCTGTTACTTGTGATGAAAAATTAAATAGAGTCTTCTTTTGTCGGCCAACAAAGTTTAATTTTCTCTGCAAAAAAAAGGTCAATCTGCACCTCAGCGGTCACAGTGAAGAAAGACTCCGAACAATGGGGAGTATTTATACCTGAGGAACGCCCCCCAGGAGGCAAGGACAGGGGCTTTGATCTAGGGTACCTTTTGTTTGATAACCCCCCCCCCTCCCTGAGTTTGTCACATGATGTGGGCAGGATTAAACCTTACAAACCACTGACTGTACAATTTATATCAGAAAGAATGAAAGTACAAAAAACATAACTGCAGGTCACATAATCATTACCAACATTATTAATTATTTTAAATATCACAAATTAAATAAAACAAATTTCAAACATTTTAAAAAGTGACCAAAGGCCACAAAATAAAAGTAAATGATATATTAATGATAACTACAAAATTATTCAAATGACAGTTTATAAAAAAAGAAACATGTCCATATGGCTCTAACGCAGAATGTGATCATGGTTGTAAAAAGCTCAACAACTTCACTAAACAGGTAAAAGCTCTTCCAGCATAATTTTTCCATGTGTGGATTTGTGTATTTCCTCCTAATTCAGTGTGACAGAAATGACAGGATGCACAATGAAGTGCTCATTTGTGTATCCACTGAATTTTATTCCACTTGTAAGGGAAAATTAATTCTTATATGCATTGTATTGAGTGTTACTGTGTATAACCTGTAATAACCTCCTGCAAGACACCAACTAGTTTTTCTCTCTTCCTTTCAATGAGGGCATTGTGTGCTTGTTATCTGATTAAACAACTTTAAGGAGGATAGTAGGGAAGATGGTATGGTATCAAGGTAGCCTTGACTGCAGGAAGGGAGGAAAAAATAGATAAAAGCGTTTAACTATATTAAAGGAGCGATTAAGCAATAATCTGCATTATAACTGAATTGTTTTTGCCCCAGTGGTCAGAGCAGCTCTGTACTGTGTTGATCTCTCTTGAAAGAGATTATTAAAAGCATCTTATCTCCTCAGAAAATAACCGACTCTGTGCCTTACTAAAATTTCCACCACACACTCATAATACTTTATCAATGTTGTATTTTAGTTCTGTATGAAACTACACATTCACGCTTCTGTATATACATTTTTTTTAAGACTGTGTTAAGTGAGGCCTCCAAAGCTTTTTTTTTCCCAAAAAAATATTTGCATTGTCACGCCCAGGGACTTACGTTTTTAGTTTCATGTTTTAGGTTGTGTTTTTGTGTTTCAGTCCATGTTTAGTTTTTAGTCATGTTTTAGTTTCCCTGCACTCTGTTAATTAGTTCACTCACTTCACCTGTGTTATTCCCCACCAGCTGCACCTTGTCACTAATCACTGTCCCTATTTAGTTTCCTGCCTCCCCTCTCAGTTTGTCGGTGCTTTGTTTGTTTCTCCCCCTTCATGCCATGCCACGACTTATCCTGACCAAGCTAAGTATTTATTTATTCCATGCCAAGTTTTTTTGTTTTTTCCACAGTTAAGTTTTTGATATCCGGCTCAGTCGCGCTTTTCGTTTGTTCTTTGTTTTTTGACCCCTTGAATCCTGTGAATTAAACCAAGTTTTGCTTTTGAAGTCCGTGTCTCCCTCCTCACCCATACCTGACATGCATTACTCGACTGACTTTGCATGAAAGAAAAAAAAAAACTTGACTATTTATGAAAGAGTTCAAAGGAATACATTCTGCTATTTTTCATATCATAAGCTCCATCTCCTCAGATTCTTTCAGAAGGAAAATATTTTTTAGGTTTGAAAAAGACATGGACATCAAGCCTTTTGTTTCTGCTGCTTCAATCAGACTCTGATCAAGAGGAAATTCACTAGAGTTCTCTCAGTATTTGTGTTTCAATGTCACAGATTAACGGTTTGGTGATCTCATTCAGGGGGAGGAGGCTTCTTATCATGGAGGAGTAAGGCCCTTATTTCACAAAGGAATGTGAATTTGGGGGTGTCTGGAGATCATCAGAAGAGGAGGAGGACTGGAAGGGGAGGAAGATTTATGGATGCTGTTTATCCTGGCTGAATAGAGAAGAACCTTTGGCAACATTTTCAAACCTGTCAAGGGTAAGAAAGGCTTAGTAGTGTATGTCTATCCCTCTGGATGAATTAGATAAAAAGCCTTGATATTTGATTCTTAATGTAAAGTAGGTTGGCTATGACACAAACTAGCTAAATAAAAGCAACCTGCTTGCAATTTGTTGTGCCTAGAACAAAGGTTGCACAAAACCCTCTGCCCACCTCCCCCCTCAGTCTCTGGTCAACTGCCTTCTTGAAATAAAAGCCTGGACATCCTCAATTCTACTCAAACTAAACAGCAATAAAACAGAGCTCATGGTGGTGGCCCCCCCAAGACCCTACTCAGGAAGGTTGGAGATTTTCTCCTGACCATTGACGGTTCCACCATCTCTCCATCCCCAGAGGTCAGCAACCTGGGACTGCTCCTCGACTCCACCCTCTCATTGCAGTTCCACATCAGATCCGTCACCAAATCTGCCTTCTTCCATCTGAAAAAAATTGCCAGACTCCGACCATCACTCTCCGATTCTGTGGCAGAAAAACTCATTCACTCGTCCTCCTGTTTGGACTACTGCAACGGTGTCCTGTTCGGGGTTCCCAACAAAACCCTGGACAGACTCCAGAAAGTCCAGAACTCAGCTGCCAGGGTCTTCACTTGCACCAGGCCCTGGCAGCACATCACCCCCACCATCATTCACCTCCACTGGCTCCTGGTCAAGTTCCGCATAAAATACAAAATCCTACTCCTCACAGGCCTGGCCCCCCAGTACCTGTCTGAGCTCCTCCATCTCCACACCACATCCCAGACTCTCCATTCCTCGCTCCCGACTCCGAACCTTTGGGGATCGGGCCTACAGTTTTGCCGCACCCACCCTCTGGAACTCTCTCCCCCCCTGTATACTCAATGCCCCGTCTCTGGACACTTACAAAACCCCCCTCAAAACTTATCTGTTCAACAAGGCTTTCAGCCAGTAATCCCCTTCACCTTGTCGGTTATATTATCTGTGGTATCTTGTGTTCTGCTTATCTGTTCATTTGTTTGTTTATGTTTTTGTAAAGCCTTTGAGAGGCGCTATATTACGGTGGCCGACACGTGCAAACACGCTGCAAACGGCGAAACAAATCCAACAGTAAAACGCTGCAAGAGAAAAATGCGGCAATCACAAAAACGACCGGAGCACACGCGCTGCAAACTTGAAAACACATGCAAGACAGAAATGCTGCAGGATGTGATGTTATTCATAAAACTGGAAAAAATCAAATTTTCTTTAAGAGGATCAGTTGAGAATTTTTTCACTACATGGCGGCCTTTCCTCTTTTATTTTGACAAAGTATCTGCAGTTTCCAACCCGTAATTTTTAGCTAGACTTGTAAAGTACTAGCCATAGATTAGAGCACATTATATAGACTATAAAATGCTTAGGTTTGCTTGGGTAAAATTATAAGTACAGACCAATGGGGGTGGGGAGGGTGGATGGGGTTTCTTTTCTTTTGTTCTTGTTTTGTGTGTGTATGGAAAAGAAATGGATATTGTAATTCCTTCTCCTGTGACACTGATTTTGGGTTTACTGATAATGTCCTAATAAACAAATAAAATAAAAATAAACAAATATATATACTCTTCCTGACAGGCTCCAACCTCATGGACTGCGGGTAGCTTCTTGATTTCTTTAAATTTCTACATTGATGTTGCATCCTAACAACAGCAAAATCATTTTTTTAAATCCTAGCACTCGTAAGAACATATGCAGCCGTTCTCTTGACATGACATTTAATTAGCATACCACTATTTAATTTCAGCACGTTTTAAGCTTTGTATCCTCTTACATTATTAACACTAAATGTGAAATCTCGAGTTTAGGGTCAAAGAACAAGATATGGTACCGTCCCTGAACAGGATGACACACAGTGACGCACACGAAACAAGAGATGCAGAGTTGTAATGTGTTACTTCACTTGTCGTATCATAGCTATGCTATAATTGTAAGACCAGTCTAACAGTTTGTGTGTCATTTCATTGCATTTCAAACTTCCCACATCATGTCACAGTATGTTTAGTGCGGATGTGGGGAGGTCAGATATTAAGAACAAAGGGGGAAAACTAGGATTCTTTTATCTTAGTCGACCCTCAACACGTAAATTAACTGATTTATATGCATTGTTGGTCCCTCCAGATAGCAAATTGATATTCTTTATTGGAAAGTCTCCCTATACCCAACTTCTGAAATGAATCTATCCTCCCTTTGATTGTTGTTGTGTTAGACTGCAATTGGTGAAAGTGCTAATTTGTATCCAGTCTAGTTTTTAAATTTGATGAAAGGCATAGTTTGTCTTTGGTTGAAAAATAATGATAATGGTAATAAAAAAGTAGAATAAGATTGAAACACTGGATATTGCTGCCATCATCTACAGTGGATGGAATTTTCATGCTGGTTGGATATACAATTTAGGATACATTTTCTGTGTCATGAAATGTTCTGTATCAGTAGAGTTGATATTACCATCGCACTATCCACCATGCATGTGTTAAACTCTGCACGAGTAGTAATTTAAAGATGTGAGAAATTAATCATTAGATGCAGAATACTTAATATTGTGTGGCTAGTTTAGACCTTCTGCCCTCTTTTAGTTAAATGAAATAACGTTTCATTTTTTAAATATCACCTTTACTGCAGTTGCATGAGACACCTAGGCTACGTATATATTTTTGGTTTTCATTGTCTGCAAAATATTGATTTTTACAGAGTGGCCTGTGTTGCCTGTGTTCATTGTCCTCACCCATCACCAAGATTTTGTCTGCCAATTTATTTATTTTTCTTCTTTTGTCCGTAGCTATTCCAGACAAGAACCGAGTGTGTGCCCGTATTCTGTTTAAGATAAATACGTAGTTGTCTTAAATAAACCAAGTTGGGGAAATGGGGTTAAAGAATCTGGCTAGCGCCTTCAGCTTAAGTTGATTTAAGATCTACAAATCATTAGCACATAAGATCAAGAAAGTTGTTCATGTTCAAAATCTTTTACGAATCAAGCTTAAGAATAATATTAGTAGTGGTTTTAAGGTTACATTCATGTAATATCTAAGAGCATAAAAGAGTTTGGTGGGCACAAAGTTTACAATTTATAAGGTCTGTATGCAGACCTAAAGCATGGAGTTTTAATTTCAGCTTAATCAAATCTTTTGTGGAGCATAAACTATCAGAAAAATAACACAAAACGGAGCTGAGGCAGTAACCAAGATGTCTTAAACAGTTCAAGAAAGATGAGACTTTGATCATTTTTATTATATTTAATCCTGAGTCTCCAGAAGATCAGTGTGTTTTCTTTGCATGCTCACTTGTTCCTGTGTTTACTCATCAAATCGAACAATTGTTCGTGTTTGAATCTTACCACAAAGCCATCTCAGTTGAGGTTATTGTGTTTTGATTTCAAATGAAGGATGGATTGAGCAGAGTCTGAAGTCTTTAAGGCTGAATAAACTCAGGCCTTTGTTTGCTGGTTAACAGCTTAACTACAATCAGACATTAAGTCAGATTCAGGTCCAATATTTTGGAATGTTGCAATATTAACATTATTTTATCAGGAATATATGTGAACTGGTTTATTGAAGCTTCTAAGAGAAGACTCTAATGTTATCCACTTTCACCTTTGACTTATCGCACTAAACATGTTTTATACAGTGCAGCATTATGCTTGTAAAAAAAACAAAAAAAAAAACTTTACACTGGCACAGCTTCAGTGTGATTCATCAGAAAGTGGGCTTATTTTCTACAGTTCCTGGTTGGACAATTGCAATGCACCCCTTAAAAGGTTTTGTGGAAAGATAACTCTCGACTACATTTACAGTGTGTGCCCTGGAGTCTTTTGCTGCCTTGAAAATTTAGTTCACATTTGAGTTAACAGCTCTCCAGTAACAGCAAATGCAGGATATGACTTGTACATCTAACTATCTGTTACACATATCTAATATAAATGTTTAACTGGACATTCACGAGATCTCAGAATAAAAGATGGAATCAGACATTCGTAGTTCTCAGGGTGACCGCTGAGAACCTGACCCTGCTGGAAAAGTGACTTACCATTATCTCAAAATCAATTTTTTTCTAAGCCTGTAGTTGCCAAATCACTTGGCTGTACCCTGTTCTCATGAGAACATACTCAGTGCCTCTGTGACTAAACTGTTAATTCATGCAGGTGATGGTGATCATTTTCCCACTGTGGAAAATAAAATTCTGAAGTTTATTAATTGCTGACTTTAATTTAATCACAAGGGAACATCTATCTCTTTACACTTCTGATCAGTTCTGATCACTTTGTGGGTAACTTGCTGCTCAGGTGCTTTAGGAATATGCTGCACTCTGTTTGAAAACTTTATTTTGACTGTAGTTTATTTCTTTGCATGTTGTTAGGAGGTTTTTACATCCTTTTTTTTTTTTAATTTTTTTATTAAAATTTTTTTCTTAAACTTAAATAATTCTTAATATCAACTCTAAACAGCCCTAGGAGATCAACTTCTGGGTTGTTGTACAACAGTCATAGTCACTCATTCCTACCGCTGCTGTTGCAGCACAGTGGATGAATAAGATTGTTTTGTTTTGTTTTTTGTTTGTTTTTTCATTTTTAAAACTTTTATTCACTCCGAGCTAGTTAATAGGTGTGCAGACTCTTATTTAGAAGTAGCCTGCCTGAAGTAGGCTGACAAATCTGTCTGGTTTAGTATTTGCTCTCGGATGAAGTTTCCCTGAGATTTAACACATAGAAAACTGCTCAACTGAAGACAAATAAATCTTTTAGAAGCAAAGTAACAAAGTATGAGGGTCAATGCAAAGCTGGACACGTGCATGCCATCAACATACAGAGTCATACATACACTGCGGAAACATGCTTTAGGAAGTAATTTAATTTTTCAACCGATTGATTGTTTCTTTCTCTCCAGCCCTACACCCATCCCTCCTAAAATTAGCTACACATCATTCATGCTTGATGGTCATGTGGTAAAACAATGGAGCATTCTCTTGAGTTGAAACCATGTTCAGAACCTCATGACATGAATCGAAGAGGATTAACTTTTATTCTATTTGCCCTATAGGGAGAGGATGCTGAGAAACTGCAACAACTACTATTTTTTTTTCTTAAACCACAGCCTCAACTCATATGAGATTAAAAATGTTGTGAGCATTTGTTCCTAAAACTTAAACTCTCCTGTTAACTGTTCTTTCATTCACACAGGAAGGGTCTGCAAAACTGCCAAACAACTATTTTTTCTTAAACCCCAGCCTCAACTCATATGAGACTTAAAATGTTTGTTGTTCTGTAATTAAACATTCTTTCATTTTATTCTCAATAAATATATTATGAACTCCTTCAGGGTTTTTTTCCATTACCAAAACCCCACCCTTCTGTCATCTCATTGGTTCTCAAAGTCACGGGTTATACATTACCTAATTATTTTATTCTATTTCCCTTACAGGGAGAGGATCTGTCAGCTTTGCTCCTAAAACTTAAACTTTCCCTATTCTGTAATTAAACACTCTTTCATTTATACACTCAATAAATATTTAGACTTAATCCATCCCCTAACCACTCCCCTAAACTCCTCCCTAACACCACTCCCCCTAACCCCCTACAAATATTAATTTCTGTAGACTACTTGCTGACACCGAGTAGGACTACGAATACCTATAGCTTTATCCCCAGGCAATGAAAGTAAATGCAGGTTTTTTTCTGAACCGGGAAGATTGCTGCGCCCTAATAAAATAGCGAACACATGAATGGTTTCTGCCCCCCACACACACACACTATAGTAATAACGGACAACTTATTATAAATAATAATAATAACGGAAACGACAATACTACTACTAACAATAATAATAAGCATGCCCACAGACAAGCTCAGTTGAAAAAAACAGCATATTTATTACTCACAAGGTACACCGAAAGACAGCACGATCGTTCTGTTTATTTATTTGATTAAAATTTATACAAATACGATTTGATTAAACAGCCTGCAACATAGGCCTATACCGTGTGGCCAATCATAAAACGTCAACCACAATAACACAACTAAATACACGACTATGATAAATTCATATAAAAACCACATAAATGCACTAAATGATTTAACTCCCAAGTCTGGTTGTTCTGGTTATGTTAAATTACTCTTGTGCGCTATAGGCGCCATCCTGTAGCAGAGCTGAATCAAAATGCCAAACACATTAAAAACACACAGACTCTCCTGCCCCCCTCTCTCACTCACACACTCACACACACACAGTCTGTCGCACAACACCACCCCCGTCCTTCATGTGCTGCTTCTTGCGTCTGCTGTCTTGTCTCTCGCTCCCTCCATCCCCTGCCAGCCAACTACTTCAGCTCTGACCTGGAGTGCGCGCACGCAAGCACACACACACACACACACACTTTAGTACGCAGGGCCCATCAACGGCAGCAGATAAATACCAGGACACTAGACTAACACACAGTCACACGCTGGAAAAATATGAAAAAATAATGCCAGTTTCAATTCAGAATCAGATTGAGAAATAGACCTACCTCTAGCCTCCCTATAGGCGGAGTCGTCTTGGTTTGGAATTGAATATGGTGATGATTTCATCCTAATCCAGTGAGTCTGTGAGCTTCAAACATCAGTAGCATCAGGTTGTTCAAACGTCCAGTCAGGCACCACTGCCTTGCGGTGCGTGACTGTGAATTTAGGACTGCATTTTAATCAGAGAAGATGCAAGTAGTTAGAATACATTACTTTGTGTCAAAAAAAAGATTTATGGGGGGTAATAAAAGTGTGATTTATGAGGGGGGTAATAAAACTGTCATTTATGAGAGGCAATAAATGACGTGTGACCTTTGATGTACTGTGATGTACGTATTCCCAGGCACATCAAAGGGTTAGCTAGGGGTAATAAAAGTGTTATTTATGAGGACGGTAATAAAAACGTCATTTATGAGAGGCAATAAATGACGTGTGACCTTTGACGTGTGACCTTTGATGTACTTTGATGTACGTATTTCCGGGTACGTCAAAGGGTTAGCTATATCATGTGGCAGAGGGTGTGGTTTAGGGGGGTTTGTATTTACAGTATTGATTCTCACAGCAGGTGTCAGCGAATGGTCACACATTTGGTTTTTCTACATTTGGCTTCAAAGGGGTCGTTATTAGTACAATGAGATAGAATGAAAAAACATAGTTATATCACATTTAAAATGCATAGCCTGAATGTCTGGGTTAGAAGTGTATCAGCTGAGTCAATTGGGGTGGGGAGTGACCCTGTATTCAGCAGAGGTTTTGAAAATGTCTCTATTTGGTGAAAGCTTAATCTCCACTGACAGTTTGCTCCACTTGTTTTCAGTATAACAGTTAAATGCTGCTTCTCTGTGTTTTATAAATAAAAAGTTTAATTTGTTAATAGGAATGATTAAAACCTGTTTTTTTCAGGCTTCCTACATTCAGAGTGAATCACATTTAAAATGCATAGCCTGACTGTCTGGTTAGAAGTGTATCAGCTGAGCCGATTGGGAGGGGGGTTTCCCTTGTCTATTTCCTACTGGCTTCAGTAGTTCACAGCAGGTGTCAGCGAATGGTCACACATTTGGTTTTTCTACATATGGCTTCAAAGGGTTCGTTATTAGTACAATGAGATAGAATGAAAAAACATAGTTATATCACATTTTAAATGCATAGCCTGACTGTCTGGTTAGAAGCTGACTAAATTGGGGTGGGGTTTCCCCTGTATTCATCCTGTTGGCTATAGTAGTTCACAGCAGGTGTCAATGGATGGTCATACACTCGGTCTACAATTAAAGTGTGAATTAAGGGTCGGTCTTAAGTATAAAATACGAATTCCCCTACAGCAGTGTATAAGGATTTCCGCACGTGACAGAGGACCATGGATTCGGGTATGCTTAAAAATCATCTTTTAAACCATTCTTGGTGAAAAGAGAATCAGGTTGGAATATATACTTCTTTTTTTTTTTTCTGTAGGAAAAACGAATGGAGCTCAGAGTCTTAGACTGACACCCCTCGATTTCGGTGATATATTCAACCCTGTTAGCAGGGCCGGGGTGGGCCATTTTCTCAGTCCGGGAATTTAATTCAAATTCAGGCCACTCTGATATGGAGTGAATTCTCCTTCAGACTGCACCTGATCCTCTGAGGCTACAGAAAATGTTCATTAAGAGTTGTCTATGTTGCTGGAAAACATGACACACTTTATTTATCCTTTCATTCACTGATTAATTCATTTATTTATTTAATTGTGGTTGTGTTAAATGATTTGCATGATTTAGTCTACCACCCTACCGCCTTATGGTTTTCTTCTCTATGCCAATATTTTACATCACAAATGTCTATCTTGACTAACTACAGTATCTTCCTCTACCTCGCCCTTCAGTAGTCGCGCCCTCCTTGGGATCATCAGTAGCACTGGAAGTGGTCTGCTGATCTGATGCTAGAAAACAATCGATAACAATAAAAAAATATATATTTAATCGTGAGTTGATAACCACAGTGTGCGCCCCTCTATGGAAATGCACGATATGACGGCGAGACGAAATAAGCGTGACAGCACATTTGAAACTGTTTGTCAAAAACTGGAAAACTGGAATGTAAAGCAAGTGTTCGGTTTGTTTACACACAGCAAGCACAGGACGTGAACGTGTCTGCATCTGCATTCGTGTTCAGTCCGAAATGGATAGAAATCAACAAGAAAACAGATTCTTCCTTTCACATCAAAGCGTCGTGCCCGCGCGGTGTCCGGATAAGTGCTCATTGCAACTTGAAAATAGAACAGTCTATTCCCTGCACGGGCGTGAGCAGGCTCAGCTCACATTATAATAAATGGGAGGGGAAGGCTTGAACATGGAACATGATGCTGATTCCCGCGGATAGAACGCGCGTGCAGACTCTGCCGTAATTAAAAAAAGGCAACTAAACACCCCAACGTGCTCGCGCTGCCCCTGCGCACGCGAACCATGTACAATATTTGCACAGCCCTTCTAAATAATTATATTTATTTTAATTGCATGTTTGAGATGCATTTAATAACAAATATCAAACAACAAATGTGATCGCCCCTATTTAATATTGCGTTAGTAACCACATGTGCGCGCCTGTGGGAATGCAGGCTACAGTTGATGAGGAGATAAAGCGTGATAAAGCGTTAAGCAATTATTCATCAGAACTGGAATGTAAAGAAAGTGTTCGGTTCTTCTTTGAATATAGGAATACACTTCTAAATCATATAAATTGTGATATTTTACATATTTAACAACAAAAGCTGTCAGATGACAGTTGAGTTGACATTGCAAACGTTCGCCACGTTATAGCCTATTTGATCAAATTCACAACCAGGCCTATTATCCATATCTCTCAGTAACCTACCAGCTTGTCTTGAGAAGATATCTGTCAATTTGGCTGCCACCTCCTGTCTTTTTTTTAGCTTAGCCCTCTCTGTTCCACCTGGCCTCTTTCTACCCTCCATCACTGACGCGCCATTGTTATTTAAAAGACGAGCCATGGGCCAAACCATCTGAAACATTTGGGAGGAGAGAATTCCCTTACATGGTAGAACCTATTTAATCTGTTGTGATGCACCCGGTGGCTGCGCTGCAATGGTGAATTTATGCAGACTACAGTTGAATTGATATTAATGCAAGAATAAGAAAAGTGACAAAAATTAGTTACAACTATTTTCCCCACGGGCCAAGCAGCCCAGGTCGATGGTTTGGGCCGGGATAGGTCCCGGACAATACCATTGCCAAACCGGCATTGCCTGTTAGTAGTAAGTATTCAATCTTTCAATCCTAGATAGGCCTATAGCCTATATAGCCTACATATGTATACTTTTATTCATCGTAACTTCTAACTGCCATCTCCAGAAACACACGATGAGGATTTAGATGATTTTGTATTCACACAAAGCGACTATGGTAAGTTATTTTTTTCAAAATTTCACTATCCTATGACTTGCACAATAATTAATTAAAAATACTACTTGTGTGGTTACTTACAGATCTATTAGCAGCCGCTGAACACCAGGGTACCAAACGTAATGGAGCAGTTTTTAACGGCGAGTTGAATCGCATTGAACCGGCACCAGTTGACAATAACCGTTTATCTTTGAGAGGACGAACCCGACGGAGAACTGAATTTTCACAAAATCCTGGAGCTGTAATCGTACACCGCGAAGCAGAGCCATCAGGACTTCACACACCGCCCAGCTACCCGTTTTCCCCGCGAACGGCGCAGAGGGCAGAACCAGCAGTTTTTAACATCACTCCAAGGAGAATCGACTTTGGAGAGCTGACTGAAAACACATGTACAAATCCAGCCCGTTGTACAGGGTGAGTTGAAAAAACTAAAAACTGTGTTTACATTTAAATGTAAAACCGTGCTTCCTACGTGTGTGTACAACGTCACTACGTGAGTGACGTATTAGGGGATGGTATAACCACAGATTCTATAATAGTACAGATACGCCACTCACGGTGCATTTCCGGTTTCCAACGAGGCGATTTTGGTTGCAGTTCCACCCTTTTTCCACGTGGGGCGCTCAATTTTGGAGACCAGAATGAATGGAGTCCTATGGAGCTATACGCCCTTTCGTGCCCTTATCTCAAGATATAATTTTTTCTCTAGTAATTCGAATGTTGTTTTCGAAAGAGGATGTTTAGAAAATACCCATGGCTGAGTTTTAGATTTTTAGAGCCACTCATTTGCTTAAGAAAAGGATTTGAAGTGTATATGATGTCATACATAGCTTACGACCGGAGATGCCGCTTTACGGCAACAATCCTGCTTGTTGTTGGTCTCAAAGGCAGCAGCGTTTTCAAGGAAGAGCTGTAGTAAGAGAGAATGTGTGGTAACATCACAGATTCTTAGGCTGTGGTAACATAAGCGGAAAAAGTCCATCTTAATTCTGTTGTCGCTTGGTATGGAGCCAGCCGTCAAGCGGTGCCTCTGGTCGTAATTCTGGTCGAGCACTGTCATTAGCACAATGTTAGCGCGTGGTGGACAACAAGAAGCCAACCTGTAAGAAATCAAAGGGATATATGTACTCGTTCAGTAGATTTTTGACTTGAAACCCATGTTGAGCTCTCAGAAACTACATTCAAATCTGAGCGCTCTTGAGGAGACTTAGGTGAAACTGACCATTTGTAGCATCTAGCTCCATTGGGCCCCATTCATTCTGGTCTCCACCGACGCCCCCAGTGGAATTCTGGTGGAACTGCAGCCAAAAAGCCGGTACAATGGGGCTTAATAGAGAGTGGCAAGGCTGTTCGTTATAATGGCTGTGGTATAACCGTGGGATGTTAGATCTGTCAGTTTAATGAGTACAAGACTGTGGAGCGCGAGCAGTCTGTAAACTCGTGCAGAGTATTGTAATAACGCAGCATATTCATTACCCCTGTGATGCTTTAAATCAAACGTTATACGGTAACATCTAAGTATATATCACATAGTGTACACTTAAGGATTTCTTTTTTTTTTAATCTCTTTCTTTTTTTTTTAAATTTTTTACACTGGTATCAAATTCTGTTTCGTACTATCTCACAGAATCGGCAGCAAGGTTGAGGGCTGCGGTTTCAAAACAGGACCGTCGCAGATTACGCTCAAGAGCCCTACTCCTTAATGGGTTAATCGAAGGTATAATCTCTTTTGTTTCTACTTACAACGTAATGCACAGAACCTGGAACATATTAAAGATATGCAGTTTTTCTTCTGTTTTTCTTATTTTTTTTATATTTTTATACCCCTTCACAGAAGCGATACTATGCGTCGATCGCATACAACCCCAGATCCAACGTTCAAGGCTGACAAGAAAACATGCTGCTGTCATACAATGGAGTAAAATTAACGACTCTCAACTTTCTTGGAACTTCCCTGATTTTGATCCGGAAAATGAACCATAATTTGTAAGGTATTGCAAAAAGTTAAATATCTGTATCGTTTTTTTTTGTTTGTTTTTTCTTAGTTTGTTTGCCTGTTTTAGGGTTTTTCGGTTATTTTTTTTTCTGATCTCCTGTTATCAGCTGAACCATTCTTAATTCTGAGTAAACATGGATAATAGGGTAATCCGTGCAGCCCTAGATGAATTATTAAGAGCTGTTGAGTCCTTCAGGGATACACCCATACCGGTTCATCCTTCAGATTACTTTAGAGAACTTAACTATGCACTCCGTAATATAAATCGTGTTAGGGGTGCAAGTGAGGATTATGAGGTAGGTCAAGATAATCAGACAGCTTTCTTACACGAATTAGAACAAGCAGTCCTCAATTTAAAGTGATACTCCGGAGTAGATTCAACCTGGGGTCATTTGAACCGTGATATCCAGCCAAGTAGTCCACCCGCAGTTTTTTCGATATTGGTTGAACATCAGCTGAGTTACTGAGTTATCCCGAATAGCTTCGTACAAGGGTTAATGGATCCTGGTCCGTATCTCCAAAATTACCACACTAAAATCACATGCCATGACACCAAACTTCTACAGTAGTACAAATATGGTCTGTACTCACAAAGCGATGCATTTGGAAGTTTGAAAATGGTCACACGTCAAAGGTCACACGTCATTTATTGCCGCTCATAAATGACGTTTTTATTACCGTCCTCATAAATAACACTTTTATTACCCCAAGCTAACCCTTTGATGTGCCCGGGAATACCACAGTACATCAAAGGTCACACGTCATTTATTGCCTCTCATAAATGACAGTTTTATTACCCCCCTCATAAATCACACTTTTATTACCCCCCCATAAATCTTTTTTTGACACAAAGTAATGTATTCTAACTACTGATGCATGTTGCTTGCTACACTGATGCTTTTCACAAGCCTGCCCAATACGTTTCCAGTTTTTGAAGCGATCTCTGACAAAGGTTTTTTCCAGGTGGGGATAGGGAAAATGTCTACAAGGCTTACAAAAAACAGAGTCCACTGATGGGCTGTATTCAAGCCACTTGAACTTTCCATACCAGTTACTGTTGAAGCTGCGCAGTTTGCCGTCGATTATGGAGCCTGGGAACTTTGTGCGTTGTGGTTGATTTGGTGCTTCCTCCAAAGCAGACAGGTCCGCAGGTGCACAGGGCTCCGAAGGGGGCGAATGCAGGCTAGCTAGGTTAGCATGAGCCGATGTAGCCGTCTCCACCGTACTAGCTGTCTCCTCTCAGGGTGGACCTTCCTTTGGCACTTTTGTATTGGGACCATTTCCCTGACCGACTTCACTAATCCTTTTTTTAAAAAACCGACAAAGTGAAATTTGTGTAGCCATAGCACAGCAGCACAACGAAATTCCACATTTATACACAACACAGAGCCATCATAATGTTTACCTCAAATGAGCCGGAATTCGAATGTTCTCAACAATGTATTGACGTGAAACGCAACAAATAATGGCTTTTCCATAAATGTAACATTATGTGAAGCTGTTGTAAAACTGAACAAATCTTAAAATAAATACATAAAAATATATTATACTTTATTTCCATTGATTTTCACAAACAAATAACCATATATTAAAGGATAATGGTCAACATTTGAGTTTAATGATGCATACGGAAAACTGAATTCTGAGCTTGTGATTGGGCGGGCCCAGCTGCCAATCAGGGTGGGCCTGGCCTACCCAGGCCCACCCGTAGATCCGCCCCTGACTGTGAGGCTTTATAGGTGACTTTGACACTTTTTTGTATTTGCGACTGGTTTTACATGAGTGTTTATTGTGTCCACAGTTCTGATTGTATCTTGGATTGCCATACGTTATTGGAATCGCAAGACCCTTAGCTTTCCAACGGTATATAACATATTTAGGTACATAGAAATTGGGGCTGAGGAAAACCCCAGATTTGCCCTGAAGTGTGCAACGTCCCGCCGGCGGGACATAAAAACGTTAAGGGGTAAAGCAAACTGAATGAGAAAACACAACTGCGTACAATCAGTATAATAACTTAGACAAGTATTTAAAAAAAACTGTGGCAAACTTCATAAGATGTGAGCACTGAGAGACTTTCACTATTTCAAACATCTAATTCACACAGATTTTTAACATCTCCCAGAAATACATGTGTATTCTATAAAATTATATACAGTAAAAACACTTAATAATAACAAGAAGAAGCTGCAGTCTTACTTAGTTGGAGACTTCACATACTTCATAAAGAAGTACATACATACTTTAGGCAAGAGGACTCAAAAACCTTGAATGAGTTGATTCTCCACTCCAAAAAAGGTCTATTTGAACTGTTACAGAGTTCAGGTAAACTTATTTGTCTCCAAACGTTTTTATCATGCCCTTTATAATCTGGCCTTGGTGGTGACTATGGGCTCCGTTTACTCTGAAAAACGTTCTGTGTGACAAAAGCCAGTTCCTGTTTTTCAATTAAATCTCTTCCTATTGCTCATTTGATGCAGCTGAGCATCCTGTTTTTCAATGCTGTGTCCATGCTTTCCTTTCAGATCACATTGACCCAGACTGTCAACTTTAAGTTATTTTTTTAAGGTTTATTGAAAAGCTGGCCATCTACCATTTGATTGTTACCATCAAAACATTCTCTTCTGCGGGTCACGTTGACTTGTGTGTTTTTCAACAAGCAGCACTCCCCAATGTTTCCACATTTAGAAGTATGAGGAGATGCTTTCAGATGTTAGCCCAATATTCAGGGTTAAGTGGCTGTATTTCTGTGTTTCTGAGGACATTCAGCCAACTCCTCATATTTTATTAGCAGCAGAGAAAAAGTCCAAACCTACAATCAGTGTTTACGGGAGGTTCCTTTGGGTAGACGTCTTCGGTACCAAAAGGAAAGAGTGACAAAAGAAGCAATGAGAATGGAGACGGTCATCTTTTGTGGAGAGTATTCTTTAATACTGTTAATTCTGTTTATACCGCCATGTGCCATATTTATACAGATTTTCCACTGCCTTTTCTTATATCGTTTAGCTTGTATATATTATATATATATATAACTGCTGCTAATATTTTACCAGTCTGCTGTGTTTTTTCATGTTTATTGCTGTTTGCAATAAACATGAAAGAGGGAAACGCTAATTCAATTCAAAACGCTAATTCAATTCTCTGTATGTCCTGTACATATGGCAGCATTGATAATAAAGTTGACTTGACTCAATACTATGTATACAGGTTGCTTGTTAAATTTGGTAAACAATGAAGCCAATTTCTCTTTATGCCATGATATATGTGCAGAACAAGACATTTCTCTTCTGGCTTTATATCCCATGCGGTTTACTTAAAGTTCTCTCAGACTTTCTGGTTACTGGTTGACATATGTTGCCACATAAATATAGTTAAGAAAAAATATCTCTGCATTAGACCATCTCAGTGTTATCAGGAGCATTAATCATGTCTGGCTTTTCCAAACATATTAAAGAACATCATAAAAGGGAAAGCTTATGTTCTCAACACATTTAAAATGTTTAAAACAATACATTTACTGAATTGTATGAATTAGATTCATGTGGACTTTAATTCATTTGATTTAACAGTTCAAATTGGACTGGACTGTTAACACAGACAGCATCCCTTTAAAGGACTTTTAAGTCGTCTTTACTTCCAGAGAAGACTGGGGTCCTTTAACATCTGTAAAAAACTGCTGCTGATATTTTAGCAGACTGTTGTGTCTAGTGTTCTCTTTTATGCTGTGGTTTGTTGGGGGGGGCTGTATTTAAAGGAGGGATGCTGGATGTTTGGACAGACTGGTGAAGATGTCTGGATCCGTGGTGGGCACAGAGCTGGACTCTCTGGTGTCAGTGGCAGAAAGACGGTCCCTGGAGAAGACTCACAACACCCACTCCACCAAACTCTGATAAGATAGAGGATCATGTTCAGGAGCAGGCTGCTGTCCCTGAGCTGCCCCGCAAACAGACTCAAGAACTCTTTTGTCCCCCTGGCCATAAGACTGTATAACTCTTCACCGAGTGGCCAGGATTGGCCAGGATTGTGACTAAACCCATATTCAAATGCGTTTGCACATGAGCACATTGCACATTTTTATATATATTTATATACTTATATCTACGGTATGTTGCTACTAACTGAGATTTTGTTTGCTGTTGATACTAACCTGCCTTTGGGCATCTATGTAGCTGCTGAATACTTTGAATTTCTCACAGGATTAATAAAGTATCTATCTAATTATCTATCTATCTATCTATCTATCTATCTAATTGAATTATGATTGTCTTGAACTGGATTATATCTTTGAAGTGCCTTGAAATGTGTTGTGACTTGACCAATATAAATAAAACTGAAGTGAATTAAATTAAATATAAAAAATATCTTATTATGCCTTCTTTTGTGTCATAACAGTATACAGCTAGATAAACCAGTTTTTGTTTTTTTTTCATTTTTTATAAAATCATTTTTACACCTCATCTAAATATTTCAGTCAGAACAGCTAATGACAGAACACTAACAGCAAGTTAAGAGAGAAAAAAGGAATTTAAAAAAGTATAAAAAGTCCTTACAAAAATCTTTGTAAACTATGCATTATGATAAAAAAGCTGTTTCAAATGTCTATACTGCAAACATATGGATGACATAAAAATCACTTATTCACCCATATTCTGGGGATCCATCGACTACAGTCTAATTGATATATATTCTACCTTCTTTATTTCCAGAAATTAAATTAGTCCTAATAAGAGAGCGAAACAGTGTAGGAACCTTTTAGAGCGGAACGGATGTTGTGTGACTCCCGTTTTCAGAAGATGTGACAGAGCGTTGTCCGACAGTAGTTTAGCATTTGTGTGTTTGCTTTTGCTAATTCGATCTTTTTGAAAGTTCACACATTTTTTACTCGTGTGTGGTGCTTTGAGGATTTTATCCTTCACTAACACAAACATTAAAAGCAGTTCTTAAGCACATATATGAGGTTAACCAGTTTAACTGCTAAGGCAAAGCTCATCTAGGGCTTCGGTTTAGCTTTTACGTTGACTGGATGGTCATGTTGGGAGTTTTATTGCCTCGAAAATGTTTTCGATGTGTCCAACGACTTTTCAAACAGAACGTAGAGGCAAAGAGAGAGATATCAAAGATCTGCCATTCTGATGAGCGATTAAGAAGATTTATATCAGAGAACACGGAGATATCAGGGGAGCAGAGCCTGACCCCTGAGATCAAACTGAGATTATTTACTCCGGACTGTCGATTCTGGAGAGAAAGACCGGAGCTCTGGCCTTTTGATGACCCGTATTGGGCCATTTATTGGCCGGGAGGACAGGCACTCTCTAGGTCCGATACATTCCTAAGCATTAAAAAAACGTATCAGGCAGAGCTTTTAAGCAACCTTTGATTTATCGCTGCCACCTCCCTGTAGGTACATCCTGGATAACCCTAAAGTGTGTCGGGGTAAAGCTGTCCTGGATCTGGGGAGCGGCTGCGGAGCCTCAGCCATCGTTGCAAAACTCTGCGGTGCTGCTCATGTAGTGGCCAATGACGTCGATGCTGGTATGTATCTGTCTTTTGTCTGAAATTGTAGTTGTTCCCCTTTTTGATACGTTGTCCCCAAGCATTTCAGTGCATCAAAACCAGCGAATGAACTTTTTGTTTATATTTTATATGTACGGTGGCCGACACGTGCAAACGCGTTGCAAATGGTAAAGCAAATCCAACAGTAAAACGCTGCAAGACAAAAACGACCGGATGCAAACGGCAAAACGACTGCAAGAGAGAAACGCTGCAAGTTCACTCAAAACACAACTGAAGTACGCCAGGTCACTTGGGGGTCTCAACCTTTGGGAAAGGAGGTCGACGATGAGAGATCGGAGGAGTAACGAAGGAGACGAAAGTATAAAGGTACGTTGTCCTTTATGTCTTTTTTACACTCTTGGCATAAATACATAAAGGACAACGTACCTTTATTATAAGACATAAAACATAAGAACAATATAAAAACGATAAACGATAACAAAACAGAAACAAAGTCTCATGCTGGGTTAAAAGCCAGGGAATAAAATGGGTTTTAAGGCGAGTTTTAAAAATGGACAGTGAAGGGACTTGTCTAATGTGCAGTGGGAAATAAATGATAAATGTAAGATTTGCATACGTATTTAACACAGCATCATTTAAAAAACGAATTTGCTGTTGATACAGAGCAGAAAAAACAGACTAATGTACTAAAGTAAAATACAAATGTTGAATTTATTGACCCAATAATGTACTTGTGCAGGAATATTACCTAAATCTGTAAATAAAAACCTTTCCACAAAGACTTATTATTCCAATTCTTATTTCACATGCTGGCCTTAGTGATCACTAATCACTAGATGGCACTGATTACACATTTGTCTTGCACATTGCACATTATTTTTGCAATAAAGTCAAATGAGGGGAAGGATGACATACTTGGGTTACTGGCAAAACATTCAAATGACAATTTGTGCAATAAGATGCCAGAAGTGGAGTTTGAATTTGAACCAACAGAGAGGTTTTGTAAATTGAATGCTCAAAAATGAAGAGACATTATAATTAAGGATAAGAATGAATACTTTAATACAGAATAATATTTGTTTTGAAAAAAAAAATACTTTTTTCCACTTTTTTCATTGGTCTATCTTCATGCAGTGGTAGCAGCAGTTGGGGATGGTTTTGAAATCTGTCTCGCAGGTCGAAAATCCTGAAAAACAGATTCACAATTGACATTTGTTCACCTGGATGCATTTCTTCTACCACTTGCTCTGCTCCTTTGCGGTTCTCTGTCAACAGAGTGAGAGACAAAGGCTGCAGTTGCAGGGAGTCAATAGTTCCTGGACCGCGAACAACAGACCTTCATTGTTAGTGTGAGAGAACACAGTTCAGCTGAGATAATCAGTAACAGAACAGGTTGACAAAATGACAATGTACACATACATTTCCCCATCATACATTCCTATAAATATTTGCCATAAAAGTTCTAAATGAGCCTCGTTGTGTTTCAGTTGCAGCAGTTGCGACCTGCATGAACTGTGAGCTGAATGCCATCAAGCCACCTCTTTGTGTGACCGACAACTTGATTGGTTCAGAGCCTGAATGCTTCGACTTGATCCTCCTGGGAGACATGTTTTATGATGAGGCTCTCGCCACTAGCCTTCACAGCTGGCTAGACCGTAGCATAAAAATCCATGGCACCAAAGTCCTGATTGGGGATCCCGGACGAGCCCAGTTTGAGGAACACAATATTCGGCGGGTCCTGCATCATCTGGCTCAGTTTGATCTGCCTGAGTGTGTCAAGGAGGAGAACTACGGCCTCACCTGCAGCAGTGTTTGGTCCTATCATCCTGAGTAGTAGAGTTGTTTATCTGTGCTTGACTTTAATGTAAATAATGTCATACATTCTCACTTGACTACCTGAGCTGGTCTACAAAGAGCAAACATTAAACCTACCTGCCAAATATTATCCCTCCTTGCGTCATGTCTAGTAGTTAAAGTGGTTCTAAACCAACGAGGCATGGAGTCTTCGAGACCTCTGCAGGCAAACCATTTTTCCTGACTTGGGTGGCTAGCAATAGAACCAGAAAATCTTACTTTTTATTTATTTGTATTCCCCACTGATGGAAATTAGTGGCACCCTCTTTTTGTGCCAGTTTTCTAATTTATTCTTATGCAAATTTCATGGTCTATCCTGGAAAAAAATCAACTTCAGAGTCAAACCTAAATCATGCATCTGATTTTAGGATTAACACCTCAATTAAAAACAAATTAAAGAGTGGTATTAATTACTTAGATCATGCTGATTTTTGATAAAAGGCAACTAATGAAGGACATTCCTGTCTCTGCACACATTAAATGTGAAAAAAAAGGAAAAAAAAAACATTTCAGTTGTTTTTCATTTACTTATGTGACAAACAGCAAAGAGGTTGAGGTGTCTGATACTCAAGAGAAAACAGTTGAAAAAGGACCATCTCTAAGTTCACTGATGAAGGCCACTGAGTGCATGTGTTCCAACCAGAGATAGCATATAGTCAAATAAGGAGATTCGAAGGAAAAATACATTCCAAAGGCATGAAGTCCATGTACATTGTCTCTTGGCTAGATGCCTGGAGAAGAAGAGACCTTGAGCATCTCCCATAAAAAGAAGTTTCACCCCTGAAAGAGAGAGATATTCCATTCGAACAATTGAGCTACTCTCTCCAGGCTCGATGCATCTTTTCTGTAAATTCGAGACGGACCTGATGAATGCAATAAAGGTTTCTATGTTCGACTAAGTCCGTGTCAGCAGAGTTCGTCATCACTCATCTCCACATCGGCTTGGCGATCATCCCTGATTTTTATACTACAAGGTCCTCCACAGATGCGCGGATCTACAAATATTTACTGGTCATTTTTTTTTAAACAAGTTTATCTGAATATTTGTTGACAAAGAGAAAAAAATCTTAATAAACGAATAGCTTGTTACCATAAATTAAACACCATGTAATATTTGTAGTGCTTTTAGCAAATACACAGTTTTTGCTAATTGTCTTCCTGCAGATCCTGCAGATTGTTTGATGTTTTATATTTGATACATGTGAGCTGTATTAAAGAATATTCTCCGCTGAACACTCTTGCTTCCAGTGTCATTGATTCCAGTCTCATCTATTTTGAGTCTTGGTCCCGATGACAACTGAACGGCTACCCAGGAAACCCTCCTTACATAGGGTGAAGAATGAGTGTTCATTTTCAAGTTGGCCTTGGGAGGATAAGATGTAGGGACACAAGTGGTGATGTGGAAGCAAGATAAAGACTAATGAAGATAGACAGCTCTATGACTGTGGTGGAAATTTTAGCAAGGCACAGAGTCAGTTATTTTCTTCTGAGGAGACAAGAGGCTTTTATAATAATATCTTGCAAGAGAGAACAACACAGTACAAAATACAGAGTTGCTCTGACTAATGAGGCAAAGACACTCAGTTATATTGCCCTTTGTCACGTCATCTCTCATTGGGTATAGGTATCTTTCTTCTACCTTTCCTCCCCCAACCACAGTTGAGGTTACCCAGACATAGTCGTAAATACTAGCTTCATCCCTGCCCCCCTTAAAGTGCAGCTATCTCATTCTCTATCTATTCTAACAGGCCCGCCATTGTAAAAGAGGAATTATGGAAAACAGGACAGGGTGGTATGTTGCAGCGAGGTCATTTCCAGGTTATACACACAGTAACACTTAATACAATGCATATAAGAATTAATTTTCGATTACAATGACCATGGGGTAAAAATAAAGGGCTATGAGAATAGTGGGCAAAGACTATCTGGAGGGGGCAGACACTCATGCTGATACCTGAAGCTTACTCACTATTACATTGAAGAAACCTGATAACGGGGACCCCATCCTTCGACAGATGGAAAATTATAATTAATCCTGAGTACCAAAGGTACTGTTACTTTTAAAAGTAATTTAGCAGGGTTATCGCTATATATCATCCTCCATTTCCAAAAAGGCCTAACAGATGTCTGATCAAGTTTGCAGAAAGTGCGCTGACATGTGAATGTGTGATTATTCTGAAACGGTTATAGAGGATGCGCATAGTCTAGGGTTCATTCTCAACAAAACAAAAACGTATTTTTTTATCACCAGCATGGTTTATTACACATATCCATCACATTGCTCTCTCAATAAATACTTGATTTTTTTTTCTTTTAACTGAGAGAATAATCTTACAAAACTATCATCCACTTGAACTCTACTGTGATTTGGCTATATTTACATGTACAACAGTCAGTTAGAGAAGGCCTCAAGCAACACAATGTCTTGATCATAGTCTAGGAGTCCACAGCCTTGTTGAGAATGGACCCGATAGAGACATCTATATTCCTGTATGGATGCCATCTGTATTACCACATGTACCATATCTGGGAAATGGAGAAATAAAGACGGCTGAGCTAATCGGTGTTCGCCCTTAGGATGGCATTGGAAAGATTAGATTAAGTTAATAATTAGATAAGTTAATTAAGGAATATGGAGACACGGGCCGGTTATGACCAGAGAAGACAGTAATTAAGATATATGAAGACACTGGCCTAGCCTAATGGGGTGGACACTCAAACCAATGCCTTTTTCTTTATAAAAAAAATTAAAGTAGGTGAAAGAAATACACAGATATATTCTCATATTGATTTATAATGGTGTAGGAAAGTAACTATGGGGAGAGGGGCAGAGACAAGGTAAAGCCCTGAGAAAAACTAAGGGGTTGTCTCACTGTATGTTCAGCCAGCATTTTTTATAAATATATACATGCTAAATTAATTCACCCTGCTTGCTTTTCTACATATTCTACATATCCACTGATACAACTGAACAATATTCGAGTACTTTTTGAGCCTAAATTGTTCCTGCGATCCTGACCGACTGAGGTGATCAAAAGAAAAGTTGTTGTTCCCACAAAAGCCTCCTGATCCAACATATGGCCAACACTACACATGTGTAAGGACCTTAGCTCTGCTGCTAACAGAACAGTGGAAGCAGACAGAAGGGCATCTCCCTGACATTCCTCTGTTATAGTAATAAAACACCACACACAAAGTCAATGATCAACTGTAAACTGGTACATTTATTTGCACATTAGTAAACCAAATTACTGCACATTAAACAAGACTGCCCTTTTAAGTTTGAACATAAATCTTCAAGACAAACATATTTTTTCCCCAACAGCCTCCTCAGTCCTACATAAAAGACTGGGAGGCAGGAAGTTCACATTAACCAAAGATATAAGTTTAAAGTTGGAAATGAAAACTTGAAGTACAATAAAAAAAAAAATAGATCATCTCTTGGTATAAAAAAAGTAAAAAAATAATAATAAAAAAAAAAAATGCAACTATAGCATAACATAATACTGATGTTGATATGAAATATAAATAGAGATTATATTCAGGCCCCAGTCTCAGTGTACAACTTGTGTACAAAAAGTTTTAGAGACATTAGTAAGTGGACCTGAAGTGGGTGAAACTTTTACAAAGATGTAAACAATTTTCAACAACTTTATCCAAAACTGAAGCAGCTTTATTTACCTCCTGTAACAATCTTGGACACTTACATTCCAAATAATGACCTAAGTAAAGACAACATCATTTAAAACAGCGCCGTTATTCATCTGTGGATGACGGATTCTTCTCCTTGTACATCTTCTGATACTCATGGAAAAGGCTGATGGTCCTGGTAATACATATTGGCTGGTGCTGCTTCTCAGGAAGCGGATACCAAGTTCCTAGTGTAGTGTGCAGTATGTAGACAATAATTAGTATTTGGGCATCAGCTACAGTTTCATTAGAAAAAAAAACAAAAGTCAAAACCATGTTTTAAGTTTAGTATTTGCTACCTTTAGACTTAAGGACATCTTTGTTCGAGGTTTGGTCTTGTTCTTCCACAAGTTCTGGCTTATCTTAAAAGGGAACATTGAAAAAAATAGTAATTAAAACAAAAGAACATAATTCATAAATATACAAATAAACATGAAATAAAAAGCTTCCTCTGTACATACACAACCTTCCAGATTCATGAGTTTATGCATTGGGATAAAGCAACTGGTTTTGTTCTTCAAAATGTCTTTTGTTGCAGATAAAGAATTCAGACCTATAAATGATGTATTTATTTAGTCATGCTTAGCCACCATCAAATTTGGCAGTGCACAACCTCAACACCCTCAGATGTGGTCTGAGCCTTCAGATCTGAATGTGTCCCAAGTATTTCCCAACTGCAGTCTGCGGTGTCCATTTGAGATCCAATCACGAAGCACATACGTCGGTACCAAATGTAAACTGTCTCTCAAAGCAGCTACACACTGTGCAATTTCAGCCATCATGCAAGTTCACTGCAAGCCACACTGTGAAATAATAAATTTCTGATAAACTTGGCTACAACATGTTTGATGTGTGCAAACTGTACGATCATGCCTGCTTAATTATAGTAGGTGGCAACTAAAGAGCACCGCACAGACTAAGCACCATGTTAAAGTGACCATCCGGGATTTTGGACACAGGACCTCATTTCCGAGTCAGCCAGGGTGTAAGAAATGTGTCCAGAATGTTTTTTTTTGCATTCCATGCAGTCCTTGTGAAATCCCATATCCCTGTTGCTAAGCTAGCGAAAGTGAACGGCTATGCTCTAGCCTGTCCCAAAAACAGTCTAATCCAGTTTAAACAACTTTCAAAACAAAACCATAATTATGCCAGGCTCCGAATGTAAATGTTTGTCTTCATATAATGAGGTTTGAAATAAAACCGACCTAGCACTGCCTGGATTTTAGAATGTTGAGGGACTATTTTCCCGGGGTCAGCGGAATTTTACCTCGCTGTCTTCAGTTGTGATGTAACCACACTGTCATCAAGAGAGATTGATGGTGATCAAAGACAATTGCAAGGTTGGTTAACTTCCTAAACGCCCCCATCAACACATATATTTGCATCAATAACCTGCCATGATAATTGAGTTGCTTTCAGTGTTAAATAAATAGGTTTAGAGTGTTTTCGGGGCAGGCTAGAGCATAGCCGTTCGCTTGTGCTAGCTTAGCAACAGGAACACGAGATTTCACAAGGACTGCATGGAATGTAAAAAAAACCACCTGGACACATTTCTTACACCCTTGCTGACTTGGAAATGAGGTCCTGTGTCCAAAATCCCAGATGGTCACTTTAACGCAAAATAAGTTTTATGGACTGATGGAAAAAATACTTGCCCAGTTTACTACGGTCTGTACTAATACGTTCACTGGTTTGACACTTGCCACATTTTCCCAATGCAGCATCTTTCTTGGTACAATCATGGCTTAAAATGAAGACCACATACAGACGAGATTCCTGCTGCCATAACTCAACTAAATTAATTGTTTGAGTTGTACCCCAACTGCCCTTTAGGAGTTTACACAATGGTGCCGTCATAGCTTTGATCAGTTCATCATTCTATGCCACATTCCAGTTGGATGGTTCGAAGACACAGGTAGTAGCAGAAAAGAAGACACACTGAAGGATGACCATACCAAATATCCCACACTGTCAGAAATTTGTTCCGAGCCATCTCTGATCGCAAAACTATGTCAAAAGTTGTCTTTCAACCTCTTTCATTGTGTGATGTAGGACTACGGCTGGGCAATATGGCAAAAAATATTATCACAATATTATTTTCCACATTGATTGATCCAAAAAGTCTCAATCACAAGACTTATAGATCAAAATCATGTATTTTGCAATGAAATATGAAACTACTGTTTTAATCTCTTTGCCTAGTTTTGAATGCTTTTCATTTGGGGTGGCAGCCACAGATGAGATAATGCATCTCTGTTTGATGCACCAAGTTGTATCGGCATTTTCATGCGGTTGGGGTGATATCTTCCCAGGTGTTTAAAAAAAAATTAGGTGTGTTTCCCATTTTGGCATTTACCAGCTAACAACAACATTTGTACATTGCATTAATCTATTCATAAATTTTACTAAATCCAAACCAACAAATTAAGATCTAGCACTAGACTGAAGACCTGGGTAACATTGTGGTGGTAGTTTGAACTACATGTTTCATAGATATGGACAAGGGGTCTCGTGCAATCGAGCCGTTTCCGTTTGATAATTTTTGCTTCTCATGAGGAAGCCAACATCACGGAAATGCATCCCAATTATAACTAGGGATGGGAATCGAGAACCAGTTCCCAGTAGTTGGATTCCGTGAAATTGTTAATCCGCATGCCTAACAACCCCGCTTATAGGTTCCGCCAGAGCTATATTCTATGATCTGAAGCTCTGGGTCCCATTAACATCTGACGCATTTGCGCGATGACGTCATGTGCACGCTTTGTATTTTGGCTCAGAATGTTTCCAACATGGCGCCGAGGCAGAAGCGTTCCAAAGTTTGGTTATAGTTCACCAAAAAAGACAATACTAGGGCCAGTTGCAACACGTGCAGAGCTGTAATCACATCAAAGGGGGAAGCTTCCGTCTCAAAAGTCCCAGGTAAAATGTAAAATTTCCAGGTCTTGTTAATTGTAACAGGGCTCTCAAGTCTCACGCATTGAGTCACGCTTTTTGGTCTTTTGTCACGCACTCCCGCCACACATTGCATTTTTCAAGCTGAAAAAAAACAAAAAATTATCATTTATATGGGGTGCCGCCATCGCTTTGGAAACGGCAGGAAACAATCCCGTCTCCCATGAGTCTGATTAGAGTTATTGATAACAACAACATAACAATAATAATATTATTAATGAAAGAAATTCATCCTCAAAAATTCATCGAGGCAGGTAAAAGTAAAATGACAGCGGTGAAAAAAGATAAAATGTTGGTGCATACTTGAAATTAGAGTGTTACTGCAAGCAAAGCCATTTGTACTATATATATATATATATATATATATATATATATATATATATATACACACACACACACACACATACATACATACATATACACACACACACACACATATATAAAAATAACACAGCTTTTCATTCTCAGTATTTACCTGTAGCAGCATCAGTTTCCTTTCTCCCACGGGACCCATCTTTGAAGTCAAAGGTGTTGGGTAACACACTGAACTTCAAGACAATATTCTCTTGGAGCGGCATGGCACCCTGGCTTTCATTGTTAGTGCCACTTCTCTCTTGATCAACATTCTGTTCAACCATGACGCTGTACCTCCTCCTCTTCCCCTCTTCAACTCTGAGCCTGTTGGAGATGGACTTCCTCTTCTTCAGCCTCAGGAGGGACTTGCTACTTGCATCAAAGGCTCTCATTTCAGATGAAACTGACTGCTTCTCCCTCCTCAGTCTCCCCCCAGATAGAGGGCCAGAAAGTTGTCTTTGTATTTTCAGTTTGTTTCTGTGCCTACCTACAACTGAGAAACTCTCAGTTGGAACACTGTTCCTCCATTTTTCATAGATTAACTGTTTGACTGAGTATCCCTCTCTGGGAGCAGCTTTAGTGGAGTTACTTTTCAAGGAGTCAAGATTCACAGACAGAACTTCCGGAGGCCAGTGTTTCCCAGAAGACAGACTCGTTGGAGATAAACTATGCCTCATTCTGTTTCCAGATAAAACAGACTTTGCTTGTTTTGGTGTGCCAAACAGAACCAGTTCTACAGTTTTCCCTCCTGTGGCTGAATGTTGAGCTTTGGGGGGCTGCTTTGAGTCCAGATCAACAGGAAGTCTGCATTTCTTTGAATCCTTTAGAGACAGGAAATAATCATTAAGACTTCTTTGCCGCTTCCATTTTTTTACAAGGTTTTTATGTTTACCATAGTGACTAGAAGATGCCTGATGGGTAGTCTTTCCACCAATTTGAGTTTCTTCTCTGGTTTCTACAGTTGACTCGGCCTTATCTTCAGATTTTAAATGAGCTTGTCCACAATCCTCTTTCTGGTCTGACATCTGGGGGCCAACTTCAGTTTCAGTGCTGTATACATTTGGAAGTTCAGTTTGTTTGCCACTGCTGACTGAAGTGCTGGTTTCTGTTGATTTTAAGTCTTCTTCTGAACACTTGTCTTCAAATTCTGTCATTTCAATGACAAGATCTGGCATCTCATTGGGAAGGCCATATTCACTGTTGCAAAGGTTTTCATTCTCTTTGTCACTTATGCTGACAACATCTGACTGGCTGCTGTTGCATATCTCAGAAATGGCCTTTGGCTCTTGATCAGAATCTGAATCAAGTTTGTCCTTACTGTCAGTTAAGTCAATGATTTGACAGAGTTCACGGCAGAGCTCAGGGCCACCTAATGTTATAATTTGACAATCAATGTCCTCCTTGCTCTCTGTTGGATCCTCAGGCTCAGGACTAACAGTCATGTCAGTACATTCAGTGTAACTTTGTTCCTTTTTGCACAGGCATTTCAGAGCTGGTGTGGTTGGTCCAAAATTCAGTTCTACTAGCCTGGCAAGGCAGCAAATTTGGTCAATTTCATCAGCTGGTCTCCTCGATCCGATTGACTCTTTCAGTGAGTCATCTGTACCCTTGGATTTTTCGCACTGTACAGAATTACTCAATACTGTCGCTTCCTCACAATCAGTACTTTGATGCATCTTTTTCTGTACTTGCTCATAGAGAACTTTGGCTTCTTCTGGAGGTAAAACTTGGATTTTAAATGAGTATGGTGAGTCACTGGAATTGTCCATTTCTGATTTATTCGGGGAGGCAAGTGGAGTTGAGGGAGTCTTGACAGTGAAAGACTGTTTTTTTTCTTCAATCAAGTTAACAGATTCAGGCTCCGACTGTTTTTTTTCTTCAATCAAGTTAACAGATTCAGGCTCCGTCTGTGACAAGACTTTGTTTGGCACCTCATTTGAGATTGGTTCAGCAACACGATTGCCCGTTTTTACTCGATCCATCAGTTTGTCAGTCTCAAGCGCATATTGACGTTGCTTCAAAGCCCAAGGGAAGCCAAATTCTTTATCTATGTCATCTAGCTGATAATTCACATTCAACCAGGAAGATTTGTAAGGCAAATCTGTATAGACTTCACTATCCTTGAGGACATGGAAGTGTTTGAGTTGGTCACTAAAACCCTGCTTAACTTGTGACAGTATAACAGAGTCTTGCGTAATGTGTGTGCTGCAGAATTTTTCAACATCTGAGAGAAAATGCCAGTTGGAGTTGGATCCATTAAGCCATGTTCTATAGTTTCCAACAAGAACTTTTTTTGTCTTTGACTGAACTTTTTCAGTGTCCAGTATTAAATTATTTAGAGCTTCGGCTGTCCAAGGGGTTGTTGGGAGAGAATAAAGCTCAAGAGCAGGTGGTGATGGAGATGTTCCGTTTTTATTTTGCTGTTTATGACAGCTTTGACTTGCTGGTACTTCTGAGGCTTTTTGTACAGTTGGTGTAGTACTAATATCTTGCCCAGATTTTCGAGTTGAGTCTAAATGTTCTGAATCTGATGTAAGCGAAACTGGGCCATCATTGGACATCGCTTTCTTGGACCTCGTTTGATTAGAGTTTTCTAGGCACAGATTTGATTCTTCTCTGAAACAGAGAATGCTGTTTGTTGCCACATCAGGTGAAATGCATTCTTTCTCTGCGTCACTTGCAGATTCACAGGAGCTGCGAGAGGAGGTTTGGCAGTACTCCTGTGACAAAGGTTGCACAACAGCAACAGCCTTTGGGCCTGCATGACCAGGCGTAGAGTGAGCAAAGCCATCATTTTGTTTGAAGGACGGGGCCAATCCATGTTGAAACGGATGCTTTTCTACAAAGGATTTGGGCTCGTTTCTCTGTGGTGACACACTTACAGGTGCTTGTAATTGAGATGAACCGTTTAGTGATCCAACTGGACTCCCTTTTGAAATCATGTTATTGTTTGAAAGAAATACGTTGTCTGCTTTACCTCTTCCACTTGCATCTGTTGCTGTAGTGACACCTAAGGTATCAGGGTAAGAGTATTGTGAAGGTGGCATATTTATAGGATGCTGTACTCTTGATATAACATTTTGGGGCAAAGACTGTCCAGAGGGGAGTTGTAATGACTGGCTGGTATTCAAGTAATAATTTTTGAAGGACACCGATGTCACAGGTTGCACATTTTGAGTAGACATTCTGGGTACGGTGACAACGTGCTTACCGTTGTAAGATGGAGGAAGATGCTCATCAAAGCCAGCAGTATTTGACTTTCCTAAACTGTCTGTGTTCACCTTGTGACTGAGCATCTGCTGTGGTGCAACAGTAGGATTTTCATAAAAGTTTATTGATTTTGTGTTGCTAGAGTTCGTGACATTTCCCCATGTATTATATGGTGAGCTACGTTGAGCTGTATGCTGCTGAGTTTTGTGACTCGCTTTGGAAAAGTACAAACTCTGTGCATTTGATGGCTGTGTTGTCATGCAGTTGTTTCCAAAAGACTGAGAGGTTGCCATACTACAACTCGGAGGGTAGTTTGGAGGAAAGCTACAATCAGTTCTGTTTTGTCTGGAAAACTGGTTATAAGCTGTCTGAACAGCCTTTCCGTTGTGTGCAGCTGAAGATACTAATGTGCTGGGGTTAACCACCTGATCATGAGGAAGTGAGGCAGGTGCTGTAGTGTAACCTGAAACAACTCTTTTTAAGCTTTCATTTGCATACAAGGCTTGCTGCATCCTATTTTGTTGGGGAAAGGACACAGTATTTCCATCCTGAAACTCAATTGGCTGTCTATCATTTACTGAAACCGATTGGTTCCAACAAGCTGACATGTCTTGCTGGGGACTTGTGTTGACTGGGCTCTGGTTTGCCGAGTTATGCCGAAAATTTTGTTGAGCGGTGGCCTGAGATCCATGTGTAGCCAACAGAGAAGAGTTTCCACTTTGTGAGTTTCCACTTTGTGAGGTAGTTGGTGGGTTTGGCAGATGGCGAAGCAGCATTCTGAGAAAATGACTTTTCATCTGCTTCGTGCTTTTTTGCTGTGAATTAAAAGCCTGATTAGGGTCTGCAGAGTTATGCCAGTTTGCCGTCTGTCTATTCAAGTAAGCTCCATTGTGCGAGGCAACATTTCCATTTTGTGAGGGTTGGACTCCAGACTTCGCTTTAACATATTGATATGCCTCTTCTGTAGACCAAACTTGATTTCTTGTTGCATTATGAGTAAGAGGAGAACCAGCTTGTGGGGCTTGTTGGGGTGGTCCAACTTGTTGATATTGTCCATTCATCAGTGCAAAAGAATGCATTTTGTCCTCTGTTAAGCCTTGTGGGAGGTTGAGGTGGTAATGTTCCTGAAAGAAGGATTAAGAAAAAGATTGAGTAAAACATATAACATTGCATTTTTACATCTATAGGTCTCTTAGGTATACCCACAAGACTATTTTCCTTCTGTCCATATGAATACAGGTAAGGTGGGGTCATTCCAGACAGCAGGTTCAGCGAAATGTTTGAGTTTGTCAAGTCTGAAATGTTTTTCACTTCATCAAAACAAACTAAACCATGCTAACTGACTCTGAACCTTACAAAATATCAGGATGAATGAAACAGCCAAAGGTTTTCAAAAGGTTCTCTTGGACTTAGACATCATGTACATTCGTGTGAACCAACAAACATTCAAATTTAACAAATCTGTCACTTGATTTATTAAGGCAGTGATGGATGTAGCATTCCAAAGAGACAATGTCATCAAGAAGAAACTCAAGAAGCTTGAATAATACAAAGGGCTGACAGACAAATCTTAAAAGTGTGGGAAGTGAAGGCAACAGTGGTGCTAGTGGTAATAGTAGCACTTGGGGCCCTTACCCCCCAAACTGGGAAAGTGATTTTCAAAAATTCCAGGTACAATCAGAGAGCTCTGTCCAGAAGAGGAGAGTCCCATAAACAGCTATGATACTATGTAGAATCCTCAGGTTCCCAGGCATGAGGTAGGGGACATGAGTTTGAAAGTGAGAACACCCATACGTGGCAAATGTGAAGTTTTTAGTTTATGCCGTCTCAGGATCCAAAAGTTTGTGCACAACAATTCAGACTGCAGGATTATGCTGTCAAGAGGATACAGAACATTGTTTTTATAGAGCAGGAAGCTTCTCCTAATGACAGGATTTGACATGGCAAATGGCCCGAAAGTCAGATGCCCCAGCACCAGTAAAAAACACTTGTCTAACAGGAACACTCGTCTTGTGTTTTGATCTGGGCCGTCAGGATACATCTACTGAAATTCTAAAAAAATAAAAATAATGATGGGAGTCAAAATATGTACCAACATTTAACATTAATATTTCTACATTTTCTGTAGTAGATTTGGGATTCGGCCACCGCTTTTGTCTACAAAAACCTAATAGGACCCCGTTTTAATTGCATCAAATAATATTAAGTGTTTGCTGTCTCATTAGCATTTCACACAGCCCTGACTCACCTCCATCATACCAACACCTACATCAGGATGCTATTTGTGGACTTCAGTTCAGCCTTTAACACTGTTCTACCGGACACGCTGGCTCTGAAGCTCCACAACCTGGGACTGTCAGCAAAACTGTGCCTCTGGATCAGAGATTTCCTCACCAACAGGCCTCAGGTGGTGTGGATAGGGGACCCAATATATTCCCCACTGATCCTCAACAATGGCACACGGCAGGGTTGTGTGCTCAACCCTGCCCCCTTCACCCTCTTCACCCACGACTGCACTGCCATCCACTCCATGGCCGTGAAGTTTGCGGACGACACTACCATGGTGGGTCTCTTATCAGACAATGATGAAACCCACTACAGAGAGGAGGTCCAGCACCTGACGCAGTGGTGTTCTATCAACAACCACATCCTGCAAGACCAAGGAGGTCGTAGTGGACTACAGGAGATCCAGGAAAACTCAACACGCTCCGCTCTGCATACAGGGGGACGCAGTGTGGCGTGTGGACAACATCAAGTTCCTAGGAGTCCATATTTCCTTTGACCTCTCTTCATACCTTGTGAAGAAGGCCCAACAACTGCTCTTCTTCATCAGGAAGCTGAAGCGGGTTGGATTCTCCTCTCAACTGATCACAAACTTCTAAAGAGCAACAATAGAGAGCATTCACACAGCAGAGTCCGGGAACAGTTTCTTCCCCAGGGCTGTGAAAGCAATCACCTCCATGTAGTGACACACAACCCCCCGCAGATGACTAAGGCTGCGGCTACACGAAAACGTTTTTCACTGTAAACGATACTTTTTCTTATCGTTTCGCTGTCGCGGCCACACGGAGCCGGCGTTCCCACTACCCCAAAACGATAGTTTTTGAAAACGGGTTCCAGAGTGGGAAAGTTTGAAAACGGCCTCGTTTCGTTTCCATTGTTACAGCTAAAACGTTTTTGCGTCAGTCACACGTTGACGCTGTGAGCCAATTTTAACACTTCTCTATTGTCTCACAGCGTGGCGTGACACAGTGGCGTGTGTACTGCATCGTTTCATCGTTTTCATCCGTTTTCGTCTGGACCTGAGTCTTTACAGCAGCGCGTTTCCGTGTGGTCGCAAGCCGTTTTAAAAAAAAACCTCGTTTCGTTTTCATGTAGCCGTAGCCTAACCCAAGCCCCCTCACCCCTTCATTTACAAATCTCACACTCACTTCCACCCCCAAACTGGGACCCGCACTAAGCACACTTTATTCTTCCGACAATTCTATTTTACGTGTACAGTTTTTACTTTAAAGTGTGCCTTTAATCCACGAGTCTGCAGAGAATTTTGTTATTTTGTATAATGACAATAAAGACTCTTGATTCACAGGTCAAAAGTTATAGGAAATCTCTGAAGGGATAACTAAAAAAGATCTACAGAAAATGTTTAATTTTCTTACACACAAGTAGTGTAACAGTTGAAAACTGGGGGGGGACTGAACTGAACTGAGCTCTTCTGTATCTCTTGCTGTGCCAATAATTAAAGCCTTAGACCAAAAGCCAGAAGAGGCCAAAAAGTCTGTTGGTCCCACGACCCTCACTCGACTTGGTTGGCTGTTCCCACCACACTGAAAAATACATTTGGAAGGATTCAAGACTAAATTACATATGTAGACTTTCAAAAAAGGCCAAGGAGTTAACTGAGATGCATTTATTAGGCATCAGAGTACAACACACAGAGTACAACAAACGCAATGAGCTGACCCTAGCAGACTGATCTCAGTTCTTTGGGGCTTTATCGAGTAACAAAATCCAGATCAGGACATGATTGTAGAATTATTTGAAAGCTCTAACAAATAAATAAACAAACAAACAAACAAACAAACAAACAAAGATTTCCTAGTCTAACTAGAGTCCAAAAAAGAACTTGGGATAATCTACATAATGTAAATTCTGAACTATAACACCAAGTCCTGATGATAACAATGACAACTTTTTAAAAGGACAAACCATAATTTCCCCAGAAACAACTGTGCAACAACTGAAACCTTTAGCGGTTCTCCACCCCTTATGGTTCCAGCTGGTTGACCCAAATCATGTAATGTGACTTGTTCTGCAAACAGCCAGGTACCTACTCTAACTACACTAACCCCAACTCTTGAACCATGTCAGTATACAAGCAGAAGTCAAATCCCTATTGGTATTTTATCACAACTCTTATGTGTCTATGCGTTTATATATCATGGTGTTGGCACACACACACAAAGCTTGATACCTGAATCTGAATCTCGATGACTTTCTCTCAAAGTTTGTCTTTTGACTTTAATGTCTGAATCTACCTTATTTTACACAATCACACTTGCATCTTTTCTTTTTTTTTTATAAGCAAGACCTTGGGGTTTTCCCTCCAGATATGCCTACTGTCTTGTGTTCATATTTCCTCAATTCAAGGCCGTTTGGCGGGCCATTTCTTAAGCAAGCATGACCCTCCCCGTCACGGTTACTTGGCTCACTTACTTCTGAGGTACATAAAGCATACAAACATAACACACAGTTGGTATGAACAGAGGCATATGCACTTCTGAGATTATATTATGCATGAATGCTCAGATGCAGAGTTGGTATGACCGAACAGATGCTTAAATGTAGCCGTTTTAAAAAAAAAAAAAAATTTATTACAACTTATAAGCTGGAGTCTAAGCCAAAGCAAAACTGTAAATGCTCTGCAGAGCTGCACAGGATGTGGGCGCCCACATTACTAATCTTCTCATGATACACCTCATATCATGCAACAAAAATCAACCATGATAATCACAGGCTGCTGTTATTGTAACAGTCATCTTGAGAGCACACTGAATACCTACTGAGTTGTTCTATAATCAATGTTTGAAATACAAGCACTTTCAAATTTATCAAATGCCATCACTAATAAGAATCAACTTCTTATACATACACTGTATGTGTGCTGAAGTGCTCTCTGCCTCCTGACCTCTACTTGTTTTTCTTTCCCACCCCCCTCTTTCATCTCCCAGCCCCAGCAAACCCCAGTAGAAAGGACCAACCTCATGAACCAGATTCTGCTTCCCAATGTTAACATTCACTCCCACTTGCGCAAAGCATCAATAGCCGCTTTCGGACTGTAGGAACCTTTGGCAGTTCTAAAAACCTTTTAATCCACGGGGCCGTTTTCTCTCGCATTCGGACATACAGGAACTCGGGGCTATCTCCCTTAGTTCCTATAACCATTTTAGCTCCTTCTCCGATGTCGGGTCTTTTCATGGTTCTATAGAACGCATCTTACGGAGGTGTTTGGTGGTCGGTAGCTACGCCCCATGTCATGCTATCACGGCTGAAATGTTTACTCATACAACACGGACACAACCGGCGCATGTTTAATAAGTTAAACTTACACGTTGTCTCCTTTGTCTGCGGCGCTCTGCTCTCCTTTCTTCCTTCATGAAATGAAAAAGTATCTGACTCTCTCTGTGTGCTCTTCCAGCCTCGATATTAGACGCTTGATGTGATCGTACATGATTAATTTCACCATCATGCAGACCATGAACACGGTGCCCTCCCCGCTCTCCATGTTAGCTTTTTTGTGGTGTTTTTTCTTCTCTCCTTACTTTTACCGGGTTTTGTTTAGTTTTGTTTTGTTGTTGAATGTGGCGCTAAACGGCTAGCGTAACACGTCACTGACGCAGACGGCTGTGCCGAATCAGTCCCAACCAGGTCCCGACTCATGTGCGAATGCAGACTGAAACAGTTCCGCTGGGGAAGGACAGTTATCAGAACGAATTTCGAGTAGGACCGTTCTGATAACTGCGTTCTTAGAACGGCTCTTTCCGAAAGCGACTAATGTATGACAGTGGGCACACCAGGGGCATAAAAGAATGAACCATAGATAGTGACTATAACCGCATACACAAAAAGACAGAAAATTTGTACACATAGGAATTTCACCAGTGTCATAAAGCATGCATTTATGGTTCTCTTGTATAAATCTTATAAGATGTTAAAGGCGGGGTAGGGGATCTTTTTCCCGAACATTTTTTTTTTTTTTAAAACATACTGCTTGAAATACTCTTCACACCCTCATTGCAACCAATGTACATGTACGTGCTCGTGCACGTTCATGTACTCTAGAGGCGTGCCTTCGGAGGGAAAGTGAAGAAAATTGTTGGGACTTTTTACCTGTGTATTTTCAAAATGCAGCTTCGCTGGACTCAAAATCCAGGATCTCCTACCCTACCTTTAAACCACACACATGCATGGCCCAGATTTCTACTCGAATGTATTCCCTTCAAATGGAAGGTGAAAGGAGTCTTCTCTAAAGAAAGAGAGAAGAAAGACACCATGACACTTTAATACTAGCAAGCAGCTCAGGTTGAAATGGAACAGATACCAGTCATCAGATCATATCAAACACTTACTGACTTATAAAGTGCAGTGAGTTGTCTCTGATGTGATCATGGTCTAATGCAAGCTTGCTTTTGCAAATGTTTGCATCTTGATGCAATCCTTCCTACTGAAAGATTGCCTTATTTGTCCAGTCTCATGTTTTACTTGAGTTTAATCAGTCATAAATGTTGAATTACAATATAAATATAAAAGATAAAGGCAAGGCAAGGCACAATTCGTACACAAGGCAATTCAAAGTGCTTTACAGCTACATAAAATCACAAGAAGGCAATAAAATCATTCCAAAAAAACATTTGAAAAAAAAAAAAAAAAATCATTAATTCATTAATTTAAAAGTGAAGAGTGCAGATAAAATACTTTCAGGTGTCATATGCACAGCTAAATAGAACTGTTTTCAGCCTGGATTTAAACATTGTCAGAGTTGAGGCCTGTCTCACATCTTCTGGCGATTGTGAGGTCTGACTTTTTCTGGATGAACGATTTTGTGATGCAAATGTATTACTCTTTTGAACGCATATTGTTTTGAGAAGCAAGACGCTTTATTTTTTAAGCCCCAGCCAACTGGCCGGAGTACTTTCGTCAACGCCAAAACAAGGCTGGAACTCTGCACACAGGACGCAGCGGGGGGTAAGTCAATGTTCATAAATGATATTGCTAATATGGGATGTCATACAGCTTCATGTCAAAAGAGGCAAACTATCCCTTTAAGTGTTATACAACACTTGAAAAAAAATAAATAAATAAAATTCCATTACACCACTGACTTTATACACTATTATAAATCCCCTCCTGGTTACGGTTTTATCAGCGAGGCCAGAGTGAGCAGGAGAGGAGGAGGGGTGGCAGTCTTACTTAATGAATCATTTCAATGTAAGCAGTTATCTCCTGGAAGTTTTCAGTCCTTTGAATATGTGGCTGTACAGCTGAAGGCCTCATCCAGAGTCCTGTTTCTGAATGTTTACAGGCCTCCCAAATACTGTGCAGACTTTTTTGATGACCTCAGTGAACTGTTCTCTATGATCTGTGTTTTGACTGTGTAATTATTGTTGGTGATTTTAAAATCCATGTGGACAACCCTCAGGACAAAGGGACTAAAGACCTGAGTAACACTCTGGACAACTTTGGGCTGACTCAGCATGTAACAGAGGCCACGCACAATATGGGGCCACACTCTAGACTTACTGATCTCCAAGGGTCTGAGCATTTCAAAGGTTACTGTGTCTGATGTGGGCCTGTCTGATCATTCCTGTGTTTTCTTTGAGAGTACGATTTCACTGCACACAAATGTCTCAACAGTAGTGATCTCAAAACGGTGTATAACTGAAAACAGTAGTGAGATCTTTAACCAGGTCTTCTCTTTAACACCTGCCCTGTCCGGGGGTTCAGTCAATGAGCTCGTCAGTAGCTTCAATGCTAAAAATGTTAAATGTTATGGATACTATTGCTCCCATTAAGGTGAAGGTTATCTCTGGAAAGAAGAAGTCTCCATGGCATCTGAGCACACAAGAGTCACATGTGGAGTTCCCCAAGGTTCCATCCTGGGACCTCTTCTGTTTAACATCTACATGCTCCCACTGGCACAGATTATAAAAAACAATAAAATAAACTACCATAGCTATGCAGATGACACGCAGATATATATTACAATGTCACCAGGAGACCGAGGCCCTGTACAGGCTCTTGGTAAATGAGCTCATCACTTTTTTCCAAATTCAAGGTGAAGCCGTCTTGGAATGAATGTTCGCAAGCAGCTACAAGAGTTAGCGTGTCAAGCAGAGGTGAGATAATGCGTATGTGATAAGTTAACTCAAGTGGACACACCTTTGCTTCATCCTCATATGTATGTATGTATGCATGAACATTGAAAGAACAGAAAATGACTTTGACTGAAAGAAATTTTAGAACTTGAACAAAACATTTTGAGTTGCAGGTTCAGGCTCACTTTTACTTAGAAGCATTTATCTTCATTTCACTTAGAAGTGTTTTTCTGATCTTATATTATTTTGGTTAAAGTTCTTAAAGGACAAGACCGTTTTTTTGACATTGGGCCCTTGATTTCACATTATAACATGATGTTCTACTCACCCCTGCTTGTTGTTGGTAATTTGGAGCTGTTCCGAAGATATTCGAGAGGCGTCTGGCTGCTCTCTTGAGATATTCGGCCATGAAACGGTTTCCTATGGGCAACGTTATACAGGCACAAACTATGCTGTTTATAATTTATTAATTACTGTACACTAGCACTGATAACGTGGAGGTGCGTCGCTTACTTAAAAAAAATCCGGGTTGCTGTCATTTTGAATTTTTGTCGTAAAGTCTGTGTGTGTTTGTCTGTGGGATGTCTGTGGTAGTAGCACGATGATGACATCAGTAACACCCACTTTACGACAAAAATTCAAAATTACAGTAACCCGGATTTTTTTAAGTAAGCGACGCACCTCCACGTTATCAGTGCTAGTGTACAGTAATTAATAGAGGTAGCTGGGGACATGTAGAACAAGAATCTGGTGGAGTCGGCAGAGAACATTTTGATTTGGTTCTAAATGAAGTTTTCAAATCTGACTATGCAGAAATGAGTTTGATTCTGAATATGCTTCAAAAATGTTGTTCTATCATTTTTGTTTTAATCATTAAAAAGAATGTAGTAAAAAAACAACCAAGTAATGACAGGTGTATGTATTCCAACAAATGAAAAATCAATTTCGATATAGATTTCTGAGTTTACGGGGTGCACTTGAATGCACCACAAATCCACTCACACGCTTTACCGTACAACGCGATGTAAATGGGCACTAGATTTTCAAGTGTAGATAGCGCGACCGTGCCTCTCCGGAGCGCAGATGGCATGATCGCAGTAAGTTTCACATCTTTCTGACACACTTTGAAGAAATTCCAGACAGGAGAGGTCATGTTGTTGAGATGCACTGTAGAGGTTTTGCCTGTTCGGTTCTGTACACACCTCAAGTACGTACCACATTAGAAAGTGGTCGCTAGTAATTTAAGTAAAAAAAAAAAAAAAAAAAAAAAGCTAGTAATTTACGCCACGTGATCGGTTTTTTGATCGGCATATTTTTCCGATCGCCGATCAGGCTATTTTTGGGCATTATCGGCCGATCGATCGGAGCATCACTATTTACGATTATATGGTTAACTTAAGAAGAATATCAAAAGGTGTAAAAGATTACTTCTCCACTTTGTTCAAGACATGCAGATGACAGAAAGCCAGAGAATAATAGTATGGATGCTTGACATCATATACAAAACAAAGACAAATTAGTAATAATCAAGAAATAAAAATGTACGGTAATAAAATGATAAAAACTAAATGAAAATTTACACAAGTAGCTATCATGTATTGTGTTGGAAATGTATTGTCCTCCTTTAAGAATGTGCTGTGCGTTGTTTTTCTCTGTCTTACAAACAATGGGTGCCTCATGTGTTTTTCACATCACATCTTTCTATAAATGAAGCTTCCTGACTGCAACAATAATAGGTGGACAAGTAATCTATAGGTGGATAAGTAATCAAATAATCTTATTTGTCCCTTGCACATTGCCCACCTTTGTGTAACACTCCACCTCTGTATGCATAAGTACTCATGTAAGTTCTTCTTCAGAGTTACTGTCCTTCATGAAGCATAATAAACCTTGGAAACGTTGGTGCACACTCACTGTGCTTTGTTAACAATAACTTCCGCCACAGTCTGCATATCTAATGTGTGTATATTAGCAGTTGTATGTATGCATAAGTAGTGTGTGCATTTAAATGTATGAATATAAATGTATGGGGCACTATGTATATATCTGTACGTATGTAAAGTGAATAAAATGTGATAAAATAAATGGGTCAATAAGTGAGTATAAATGAATAAGTGAATGATTGATGATAAATGATAATCAAAAAAATGGTTCCTGTAAAAACTAAATCTGATTTAGTGAGGAAATTAAATTAATTAGAAATGTATGTTCATATCTCAGACTAGCTTCTCTAATGTAATAGAAGATGTTGATCTGTTTGCACACTTTGCAATCCACAGGGCTCTGAGTACCAGTCAGCATTTGACAATAAAACAGAAATCTTAATAACAATTACACTTTTTCTTTCTAGCAACTCTCCTACAGAGGTAAAAAAAAAAAAATTAAATCTGTTGTGTTTGGTGGTCTCACTTCAGGAAGCACAAACAGAACGATAACTGATAATAAGTAGTTCAGTAATCTAACCACACTCTGGGGGCAGAGTTAAGAATGTTCTAGTAACTGATGTTGTATGACCTTATCTCTACCAGCAGACTCCAACTGAACGTTTCCATTGCTTCTACAGCCTCAGGCGTGTATAAATATTGAGTGCAGACTCTGTGGGGCAGAGCAGCCCACTACTCCTTGTTGTTTTCCCTTGCAAAATTAGGGTTGCAAAATTCCCAGAATTTTCAAAGATGGAAACTTTCCATGGGAATTTAAGGGAATTAACGGGAATTTATGGGAATAAACTGAGAATTTTCTAAATTGAAGGTTGGCTCTTCTAGGGAACTTAGATATAGTTGAGGAAAGTATATTTTAGCATGATCTTGACTAAAACAAACAGATGCCATTCAAATACACTTGAATATCCAGGCCATTCCTCAATCACACGCACAGAGCACACTGCTTACTAGAGCTGTAACAAAATCCGGGTTATCCGGTTTTCAACCCGGATAAACGAAACCTAACTCCCGCCCCGCAGCGCTACACCGAAGCTTGTAGAGTGTTAATCCAACATGACAGCGGACACAACGTTACCATTCGATGCAGACTTAGAAAGTGTTTCGGAGTAGATTCACCCTAGGGTCATTTGAACCGTGACATCCAGCCAAGTAGCCCACCCGAAGTTTTTCCGATATTGGCTGAACATCAGCTGAGTTACTGAGTTATCCCGAATAGCTTAGTACAAGCGCTAACGGACCCTGGCAGTATCTCCAAAATTACCACACTAAAATCACATGTCATGACACCAAACTTCTACAGTAGTACAAATATGGTCTGTACTCACCAAACGATGCATTTGGAAGTTTGTACATAGTCCAGGAGTTTATTATTATCAACACAAGCCTGATAGCTTTTCTGCTGCTAAAGCTGCGTCGACGTCACTTCTGGGAGCTGGGAGCTTCAAAGTAAGATGAGGGTTGATCTACTACTGTAGACAACAAAGCAAGGCTGCTCAATTTCTCCATTATTAAAATAAATTCACAACTCTACAATGTAAAAATTCATGTAGAATATAGCATATAGGCCTACTTTGTTGTCAATTTAAGTAGCTTAGAGCGCAAGTTTACTTTTATTTTACTTTTTTTTCTTCTTCCTCGTCGAATTTCTGTCGTCATCTGGTATAAGTGATACAATTGGCTATGAATCGCGCGCAAAGCAGCATGGGAAGAACCTGACGTCATTTGATAGACATTCGTAGCGCCCAATAAACGGCTCTAGGCATTGGTAAACCACGCCTCAAATACGAGAAAATGCACACCTAGTTCCGAGACCACCATCTCATCGAGATTGTGGACGCGTCAGCCAGGCTAACAATCTCTTGCATTGCATTAGTATTCTTACAAGCTCTTATTTTATTTCACAGAAAAATGCCATGTGCGCTATCTGATGTGTGGAGACATTTTACCCCAGCTAATGTTCAAGAGAAGTCTGTATATATGTGTAAGTATTGTGATAAGACATGTGAAGAATGCCACAAAAAAATGCAGCAGCATATTGCAAAGTGCAAAAAAATTCCTCAAGGCCCAACACATGCAGCAGACAGGAGTTCCACTCCAGGGGGAAATGAATCTGTTTCAGCTGTATCAGAGTCAGATACCCTCTCATCAGCTCCTGGTCCCTTTGGCATCAGAGGATTCTTTGATTTTATTGATGAAGCAAGCCAGAGAAAGCAGATGAGTGTTTCGCTCGTGCAATCTATGCAACTGGCTCACCCCTGATGCTGCCCTCCAATGTGTACTGAAAGAGATTTTTGAATGTTCTCCGACCAGCATACAATCCCCCAACCAGGCATGCACTCTCTACTCATTTACTGGATGAAGAGTTCAACCGAGTTCAAACAAAGGTGAAGCAGACCATTGACCAAGCTGACTGTATTTCAGTCATCTCTGATGGATGGTCCAATATCAGGTGACAAGGAATTATTAACTACATAATCACCACTCCTCAGCCTGTGTTCTACAAGAGTGTAGACACAAAGGAAAACAGACACACAGGCCAATACATTGCAGATGAGCTAAAAGTGATCATCAATGACCTTGGACCAGATAAGGTTTTTGCACTGGTCACTGACAACGCAGCCCACATGAAGGTTGCCTGGGCACATCTGGAGGAGACCTACCCTCAAATAACTACTATTGGCTGTACTGCCCATACACTAAATCTTCTCCTAAAAGATATAATGGCACTGAAAACAATGGACACCCTCAACAAGAGAGTGAAGCAAGTTGTGAAATATGTGAAAGGCAAACAAGTAGCTTCCACTACATATCTGTCAAAGCAAAAAGAAAAGAACAAGAGTACCACACTGAAGCTGCCCAGCGTAACGCGATGGGGTGGCGTTGTTATCATGTTTGACAGCCTTCTGGAGGAAAAGGAGTCTCTGCAAGAGATGGCTATATCTAAGTCTGCAGGCATCGACAGTGACATAACGAAGGTCATCTTGGATGATGTGTTCTGGGAAAAGTGTGTGTAGCAGTCAGAAAATCCTCAAACCTATTGCAGCAGCAATAGCGAAGATATGATGCCATCTTGTCAGATGTCCAGTCCCTTTTTGCAGAACTCAAAGAAGAAATCCAGACAGTGCTGCCCACTTCCCTACTACTGAAAGCAGAGGAAACTGCTGTGGTCAAGTCATTGGAAAAGTGGAGGGAGTTCTGCATGAAGCCAGTGCATACAGCAGCATACATGCTGGACCCAAAATATGACAAGGGCATACTTTCTGGGGAAGAGATTAATGGTGCCTTTGCGGTCATTACAGCCATGTCTGACCACCTGGGTCTTGATAAAGGCAAAGTTCTAGGCAGTTTGGCACAGTATTAAACAAAGCAAGGCCTTTGGAAAGGGGATGGAATATGGCAGTCATGCCAGCACATATCTGCAGCCACGTGGTGGAAGGGACTATGTGAATCTGAGGCCCTTGCACCTGTGGCCTCCATCATCCTCCAAATCCCACCATCATCAGCCGCCTCCGAGCGCAACTGGTCACTGTTTGGCAACACCCCCACAAAGGTTCACAACAGGCTCACAAATGTGAGAGTGGAAAAGCTGGTTGGCATTCGCACAAACCTAAGGCTCTTTGAGCCTGACACAGAGCCATCCTCAACAAGGCTGGAAAGTGACACTGAAGAGGAAGACTCAGAGTTGGATGTTGAGGAAGGGGACATGTTGTTGGATGTTGATGAGGCCCAGGAAGAGTATTGACTGAGCAAATATGCAGAGGATTGCTTGAAGGAAGATTTGCATGTTTAATGGGACGTTTTGGACATTTTTCATTTAACATTTTGAATGGGACTTTGTGGAGATTTTTGGATGGGGGGGGGGGATGAGATTGAGTGGGGTTAGGGGATGGGTAATATTGAACCCAACACTCCTATTTTTGTTCATCCATGAAACAAGTAATTAGAACGTGTTCTACTCTACTTACAGATAAATCTGTTGAAATATCTGTTGAAAACATTTTGTATGGATGTTTTCTTATGACTTCAGTTTATATTTATGCTTGGATATAATATATTCCCATTTAGTTCTCCTAAATTCCCATTAGTTCCCATAATTCCCATGGAAAGTTTCCAATATGGAATATATCCAAAATTCCCAAGCTTAACTTCCCATGGAAATTTACCGGAAACTTTCCGGAAATTTACCGGAAATTTTCCGCCCCTTATGCAAGATTAAATAAACTTTTCTTGTCCTCGGGGGCCTGCATGTTTTAGATATTTCCCTGTTTCAGCACACCTGATTCAGATCAATGCATCATTAACAGAACTTAACAATATTTTGAAGAAATCCATTTCATCTGAATCAGGTGTGATGAAGCAGGGAAACATCTACTTGTGAATTTGAATCATATTTGCAGAAATTAATACCGGACTTAAGCCTAATTTATGGTCGGTGACGCAAGATGCAACGCAAGCCCTTGCGCGGTTGCAAGCCTCCCCTTGCGTGCTTGCGTGTCTCACCTCAATTTTCTAAACTTCATGCAAGACGCGAGCCACTATCTACATCACATACGGCGGCGTGTTCATCGCTGTTTACAAACGCCAAGGTAGAAAGCGAAGAAGAAGAAGAAGAAGAAGAAGAAGCATGAATCCACTCGAAGAGAGACTTGCCGAAGAGGTCCTGGCAGTGAATTTCCTTTCATCGTAGTAGGCTTGTCATTGAAAAAACCCGCTGCTCTACCTACTGTCCTGGCGGTGAATCGCCATGCAGCACACGCAACCGCCGACAAAGCAAAATGAAGTATAAATGTCTCGAGCCATTAACGCAAGCGCAAGGGCAGTTAAAAGAGGTATAACTCAGCCTTTATACTTAACTTTTCATGCCTTTTTTTCAAACCAAAGAAAAAAGTGGTTTTCTTTATATATGGCCGAAGTCAGTAATTAACAATAGCTGAAGGTTTTTCCTCTGAATTGGTTTCAATACCTTGATTATAATTTCTTTAGACACTGAGAAACAAAAGGTTTGAGAGGGCTTTTAGGTTTTCCAGAGAACTCTGTCGTTTGTCAGAGAACTCAGTGTCTATTTTACAAATCTACAAAAACACCACAAGCCTTTTTACTTCATTAGCATTTGTTGAGGAAGATGTCATGGCATGGCATGTATTGCTGTCTCAGTTTGCACTAACTGTTAAAGCTACTGGACCATCAATTGCTGAATTCAGTAAAATGGCTGGAAAAGTTTTTGCAAATTCTGAGGCTGTCTGTATCATCCATCCGCCCATTTTCTATACCCACATAATGCAACTCAGGGTTGCGGGGGGCTGGAGCCTATCCCAGCTGTCATTGGCGAGAGGCAGGGTACACCCTGGACAGGTCGCTAGTCCATCACAGATTATATACATATATATATATATATATATATATATATATATATATATATATATATGTGTATATATACACACACACACACACACACACACACACACACACACACACAAGCCGCTTTCAGACAGAGCTGTTCTAAGAACCCAGTTATCAGAACTGTCCTACTCAAATTTCGTTCTGATAACTATCCTTCCCCAGCGGAACTGTTTCAGTCTGCATTCGCACATAAGTCGGGACCAGGTCGGGACTGATGCGCCGCGCTCTGCGTCAGTGACGTGTTACGTTAGCCGTTTAGCGCCACATTCAACAACAAAACAAAACAAAACCCGGTAAAAGTAAGGAGAGAAGAAAAAACACCACAAAGTAGCTAATATGGAGAGCGGGGAGGCCACCGTGTTCATGGTCTGCATGATGGTGATATTAATCATGGACGATCACATGAGACGTCTAATATCGAGGCTGGAAGAGCAAACAGAGAGAGTCAGGAGACAATACTTTTTCATTTCATGAAGGAAGAAAGGAGAGCAGAGCGCTGCAGACAAAGGAGACCAGTGTAAGTTTAACTTATTAAACATCCGCCGGTTTTGTCCGTGTTGTATGAGTAAACATTTCAGCCGTGATAGCATGACATGGGGCGTAGCTACCAACCACCACACACCTACGTAAGATGCGTTCTATAGAACCATAGCCGCTTTCGGACAGACAGTTCTAAGAAAGTAGTTATCAGAACTACCCTCCTCAAATTTCGTTCTGATAACTATCCTTCCCCAGCGGAACTGTTTCAGTCTGCATTCGCACATGAGTCGGGACCTGATAGGGACTGATGCGCCGCGCGCAGCCGTCTGCTGCAGTGACGTGTTAGCCGTTAGCCGTTTAGCGCTACATTCAAACACAAAACAAAACGGCAAAAGTAAGGAGAGTAGAAAAAACACCACCAAGAAGCTAATATGGAGCGCGGGGAGGCCATCGTGTTTATGGTCTGCATGATGGTGATATTAATCATGGACAATCACATCAGGCGTCTAATATCGAGGCTGGAAAAGCTCACAGAGAGAGTCAGGAGACGATACTTTTTTATTTCATGAAGGAAGAAAGGAGAGCACAGCGCTGCAGACTAATGAGACCAATGTAAGTTTAACTTATTAAACACCCGCCGGTTGTGTCTGTGTCATATGAGGAGACATTTCAGCCGTGATAGCATGACATGGGGCGTAGCTACCGACCACCACACACCTCCGTTAGAATAGTTCTATAGAACTATGAAAAGACCCGACCTCGGAGAAGGAGCTAAATAGTTATAGGAACTAAGGGAGAAAGCCCCGAGTTCCTGTATGTCCGAACACGGGAGAAAACGGCCCTGCGGATTAAAAGGTTATTAGAACTGCCAAAGGTTCCTACAGTCCGAAAGCGGCTCATGAAAAGACCTGACCTCGGAGAAGGAGCTAAAATGGTTATAGGAACTGAGGGAGAAAGCCCCGAGTTCTGTATGTCCGAACACGGGAGAAAACGGCCCCGTGGATTAAAAGGTTATTAGACCTGCCAATGGTTCCTACAGTCCGAAAGCGGCTATACATACATACACACACTAATATGAAGCACAAGAAAGAAAGTTATTTTAAAAATGCAATGGGATTTGACCGAGTAATAATGGAAGAGATGTATGTCTGGATGTGCCACTAAGAAATACCAGAACTGGTCCTGAGGAGGAGGAGCCTCACAACATGAGATCAGCCAGGAGGAATTCAGTAGGTTGCATTTCGGCTGAAACTTAACCAAAAAGGAAAAGAGAAAAGGCTAAGCTTCACCACAAATTGGTATATAAGCCTGCACCATATTGCACAAAATATCCCTTTTTTTTATTCAAGTAACTGTGAAGGTGAGTTCTCAAAGTTTTGAAGAGCAAGTCCTGAGTCAAATTCTGGCCCAGTCTGGGACTTCATTTAATTTTCCAACAATATGCAGGTCGAGTCTCCTGTTCCTCACACTCTATTGCAGCTTAGTGAGAAATTAAAAAGTAATAAATGCAAAGCCTCAGTCAGTCACTCTCAAGTGAGTTTAATCAATAAAATGTGTTCCAACACGTTCAAATCAGCTTGCTAAAGATTCAGATTGTGTCTTCAGTCCCACTTGCCAATGAATCTGTAGTTTCCCTGTCCATCTACTCAGCTCCGATAAGAAAACATACAGCAGTACATAAAGCAATATGCAAATAAGGCCTGCTGATCTCTAAGGTAGAAATTAACAGGTGTGATGAAAGTTTTACTTTTGTTCTCATATGTAATCCGATATGTTTCGGTTGTTTGTTTAAGGGACGGGGTGCTTTTCCCTACACCCGCCATCCACCTTAAAAACAAAAAAAGAAAGGTTTTTCAGGAAACAGTTCCTGTCCAAACAGACATTTGGGACAAAAACATTTACGGATACGTAAAAATTGCAGTGCGAATGGTATGTATTCATTAAACAACAATAACCACAAATTAACTGTGAACATTAACTGTAGCGTCTTCTTCCAAACAGGCTCAAACTGCTGAACTTAAAACAGACCCACAGTCCCCCATATAAGGAAATTTTATTTGACTATTTAATGATCAAAGACTGTATTTAGATTATGTACATATGATGGCCAACTAATCCCATAGAGCAAAGAGAAATTAAAAACTAATAAGAAATTAAGGCTCAAATCGCCAGCGGTTCAGATTTACACTCTGAGCCAAGTAGCGTGTAGCTCCAACAGCTTTTCAGCATGTGAAAAGCAGCAGTCGCCTCATGATTATCAACAGAGAGCTTTAAATGAAAATACATTTTGACACAGCAGCACATTATATTTTCATATTCACAGACGGGAAGGCATAGGCTAATAAAATGTGGCGGCTGCAGTCACCGCCCTCCAAAATATACTGAACATTTAGCAGGTCGACTTACTTTTTCACGAGAAATCCCACTGTAAACTGCAGCGGTTACAATAATTTGGAGTGTTTGCAATCAGCGCGTCTTCATTTTCTTCATCGTTGTCCATTCGCTCTCATAAAACGTGTTTTAGATCCGTGCGTCAAACATCGCGAGTCTTTTAAGCGTTCTCAGGTTTGTCCTCAGGGCACCTGGCACCAATCCTACACTGGCTCAACAAATAGTCCGCTCTGTTCTGCAGAAACTGCGGAAAGTCTTTTAGTGCAAAACAATGAAACAAATGGGGGGGGGGTAGTTAGGTTCCTCCTACTCTTGTTTTAAAGGAGGTCTTCTAGCGAAGTGTTGGTGCGCTGCCGCCACCATTTGGAATGCAGTATGTACTGAGAATCAAACCGTAAATGCAGTTCAATTTAATGTATTAAAGGATAAGACCGGTTTTTTGACATTGGGCCCTTGATTTCACATTATAGCATGATGTTCTACTCACCCCTGCTTGTTGTTGAACATTTGGAGCTGTTCCGAAGATATTCGAGAGGCGTCTGGCTGCTCTCTTGAGATATTCGGCCATGAAACGGTTTCCTATGGGCAAGCTTATACAGGCACAAACTATGCTGTTTATAATTTATTAATTACTGTACATTAGCATTGATAACGTGGAGGTGCGTCGCTTACTTAAAAAAATCCGGGTTATTGTAATTTTGATTTTTTTTTGTCGTAAAGTGGGTGTTACTGACGTCCTTGTCGTGCTACTACCACAGACAGCCCACAGACCTGCTGCCTATTTATTCATTCGGCTAAAATTCAAAATTAGTAACCCGGATTTTTTTAAGTAAGCGACGCACCTCCACGTTATCAGTGCTAGTGTAGAGTAATTAATAAATTATAAACAGCATAGTTTGTGCCTGTATAAGCTTGCCCATAGGAAACCGTTTCATGGCCGAATATCTCAAGAGAGCAGCCAGACGCCTCGCGAATATCTTCGGAACAGCTCCAAATGACCAACAACAAGCAGGGGTGAGTAGAACATCATGTTATAATGTGAAATCAAGGGCCCAATGTAAAAAAAACGGTCTTATCCTTTAACACCAAGCCTATTCACAGCAAAAGTCACCTAAAGGCAATTAAAAGAGAAAGTAAGTAAGTAAGTTTGATACTGGTCCACTTAAATTCTAATTAGAAAATGAATTAAACCTAAGTTGATAGCCTTGATGTTCGTCCCATCTCTCTGGAACTTCTTTTGTAAAAGATTCCGAAAATCCTGAGAATGTAATTTCATTTTCAATATAAAAACATTTGTACATTTTTTGACAGGTAATAGGGCTCGGGCACGTGACGTCACTACGTGAGCGGCGGCCATACTGGAGGCTCAGAACTGTTTTGTTTACATTGTTTTCCACTGCGCGCAGACGTACTCCCGCCTGGTCTCGGAACTTTCTTCGTTGGTTTATCTATTTTACTTATTGTCTTTGCCACTATGGTCGCACGTTGCTGTGTCGTGGGGTGCAATAGCGTAAGCCGTGACAGGAATGGGGGGGAAATCGTAAATTGTTTATCTTTTTACCGGTTTCCTGCTTGGAGGCGCACCCACGGAGACCAAGTGTCCGAGATAACAAAGCGTCGTCGACTAGCATGGATCGCTGCTGTAAGACGACCAAGCATAACTTTCCACTCAATCCCGGTGTCGATGAGAGTGTGTTCTCTGCATTTTCATTCTGGTAAGTTACAGACTTTTGTGTGCTGAGGTAAAGATCCCCGCCTTCACAAGAGGACACTGTCAGTTGGAAGCAAGGGATGTCTCAATGGGTTAAAAGCGGAGGACAAATTTCGTGTGTATGCATGTATACATGACAATAAATCTGATCTTAATCTTAATCTTCAACATAGTTTTGCCATGCGAAGATGAAGACAAAACATTCTTTGACAAGATTGTGTCTGTATGTTGTACTCTGACCACCATGAGCAGGAGTGTTGTGCAAAGTTGAAGTCGTCTGAAATAAATATGCTTTGAGATGCAGCCAAGTGTGTGTGTTTCATTATTTATTTACAAGTAGAGTAACATGACAAAAGTGTAAAGTGTCATTAGAATTGAAACTGTTGCAAAGTATAAGCACTGACACCACATACTATATACGCAATTATGTCCGAAAGGGTGAGCTTCGGCAGTAAATCTTCGTCGACAATCCATTCCTTGCTCGGTATTTCATAAGGGTCCAGTCCGTTTATAACGCCAATCTTCTGTATGTACCGATCTCTGGCTTCCTTCTGTAATGTATCCCGGTATATCCCACATCCTTTCTTCGATTTTAACATGCTTTTCTCTCACTTTTCTCTCACTGTTTGGTCCTTGATCCCAGTCTTGCCTCAGGGTTTGTTTACGAGATTGTGCCTCCAATATGGCGACCATATCCCAGAATGCAACGCGTGTGCCCGAGCCCTATTCTGGGAATGGTTATTTGTTTGTAGAGTGAAGGTAGTGAGTGTAGCTCTTGTGGTGTATGAGGAATGGTCACCTTCAAACAGCCGATGTGTAGATGGTACAGGAAGAACTCTGCTGACACAGACCAAATGCAGTGCCCAAGTGCAAAACCTTCCCATATTTGGTAACCCTGAAGATGCTGCACGTCCCATCAACAGGCACATAGCCAGAATATACTGTATACATATCTGGTGAGGCTCCACCAGACGCACTTAACTGAGGAATGTGTTTTCTCCAAATGTTTGTTTTATTATTGTTCATCTCTTATTTGGACACACTGTACCTGACGCCCTTCTCTCTAGATGGACTTAGGGGGATAAGATATAGAGGCACCAGAAATGACTATGAAGCAAAGATAAAGAGCTATGAAGATAGTGTGCCGAGAGATGCTGATAGCTTTTTAAAAATGCAAGTTGGTTAGAACTTTTTAGAGCTAATGGTTGATTTATTATGGTGTACAATAGGGTGAGGCGGTGGTGACTGGGCGGAGCCTCTTAGAGAATAAAAGGCAAAGCCTCAGGGAGCTTCACAGTCAACCCTGAGGTTGTCTCATCGCATGCTTGACCTGCATTTCTGATGTTGGCTAAAGTAGATGCACTCTACTTGCATTTTGCTCTTTTTGGAAGATCATTTTTACCTCATCTTTTGTCTCCTGACTCTACATTAACCACTGACTTAAATTGATTGAAAAATTCTTATCCTTTATGCCACATAATCATTTCTACTTCTGTGTAACTACCTATTTTGCAAATATGCACCTGTGTAATCCATGAGAATCACAGCTGCATTCGGAGAAGGGAATATCCCACGGCCTTGACACAGAAGTCACAACTGCCTGCTGCCAGAAGGGAATTTCCCACGGCCTTGGCCCAGAAGTTATGTAATATGTTAGTTAGTAATATGCAGGCCTACCCTAGAAAGGTTTCCTGAGAACTCTGTATCTCTAAACATTTGCATCACAACCACTGTGTGTAAACTGTTCCCTTGCTGCGAGATAATTAAATGTCCTATGCTTGTGAAACTCAGACAGCATTCCTGAGTATTCTTATTAATTTTCCTAACACAACCAAAGACCAATTTTTGAGAATTCTTGAACCTACATTGTTCCCTGAGATCCAGACTGACTGGGGTGACTCAGAAAAAATTATTGTCCCACGACATATCATAGCAACATACCTGGGTGGAACAAGTCCAGAGATGGACAAGTATTCATCGCGACGTCAATAAAGATTACATTTTTAAATACCACCAGATGTCTTTGACCAATGAAATTCATGGCTTGGAATGCTTATGTGTACTTTCATATAACCACTTTTTGTTTGTATCGCCATTTGGTTCTGTGACTTGACTATGCAGTAGAGCTCTCGGAGTGAAATACACAGGCCAAGGACTTAATTGAAATAGCCTGGCGACGCCATCCTACGTACTTCCGCCCAAAGATTTTGGCTCCGCACATAGTCTGGCCAAATCACCCTACCTCGGTTCGCTCAGTGTTTTGCCAATCAGCAAACAGTTGCGAGTGGTGACGCAGAACTCACGCGCGGAGTCCATTGTAGTCCATGTAATTGTAGTTCAACCGCAGCGGAAATAAACATGGCGACGGAAGAACGCTAGAAGCTATCCATGAAGTTGTCTCAACTCTGGAGATCATTGCACAATTAAAACGAGAGCAAGAGAAATGCTTCGTCAATTTTGTTAGTGGCAAGGATGTCGTAGCTCTCCTTCCAACTGGCTTTGGGAAAAGTTTGATTTATCAAATGGTACCGGTATAATGAAAGCGGATGTGGGAAGCGTGATTCGCGAGCTAGAGCCTCGCGAGAGTAAGCATGAACCTCGGCGCATAACCAACGTCATTTCTAAACATTATGATTGGTTAAGGGAACTCCGTTACTCCAATGAATTTAAGTTGCTGGGTAAGGTCCCGCCTTCCATGGAAACGGATTCCTCTTGGGTTTTCCCAGACTGTTTGACAGAGTCAACAGTCGGCTTTCGCCCAGGCTATAATTGAAAGATTCTTAATTTCAACTCTAACAGCTATTGATGTATGATGGTCCTTGATTGTCTGCTGGGTGTCAAACTTAGGTGTGTTCCCTTGCATGTTATGTGCTGAAATGACATATTGCTTGAATGGTTTAATGATATTATGCACTGTAGAGGGAGAAAAATGCAAATCTTTTGCAGTCATTGTTCGACAAATATTGTTTTTAAACATTTCAATGACTTTCTCACACATTTGTTGAGCCTTTCATGGATAAATAATATCAAATCATGTTTACAGTCACCTATTGACTCCACCACCTATACTTGAAATAACATCATCATTATTATTATTATTTTTTTTTAATTTCACAAATAGCCATGAACGGCCCCTTTCATAACTTTTTTTTAAATGTGCGTTTGGCCTGAAATGTAAAATTGGACAATTTGACAAGAGAAAACATGAAATAACAGAGAATAAATCAACAGGACCAACAGGATCAAATTAGTTTTGATGTGTGACGTTTGACCTCTGTGGAGGAAAAAATCTTTCTTTCTTAAGTCAAATAAATGAACTAAGTCCGTTATGTGCCTTGGTAGTTGATTTATTCAAAATACATGTTCAGAACATGGAGAGAGAGATCTCTGCCGTTAAAGCGCAGAACAGTGCAGTGGTACAAACAAGTTACACAGAAAGGAGTTGTTTCCGGTTTGGCACGCGAGGCGTAGTCTCGTGAGGTGCATGACGTAGCATGACTTGGATCAACAGGACGTTCTCACAGTAAGGCTTGCGCATCCCACACTGGAGGAAACTTACAGATAAAGAACAGATGGTTGCAGGGCAGATTATACCATTAATATCATGCTGTTGCTAAGCAGAGGCAAAGTTCAATAAAAGTTCAGTGTATGGTGTAACCCCTCTTTGCCTGATGAAGCTACTGGTATATTTTTTTAGGTTTCAGTTTCACAATTTGGTAGACTTGTAGTCAAGACCGCCTAAACCGAGACCAAGACACTACCAAGACCAGAGGGTATCAAGACCGAGACCAAGACGAGACCAAGGCCAAAACAGACTGAGTCAAGACCAAGACAAAGTCGAGACGAGACCGAGACCGAGACCAAAAAAACATAAAAAAAACAGAGTTAGCTAGTGTTACACCATAACTTGCATCAATTGAATAAAAGCAGCATACTGGGGTAAGAGGTTCAGTCCCAGTTTAAATTCAATTTAAGAAGGTATTATTTCAACTACAGACAGAACAATGCAGAGACAGAGCATGTCATGAATGTGTGTGACTGTGAGCTCACTCACTGTAAATGTTTTCGTAGACTGGGTGAGATAAACTATGTATAGCAATTGCATGACAGCTGTTACTGCACTATTAGATGATTGAGACTCCTTTGTTTGCTGTTGAGGACTGATATTACTGACTGACTGGTACTAACTGGTCTAAACAATCAACATGTCAAATTGTACTTTCTCCTTCATAAGTGTCTCTGGTTTTAGGACGTTTTTACCTCACAGCTTTTATGACACAATGTCAGTCAAACATATGTCAAAGCAGCGTTTTGGAAATGGAGAGAAATTGAGTTTTATTGACTATAAAATAAGGCTCAATTCCATCATCCTTGCTATCTGGGCCAGAGCTGCTTTGATATCTGGCTTCATCTGCGAAAATGCCGCTAGTGCTAACTAGGTTTTGATATACAGTATTTCTACTCAATTAATTCGCCAAAATATCTAACGTTGGTGAAAACTGTTAAGTAGCCAAGAGCCACTGATAAGTTAACTACCTGTACTTAGCATGTAGTTACACTCTTAGCCAAAAATGTTTCAGTAAGTCTGCAAAGAACTGAAGCTTGCAAAAAAATATCCGTCCCTTAATAATTTATACCGCGCGTGTAAGAAGAGCATGTCATGATAAATAATACTAGCACATGCATGATCTGGTCATGTGAGATTGGTACGGATAAAGAGTTTGGAGCCAGTAACAACTAGCTAGCTTACCTCTCCGGGTGTCTCCGCTCCAGGTGTCTGGTGAACGTTGATGTGGTCCTGGCTGTTTCGGTGAGAGACACTTTGCAAAAGTTGCATTTTGCAGAATGCTTCTTCCTGGCCCCTGGACTGCAAATGTCTTTATGGTCCGTAAATGCAAATTTGATGATGGCGGAATTCGCTGACATTATTGTTAGGCTACTAGGTCTGACTGGGACTGAGCTACGACGTAAACCTAAAGTTTCGCGCTGGCTCTACACTTGCGTCTTTTGAGTCGATGAGCGGCAGTTTCTTAATCACAACAAAATACATGTATGTCATTGATTGGTTGCATTTGAAAGGTTGCATTTGAAGGGCGTGAAAGGCGAAATAATTTAATGTTGCATTATCGAATGTTATGTTTTGTATCATGGACATTATTTGTTGCAAATCTCCAGAGACCAAGACAGTGAGACCAAGACAAGACCGAGGGATGCGAGACCAAGACAAGACCAAGACCAAAGACGGTCGAGACTGTGACAAGACCGAGAACACGTAAAAGTGGTCTCGAGACCAAGACCGACAGAGGCATTTGGTACACGGGACACAGCTGTGTAATAATGGCCGTAAGCGCTTTGTTTGTGATATGCGCTAAATGAACAAGTCGAAAATTAGAGCAGCGGTTCTACTCCGATCCCCTCCCGGATGACCGAGCTTCTCACCCTATCTCTAAGGGAGAGCCCAGACACCCTGCGGAGGAAACTCATTTCGGCCGCTTGTTTTCGCGATCTCGTTCTTTCGGTCACTACCCACAGCTCGTGACCATAGGTGAGGGTAGGAACATAGATTGACCGGTAAATCGAGAGCTTCGCCTTCTGGCTCAGCTCCTTCTTCACCACGACGGGCCGGTGCAGAGCCCGCATCACTGCAGACGCCGCACCGATCCGCCTGTCAATCTCCTGCTCCATTCGTCCCTCACTCATGAACAAGACCCCGAGATACTTGAACTCCTCCACTTGGGGAAGGATCTCATTCCCGACCCGGAGAGGGCATTCCACCCTTTTCCGGCCGAGGACCATGGTCTCGGATTTGGAGGTGCTGATTCTCATCCCAGCCGCTTCACACTCGGCTGCAAACCGCTCCAGTGAGAGCTGAAGGTCACGGCCCGACGACGCCAACAGAACCGCATCGTCCGCAAAAAGCAGAGACCCGATTCTGAGGTCGCCAAAACAGAACCCCTTAACGCCTTGGCTGCGCCTAGAAATTCTGTCCATAAAAATTATGAACAGAATCGGTGACAAAGGGCAGCCCTCACGGAGTCCAACCCTCACAGGAAACATGTCCGACTTACTGCCGGCAATGCGGACCAAACTCTGACACCGGTCATCTAGAGACCGAACAGCCCATATCGAGGAGTCCGGCACTCCATACTCCCGGAGCACCCCCCAGAAGAGTCCTCGAGGGACACGGTCGAACGCCTTCTCCAAGTCCACAAAACACATGTAGACCGGTTGGGCGAACTCCCATGCACCCTCCAGGATCCTGCCGAGGGTATAGAGCTGGTCCACTGTTCCACGGCCAGGACGAAAACCACACTGCACCTCCTGAATCCGAGATTCGACTATCCGGCGGATCCTCCTCTCCAGTACCCCCGAATAGACCTTGCCAGGGAGGCTGAGGAGTGTGATCCCCCTATAGTTGGAACACACCCTCCGGTCCCCCTTTTTAAAGAGGGGGACCACCACCCCGATCTGCCAGTCCAGAGACACTGCCCCGATGTCCACGCGATGCTGCAGAGGCGTGTCAACCAAGACAGCCCTACAACATTCAGAGCCTTGAGGAACTCAGGACGGACCTCATACACCTCATCCATTGTCGGGCACAGCCCGAAGAAATTACATGGGTCCCCCTTCTGACGGGCTCACTACCCGTGGGAGGGGCCAAGGGGGTCGGGTGCTTTGTGAGCGGGGCGGCAGCCGAAGGTGGAGACCTTGGCGGTCTGATCCTCGGCTACTGAAGCTGGCTCTTGGGACGTGGAACGTCACCTCCCTGCTGGGGAAGGAGCCTGAGCTGGTGCACGAGGCTGAGCGGCGGTTCCAGCTAGATATAGTCGGACTCACCTCGACGCATGGCTTGGGCTCCGGAACCAGCCTCCTCGAGAGGGGTTGGACTTTCTTCCACTCTGGAGTTGCCCGCGGTGAGAGGCGTAGAGCAGGTGTGGGCATACTTATTGCCCCCCGGCTGTGCGCCTGTACATTGGGGTTTACCCCGGTAGACGAGAGGGTAGCCTCCCCCCGCCTTAGGGTGGGGGTACGGGTCCTGACTGTTGTTTGTGCTTAAGCACCGAACAGCAGTTCAGAGTACCCACCCTTTTTGGGCCCAATCCCAATTCTATTTTCTACCCCTTCCCCTACCCTTCACCCCTACCCCTCGCCCCTTCGAACGTAGGGGTAGGCGGAGGGCTTTAAAACATACCCCTTCGAATTGGGACAGCACTTCACACTCACGAACGTAATAAGTCCGCGCCGTCAGTTGTTACGTAACCAAAAGCGACAGCTTTAGCCAGAAGTAAACAAACATGACCGGTGCTGTGGTGTTCGCGCTGTCCTGGGCGATTCGGATATTTTTAGAAATATCTGCGTCGAATCGACGGAGTGCCATCAGGCGAAGGCGTCTTCGACATCTGGGAGCATTGCTGGATCTTGTTACGGTATGTAGCCTACAATGAGAAGTTAATGCAAATAACGTGTGTGAGTGAGCAGCTGGTAGCTTCCAGAGCCGGCGTGTGAATATGATGTGTTTGAAAGTGCTTCTAACTGTACATTTGTGATATCGTGTAATATAGAAACAATTTGCTTGTCTCGTTGGATTTGCTGATTTATTGATTGGAGTAATATCCTAACCTGGCAAACCTAGCTGAAAGCATAAGCTAACGTTTAGCCTTTGTTACTCGCCTCGTTCCGTTTGGGATAAACATGCAGCTCATGCGTTTTTGAAGCGGTTTTCTTTGTACCAGGTTCAGATTTGATGACATAAATAAATGCACTGCATTGTGTGTGCTATCAATGTGTTGGTTTGGGAGGATGAAAGCCTGATCTTTCCATGTTTTTCTTTCCAGCAGATGAGTCATCCTACAAATTATTGCCGATTGGACCGTAACATGTACCCCAATTTTTTTGTTATCCCTTGTATAATAAATCTCTTCATACCAATATCCGTTCCAGTCGTTCATATGATGTTGATGTGATAATCATGCTCAAACCTTTTGTCCTTAATTTCTTTTATTAGGCTCACATTACAGACTGGTAAGGCAGCTTATTTTCAGAAATAACAGCTTAAAGTGTGTGGTGAAAATATGGACAACTACATTGCTTGTAAATACTCGTGTTACAATATAAAAAGCGACAACTCTTTCGGAGCACCTTCACATGCATTGACCGATTACTCCATGTAAAATAGCGACTTTTCTCATGTGCGTTTATATCAGAAAACAACTACACATTGCCACCATGTTAAACTCACACAATACCCCAGTTATCACAACCTAAAACGATTAAAACAGTTAAATTATGGCAAAAAAATAGAGGAGCTTACATTTTTGTGGTGCTCTTGTTTCTTCCATTTTTAAAAGATTCGCGATCTCCCGGTAGTCGCGTTGTATTCTGGAAAATATATCATACCCCTTTGAACGGAGTCTGCCTGGCCGAAGCCCTCCGTTTCAAGGGCTACAACGGAGGGGAAGGGCTAAGGGGAAGGGCTTTGGAAGAGTATTGGGACAACACTACCCCTTCACGTGAACGCGCAAAACGGAGGGGAAGGGGTAAGGGGTAGGGCCAAGGGGTGAATTGGGATTGGGCCTTGGAATCCCTGGAGGAGGCACTGGAGAGTGCTCCTCCAGGAGACTCCCTCGTCTGCTGGGGGACTTCAATGCTCACGTGGGCAATGACAGTGAGACCTGGAGGGGCGTGATTGGGAGGAACGGCCCCCCCGATCTGAATCAGAGTGGTGTTTTGTTATTGGACTTCTGTGCTCGTCACGGACTGTCCAGAACGAACACCATGTTCAGGCATAAGGGTGTCCATATGTGCACTTGGCACCAGGACACCCTAGGCCGCAGCTCGATGATCGACTTTGTGGTCGTATCGTCGGACTTGCGGCCGTATGTCCTGGACACTCGGGTGAAGAGAGGGGCGGAGCTGTCAACTGATCACCACCTGGTGGTGAGTTGGCTCTGCTGGTGGGGGAGGAAGCCGGTCAGACCTGGCAGGCCCAAACTTATTGTGAGGGTCTGTTGGGAACGGCTGGCGGAATCCCCTGTAAGGAGGAGTTTCAACTCCCATCTCCGGCAGAGCTTCAACGATGTCCCGGGGGAGGTGGGGGACATTGAGCCCGAATGGGCCATGTTCCGTGCCTCCATTGTTGAGGCAGCCGACCGGAGCTGTGGCCGTAAGGTGGTCGGTGCCTGTCGTGGCGGCAACCCCCGAACCCGCTGGTGGACACCAGTGGTGAGGGAAGCCGTCAAGCTGAAGAAGGAGTCCTATCGGGCCTTTTTGGCCAGTGGGACTCTGGAAGCAGCTGATGGGTACCGACAGGCCAAGCGGAACGCGGCCTCTGCGGTTGCTGAGGGAAAAACTCGGGCTTGGGAGGAGTTCGGGGAGGCCATGGAGAATGATTTCCAGACGGCCTCGAGGAGTTTCTGGTCCACCATCTGGCAGCTCGGAGGGGGGGGGAGCGCTGCACCGTCAACACCATGTATGGTGAGGGCGGGGCTCTGCTGACCTCAACTAGGGATGTCGTGAGTCAGTGGGTGGAATACTTCGAGGGTCTCCTCAATCCTACCGACACGCCTTCTGATGAGGAAGCAGATTGTCCTACATAACTTAGATTCTTAAATGTGCTGCCCCCTTATTTTAAGAAGATAACTATATTAGCATGCATACCCATAATAATAATAAAGCTTATATTTACAGTTGAAAAACAAAAACAAGCAAACATCTTACATCACACAATAGTATATTGTACAATAGTATCACCTTATTAGGAGAAGCCAAGGTGAAGTGATCCCAAGCCACAAAACATTTCTTGCCAGAAGCCATGGAAAAGAGCAATGAATTCAATTCAATTCTGACAGGGCAACAGAACTGGTTGGGAAACGTCGTTTGGGATTCATTCTCCTTTTATAGAGAAAAGCGCGCCCAAGTGTTCAAACAATAAGAGACCTCTGAACCGTGGTTCGACCAAACAATGCATTCGGCGCTTCGGACATCAGCGCCATTTGATACACGCCCCAGAACATTGTGCCGAACCACTGCTTCACAAAGATGAAACAAGCGCCGAAGCATCCGTGTCAAACGGGCCATCCCTACAAATAGCCTTGAGTGATCTGTCAATCCTTAGCAGTAAATCATCTGCTTTAAAAGTTTATATGTTAATATGTTAAGATACTGTGTGTGGAGCGGACCAACCCGGACTCTTTAGTTATTGTCCTGACCGAGACTTGTGACTTTAACAAAGGAAATCTCACTCACGAACTTCCTAAATATAGACAGCTTATTAAATGCCCGACCAGACAGGAGAATATTCTGGATCACTGATACACCACAGTCAGGGATACCTATGACGCCGTCCCCCGTGCTGCACTGGGCCACTCTGACCACTTCATGGTCCACCTGATTCCTGTTTACAAGCAGAAACTAAAGCTCTGCAAACTTGTAGTGAGGACATCAAGGAAGTGGACCAATGAGGCTGTGGAGGATCTCCAGGCGTGTTTTGACTCTACTGACTGGGATGTGTTCAGGACTGCTAGCAACAGTCTGGATGAGTACACAGAGGCTGTGACATCATACATCAGCTTCTGTGAGGACTGCTGTGTTCCATCAAGCACCAGGGTGAATTACAACAACGACAAACCTTAGCCCCTTTCACACTGCGACCCACTACCTTAGTAGGTCCAAATTGCACTTTCGACCCGCGTCGAGCAATGTGAACGCTTGGCGTGTTGGTGACCCGTGTCGCCTGAAGCCAAGTTCAGGGGGCGTTGCCTAGTGGCAGAGCGTCACACGAAACATGCTGGGCGTGTACAATGACGTAGGCACAAGCCATGCGTCGGAGGTAGGGTTAATAGAGTAGAGTAGAGTAGAGTAGAGTACTATTTATTAATCCCGAAGGAAATTAAGGTGTCAAGTAGCAAACATATATCAATACAAAAAACACAAGGCACTATACACAACATTGCACATATAACAGCCATATAGCTATTCCATACAATCAACAAAAAAATCACCTTGAGGACTCGTTTTTGCAATTGTATATGCAGTTCATGGAGATGTTATTTTACGGGGTGTGGATGGTTACAACGTGGGATGCCGCCGAAGAACATATGCGGAGAATACAAGAGCACTATAGTCCCCGAAATGTGGCGATAAATAACGTCCTCTGCTCGGAGGAGCTTGCGGACCTCCTTGTCTCCCCAGTTGGCCATCTTCAAAAATGGCTCGAACTATTTGTAGGCTAAAACAGAGTAAAACTTGTCCTCACCTGTCGCTGTTGTTCTGAATCAGCTGTCCATTCTGTCTTTTAAACTCCTCACGTCACGCCACGCCCACGTCCGACCCGCGTCAATTGCGTTCACACCAAACTCGGCTCGGCAAAAAGACTAGGGTCCGACGCGGGTCGAAAGGCGAGTCAAGTTGACGCGGCAGCCCGGGTCGGCAGTGTGAACGCAACAGTGGACACGCTAAATTCGCGGACTAAACGCGGGTTATTCGTCAGTGTGAAAGGGGCTCCTTGTTCACAGCCAAACTAAGGTGCTGTTTACACATACCCGGGTATTTTGATAAACGCATATTTTCTAACCTTCGTTTGCAAAAATAACTAGGTCCACACAGCCCTGTTTTTAAAAAAAAAACACGTCTACATTGATCAGCATAAATATGCTGTCCGTCCGGGTCTAACCCAGAATCGCCGTCGCTGGCGGTGGTATGGCCGGGCTCTGTCTGCCAAAAGAAGCTCCGCAATTGCTGCCCTCCGAGCCCTAATGCGTCTTTGTTGGTCAATACACTGTATGACTTTAATTTTCAAAAGCACACAAGCGAGTATAGCTCTTAAAAACAGAAATGCTGCTAGTACCTCCATGCTTGCCAGATAAACAATGGACGTCGGTCTTTTACCGCGGATATTGCCCAAAACTCCGTTTTTGTCTCTTTCAACCAGTTTATACACAAACGCTAAACGGAGTTTTTAAAAAATCTCCACTTTTGCCGGAGTTTTTTTTATGCCTCGTTTTCGGAGGAAAAAACTCCATTTGTGTATAAACGAAAGGCACAAACGAAGGGAAAGGTCTTCGTTTATCAAAATACCCGGGTATGTGTAAACAGCACTTCAGAAGGTTAAGGTTGGATAAGGAAGAGGCCTTCAGGAATGGGGACCCTTGGCGGTGAAAGAGGCTAAACGACTGTACTCTGAGAAGATCCAACACCAGTTCTCAGCCAACGACTGCGTCTGTCTGGAAAGGGCTCAGGCAGATCACCAACTACAAGCCAAAAGCCCCCCACTCCATAAACGACCAACGTTTAGCCAACGACCTGAACGAGTTCGACTGTCGCTTTGACAGACAAAGGGACAGTCCTGCAACCATCCCCCACGACACCTCTCAACAGCTCCAGCTTCAGTGTATCACCTCCACCTCCCCAGTGCAGTGTTGTATAAAGTACTGAAATCTCACACTCAAGTAAAAGTATAGGTACCCCTCCAAAATATGACTTTGGTAAAAGTCCAAGTCACTGACTGAAATGTTACTTGAGTTAAAGTCTTAAAGTATCCAAAACGTCTTGTACTTAAATATGAGAATTACTGTAAAAATAGATGTACTTAAGTAATGTAATGAAAAGTATAAGTAAAAAGTAAATAAGGCAAATGCAGTTTGAATGACATTTTTTATATTTTGGTAAACTTTGAAGGTCAAATACACTTAAAATCTACACACAACCAAGTGCAGGCAAAATTTAGACCAGGTTTAGACAGAAAATACAAACTTTGTGAACCTTTAAGTTTTTCTTCTTCAAGTAAGGTCAGTGCTGAAAATGAGGCGTACATTACACCATTAAGAAAAAAATGAAACAAAAGAGGCTGCTACTGTTATTGCCATCATTATAAATAAAATTTAAAGAAAAAAATAGGAGAAAACTGAAGCTTATCTGACATCTGAAGAGGGAGTCCAGTTTGAAACCCCTTTTGTAAACCTTTCTAAAATTTAAATAAAATAACTCAGTACAGAAAATGCGGCCAACATCACCAAGAAAAAAAGCTGTTACGATTACTGTACTTCACAAGCTATAGGAGGTGCACACACAACCGGTCATTATACAAAAGAAAAAAAAGAATTGGGAGGGAACTGCAGCTTATCTGGCATCTGAAGAGGAAGACCTTTTTTGTAAAACTACCTTAACCCATTGGCGCCTAAAGCACCTGCAAAAAAAGCTGCTCAATGCCTAAGCCAGTTTTTAGAAAAGGTCCCCAATGCCTGAGGTTTTTTTTTAACTAAAAACAATTAATTGAAAACACCTAAGAACAATTCAATAGTCTCAGCCTCTGAAACACATAAAGACATGAAATAATTTGCATTTTAAAGGTTAAATTCTCTGCTTTTATTCCGTCATGTTCATTCAGCATTAACACCAACACATTTTCATTAAAAAAAATGAAAAAGATGAGTCAATACACACACACACACACAGACACACACATGATTCAGGATAATACCCAATGCTGCTATTTATTATACTACTATTACTATACTATAACTAATCATCATTACTATTATTATCATCATTATTATTATTAGTATTAGTAGTAAATGTAGGCACCACTTCAGCTACATTTCTGGCCATGATAGAGACGTCATTGCAAAATTATAATATCAGCAATAATAATGAATGATAAAAAGAAACTGCAATATATCTTGCATTTTGCAGTTATACTGCAAACTTCAGTGACACGACTTCTAAAACATCATAGTTATACTGCAGTAATTCGCACCGGGCTCTCTTTTTTTTTTTTTTTTACATAAGGGCAACGCCACTCAAATAAGAATGAGAAGTCGTCAGAATGAAGCGCAAGAATAAATAATTACCTCCAGATCATGTCAAAACGATCTCGTGCCATCACTCGAGCGACATTTGTCTGATACAGCCACTTGCTCTGCCTCCAGTAATCCCGGCGAGTTAGTAGTTTGATTATTCCAAAAGTTAGGCAGATACCGATGAAAGATTTCATCTCCTGCTTTGACACGGGGCTCCACTTCGAGTTGGGTGGTGTGTGGCTGCGCGCCTGATCCGCATATAAGTCTGTGTCACCAACATATCCCAAACTTCATCAGTGAAAATATGCGAGAACACATCTAAAGGACTTGCATCTTCAGATATTGGCACCTTCAGCCCCGGTGTACGAGTAAACTTTTGTTGACGTCGGGGGCGAAATCCAGCAGACTGCCAGTCTACTTGAAAGCCAAAAAATTCCTCGTCCTCGTCCTCATCCTCTCCAAACAAATACCAATCATTGTGCATTACATGCGCCTTGAAAATAATGATAAATGAACAATGTTGCGCTACGCAACAACCGGCGTTAGGGACCATGTTGCGCAACGCAACAACCGGCGTTAGGCACAATGTTGCGCTACGCAACATCCGGCGTCAAACCTAAAAAGGGGAGTTTCTGTAAGATAGAATTTCCACGTCTTTGGGCAGGCATAACATGCATGGGGTCAAAACACTGTTGCGTTTTTTCTCTCTCTCTCTCTCTCTTTTTTTTGTAACGAGTAACTAAACCGAACAATGAAAATGTATTGGAGTAAAAGTATGCAATTAAGTTCGGAAATATAGTGAAGTAAAAGTGAAAGTTGTCAAAAAATTTTAAACTTGAGGAAAGTACAAAGTATTCCAAAATATACTTAAGTACAGTAGTGAAGTATTTTTACTTTGTTACTATACAACACTAGCCTGGCTCTCACGCAGACCCTTCGTGCTTCGTGCATCTTCGTTACACTTCGTGAGCTCGCACGAGGGTCTGGGCGCGCCTTGTTGAGCCCGAAGTCTTCGGTTACCCCATAAACGGGCCCGCCTCTATGCCTAGATCCAATCACAATCGTGGGGCGGGGTGTTAACAGGTATGACGTAGCATCCGGCGCAACAACGAACACATTCAAACACAGTACGACAACAACAATGGCGGCACGGATGCACAGTTGTAGAGCAACTCGGCTCCGCTTCGGCTTTTTGCCATGCCCTTAACGTGGCTAGCGATTCTTCCAGCCTACATATAGAGCGGTGGCATTTCATACACACACGGCATGACCGTTGCTGGACGTCTGTCAACGTCAAACCAAGTTCAGAAAGACGTTCGCTTACGGATTTCTCGTTGGTATTTTTGTCAAAAAGCTTCTTGCTATTTGTGAGGACTCCCTTTATTCGCAGATTTTCACTGCACAGTCGACATCTATCATTTACCGCCATTGCCGGACGATTAGCTGCTGCTAGCTCCTGCTTTGCTCGCTGCTGTTGTGTTTTGTTTATTTTCCACCACAGACCGAGAGACTGGTCGCGCTCCAACGCGTCACGTCCGCTTTCGATATGATTGGTCGAAGTAGTACGTGACACACACATTGAATTCTCCAATCAGGTTCGAGAGGTTTTTGATTACAACCCCCGCCTACTCACAGTAGAGAACAGCTAGGCAACCGACAAAATTCCAGATGGATGAGAAACATCCATCTGCGTGAGAACCAGGTTAATACAACACTGCCCCAGTGCTTAATTTGTAAAGTGGGAGGTCCCGGAGCGCAGAGGATGAATGGCTCCGGTGCGAAAAAAAGCGTGCGGGGGGCGCTTTCGAGCAACCCTGTGCGCCACACCGAAAATAATCTGGGCATGTATTGTAGGCCTAATAATGACAGTCACATCAAATCCGGCGCCGCTTTACAAGCTCTCTGGCTTACTGTCCAATAGAACGGAAGTGTGCACCCTCCTTTTCCGTAATATAGATATTTTCAGTATCTCATTTCATGACAGAAATCACCAACAAGATGGATATCAAAACCAGACATTGACACTAAACAAACTTTAATTTATTTGTTTAATTATTTGATTTTTTTTTTTTTAATAAATACTGGTTGTCAAGAGAGGTGGCGGATCGCGGATGACGGCTATAAATAGCTGGCGGAGCCAACGTCAGAGGTTCCGGAGCGCGCTCCGGCTTGCTCCCCCTCAAATTAAGCCCTGCACCTCCCCCACCTCAGTGACGACTCTTTCCATTGTAAAGGAATTGTATTATCCTGTTTACTGCATTGTCAATCTAACGAGTGTATGCAACGTGACTAAGGATTGTGTAGTCTTTTAAATGTATCATTACTCTTATCTGTTATCACATGCACACACACAACCTGTGTCCGTTCAACAGAATCAGAATCAGAATTACTTTATCCCTTGCGGGAAATTCCTTCAGCACAACAGTCCGTTCCAAAGAGCAACTGTGCTGATTAGCAGATGTGGAACGCGCCCTGAAGTCAGTTAGTGTCACACTATATAAGACTATATAAGTTAGCTCGATTCTTTCATTGGAAGCTCATGAACAAGCCGGAGGAATCTCAAGTTAAATGTGTTTATTGGTAGTCACACGTCAAGCATATCAGCGCTGGGCTCAGTGGAACAGAGCTCCCGCAGGAAATCCGTCAGACTGAGCCTCGATTTCCGGGTATCTTTTGTATTTATAGCCTCATAGGTTGGATTCACACTCGACCGAGTATGATTGGACATGAGTAGGTTCAACATGCTTCGTCATATTCTCTGGAATCTTGCACCTGCTTTCCCTGGATCATTTTAGGTCATCGTGGAAAAGTACAGAGACTATTTCATTCATAATGTCTAAGAACAAAGCCCATTTTAACATCTGCATTGAGCCCACTTGAGTTAGAGATCTCTCCATGCTCAGTAATGAGCATGTATTTGTGTGTTTAAAGGGATAGTTCGCCTCTTTTGACATGAAGCTGTATGACATCCCATATTAGCAATATCATTTATGAACATTGACTTACCCCCTGCTGCGTCCTGTGAGCCGAATTCCAGCTGAGTTTTGGGTCCACGAAGCTAGTCCGGCTAGTTGGCTGGGGGCACAAAAATAAAGCGTTTTGCTTCTCAAAAAAATATCCGTTCACAAGAGTAATACATTTGCATCACAAAATCGTTGTCCAGGAAAAAGTCAGACCTCATTTCGCTTGGCGCTATTTTTGCCTCCCTTGATATATATGCGTCCAATGTAAAACTGTGCAGACCAAAGAGCAGACCGAGCAGTCCCCTGCTTCCGAGCAGTAAACACCGTAACAGGTGCAGCTATCGCTAGGTGGCTAGGGAGTGCTCGGTCTGTTCTTCGGTCTGCACAGTTTTACAATGGACGCTTTGATATCAAGGGATCGGGACATCGGGGCTGATCACCTAATATCCTCACAACCTCGCATAGGAATTCTGAGAGACGAGGACCGGAGTCCGCAATCTCAGTCGGCGGCGCAGGGCTCCTCGAACCTGGCGGAGAAAACAATCTCAACACGGTGAGAAGTATTTGTTCCAAATTATCCGGTTAAATTGTATGGGAAATAACTCAGAAGATTCAAATTTCCATGCTCGCAGAATCCGTAGACAATCATTAAATAGAAATTACATTTTTGTAATACTGTGGTCAGCTGCCTTCATAGTAGGTGTGTGTCTCTGCTCTTTACCTCCTGGTATTAAGACGTAGATAGCGTCTGGTAAAAAAATAAATAAAGTCCTATGAGTAAGACAGTATAAGACCAGGTGCCGGCACTAACAATCCTGTGAATACTGTGCCTTTACAAGACTAGGTGTGTGTCCTAATGGACTAGAAGTTAACCGTGAGTCTGAGAGACAAGATCGGCAAATATGGGAAATACAGGAGGAAAAAAGCAGCGATCCGAGCGCCCTGATTCGGCCCATGAAATCAAACTATGAAACTATGAAAACTAAATATGGTTCCGAATCGTGTGCATATATGATATATTGGGAAGATAAAGGTTTCCCCACAGGAGGGTCTTTTAGCCCCACCCAACTGAAGTCTTTACGAGACAAATTACAGGAAGACAAAGATAAGTTGTTCGCAAAGAAGAAAGTTAAAAATAAAGATGTGAAGAAAGCTGACTGTATGGAGAAGTGTTTGAAAATGTGGGAAACAGAATGTGAGAGTAGACAAAGAAAGCAGATACAAGGTGCCATGACGGCAATGAAAGTTGATGGTTCAGAAAAGAAAGAAAAGCCTCAGAAAACGTCTCTGTATCCTTCGCTGCAGGGTCTGGGTGCGTCGGGGAACAACCTCCAGGACTCCTCACCCCCTCCATATCAACCAGCACGGGCCGCTCAAACACCACCACCGCCACCACCTAACGAGAACAAAGAAGAAGTATCGCAACCTACTGTCACCGCAGCATCACCCTCTGCTTCGCCTGCATCCACACCCTGGTCACCCGTCTTTTTCCCTTTAAAAAAGAACTCTTTCAGCAGCCACAGCAGCCCTGTGGCGTCACACACACGGTCTCAGACTGCCGCTGAGAAAATCTTCCAGGCTCCCATGGTGCAAGTGGCTGAACCAGAGGGTCCCATGTACGTCTATCGACCTTGGACTTTGGACGACATAAAAGCAGCGAGCCATCTCCCCTCCGTGGACAAAGGTGGGATTAAACTGGCCGACGAACTCAGCGTTTTCATCCCCCAGTTCACACCAACCTCCCTCGAACTGGCGCGAGTTTTGGCCCAAATCCTCACCCCATCACAACTGGCTTCACTGAGATATTTCCTGACCGAGCACCTCCAGCCCAGAAACCCCGAATGGCAAATGTCTGAAAACACAACAGATATTGACTACACAGCATGGGTGCGACAGCTCCTCGATGCCGTAAGGGCACAATTTCCTGTGGTTTGCGATGTGAGCAAGGTCGGAGCGTGTGTAGAAGCCTGATGAGCCCGTGCCTGAGTACTTCACTCGCCTCCAACAGACTTTTGACAACCACAAAGGCATTCAACGGCCTGACCCATACCCTGGGAATCAACCTGCTGCGTATGAGTGCATGCTCAAACAATATTTCCTGCAAGGGCTGCTTAAAGACCTGGCTGGCCCCACCCGAGATTCCTGTGTGGGCGCAGACGATCCAACTACTCGCTTGGCAGATGTTGTTAAACGTGCCAGGCATTGTCAACAACGCCTGATGGAAAAGGCCACTGCGGACAAGAATCACAGCACTGACTCAAAGCACCGTGTCAATCTGGCCCTGCTGCATTACCTGGACCCCAGCAGACACAAGCGTCAAATACAGCCACCCCCCCACCCCATCAAGGAGGTGATGAGTGTTTCTACTGTCACCAACAAGGACACTGGGCCCGAGACTGCCCGAAGAAGAAGAACAAAGGCAGAGGCGGGTTTAGAAGCGGCTTCAGAGGCAGTCGCGGGCACGGAAACTACTGCCAGTTCCAGCGAGGGCATGGCCAGCCTTACCACGGGCCTACTTCCGATTGAGCAGAAGCTGAAGGGGAGGGAGAAATGGAGGCGTGCCCTGCTGACAGCGCCAGGCCTGCACCGGACGATCATGATGACTCAGATAAGAACTCACACATACACCCACTGACATTACCTGCTGATACAGACATTGCAGCACCACAGCACAGCTGCACACACACATTATTACTCTCTCCTACTGATGACAGTGTACATTCACTTCCCATGCTCCCACTTACAGTGGCTGGTAGGCACATGCTGTTCATTGTAGATTCTGGGGCCACTCGTTCTGTTATCAGGTCAGCTGAGTTACCCCCTGACACCCCTATTAATGGTCAGTCTCTAATCTCAATTGGTGCATCGGGACGCCAGGTTAAGGAGTGTTTTACTGTTCCGCTGTCCTGCACATCACAGGAGGCTAGCCTGACTGTCCAGCACTCCTTTCTCTTGTCCTCCTGCTGCCCCTTTAATTTAATGGGCCGTGACCTCATCCTGCTCCTATAAATTAAGCTCATTCCCACACCAGTAGGGGTTAAACCCGCAAGATTCTCTGTTTCTCTATCCCCTGCGCAAGCCAAGTTCTATGAGATTTTGAGCAGTGCACCTCATGTTTCTCTAGGCAAAGGTCCCACTGACCAATGGAGGGATTTAGGCCCAGGCCCAGGTGAAAATGTGTAACAGCCTGACCGATTGGTGTCAGACTGCTGGCCCCTTTGTGTTTCACTCTCCGTCCACTCAGGTGTATAGGACTTCCCTCCCTGCCCAGTTAACTGTCCGTAGGTCCCTATATGTTCTGAAGAAACCGACTGCCCCTATTTCTCAACTTACTTCCACTGAGCTGCACCCAGACCTCAAATCAGTCCCGTCTTGTGTGTGGGCAAAATCCAAGTATGATGTGGGCCTCATTAAGAACTGTGAACCCCTTGTGGTCAGTCCTAAGTCCTCCTACTGCCCCAGACGTGCCCAATATCCTCTCCGACCAGAAGCTATTGAAGGCATTCGCCCGGTTTTCCATGCTTTAAAAAGCATCGGGGTCATCAGAATTTATGATGACTCCCCCGTCAACACGCCCATTCTCCCGGTTAAAAAGTACAGACCCCCCCGCTCCTGAGGAGTGGCGGTTTGTACAAGATTTGACAGCAGTAAATGCTGCCATCCATGCACGAGCCCCCTTAGTTCCAATACCTATAACCTATTGTCCAAAGTTCCCCCCGATGCCTGCTGGTTTTCTGTTGTTGATCTGTCCAACGCATTTTTTAGTGTTCCCGTTCATCCTGAGTCTCAGCTCTGGTTTGCCTTCCAATTTGATGGTAAAGGTTACACTTTTACCCGCATGCCCCAAGGGTTTGCCGAATCTCCCACCGTTTACAATACGGCTCTTGCTGCCTCACTCTCCTCTTTCACTCTCAGCCCTGGTTCTGCCTTGCTGCAGTACGTTGATGATCTCCTGGTCTGCGCTCTTACCCAAGAGCAGTGTAAGCGTGACACGGTGTCATTCCTTTGTCACCTCACTGCTAAAGGTCACAAAGTCAGTTGCTCCAAAATGCAGTTTGTGCAGCAGCAAGTGACGTTCTTAGGTCACGTCCTTACAAAAGAGGGAAAGTCCCTTTCTCACAAACACACAGATGCTATTCAGATTGCACCCAAACCCACAACCACAAAACAGCTGTTGTCATTTCTGGGACTATGCTCATATATGTCGTTCCTTTGTTCCTAACTATTCTGCTAGTGAACGCCCCCTTCGCCAGCTTACTCACTCAAGGCGTGCAGGCTCCACTTTCACCTCCTATTTTAGGCCGATCCATCTAAACCTTTTACCAAAATAGTGGATGAGTGCTGTGGCTGCATGACCTCTGTCCTCCTTCAAAAGCATGGTGACTGTCTTAGGCCCATCGCCTATTTTTCTGGTAAACTCGATTCAGTTGCCGCTGGACTCCCCACATGCCTTTGTGCTGTAGCTGCTGCAGAAAAGGCTGTGCTGGCTTCTCGTGACATTGTAGGCTATGCCCCGCTCTCTCTTTTGGTTCCCCATTCTGTGACTCATTTTATCTGAACATCGTACCTCTCACTTCTCTGTTTGACGTTTCCTGAGATACCACACTTGTCTGTTAGACATGCCTAATCTCACTGTGAAACGTTGCACACCTGAAAAAGATCACCGACCCCCTCCTGGACCCCTTACAGTTTGCCTACAGAGCCAACAGATCTGTAGACGATGCAGTCAACTTGGCCCTCCACTACATCCTCCAGAATCTGGACTCTGCAGGAACTTACACCAGGATCCTGTTTGTGGATTTCAGCTCTGCTTTTAACACAGTCATCCCGGCTCTGCTTCAGGAGAAGCTCTCCCAGCTGAGTGTGCCTGACTCTACCTGCAGGTGGATTACAGACTTTCTGTCTGACAGGAAGCAGCACGTGAAGCTGGGAAAACACGTCTCCCACTCACAGCTCATCAGCACTGGTTCCCCCCAGGGCTGTGTTCTTTCTCCTCTGCTCTTCTCCCAGTACACCAACAGCTGCACCTCCAGTTGCCAGTCCGTCAAGCTCCTGAAGTTCGCGGACAACACTGGGAAAACACGTCTCCGACTCACAGCTCATCAGCACTGGTTCCCCCCAGGGCTGTGTTCTTTCTCCTCTGCTCTTCTCCCAGTACACCAACAGCTGCACCTCCAGTTGCCAGTCCGTCAAGCTCCTGAAGTTCGCGGACGACACCACTCTCATCGGACTTATCTCTGATGGCGACGAGTCCGCCTACAGGTGGGACGCTGACCATCTGGTGACCTGGTGTAGGGAGAACAATCTGGAGCTCAATGCTCTAAAGACAGTAGAGATGGTTGTGGACTTCAGGAATAACTCAGCCTCACCTACCCCCATCACCCTCTGTGACTCCACAATTGACACTGTGGAGTCTTTCCGCTTCCTGGGAACTATCATCTCCCAAGACCTCAAGTGAAGAAAGAAAGCCCAGCAGAGGATGTACTTCCTGCAGCAGCTGAAGAAATTTAACCTGCCAAGGACAATGATGGTGCACTTCTACTCCTCCATCATTGAGTCCATCCTCACCTCTTCCATCACCATCTGGTACGCTGCTGCCACCGCCAAGGACAAGGGCAGACTGCATCGTGTCATTCGGTCTACAGAGAAGGTGATTGGCTGCAATCTTACATCTCTCCAGGACCTGTACGTCTCCAGGACTCTGAGGCGGACAGGGAAGATTGTGGCTGATCCCTCACACCCCAGTCACAAACTTTTTCAGGCACTCCTCTCTGGCAGGAGGCTGCGGTCCATCAGGACCAAAACCTCACGCCACAAGAACAGTGTTAGCTTGATTCTTTCATTGGAAGCCCAAGAACAAGCTGGAGAAATCTTAAGTTAAACTAAGAATTTATTGGTGGTCACACGTGAAGTATATTAGCACTGGACTCGGACTGACAGAGCCCTCGCAGGGCCTCCGTCAGACGAGCCCCGATATCCGGAAACATTTCATATTTATGTTTACCTTTATTTCACAGAGGTTGTACTTACACTCGACAAAGTATAATTGGACATTTGCTAGTGATATGAGCAGGCCATCCACCATCTTCATCATGTTCTTTGGATAAGCCAAACAATGTGTGTGTGTGTGTGTGTGTGTGTGTGTGTGTGTGTGTGTGTGTGTGTGTGTGTGTGTGTGTGTGTGTGTGTGTGTGTGAATGTTGCTTTAAGCGTGCATCTGCTTTCCCAGACTCTTTATCTGACCCAGTTGTTTAGTCCCACTATGTCACCTTGAAGTCTTGGACATACATTGCGTTTATATGAGCATCGGAAAAGTACAAAGTAGGTACATAGATTATTTAGTAAAATACAGAATATGAATTCATAATGTCTAAGAACAAAGCCAATTTTAACAACAGTTTCTTTCCATCCGCTACTAGCCTTATCAACAAGGCCCGGAGCCCCCCCTTCTAGACCTACAAGCTACATTAACGTAGCATCTTCAAACCTTCTGCGTTACATTAACGCATAGTCTATAGTCTATATTGTATTTATATATAGATTCTGTATATATATCTATATTGTTTGTACCAACTACAACAAGTGAAAACCTACTTGGCAATAAACTTGATTCTGATTCTGATTCTGATTCTGATGTGTGTGCATCCGTTTGTGTGTATAATATAACAAGGATGTGTAGGTGTGGATGTAATATAATGGATTGTTTCAGAAAAAGGAACCGTCAGTTAGGGTTGAGAGGAGGGGTGTACACTGACTCGCCCAAAAACAGGTGGGATAGGCTCCACCCCCCACGTGACCCTTAGTTGGATTGAAAATGGATGGATGGGGTAAAATGTGGGTGTCATAAGAGTCCTGAGGATCCCTATGGTTTTACTAGTAAACAGACAGAGTAATGTCTCTCTTTGGCCTTGTCCACACGTAGCCGGGTATTTTTAAAACCGAATGTTTCCCCCCCTCCGTTTATAAAAAAATTTGTATCCACATTACCTCGTTTTCGAAAAAAACACCTTCCACACATAACCGAACATCTGCGTTTTCACCTGTCTTGACAACCCAAATGCATTTGCTGTTTTGCGCAATCTGCCCTCGTCAGCTAAATAATAAAGTGTGCAAGCAACTTTTTTGAGCACACGGACAGGTGATCGCATGACAGTGGACTGCCCCTCGATATGAGGACGTAATAATTCCGACAGCGACAGTGAGGAGTACGACTTGGGCATGTAAAATCAAGGCTGTAAACAGCGCCTGCACAATAACCACCACAGTTCTCAAGACATCCATGCTTCTTCAGTAAACAAAGGTCGCACTTTAGACTTTAAAGCAGTGTTACGCGAGATAACAGACACAGGTACAAACCCTGTAGCTGTTACTCCATAACTTAAAGATATGAAAATAAACTAAAGCAAAGAGCTGGCAGGTGGACAGAGGTGAGGGAGAGGTGCAGCTTAGCTCACCGGTCAGATGTCGATGGCGTCGTCAAACCCGGTCCGGATAGCCCACACCCCGCTCTCCTGAGCGGACCAGCTTACGCGTGGTGACCGAGTCACAAATTCAAGTGGGGGAAAAGAGAGAGTCTATGGTAGCTGGAGCCGGTGTTCAGTCTCTCCGAGTGAGTGTCAAACCCTCATTCACCGTCTCCCAGGTGAACTAAATAAGGTAATCAAACCTTGCGCCAACCCACGGACCGGAGGTGACGTCACAGTTGCCATGGTGACAGCTGCACCTCACGTGTCCACCACCAGCTCCAAACAAAACAAAACTAGAAAGGAAAGAGACCTAACCCATCCGTAACAGCAGATTTGTTGTTGTTTTGGCGCATATTGTGACGTTCGAAAACGCTAAACTCCGGTTATCTCTGTCTACACGCAGCTGCATAAACGGAGTTTTCAAAAATCTTCACTTTGCCCGGAGTTTTTAAAAACATTCGTTTACGATGCGTTTTTATGCGTTTTCATGTGGATGACAGGTCCAAACGTAGAAAAATATATTCGTTTTAGCAGATACCCGGCTACGTGTGGATGGGGCCTTTGTGGGGAAAAAAAACAAAAGAGAAAACTGGTGAAGTGAAAGTGTGGGGGGGGGTCCCTTGCAGTATCCCATCGCCATAAACTAGCTACTTAAAGAACAAAGAAATTGTTTTATTTATACCGAAATCACAAATCTTCACTTTTACACTAAATTCTGCTATATTTTAAAATAAATTGTTTTAGGTATGCAAAGTCTTAACAAACAAAAAAACAGACAAATTAAATTAAGAAAAACAAACGTAACCCCAAATGGGCCCCTTGAGCAGTGGTGGTTATTCTGTCCCTGTGTGTTTGTTTATGAGTGTTGTAAGTGTTTGTGGCAGATTTTGATGCTTGATCGGGGCTCCCATTTAAAGCACTGTGGCTCAATTTCATTGTTCCATTCAGAGCCAACGTGTTCCTGGTCTTGGTTTTAGAACTAATACCAGTTTGACAATTGTAGATAGCCTTGGGAATCTGCTCATACCAGTCACTTTTGAAAAAAATTAACCACGGAAGCCTAATTACACCTACATATTTTTCGTTTTTCATTAAGCTGCTCATGTCAAAGGGTGTGTGCTGAATATTTAGACCGCCAACGAACACTTTAACCGGCAGGTATTGGTCTTTTACAAGGAGTAGGAAAACTATAGTAACTAATAAAAGATTCAAATAAGTGAAGATATGACCTGCTGATGATCCTGACGGTTCTCTTCCACCTCCAGCTCGTCTACAACTTCTGCACGCATTCAGAGCATAATAGGTTATGTCCACTGTGCATTCATGGAACACGTGCTTGCAGCTGAAAGCTATTTCAGACCTCACCCGGCAACAAGAAATTCTGTTTTCTGATTGGCTGAGAAATTCTATTTTGTGATTTACCTAGGGTTGCTAAATCAAGACAGCTGTACCAGAGCTATAGTTCTGAGCTGTAGAGCGCACAGTAACCTGCCATTGACTCGTATATAGTATAGGCCATTAGAATTTCTGTGCGACGAAGATGATCATTTCTCAGCGTGAGAAATGGCATGTGTGGCGTGTGAGCGTGTGAACTTGTTGAAATGCGTGTGTTTCACGCTCATTGCGTGAAACTTGAGAGCCCTGATGTCAGCATGGAGAAAGTCATTGCATAGTTTGACCAGAAATATGTCAAACTGCATGGGATATAAAACAAAGAGATAAGACAGATTATAAGTTTTGCTTCAACATCCTCAAAAGTTAAAAATATACATCAGTTAGAAGAATTTTCTGGAGGCCAGTTTTAACATTAAATGTTCTTCACATGGAGTCATTATTTGAAAAACACTACCAATGGTTTTAAATACAATTTGAAATATCACATGATATTACATGATACTAATGATGAATTTAAAAGGTAGAAATTTTACACTACTTATTGGTGGAATTTAGTCTATAGACATTAAAGTTTCTCTTGCCAGTGAACCCTGGTGTAATTCGCTTACAATGGGAAATGCAAATCACTTCCTCTCACTTCCTCTCCCCTAGTCATCCAGCGAACCAAAGAGAGGAAGTGACGTACCTTGCTCGGCCTCTGTGAAACCACTGCAGCGTGTTGTAGTCTTTCACTCCCTGCTGTCTTTTTGGTAGTGCTGCATTCGTCTGATATACAGAGCAACATGCCGGATAGCTTGATGCCTTGCCTGCTGCTCATACTGGCAAATTCTTTTTAACCTAAAAAGCAATTAGGTTAGGACACCACAGTAAAGAAATAAATAAATTTGGTGTTCCTCCATTGTTTGTTTTTGTTGTGAACAAACCTACTGAAGGGGATGGATTTCTGTTTTCGGTCCTGGCCAATTGATGAGCTGGGATATCTTCTTATGCTTTTTTTTCTTTCCTGGTCAGTGCTCGTTTTGGACAATACTGCCCCAAATGAGCAGCTGTTGGACCTGCGTGATGTTATCCAGGCAGTTTGGTCCGTTTTCAAAAGTGCAGTGTGAGGCTACGGCTACACGAAAACGAAACGAGGTTTTTTTTGAAAACGGGTACGAAAATTCTTGCGACCACACGGAAACGCGCTGCTGTAAAGATTCAGGTCCAGACGAAAACGGATCAAAACGATGAAACGATGCAGTACACACGCCACTGTGTCACGCCACGCTGTGAGACAATAGAGAAGTGTTAAAATTGGCTCACAGCGGCAACGTTTGACTGACGCAAAAACGTTTTAGCTGTAACAATGGAAACGAAACAAGGCCGTTTTCAAACTTTCCCACTCTGGAACCCGTTTTCAAAAACTATCGTTTTGGGGTAGTGGGAACGCCGGCTCCGTATGGCCGCGACAGCGAAACGATAAGAAAAAGTATCGTTTACAGTGAAAAAGGTTTTCGTGTAGCCGCAGCCTGAAAGTGAGCCAAACTAAATGAAGGTGTGAAATTCTTCAGGATACCTCTCCCCAGACTATCCTAGAGTGAAAGAGAGTTAATTCCCAACAGAAGGTGCAAACAACTCAAGATGTATGATAAGGATGGGTGTGAAAAAGGCCTTTGACATGCACCATCAAAGCTTCTTAGGGCCTGGTTACATGGAAACGTTTTTCACTATAACCGATATTTTTGCTTATCGTTTGGCTGTCGCGACCATATGGAGCCGGCGTTCTTGGTACCCCAAAACGATATTTTTGGAGAACGAGTTCCAGAGTGGGAAGATCTAGGAACGCCGCCGTCGCGTTTTCATTGTTACAGCCAGAAGGGATTTGTTTACATCTGCGTCACAGCCACATGGCCAACGTCAGTGACGTATACACATACATCAGTGACCAGAACAAAAAGCGGCTTCGCGCGCAACATCCATTCAAAATCCGGAAGAAGAAGACAACACAACAAGGACAGACAGCGATCATCATGGACCCCACAACATTTATAGTAGCACTGCTGCAAACACTGCTAACTACAGTGGCGTTGTTGGAGGAACAACGTGAGCTTCGCGCTGGTAGAAGTAGGGGCGTACACACATGCGCATTGCTTCTTCTATTGTTCTGGTGTAACCGGTGGGGGTGGCTTACAGCGCACATAGAGGTGTGGTGTGTGTACTGCATCGTTTTCAGCAAGCGTGGCGTTACAATGAGGACTGATATTTTTACAGAAGCTTTCCTGTGTGGTCGCAATAATTTTCGTACCCGTTTTAAAAAAAAAACCTTCTTTCATTTTCGTGTAGCTGTAGCCTTAAGCCCCTTTCACACTGCGACCCGCTACCTTAGCGGGTCCAAATTGCACCTTCGACCCGCGTCGAGCAATGTGAACGTTTGGCGTGTTAAGGCGCTAGCATGGTTGACGCGGCAACCATGCTAGAGCCTTTAGGTGACCCGTGTCGCCTGAAACCGAGTTCAGGGGGCGTTGCCTAGTGACAGAGCGTCACACGAAACACATAAAATGCTGGGCTTGTACAATAACGTAGGCACAAGCCATGCGTCGGAGGTAGGGTTAAATAGAGTAGAGTAGAGTACTATTTATTAATCCCGAAGGAAATTAAGGTGTCAAGTAGCAAACATATATCAATACAAAAAACACAAGGCACTATACACAACATTGCACATATAACAGCCATATAACTCTTCCATATATTACACATATATCAGCCATATAGCTCTTCCATACGATCAGCAAAAAAAATCACCTTGAGGACTCGTTTTTGCAATTGTATATGCAGTTCATGGAGATGTTATTTTACGAGGTGTGGATGGTTACAACGTGGGATGCAGCCAAAGAACATATGCGGAGAATACAAGAGCACTATAGTCCCCGAAATGTGGCGGTAAATAACGTCCTCTGCTCGGAGGCTGAGGAGCTCGCGGACCTCCTTGTCTCCCCAGTTGGCCATCTTCAAAAATGGCTCGAACTTGATGTAGGCTAAAACAGAGTAAAACTTGTCCTCATCTGTCGCTGTTGTTCTGAATCAGCTGTCCATTCTGTCTTTTAAACTCCTCACGTCACGCCACGCCCACGTCCGACCCGCGTCGATTGCATTCACACCAAACTCGGCTCGGCAAAAAGATTAGGGTCCGACGCGGGTCGAAAGGCGAGTCGAGTTGACGCAGCAGCCCGGGTCGGCAGTGTGAACGCAACAGCGGACACGCTATATTCGCGGATTAAACGCGGGTTATTCCTCAGTGTGAAAGGGACTTTAGATGCCAACATTTGTAATTAGCAGTCAGTCATTGCAACAGTTACCATGTAGGCCTACAACTGTTTGGGAACTAGCCATATTTTTAAGTTAGCACATTTTTGTAGCCCTGGGCTTCAAACCCTGAGCCAAAAAACCTCTTCGCTTTTTATTTGTGCAGCCACTGGCCCTGAAGTATTTGCCTAAAACCTTTCCACAACATGGTCATCACCGCAAGAAGGCCATCAAAAATGCTAAAGAGGACTATAGAGCCAGTATGGAGGGTGATTCAGGCACCAACGACCCTACAGTTGTGTGGAGTACCCTCAGAAATATCACAAACTACAAAGGTAGAAGCCCGTGGTCACCCCCTCCCCCGGGCTAGCTGACGATCTCCACACCTTTCACTTCCTTTTTGTCTTTCACATTCTGCACCTCACACTGAGGCCTTGTCCACACGTAGCCGGGTATTTTTAAAACCGAATGTTTCCCCCCCTCCGTTTATAAAAAAATCTGTATCCACATTACCTCGTTTTCGAAAAAAACACCTTCCACGCATAACCGAACATCTGCGTTTTCACCTGTCTTGACAACCCAAATGCATTTGCTGTTTTGCGCAATCTGCCCTTGTCAGCTAAATAATAAAGTGTGCACGCCACTTTTTTGAGCACACGGACAGGTGATCGTATGACAGTGGACTGCCCCTCGATATGAGGACGTAATAATTCCGACAGCGACAGGAGTGAGGAGTACGACTTGGGCGTGTAAAATCAAGGCTGTAAACAGCGCCTGCACAATAATAACCACCACAGTTCTCAAGGCATCCATGCTTCTTCAGTAAACAAAGGTCGCACTTTAGACTTTTAAGCAGTTTTGTTGTTGTTTTGGCGCATATTGTGACGTTCGAAAACGCAAATCTCCGGTTATCTCTGTCTACACGCAGCTGCATAAACGGAGTTTTCAAAAATCTTCACTTTGCCCGGAGTTTTTAAAAACATTCGTTTACGGTGCGTTTTTATGCGTTTTCATGTGGATGACAGGTCCAAACGTAGAAAAATATATTCGTTTTAGCAGATACCCGGCTACGTGTGGATGGGGCCTGACTCTTCTTTTCGTCTGTATGTTTGGATTAGTTTTTTTGTTGGTATTGGGTTTGAAAACTGATGTAAACTCAATCATTATGACTTAATCAGCTGTTTTGTCAGAGAGTGTATATTTCTCAATATAAAATCAGTATTTTTTTTTTACTTTACTAAATGTTGTTGTTGTAGGGCTGCACGGTGGTGCGGTGGTTAGCACCGTGGCCTCACAGCAAGAGGGTTGCAGATTCAACTCCCAGCTGGGGAGTTTGCATGTTCTTCCCATGTATGCGTGGGTTCTCTCTGTGTACTCCGGCTTCCTCCCACTGTCCAAAAACATGCATGTTAGGTTAATTAGTGTCTCTAAATTGTCCTTAGGAGTGAGTGTGAGCGTGTGTGTGGTCGTTTGTCTCTGTGTGGCCCTGTGATGGATTGGCGGCCTGTCCAGGGTGTACCTTGCCTCTCGCCCGATGACTGCTGAGATAGGCAGTGTCCCCCCCCCCGCAACCTGACCAACGGATTAAGCCGGTATAGAAAATGGATGGAAGTTAAATATTCACGCTGTTACTAATGGATTAATCTACCTTTTCCAGTTAGAGCACCTCAGTTCTCTAATTATTTAAAATTTTTCTAAAACTCGCTTCTTTTTCTCAGTTTATTAATCTGGTTGAGTGGCATCTCTTTAACTGTAAACACTGTTTTTTATTTCTATTTCACTCATTTTATTCAATGTTACAATACAAAGGTGGAGTGTTACAGAAAGGTGGGAAATGTGCATGGGACAGATAAGATTCTTACTTGCTGACTTAGTCACCTCAGCTGTGCAAGCAGTCGATGCAACCAGGAAACTTTCTTTATAGAAAAACTGTGTAAATCATGTGAAAAACACAGGATGAGGCACCCATTCTTTGTAATAAAGAAAAACAACACCCAGCACATTCCTATGGAGGAGCAATGCATTTTCCATCACACAGTACACCCACAAGACACAGCAGCGGTAAGCAATTGCAGCTGCAAAAGGTGTGCAAACTGTACCAATCAGAAAAGAAAAAGAAAGCATTCAAACATGCTTATATAATTGCCAATCAAAGCAAATAAAAGGGGTGCTGCTAAAAATAAGCATAAGGTCAAATTAGATTTTTTAATTGCTCATCACAACAGTGATTGTAATGTGATGAGTGTTATAATGGAAAATATCCATTGATTGGAACTTTTTTCCCTGCTCATCTTTGTACTTGTGTCTGTAAATGATTTGACAAGAATGATAGATTTTATTTGCAACAACAAAATGCTTTAAATGTTTGGATGTCTGACAGTCTTCTTATGTGGGACTATCTAAAAGACTGGTTCAAACTGCTGTTGAAGGTTATATTCATGAATCATACGTGAACCATCATGTTAACTGATCATTGTTCCGTATCAGTCAACATCAGAATGTAATTGCGGTGTATAGTACTGATGATCTTTGCAAAGATTATTTTAGAAAACTCGCTCTGAAAAGTGTTGTTGTAGTAAACAAAATGGCGCACTCAGTTGTGTTCAAAAAGATACATGCAAATTTGGTGAAATATAAAACTGATTGTAAATGCTTTACAAAATGGGTGTGAACAAGTGCTGTAAGTGTAATGGTATGCCACGTGGATAAGAGAAGCAAGAGACGTGTGTCTGTGGACTTGTGCCTAGTCTCCCAGAGCACAGAGCATCTCCAGTCTCCCTCAGGAATGTCTAAACAAATCAAGAGTAGAAAATGTTTGCAATAAGGAACTGCTTTCCAATTTCTGTTTAAGAAAATCTATTCAGCATCAAGCTCGACCTTGGAGGATATCAGAAAACCCAGTGGGGGGGGGGACTCCTACTTTTACTCGTACTTACTCATACGTTTCCTCCCCCCAAAATAAACACAATACATCTATGTTACTCCCCTTAACCTTTCATGACTCCTTCACACACACTCACACTCACGTACGTTGTTTTTTTTAATGTATATTCTCTCTGGATGCTTTAAAGGGATAGTTCGCCTGTTTTGACATGAAGCTGTATGACATCCCATATTAGCAATATCATTTATTAAATTTGACTTACCCCCTGCCGCATCCTGTGAGCCGAGTTCCAGCCTCATTTTGGCGTTGATAAAGGTAGTCCGGCTCGTTGGCTGGGGCCACAAAAATAAAGCGTTTTGCTTCTCAAAATAATATGCGCTCAAAAGAGTAATACATTTGCATCACAAAATCGTTCATCCAGAAAAAGTCAGACCTCACAATCGCTTGGCGCTATTTTCTCTCTACCTTCATTATTATAATTCATCATAATAAATCTGTTTGCAGAACAACAGCTAAGTAATCTAATTAACTAAATAAACCTCTGGGTTATTCATTATCAATCTGATTACATTTTGAAGATAAAAATGGTAGAAAAAAGCTAAAAAAAAAATAAAAAAAAATCACCCAAATTTTTCAGAAATTGATTATAACTTAAACAATTAATCTCATTTCTGAACAATGGCGCATATAGATTCTGATATAGAATCTGATTAAATCGTAATCAGAAAGTAAAAAAATGATCTATAAAAATTTCACCCCAAAGAGGTAAGTCTTTGTCGTGATGGTATCTTAAACATCAGAGGGGATTGACCCAACGCAACAAACTGCCTAAAGAACCACATGTTCAAAGACTTGGGGAATTTATGTGCAAGAGGTCGTGAGGTCATGTGGAAAGATTTACAGTCCTTCTATCTATTCTTTCATCACTATTAGCTGTGTTTGGTTGAACTTATTCTTCCTCAGTGTCGCAGTGCGTGGTGGACAGACAAGAAGAACCCAAATGCAGACACAGATAAGGCAGGAAGTTGTTGGAAAACTTCACTTTATTTATTAAGAACTATAACAAAAAGGAGGGCCAAGCCAGTACACCAGAAAACTAAACTGTAAAAAAGCAAAGTCTAACTGACAAAACCTGACTATGACAAAAAACTTGAACATGCACTAGAAATAACTGAGACGCAAACCAAGGTTGTTACTGCAAGGATCTGACAGTGACTGTGAGAAACCAGGGAGCTTAATAGGGGGGGGGGGGGGGGGGGTGACATGAGTGAATGATTGCAGCTCTGACAGATTGAACATGGGAGTGGCAGTAGTGCTAATGACCAGGCTGGAGGGAACTGAGGAAAACTATAGCTGCTTTCGGACAGAGCCGTTTTAAGAACGCCGTTTTAAGAACACAGTTCTAAGAACGGTCCTCCTCAAATTTCGTTCTTATAACTGTCCTTCCCCAGCGGAACTGTTTCAGTCTGCATTCGCACATGAGTCGGGACTGATGCGGCACAGCCGTCTGCGTCAGTGACGTGTTACTTTAGCGCCACATTCAACAACAAAACAAAACCCAGTAAAAGTAAGGAGAGAAGAAAAAACACCACAAAGAAGCTAATATGGAGAGCGGGGAGGCCACCGTGTTCATAGTCTGCATGATGGTGATATTAATCATGGACGATCACATCGGGCGTCTAACATCGAGGCTGGAAGAGCTCACAGAGAGTCAGGAGATACTTTTTCATTTCATGAAGGAAGGAGAGCAGAGCGCCGCAGACAAAGGAGACAACGTGTAAGTTTAATTTATTAAACACGCGCCGGTTGTGTCTGTGTCGTATGAGTAAACATTTCAGCCGTGATAGCATGACATGGGGCGTAGCTACCAACCACCAAACACCTCCGTCAGATGTGTTCCTATAGAACCCAGAAAAGACCCAGCCTCGGAGAAGGAGCTAAAATGGTTATAGAAACTGAGGGCGATGGTCCCGAGTTCCTGTATGTCCGAATGCGGGAGAAAACGGCCCCGCGGATTAAAAGGTTATAGGAACTGCCAAAGGTTCCTACAGTCCGAAAGCGGCTAATGAGAGAAGGTGAAATGAGAAACAAAGTAGATCCAAGACAAGACCAACTGACCCAAAGTAAAACTAATATAGGCAAAACATCAGAGTAACTTGAAAACAAACAAGTAAATACTAGAACAAAAAAATAAGAAAACCTTTGTAGTGTATAAGGGATGGTCGCCTTCAAACGAACTATGTGTAGAGGGTAAAGGAAGAACTCTGCTGACACAGACATGGTCGAACACAGAAGTATTTTATTGCCAACCTAGTCTATGTCAGAATTACAGAATAATGTATCAAATCTGGAGAGATCCTCAAAGCCTGAAAGTCTGTGTCATCTCTCCTCCACTGAGGGTGCTTCTCCCCTTATGTAGGGTAAACCTTGCCCTATTCGGTGACCCTGGGTGAACTCGGTAGTCAGGCTAAAAGATATATGTGTATGTTTATATCCCAGGTGTGGCTGTCCTGGACATTCTCAATTGAGGGAATTAGGCATGGGGTGTTAAGGGGTGTTTCTCCAGATGTTTATGTTTACCATTATTCATCTCCTGTCTGAACACACTGAACCTGATGCACCTCTGAACCTCTGCTAAGTGTCAGACACTACACCTTATGACCAACCCAATAACTCAAGAACACAAAACCACAACAATGAACCCAGAAAACCCAAGATCAAAGTCCAAAATTACACAAACCATAACACTTTGGGCTTTTCTTCTTTTTCCTCTACACACTGCCAGAGTCACTGATGCACCACAGAATGAGAAAGGCAAGAGAGAGGAAAGCAGTCCCCAGAAGGTCTCCAAGGGCTGTGAGGTAGGGTATTGAGTAACTATCAGGGTCTTTGCCCCTCCGCCACAGACAGTGGACCAAAAAGTCAGCTATACACAGCAGGAAGAAGACCTGAGAAACAAAGAAAGTAGAGTTCATGTCACCAGACCATGCTGAAGTCTCCAAGGGGAATATTACAGCAAAGCTAACTCACCTGGAGCAGGGAAGCAGACAAGAAGAAGACAGTGAGGAGAGGACTGGGCAAAGTTAGACCTCCTTTCATCAGGTAAATAGTGTGTAAGAAGATCAGCTGACCAGGAAGGACCAAAAGGAGTAGGACCTGAGCAGATCGGTGGTTTGCTCCTGCAATGACAAAGCTGACCATCAGATTATGTGTGTGGCATATAGGTGTTGAGTTAGAGAGGCTCTTATTGAATTATCGAAATATCTCTAGAATCCTTTTTACCTTAGTCAGGTGCACATGCTAATTTTCGCTGGACATTGGAAATTGAACGTCCTACATGGAAGCAATGAAACTGATAGAAACAACTCATGGACAAAAAGGGAGTAAATTGACATATTGCATCTTGAATTTCCTTCGGGATCAATAAAGGTTCTATCCATCTATCTATCTGACAGACTCTTCGTCCCGCTGTGTGGAGCTGAAGTCCACGTTTTACTCAAAGATAGTAAACTAACCTAATATTCTGGGAAAGCTATGGTATTCACAAATCACTGTCTAACACAACATGTATGCAAAACTGTCACATTGGGTGTGCAAAGTGTGCCACAAAGGGCCTCACGGTTGACTTTGTATTTCTGATTTATTCATGAATTGGAAATAAACGCACTTTCACAATTTCAGGACACCTAATCTGATTATTCCAAAGGAGAGAGTGAGACAAACTTTAAAGACTTTGTACTGTATATGCCTATGTACTTGGCGAATAAAGTTGATTCTGAGAACTTTCAAGACCAGAGTTTGAACCTCCAAGACAGTTTAACTGAGGCCAAGAGACAGTGGATGTAGTGACGACCCACTACACTGCACTGATTATTTTCATTTGAAAGAATAGAATAGCAAATTCATAGATAAGATGTTCAGAATGATAGCGAGTTATTCTCTTTTTTAGAAATGTGTTCCACTGAAATAACATGCAATAAAAGTTATAATTAAAAGTTATAATTTTCTCCATGTTACATGTTTCATGCATTTGTACATGTGTTGTCTTAGTTACAAGCTTATCACCTGGACTGGTTTATAACCTCAAGACCACTGCGGATAAACCCACTACTACCCACAGTTTAAAACACATTTAAACACATTACTTTTGATGTGAATCTCGCATACCTGAACCAAAAAAAGTGTGACAGGGATTAACGCAGGTGTTACGGCCCTCAGGAACCTCTCCAGGAGAGTAATTCAAATGCAGATTAGTCGAAATGCGACTAGACTGTATGGAGACGAGGTTTCCTCCAACACCTAGTAGGGAAAGAAAAAGCAAAGGAATGGTAATTAGAATTACTTAGCCAGCTTTGGTGATAACGACAATGGGCAATAACTAAGGAGTTAGACTGTATAAGTTGGCCGGTACCAACATTGTTTCCACAAGGTGCACAAAAACTTTGCCAACAGTATGTAGTAAACTGCCATATGAAGCAGACAAATGGTTCACCCCCAAGTTGAATACAGAGATCGAAGGAATGCAGGAAAGACACCTTTAAGTGTTATTGTGGTTTATTACATTGATGAAAAACAAGTTGTCTGAAAGTCAGCAGGACACTGGTATGAAAAGATAAGTCTTTCCATTTTAAAAAGAAAAAAGTTGTCAGATCAATCAAGAACTAATTTACACCTCACTTAAAGTGAGAGGAGGCCACCCCCTCTGTTATGGAAATTTTTTATTTAGCCTTATGCTTGAGTTTCATGATCATCATGTTTGAATTACTTGTGAGACTTGGTCTTCTTTTCTCAGGCACAACGTGGTCAAGTAAAACTTTTATTTTGTATTTCTTTTGTACATTGTTCATTCTGCTTTGCACAAGGCCGTCTGACTCATAAAGCTATCTGTCCTTTATGCGCCAGACGGCTTTATGAGCCAGACGGCCTTCTGCAATGCAGAAACCAGAGATAAGAAGAAGTTAGCTTGCATAGTCTAATCCATAGACATTTTTTTCCTTCTCTTGTGTTTGGGTATAGTAAGACATGCACTGAAATTGCTCTCTCGTGCAAGAACTATTCAATAAACCTGTACTTTTCACCTTAACAGTACTTGGGTAATGTTTTTTTTTCCACCACACCCTCCAACCCACAAAGACCAAGCAGATAGTCCCTGCAGAGATGTGGGGTTCCTGGCATCTACTGACTGAAAGGTCCTATTCCAGACAGCCTATGTGTCTTGACTTTTACTTAAACTGGTATACCTTTGTATCTTAATCTAACAGTTTGATATAATGCAATTATACAAACCGTTTACCACATTTTGCTAAGGTGTATCTGTTATTCTGAGTGGTTTGTTCCCAAAATCAGCACCTAACCACAGAACAAATTTTCTAGGCAGTGTTGACTTTAGCCTGTAGCCACAGTACCACCTAGTGGTTCCATCTGGTAAACCTCAAGCAGATGCTGGTAAGATTTAACATACAGTCAGTGCAACTAAGAATTTCAGATTGGGTCATCATGTGTGCAGTTAGGAACATGTTGTCATCTTTCTTTTTCACACAATACTTTGCCATACAATTCATTGTATGGTACTGGACAATGAATTCTTATGTGCATTGTACTGAGTGTTACTGTGTATAACCTGCAGATGACCTTGTCGTAAGATACCAACATATCCTGTTTTTCTCTTTCCTCCTGAAAACATTGTGTGCTCGTTATCTCATAAAGCTGCACTTTAAGGAGGATAGAAATGAAGCAGGTACTTGCAGCTGTGTCTGTGTAACCTTGACTGTAGCTAGGGAGGAAAGTAAAACTGAATTGTTTTTGTCTGAGTGGTCAGAGCAACTCTGTACCTTGTACTGTGTTGTTCTCTCTTGCAAGATATTATTAAAAGCCTCTTATCTCCTCAGAAAATAACTGACTCTGTGCCTTACTAAAATTTACACCACATTTTTGGTAAACTTTTTAAACATTTTTTCTCTATTCTGTTACATGCTAAGGGTCTGCACAGTGGTGTGGTGGTTAGTAAGAGGGTTCCAGGTTCTAATCCCCACTGGGGCCTTTCTGTGTGGAGTTTGCATGTTCTTCCCGTGTCTGCGTTGGTTCTCTCCGGGTACTCCGGTGTCCTCCCACCGTCCAAAAACATGTATGTCAGATTAATTGATGTTAAATTAATTAATTAAAGGATAAGACCGTTTTTTTGACATTGGGCCCTTGATTTCACATTATAACATGATGTTCTACTCACCCCTGCTTGTTGTTGAACATTTGGAGCTGTTCCGAAGATATTCGCGAGGCGTCTGGCTGCTCTCTTGAGATATTCGGCCATGAAACGGTTTCCTATGGGCAAGCTTATACAGGCACAAACTATGCTGTTTATAATTTATTAATTACTCTACACTAGCACTGATAACGAGGAGGTGCGTCGCTTACTTAAAAAAAATCCGGGTTACTGTAATTTAGATTTTTTTGTCGTAAAGTGGGTGTTACTGACGTCCTCCTCGTGCTACTGCCACAGACAGCCCACAGACCTGCTGCCTATTTATTCATTCGGCTAAAATTGCTTTGACAGGTTTCACAAGCAACGATCCCCACACCACTCTCTCTCTCGTGCCTGCGCAGTCAAAACGCGCAAGTTGCACGAGTTATTTTATTGCCTGCACGCTCTCTCACTCGCATTGAAAAAAAAAATAAAATAAAATAAAAAACTCCCTCGAATAATCCGGAATATTTCATCCGACTCGCGGGCATCCGTGATTAACTATCAATATCAGGGAGACTCCCGGACCTTCCGGGAGACTTGGGATGTCTGCCATAGGAAACCGTTTCATGGCCGAATATCTCAAGAGAGCAGCCAGACGCCTCTCGAATATCTTCGGAACAGCTCCAAATGACCAACAACAAGCAGGGGTGAGTAGAACATCATGTTATAATGTGAAATCAAGGGCCCAATGTCAAAAAACCGGTCTTATCCTTTAAATTGTCCTTAGGAGTGAGTGTGAGCGTGTATGGTTGTTTGTCTCATTTGTCTCTGTGTGGCCCTGTGATGGACTGGCGACCTGTCCAGGGTGTACCCTGCCTCTCGCCCAATGACAGCTGGGATAGGCTCCAGCGCCCCAGCGTCCCTTAACTGGATTAAGCAGGTATAGAAAATGGATGGATGTTACATACTATGCTTCAAAGGCATATCCCCCAGTGGAGTTAGAGCATTCTGGTATGTTTCACCATATAAATACCTGACGTCTGTCAGAACAGGCCGATCTGATGAGCATTGTACTTAAAAGTTTTCATTGTTAGTTGTTTGAGTTTTTATTTTTTTGTATCAGCTGTTGATGATATGTGTGCTCAGCAGCACTGCATTTGCTAAGTTAAAGGGTCCAGATTAAGTGTGTGTTTCACACTGGTGGCTGCAGCTATTGAAGGACCTAAACTGTGGACAATCTTTATAGATCACCGATCATTCAAGCTGCAATTTGCTGTTTTTAATTTGAAAAGAAAAAAAACATTATTTTAAGAGAAGTCTACAGAACATGAATATGTGTCCAAATTATGCAATCATTTGTGAAACAAACTTGCACTAACTGATATTATTCATAGACATACTGACCTTTATCCAAGCTGTGTATTTTTAAAATCCTTAATGTGGCAGCAGACTGAGGTGGCTCCAGATGCAAGTGTTGTTCTGAGATGTCTGTTCTATAAATGTAAAATCTAACAAGACTTCTTTATTTTTCCTTCCATCCATTTTCTATACCCACTTAATCCAATTCAGGGTCACGGGGGGTTGGAGCCTATACCTACTACCACTGGGCGAGATACAGGGTACACCTTGGACAGGTCATCAGTCCATAACATAAATTTTCCAGACCTTCATTATATCTGTGACCCAAGGTAAGATACCAGATGTTACCCTCAGAACCTCTCTCTCACACAATATGACAGCATGTTTGGAGAAGCCAGAATTGATTAATGCTCTGTACCACACTGGGATGATCTAACGCTGAGATATATGATCTTTATTTTAGATAATAATGTGTTGTCATGTAATGTCAGCAGGGCATCAGAAAGTCTAAGAGACCTTTAAGGAAACCACATGTTGAAAAACAGAACCGGAAGATTAACTTGTTGTTGTAAATTTGTAGCAACTTTAGGCGATGTTATTATCATCTGGTGAACTTAACAGAGGTTTTACAGTGTATATATTGTGTTGTATTTCCACATCCTACAACTGTAGTGTTGAAGATTTCCTCTGCTTATATTTGATTGGTGTCTTCTCAAAAAAATAAAGGATAAAAAAATGAAGACCGAAACTTACCATTTATGACTGGAGCATATGCTATGATTCCTGTCAAGTTTGGATCTGACACAGTCTTCTCCAGAATAAGTCCTCCAATGCTAAAAGACAAGAAATAAGTTTTAAAAATCAGTCTACAAACTTCTGGTACCTCACACGCTAATAAACATGTTCACCCATACCTCCCTCCTCCCATGTCATCGACATAAGAACTTTACACATTTTTAATGAGCAGATTTGTCACATCTTGTTTTTAAATGAGTCTACCTCTGTATGTATGACTGTATGTGATAAGTTTGTCTAAATGAGTGTTGTTTCTTGTTCATGAGAATAGGTGATTGTTAATCACAAAATGGAGACAAAGGGAACCAAGAATTTCGTGCTACTGACAACTTTTTTATTACTGCATATGACAGTAAAGCTTTTAACCATACCAAACTTAATAAAATCTTGATAAAGTCTTGGTATACTTTGAAGTATTTAGGAACACACAGTTAATTATTTTTGCTGTCTATGACAGTCTATCTCTACATGATGTCTATCTTCTTGTATAATGCAATCTGACGTAATAGGGAGTTTTTCTGTTGTTAATTAAACACAAACAACTTAAATGACTGAATTCTGTAAGTGTATGAGCCAAATTCATTTCTAAACTGTAAAGCTCTGGAGTTTATGCTTTAAAGTAATCGGATTTTTACTAGTATAAAAGAGTATCTATACTTCAAATTTCACATAGCAATGCGCAAAATGTCCAGGTTTCCAAAAATATGTGCAACTTGTAGATGGAGCTAGGGACAAGGCTGAGTACCTGCTGATGACCATCGCTGTAATGATTGGTTCCCAGCCTGTTCGGAGCAGGATGTGACTGGCTGGGTGTTTGGAGGAGACAACCACCCAGACAGGTATCAGGCACAAATATGATAGATTGACCAGGTACAACACGTAGGGATAAAGTTCTGTAAAAAGAAATTGTAATTATTAATATTTTCTTTCATTGCCAGGATATCATTAAGAACTGTGACAGGTCTATGAGCTTTTGGATACTAATCAAGAATCACAGGTGTCATTTTCTGGCCAAAAGTGTTCAATACATGGGCCCTAGTGAATAATTACACTGGTTTGTAGCATTTAAATTGGCCAACCAGCAGGTCATTATTCTCATTTCACTCACCTGCGAGGGAGTAGAACCATTGACTGAAGCAGGCCAACAAGGCCAGAGTGATGAGATCTCCAAAGCTGGCTGCCATTGGAGTAGCCACGTTGTCAGGGTTGATCCCCAACCGCTTGGAGCCGATGATTACTCCCACCACAATGACACCTGAAGGAGGTTTAAGACAAGCTGAAGTCCTTTGCATATGAGTGATGCACAGTCCTGAAGGTGTTCATACTAATGGAAGATATACTTAATGTGCAGTCAAAAAGAAATTAAAGCAGAGCCAAGAAATCCTTCTTTGGGATGCAGACATGATTCTTCAATACCTCCAAGCCTCTATAGGTACTAAGAACCAGAAATGATACAAATATTTGAATGATGACACCTCAGTCCCACAGTTCATCCTTTCAAGAAAAAAAGCTTCAGCTGCCTGAAGTTGCAAAAGAGCTATTTTTCTGTGCCAAGAAACGTGGCTAACTTTTTTTTTTTAAAGAGTGGTGTCATTTATCAAGGTGGGTCTAAATGACGCAACAGAAACTCAGGGCTAGCTAACATAAAAAGGACATGTATTGTGTTTTGCACGTGTGTTGTTACCTTGCAGCAATGAGGACACAAAGGCAGTAGAAACACTGGTTGAACACAGAAGCACTATGTGATCAAAGGGCATCTTTCCCTCTGCCATCCAGCCCAACAGAGTTGCCATGACAGACGCTAACAGGCCCAGCACTGTGGCTTGTAGCTGTAAAATACGAGCAATGGGAAAATAAATCATAAAATGTAAAATGACATTTCAGTATTTAATGGGTATATTTTTTATTTTAAGATTAAGCACACAGTAAGATTGGAATGTATTTATCTCAAATGAAAACAGCGTACTTGCTTAAGCGCCAGGTTGCCAACAATCAGCATCCACTTTTCTCTGGCAGTTTCCATTCTCCCTGCATTCACCTGTCAACATAGGATCCATATATTTCTTTCAAATACAGCAGTTTTGTCCATTGGTCACTGCATTCTCGCAGGATATTGTGCCGTAAGGTGATCTGCTGCTGTAATCTTCACAAGTCAGTGAGGAGTTTCACACCCATGGTGGAGAAAAGCAAAAATATAACTCTGGGAAAGCAGTTATTGTGAACCAGTCAATCAATAAAAGTACTATTATTCAGCTTTGATTTGACTTTTTTTTTCTAGTTTTCCAATTAATCTTTCTTTCACTACATTTATTCAGCTTTTTTTTGCTAATCTTCCACTTATTTATATCTCACTGCATGCTCACAAATCATTCTATTCCCAAATGCCACCTTCTGAATGTCTTGTGCTATTCCAGTACAATACTATAAACTGTTGAAATAGTTTTCTAACAAGTAGTTTTAGAGCATTAAAGCATTTTTGTCTTTTGACACTTTTGGTCTTCTTTGAAGATCTGTAACTGCATTCTTCGCCATCATTTTTGTTTTTTTATGTATCTGTATTTGCATTTCAACACTCACAGCAGTGGAGAGTCTTGAGGCGAGCGTCATTTCCAGGTTTCCCTTCATGCCTAAAACAGCAGGGACCAGAATGAGGATCTCTGTGATTTCCTGGAAGACGTCCCAGCTCTGCCACAAAAACACACAGAGAACAGTACGCAGGTGTAAATAAGTTATAGATGCCAACACAACAAAGACACGATAAATCATTTTTACAGAATTTTCAGTCAAGATGATTCACAGTGTGTGAAAGATTTTCATTCAGCAATTTTCAATTTTAAACTTTTCTTTATGTCGTAGTTTCAGTGTTTATTGTTTAGATGATCTCAGAACTGAACACTCACACCAACAATATGACTCAATGCAATGAATTCTCCCCATAATTGTTTTCCAAAGTCTCCTACATCTGATCCTTAATTTTCCTCAAGTCAGCTGTAGTTTTGTTTCCTGGACCCCCCCCCCCTTTTCCAAGCTTATCTGAAACCCAATTTTATATTATCTCCTTGATTGATAGCACGTTTTGAAATGCCGGTCCAGATGAATCCTTCTACCACATCAAGATGGTCTGAAGCTGACCTCAGCTATATGCATGTCAGCCAGACCCAAGAAAACCTGAGAGAAATTTAAAGAAACTGTATGTTAAAAAACAGAACTAGAGGACAGACGTGTTGTTTTTCATTTACATCTTGGTATAAAGAGGAACTAACTTCTTTAATATTTGTCTGTCATCTTTGGCATGCAAGCAGTAATATTATCAAAGAATACTCTTCTCTACAAACAACTGTCTCCAGCCTCATTGCTTCCAACCCCCTTTTGTCACTTTGCCTCTCAGTACTGCAGACATCAGAATATCTGCCCGATGTAACAGGCTTGTCCTTGGAAGACTTGAATAATAACACACACTGGATGTTTTATTACCTGAACTAATTCAAGTAGCATCCCAGCCGAAACCGTCCCAAGCCCAGCCAGCAGAAATGGCACCAGAATCTGTAGCACCATGGAGCGCATCGATTCTGTACCTGCACCTGAGCCCTCTGCATCCTTTGCTCTTGTGGATCCGCTGACCCTAGACCCGCTGTAGAGCTCATTGGGGAGCAAGGAGTGTGTCTCAGTGTACTCCTGAGGCTCCCACTGGAGACTGCTGTCACCTGGTGATATATTTCCATTGGAGCTCAAATGTTTCATATCTGGTGACTTTGGAACAACCATGGTGTAAAGCTGGGCTCAGCAGGATGCACCTCCTCTTTCACTGGGCACTGGGTCAGTGATCACAAACCGCTGGCCTGAAAAAAAAAGAGAGAGAGAGCAACACCACCAAGGATTTGCTTTAAAGAGAAGTGGTTGATGCGTTACTACAAAGTCTACAAAATCTCCTTTCACTGCTGTATATTGCATCAAAACCTTACTAATCAGTAGCTGTGTGAACAGCCATACATAATTATTTATAAAGCCTTGTATTAAACAGACACTGTCTCAAATGAATTTAAAAAAGATCCCCCTGGGAGGCTTCAAGACAGCTGGAACGTTAATTAAAATGCAAATAAAAACAGATGACAGTATTTTACAAAGAATCTTAACTCTACATTTAAAAATGATTTCACAGCTCAGACGGTATATGACATAATGTTGTTATGTTGGGGGAAAAAAGTGGCATCCAAGGGAGGCTTAGTGATTCAAAAGCCAAGATAGAGAGAAGGTTCACCACTTATTCAGTTTCTGTACATGATCATTTTTAAAAGGTTTAGTGAATCTGAAAAAACCTTGGGAATTCTCTCTGATAGTCATGAATGCTGGAGCCAACCAAATGATGACCTTTTTTTTCTTTTTAACCTATTAAGCAGCTGAAATCCTATATCGAGCGAGAATAAGATAATACTTCACTTTCAGAATTACAGAAATCGGTTTCCACAGTACACAGACACCAACAGAGTGTTCATAAAACCTGGGCTTTGCTTCCATCTGCATCTTTAATTTCTCCTGGCTATCTGGAATGAACAGGACCTTATATTTATAAAAATAATAGGTGTTTATGTGTTTATAGAATAACAGGATATTTTTAAAAAAAATGTCAATAGGTGATACAACAGGTTTGCTATCCTGCTTCTCTACTGAATTTTTTCAAAACTTAATTTAGAGTTTTAATGACGCAAGAAACAGTCAGCATGTGTATACATACAATCATTTATTTAAACACTTTCCCATCTTCACACACCCAATGATAATTTATGTGTGCATTCATATAAATCCAGAGTTTTACATATTAAAAACACACAAGCATAAGATGAGAGACGGTAAGTTTTATCAGTAACAGATAGCGAGGCATAAAATGATCCATGTAAAGGGGGTCTGAGATGACAATGGTTGAAAATGGTATAGGGTACATAATGTTGCATAAGAACTGTGGATTTACCAAGCAGGTTCAGCTGTAGTGGGTGACCTTCTGTAATTCAGTTTTATTTTTTAAAAACATCTTAATTTGCCTTTACACCTTTAGAAGAAACATTGAATTATACCTATAAGGTTTTACCTTGGAAAATTGCAAAAAAGGAAGTAGGGGCTTAGAAAAATCTGACAAGCTAACCCCTACTGAGTAAAAATAAGGAGAAGCATTATTGGTCAATATTGACTCACCATCATTTGTTAGCCTGTGTATGGCAGCACCCTAGATTAACAAATGCACCTTGGTTAAAGTCTGGTGTCTTTATCACTATCATTTTTGTCTTGAAGCCTGTCAAATTCATTTTTTAGCATTGTTGGTTTTTTTTAGGGGGGGGGGCTTTTCTTAGGCCTCCTCAAGCTTTTGGCACAAGGCTTTAAATTTGAACATAACTAAAACTTGAAACGATCTTTTTTTTCTTCTTTTTTTTTCTGAAATTCAACATTTGATCTTATCTTTGTTATCTTTGTACTTTGTCTTGGTTCCAGGTAGCTATGGACTTTTCTTTACATGTCACTGAACTCTTCCTATTTAGTTTGACACAGCTTCCCAGCCCTTTCGGAAACAGACTTGCAGAAAGCATGCTTTTTTTTGCTGTTTCTGAGTCACCTGATGACACGGATAACCTAGATTATCATTCCTCATGCCTCTTTCCCATCAACAGCACTGAGGCTGCGTTGTCTGACATAAACAGTGTGATTCATTAGAAATTCCCGAGAGATGACCAAGTAGTAAACAGCAGGATTATCAAGTTAGAAGAGAGGCATCATACAAAATGTGCAAATTCATCATAAACAGCAAACAAGGTCAAACAAGTACCAACATTGCCCTCTTAAAAAACTTATGCTGACAACCTAAGTGTATATCTAATCTTTGGCTAAAACTACATTTTTGCAGTTGAGGAACTCCAAAATCTAAAATCCACCATACATCAAATATAGTGTTGTGTATACAAAGTATAATGTCGTATCTAATTATTGATAATGACAAACAGGATTAATTGAAGAATTTCTTATCATCAAACCCTCAAAATGTTCAGAGACGTTACAAACTTTACACTGTTGCAACCAAAAGATGAATTCATTAAGCTGAGTGATTAATGTTATCAGGAGTATGTGAAGGAAGGCAGGGTACATCAAATACTATAATTACATTTACTACAAGGTCTCCACATTAGAGGACTGAAGACATAAATAGAACTCAAGATTAAGTTTAAATTCTGCATGAAATCCATTTGAAACACCCTCTTTCTTTTTGTGTGTGTCTCTCCAGCTTCTGATCTACAACACACTCAGTTTTGATAACACAATGTGATTATTCTAATTACTGGTTAAAGGAAAAGGTTTCTTACCTCAGCAACACCTTTGGAGATGGAAAGGCGTCTATTCTGCTACTCCGCTGCCGAGCATGACTGTCGTCTGAATGGTGTGTTGAGTCTCCACTGTGACAGTGCCACACACACACACACACACACACATTCATAGCAGTCACATAGCTCTCCCTCTCTCTACCCTGTATGAGACAAACAGCAAGATGCACACACATTTGACAGCTGTTTGTTAAGAGTGCCAGCTTGAGACTATACAGCTTAGTTGTATTAGTTGTGAAGGGACAAGCAAGGCCTTTACACAGTAATGCAAGTAAGTGAGTAAATTCACTCATATGAAGTTCTTAAGCACAATTATAAGGTACCTGTTCTTGAGCATTTTAACTTTATGCAGCCATCTATTTCAACATCATGTTTCAGAGCAAAATGTTGTAGTGTTGGGCTCCACGGTGATGTAGTGGTTAGCACCGTCGCCTCTCATCAAGAAGGTTTGCGGTTTGAATCTCACCTGCTGCCTTTCTGTGTGTTTGCATGTCCTCCCTCTGCATAGGAAGTTTCTCTCCAGGTATTCCAGATTCATCACACAGTCCAAAAACACACATGTTAGGTAAACTGGAGATTCTAACTTGGCTATAAACCTTGTCTCAGTGTTGGCCCTGTGATAGACGGGTGAGCTGTCCAGGATGTACTTGCCTCTCACTCAGTGGCCCACAAGACCCTGATTTAGATTAAGCAGGTATAGCAAATGGATGAACATTGCACTGTTTTCTCCATTTATTTGATTGCTGAACTTACAAGTTACTTGTTAACTAATGGAACAAGTTAATCAATACTTTTCAGGATCATTTAAACCCAACTCTGTAAATAGTGGCAAAAAAGCCTTAAATTGCAATCAAAACAATAAACATCATTACTGACTAACATCTTTCAAGTGTCTACTGGGATTTTGGACTATACCCTTTATGTAACAATTTCTGTCTTGAAAGTTGAAAACCTTTGCAGTCTACCTTATATTAAGTTACCTTATACTGTCTCTGGGTGATAATCAGGCCTGGACTCAGGATGGGGAGCTCTAAAATGTAGATATACTGTTTTCTTTTTAACCATTTCTTGTTAATTTGGCTGTGTATTGCAGATAACTGTCATGTTGAAAGGAAACTCTTAATGTAGTCTGCTCTTTTAAGGATGGTCCCAGATTCAATCACCTTTGAGGCTGTCCTGATGAACTCGGGTTCAAACCAATCAAAGGGGTAGATTGTAGGCTTCAAGGCTGATGTCAACCAAATCAGATTTATTTGTCTTGAGAAGGCACTGGTAAAACTTGAGTGATCTTTTCAAAAGTACAAAGAGGAAAACTTTTGGTCGAGTCATATGAAAATGGAGTCGCTTGGACAAAGAGACAACATCATCGTTTTTCTGGAAGAAAGGGGAATTATACGACCGCAACAACTCTCCAGTAATGGTAATTGGAATCTAATCCGTTGGGCTTTTATGTAAGTGTGTTGGTGAAAAAACAAGCCAGAGTAAACTGTATCATTGGAAATCAGGAATACGGTATTATACCAAGAGAAAACGTAAGATAGTCCGCAGAAATACTTGGTTTCTGGTGTGTATCGATGGCCAACTTCTATGGACTCCATTTCCCATGAGCTTTAGCAGCTGAAATCACAAGGTCCATCATGGGATCAGAGCTCTACTTTTTGACAACACAGTGTTAGGGGCTTTTGGTCATCTTTATTGGCATTATGGCGGTGGAAACCATTGCACCTGACTGGGAATTTGACCGTTTCGATGATGGGTCACAAAGTAAGTGCTCCAAACAACCCCGGCAAGCGGAGACAGACTGACGGAACAAAAGTTACCTGCATTTTGCAGCCAGTGCTAGCTAACGTTGCTAGCGAGATGCTTTGCCGCAGAGGATCACGTACTCACCAGAGGGAAACACCTCTTATTGTTCAATTCAGACATTTCTAACTTAAACAAAAACCTTTGGAATTAGTTTGTATGTGGTTACAGTGGGCGTTCTGCTGTCTACTTAAAACGTAGAGTGTCTGTTCATTAAATTAAGAGCTAGCTCTGGCTAAGTTAGCCAACGTTAATCATGACAGCTGATCGGTTTGACAGCTTGTTGTGACAGCACCATCAGCGATGATATTATTCCCTCTCTGGTTTGTCGAAAAGAGTTAACAACAGTGTCTTGTCTTTGGATTTCGATCTTTGCTTTGTGTGTCTGCTGCTGTATTTTTTTCAGTTTCTCTAACCTGATATTTAAGCTAGCGATGATTACACCATGACCACCTGCTGCCATTTTCAGGCAAAATCACAAGACGCGTAGCTCAGCATTTCATTTTACTAATGTACACAGAGTAAAAAGGAGAAGCCTCCTTCAAAATATATTTTCATCATAATGCTTTTTTTCTTTGAGCATTGCCTCTTTGTAGTATCACATGTAAACATGTGGCACTAGTTAATATGACAATAGTTATCACAAGCCCAAGGTTTTTGAGTTAATATGTCATCTGCTTTTGGCTCAGTGATACCCTAAATAAGGATTTTTAAGATTTGTTTTGTAAAGCTGACTGTTATATACAATTGGGTAACTGCGGAATGCATGTTGCTCTATGAGAGTGGCTGTTAATGTGGTGGAAAAAATAAGTATTTTCCCTGATATGTATTGGAGCCGATTTAAACACTGTTACACTCAGTCTCATTATCAAAACTTCCACCTGACAGAAATACACACAGAGGTTCAACTGAAGAACTACAGCAAGTTTCTGGAGGAGTACACCTCTCAGCTGAAGGGCATTGAAGAGGCTCTGGATGACTCCATAGGAGACGTGTGGGACTTCACTCTGGACCCCATTGCTCTGAAGGTAAACCACCAAAATGGAGTTGCTGTACATCCACCTGAAAAGGCCAATATTGCTGTCACACAGATGCCACTTGTAATTTCCTTCCTCTATCTCTCTTCTCTCTTTCAGCTTCTTCCTTATGAGCAGTCATCCTTATTAGAATTAATTAAAACAGACAACAAGGTAAGTAAACACAAAGTTTGTCCTTCTTCAAACTAGAATCAACAGCGTTTTTATACTTTACTCTATAGTGACCACCTTTGTTGTGTGCAGGTTCTGAACAAAGTTATCACAGTTTATGCTGCTCTCTGTAGTGAAGTGAAAAAGCTCAAGTATGAGGTAAGCATGGTCAAAACTGTGTGCTCTCCACTACTGTGAAGATGGTTGTTTGTTTCAATAAAAGTCAAAAGCAGTGGTTACAGTCACATTGCGTATATCCTTGATGTAGCAAACCCATTTAAGTTCAGCTCATGTTTTTTCTGTGCAACACTTACGTGAAAGAGTTTATTTTCCAGGCAGAAACCAAGTTCTACAATGGCTTGTTGTACTATGGAGAGGGAGGTAATCTGTCAGCTCTTATTTAAAGTTATTGCAGCATTGACCTCAGTAGTACACTGCACTTCTGAGACTATACTAATGAAAACAAAACACACATGCCCATTTTTGTTGCAGTGTCAGAAACCAGCGTTGTAGAGGGAGAGTCCCAGATTCAAATGGGCAGATTCATTTCTTTCCTACAGGTGGGTAGAAAATGGTTTCTTTCATAACTTTTTTCACTTGAGTATAGAGAATGTTGTTACAGTAGCTTCTCTCTTTGTCCTTTCACAGGAACTGTCCTGCTTTGTGTCGAGATGTTATGAAGTGGTGGTCAGCATTGTTCATCAGCTGGCTGCCCTCTACAACAGCAGCAAGTAAGCTCCATGAACAGAAGCCTGTGGTGTCCCACAGCCAATGTGCCGTTCTTATTAGATTAACTTAAATGCACCTATTGTTGAGAGAGGCATCTTGTGCTTTGCGTCCAGAGAAAAAAAAACAATTTAGGAACCACAATCGGCAGTTGCTGAGAGTCAGGACATTGCCCAACTTTGACATCTTCCCTGAATTTTCCAACAGCTTTAAGCCTCCTACATCATACATTTGAATAGATGAACAGCAAACACAAAAGCACGCACAGCTGTCTTCTTTTGTGGTTATGGAGTATATGCTGGTCAGGCATGATGATGCTTTTCCATCATATATGCATTAGATATATCTGTTAATACCAAAATCTTTGCCTGTCCTATGAGAGCGAATGAAGCTCATGTTGTGATAATGCTGCTAAAATCTTTGTGCATTGAGCTTTCCATATTATTAACCAAATAATCTGAATATAAAGTTTACCACATTTATTCCAGAAAGCTTGATGTTATAACGTTTTACTGACCTTTATAATTATGACCGAGGCATGTGGTAGTGTAATGACTGGGTGTTTATTCTGTGTAGAGAAGGTCTGCTCACAGCATGAGTGAACCAGTTAAGACAAAGGTCAGAGTTTTTGTATGAAGTCTTACAACTAAACAAGGCTGTCATGTATTAATTGCAGTTCATAATTCTGGTATATTTGTGTTGTGGTTCTGATTTAAACATGTACTGCATGTTTTGCTCAACACTAAATGTGCAAAATCATTGTGCTTTAATATTTTAGGGGTGCAACGAAAATCATTGAGTCTTCAGGCGTCCATTTCCAGGTTAGTTTTAAGAGTTGCTGACCTCCTAAGTCAGCATTTACAAAGGCCCAATTCCAGTTCCTTCCCTTGGTCCTACCACTTGACTCTACCTCTCTGTTTTGCAAAGATATGGTGCCCTTTTCTTTTAGGGAGCAAGGAATAATTGTCATCTAGCCAACCAAATGGTCATGAAGCCCATCAACTCTACGGTTGATGGCCTTGGGTAGGCCCAAGTTATAGGAGTAAACAGAGGAGCTGCGATTGACTCTAAGTCTATTTTTCACACTAAACATGTTTACATGACACTATAAAAAGTTAGCTTTTGTTTTGGTGTTACCAAAATCTGTTGTTGATCTGACTGAAATGGAGCTTCTCAAAACAGCACACCTAGATAATGTACATCCTCAACAAAACTCAAGTGGGCCTAGGTGCTGTGCACATGCTCCAAAATCTTTTTGCATCTTTTTGTAAAAACAGTCAAAAGTAAATGTTTAAAAGCAGTTTGATATGAAGTTTCTTTTGTCAGACAATAAACGCGTGAGAAATTGTGCTTGAAAATCTGACCATTAAGACTGTGTCCACACATGGTCACTTAAAGCATTTCCAGACTGTTGCTCTGCTCAAATAAAATCCAGATTTTTATTTTTATTTTTAATTTTTCTTTGTCATCTGACCAAATCACTTTTTCAAGTAAATTAAAGATGGCGTCTGTGCAGTGAATTCAGCTCTGCTTTCAAGGATGACGTTAGAAGCAGCAAAATGTCTCAAATGGTCCCTCATGTATTTACAGCATTGCATGGTCTGACTTATTTTAGTGAAGAAGTTGATTTCCCTTCCTGTGCATGTACACTGGGGCCAGGACAACGGTTCAGTTGAATGGGCAAGTCGATCTGTAAGTGTAGCTCAACTGAACTGTGCATGAAACTGTGCTGACTATCTGTTCTACATTCCTTCTGCAGATCGTATATGAACACCTGGGGGAGTTGTTAGTGGTGTTGCTCACTCTTGATGAGATCATGGAAAATCACAGCACACTTAAAGATCACTGGAAGATGTATAAAAGGTTAAAACACAGATACACAAACACACACAAAAAAACAGTTGTTTTTCTTTCTTTGTAAAGATTCACAGTTGGAAAACAGAACATGGGACTTGAGTGGCAAAAAACAGGTGCCAAACAAACACAAAAATTTGACAATTATTTTCCTTCAAATAAGCTTCGACTCTTCGTTCAGCTCTGGGGGTTTTGATTCACTCAGGCTGTGTGAGGTGGGTTTAGACTCAGATTTCAGCCAATGAGATGACTGTAAGTTATATGGCCTTTTCTCAGGGATTTAAAGACCTAGTTCAGTCTTCATCCTCAAGTTAGAATTGGCAATTGTGAATACTTCTATATCACCATTGTCTTGTCTTAAATCACATTTGTTTCAGAGCGGACTGAAAAGTATATTTGTAAAATGCAGAATAAGGCTAGCAACATTTGTCATGGTGCAAAACAAACAATGGACACAATATTAAATTATATGCACAGTTACATTTGTAGATAAGTTGAAAAGCAAACTATCTAGTCTTAAAAGTACAAAATACTGAAGATTGAGTACTTACTTCTTAATAGTGAAACTATTTAAATACTTTTCAGTCCAAACTAGTCAGTATATGTGTGTGTGTATGTGTGTGTATATATATATATATATATATATATATATATATAAAATTACAGCTAACAATAAGCTACATAGAGGGAAACCACTAGTCAGACTGTCAGTGGTGACAGGGGGGACAGTGTAGCGATAGAGTTCAGGCATAGAGGGAAGTACAGAAAGATAAAGTGCAGTAGAGGGGGTAGGGAAGTACAGGGTAAGTGCTTGGATAGGAGACGCTCTCTGAAGAGCTGGGTCTTCAAGAGTTTCTTGAAGATATTCAGGGACGCCCCTGTTCTGGTAGTGCTCGGTAGGTCATTCCACCATTGAAAATTGTGGAACATGAGTTGACACGCATAGCAGACTAATGGAGACTAATGAATTAGTTGAAGTTTTCTTTCAGATGTCTTATTAACTCATTATTTGAGGCTTAAATACACCGTGACAATGACCACTAGGTGGCAATATGACACCATGGAAGAATTGATCATTTTCTAACTTCCTAATTATACATCATACAATCTGGTAAACTGTGTCAGCATTTCTCAATCTCATTTAAAACCTTAACTGACTTGTACAAAGATAATAAGCACATTTAACATAGTTTCAATAATCCAGATGACAATTAAACCTGAAGAGAGTTGTCCTCTTCACAAAAGAAAAGGGATGAAGAAGGTCTTCTATTTGTCACCTTGATATCCCTTAAGATGAGTTAGGGTAGGTGTCAAAGAGTTCTTGATTTACGGTTGTTTGTTTGGTTGGGGGGAAAAAACATTTGGTCTCTCCTAAAACTCAAACTCCCATTCTCTCATGTTTTAATCTCTTCATCCATTATGTCCATTATGAATTATGTTCGCACTCCTTTGTGGTGCCTCATTTACCCTTGAACTGTTTAAGTTCAGCTAAAATCTTCTGCTTGTAGGTGCTATATCTGACCTGTGTTTTGTCAGGATTAAAGCATATCTACACATTGATAGATATTTTGGATTATATTGAAGGACAACTGCTGGTGAATTGAAACCAGTATATAGCTAGAAAAAATGATCAATGTTCAATATATATATATATATATATATATATATATATATATATATATATACTAATTACAGCATTAATTCAGGAAATATAATGATGCTAAACATGTATAATGAGCTCGACTCATTAATATTGCCATCGCAGTTTATAAAATATGTACATTTCATCAAGACAGAAATTATTTTCCATTATTTACTACAAGCTTTTATACCTTATGTGCAATTGTAAAACCTTATATATAGTCAACATTGTGCTCCTATGTACTCATCTTCTATGATAGGTTATTAAAGTCTGTGCATCATAATCCTGGAAAGTTTTCCATTCCCGAAGAGAAGCTGAAACCATTTGAGAAACTCATGCTCAAGCTGGAGGGACAGCTGCTGGATGGCATGATACTGCAGGTGACTCTCAGGTTTTCTTTCAGGCCTCTGTTGTCATGTTGTTAGGTGAAACTAACTCTTTTTAAGTGGGTATGAATCACTTGTCTGTATCACGTTTTGAAGTAGCATGCCAACAAAGTACTGATGTGAACATTAACCTTGTGACGTGTGATAGGCTTGTGTGGAGCAGAGATTCGATGATCCAGGGGAGGGAGTAGCAGTTGCCAAAAACAGTGCCTTCGCTGAGGAGTTTGCCTCCAATATTCGCACCATATTCACCAACGTTGAGTCCAAAATTGGTCAGTCTTTCTTACCAGAACAGTCCGGTTTATTTTCTTCCCTGTTTCACTTTGAGATGACTTATGGCTTTGTGTTTGTCCTGTTTTTTTTTTTTTTGTTTTTTTTTTCAGGTGAACCATCAGAAATTGATCAGAGGGATAAATATGCTGGAGTCTGTGGTCTTTTTGTGCTTCATTTTCACATTTTCAGGAGTGTCGACAAAAAACTCTACAAGGCGCTGCTCGATGTCTGTAAAAAGGTAGAGTTGTCTTCTTTGTCCGCTCTATTTGTCCGTGAAAACCCTCACCTTACTCTTTTCTTCTCACATTGATGTGTTTTTGTGGCCACATTTACTCGTAGGTTCCAGCCGTCACTCTGATTGCACATCATCTGGTTTCCGGACACGTTCCTCATCGCTAAGGTCCCGGCTGCAGCTAAACTGATGGACAAAAAAAGTCTCCAGGCAACCAGAGCACAGAGAGACGCCTTCCTGCAGCAAAGAGCTCAGACCTTAACAAAGTCGGTACAGCCGAAAATCAGCCATAGTTAAACACCATAAATAATCTGATGTTTTTCAGCTTTGGCTACATCTACTGCACTGAAATGTGATTTATAGACAAAGAAACTATCGTGTATATTCTTTGTTTCAGGGATGTGCAGTCGTACTACGTGTTTGTGACTTCCTGGATGATGAAGATGGAGTCCATCTTGTCCAAGGAGCATAAAAGTGACAAGCTGACAGAAGATCTGAACAGCAGGTGTAATGTGTTTGTGCAAGTAAGTGATGAAAGTTAATCTTCAGGGAACTATTTTCAAAGTATTGGGAAACGTGGCGTCTTATCGTGAGCGGTCTGATGATGGAATTTTGAGCAATCACCTTTTTAAAAAAAGTTTTATTGTTAGCCAATATTTCTGTTGTCAGAGAAGATGTACGTACCAGCAGTCGTGTAACTGCGATGCATAACTCGAAGCTTGCAAAGTGGACTCTCTAGTTATTGTGATCTTGCAAATCTCATGAGAATCCAACTACTTAACAGAAAGTAAAGGGTTAAAATCTGAGGACTGAGAAGACCTTTCTACTAATAATACTTTATATCCTTATTTGAATTCACCTAAATTCTTTTGCAATATTGTAAGTTTTTATGGCTTTGTTGTTCGTTTCATGCGATGTGAGAATTTTGTGTATATGTGTGCGTTTTATTGTAACAGTTGGTGTTTTGAGCTACTGCGTGTGTTAGCCAGGACAGTCTTGTAATTTTCAGTCTCTGTGCTTTCTGTTGCTCACAGGGCATCCTTTACGCTTATAGCATTAGCACCATCATCAAGACCACCATGAACATGTACATGTCGATGCAGCGGCCCATGACCAAGACCTCTGTCAAAGCACTTTGTCGACTAGCTGAGTTGCTCAAGGTGTGTGTGTGTGTGTGTGTGTGTGTGTGTGTGTGTACATTATTTACCAGAGCTTTTATTGGCAGTTAAAGTAAAACCTGCGACGTAACTCTGCCCTCAGGCTGTGGAGCACACATTTCACAGGCGGTCCATGGTTGTAGCCGACTCCGTTTCTCACATCACTCAACAGCTCCAGTCTCAGGCCCTCAATGCCATCGGCATTGCAAAGGTAAGCGGGAACAGAAGTCACGTTGTTGCTGTACACAGGAGGAAGTTAAATGTTTACTGTATATTATCTTTTTTTATTTTGTCAACCCCTGAAGAAAAGGGTTATCTCTGATAAGAAGTACAGCGAGCAGCGGCTGGATGTCCTGTCATCTTTGGTGCTGGCAGAAAATGCTCTGAGCGGGCCGAGCACGAAGGAGCGACGCCTGGTGGTGTCTCTGGCTCTGTGTGTCGGCACTCAAATGGTATTTTGGGAGGATTCATTTGGGAACCGTATACACCCAGCTTCTCTCTAAACCTGCTTTAATCTTAATTTCCTTAACTTTTTTCCTAGAAAACCTTCAAAGATGAGGAACTGCTTCCCCTGCAGCTTGTGCTGAAGAAGCTGGATTTGATTAGTGAGCTCAGTGAAAGGTGGAATGCTTTTATCTTGTCATGTGAAGCTAATTTCCTTGTTGGTGCATGTCACAGATGATTTTCACTCCATCAGCCAGGAGCAGCAGCGACAGGTTGAACATTCAAACGTGACAGGCAGCTTTGTGAAATAAAGAAGTTTTGCCCAACAACCTTTTTTCTGGTCATCGGGCAACTTGCTCATGTTAGAACTTGTCAGGTCAGCGAATAAGACTGTGGTGCTACTTTTAAGTTGCAGGCTGGGCTTCTTTGTTTTTCAGGGTCAAGCTGCAATGTGACTGTAGTTTTCTTTACTGGCACCGAGCCGTGTTTCCCATTTACTTAGATGATGTTTACGACAACGCCGTAGATGCGGCACGAATGCACGTAAGCACTCAGGATCTGGATGCACATAATTCACAGAGAGTAATAATAATTTATTTTGACACTGTTTTTTTTATTTTTTTTATTGTTAACTCTTCTGCTGTTTGTGATGATTGGCAGTACATGTTTAGTGCACTAAGGGACAGTGTGCCATCCATGCTGCATGCCAAACACATGGAGTCATGTGACCAGCTGCTGGAGAGCTATGACAAGGAGATCATGGATGTGTTTAACGAGGCAAGTACCACAAGTGAGCAGCCATTGGGAAGAAATGGGCAAATTGGAAGAAATCACTCTCTTTTGTGGGGTGTTAATTGTTACATCAGGTACAGAGACTGGATCAGGGAACTCAGTCATTTTATGGCTGCTACACTTAGCACCTATGTGCAAAACCATAACCTTCCCAAGTTTTGCCATCTGTCTAAGGGGTGGTGGACAGACCTTGGAACCTACATTTCTTACAAAAAGCTTTCTTCAAAACTACCGTCTAAAGAAACAAAAAATTAAAAAGCATTTGAGAGGTCAAACCTTCAGCTTTCGTTGGTAGTTACAGAATTTGCCCTCATTTTGTCAATATTTTTTAAAAATTAGAATAGTATAGTTGAAAATATTGATTCAGTGTGTTAAAGAACAAAGAAAAGTCATTTTGTCTCAATATTCTTTATCAGCACTCCAGTGCTGTGTGTTAGTGATGAGCTATTTCATTTAGAAGCTAATTCTTATGCAGTGAATGACCTTAATGTTCCTCCTGTACCTGTTTTTATGAGACGTATATTTTCAGTTTTGGGTCATTCTTTTCCTTCCTGCTTCATCATAGCACCTCCTCAAAAAGCTCTGTAAGGAGATTGAGAAGGACCTGCGTCTCTCTGTTCACACCCACCTGAAGCTCGATGACAGGAACCCTTTTAAAGTTGGCATGAAGGACCTGGCCCACTTCTTCTCCGTCAAGCCCATCCGATTCTTCAACCGCTTCATCCACATCAAAGGTGCAGAAAAGTGGCAGAACATTTTAGTGTTAAAGGTGCACATTTTAAGGCCGAAATTTTCTAGAAAACTATATGGGGTTGTTGAAGGTGACATATTTGTTTTATTTCTAATGCTCTTGCAGCCTATGTGACCCACTACCTGGATAAAACTTTCTACAACCTGACCACCGTCGCTCTGCACGACTGGGCCACCTACAGTGAGATGAGAAACCTCGCTACGCAGCGCTATGGACTCACAATGACAGAGGCGCACCTTCCCAGCCAGACATTGGAGCAGGTCTGTGTGGTTGCACCTAACGCATCATAGCAGAAGAGATTTAGATAAACAGTTGATTAACTGCGTCCTCTGTGTGTTCTCATCAGGGTTTGGATGTTCTGGAGATCATGAGGAACATTCATGTTTTTGTCTCACGCTACCTCTACAACCTCAACAACCAGGTAAGACTCCGCCGGCCCAACAATCCACCACACAGTACTGTTGTCTCTGCTTTGTGTGCAGCCTGCGCTGAAATCAAAGCTTTCCAACAGATCTTCATAGAGAAGGCAAGTAACAACAAGCATCTCAACACCATCAACATCCGCCACATCGCCAACTCGATCAGGACGCACGGCACGGGCATTATGAACACTACTGTGAGTTTAGGAGAGACATGTCTGCAAGTTCTATCAGACATGGATGCGTGAAGGGTTTCACAACTCTTCTCTTCTTTCATTAGGTGAATTTCACCTACCAGTTCCTGCGGAAGAAGTTCTACATCTTCAGTCAGTTTATGTACGATGAACACATCAAGTCCAGACTCATAAAGGACATTCGCTTCTTTAGAGAAACAAAGGACCAGTCTGATCAGAAGGTAAAGTTTTTCTTCTGTCCAGATTGATTTATTTTATGAAGAAGGATGCTAATGTAAACTAGACAGATGGGGATGTTTATCAGTTTATATCCATGTATACCTCAAGTGTGAGAAAATAGAAATCAGATGCACAACTTGTCAGTAGACTTTCTGTGTAGCTCTGTCAGCTATTGCCCAACTTTAATTGTTTATTTTTTTTATTGTTTAAAAAATGTTTGTAGTATCCTTTTGAGAGAGCCGAGAAGTTTAACCGTGGCATCAGAAAGCTGGGCCTCACTCCTGACGGACAGAGCTACCTGGATCAGTTCAGACAGCTCATCAGCCAAATTGGTAAGAAAAAAACCTCTAGAAATATAAACTCACACATCCATCTGCAGGAGTAGGGGGAGGTTGCGCAGTTTAACACTGATTTCTTTAAGGTAACGCCATGGGCTATGTGCGAATGATCCGTTCTGGAGGCCTCCACTGTTGCAGCAGCGCAATCAGGTAAAACAGACTCCATCAAAGAATGGATCAGAAAATGTGTGAACGCAATAATGTTGTGTTTGTCATCAGATTTAAGATGAATCAAGTTCATCAAGTCTTTTCTGTTATATCTCATTATAAAGTTATTGCCTCTGCATCCTCTACAGATTTGTCCCTGACCTGGAGGATATAGTCAACTTTGAGGAGCTGGTAAAGGAGGAAGGACTGTCAGAGGAGACCCAGAGGGCTGCAAGGTAACAGCTTGAGCAACAAAAATATGCATATGTTAATTTATTGTCGTTGGGAACCATGAATTAGAAAAATCAGACTGTTTTAAGTCCAGTGTCAGCGTTGATTGTTGAGAAATATTCACATCATGCACCCCAACAACTGTCCTCTGATTGTGTAGTGGTTTTCCATCATTTAGCCTGCAGGGGGCAGCCCAGTCATCCAAATTAATAACAAGGATAACCTGTTGTTTACGCACTCCTTGCTTTACATTGCGTTTAATTCCCAGCGTCCTGGATTCAGTGCTGAGCGATCTGACAAGCAACTCTGCAGAGGGGACGGAGTACTTCAAGATGCTGGTAGCTGTGTTTGCCCCAGAGTTTCGCAGTGCAAAGAACATGCACCTGAGGAACTTCTACATGATTGTCCCCCCTCTGGTCAGAGCTACAACCCGCCACACTCCTTTTTCCGGCCCCGTTCTTCCGTTAAACTTTTGATATTTAATAAACAACAATTCTCACTTGCAGACTGTGAATTTTGTGGAGCACTCCATCAGCTGCAAAGAGAAACTCAACAAGAAGAACAAAACGGGGGCCGCTTTCACAGATGATGGCTTTGCAATGGGTGAGCAGGCAGGAGAGACTAAAGGATCATTCAGAATCCTTGTTTCTGTAATGGGCTCTTGACTCTCCTCTCCTCTCTCTAAGGTGTTGCATACATCCTGAAGCTGCTGGACCAGTATCTGGAGTTTGATTCTCTGCACTGGTTTCAAGCCGTCCGAGATAAGTACAGGAAAGAGATGAGTGCGGTGGTGAAGGAACAGAACGTGCAGTCCGCCAGCCAGGACGAGAAGTTGCTTCAAACAATGAATCTTACTCAGAAGAGGCTGGATGTCTACCTGCAGGTACAGTGGTCCATTTGTCTGGGAAAAGCACGGCATGTTTATACATCACAAGTTGTATAGCAACAAAGACCTCCACGTTGAAGCTGCTGAAGTGTTTCCTGTGACTGGATTTTAAAGTATATTGCTCAACTCTTTGTCTTCCTTTTATTGCAGGAGTTTGAGCTGCTTTACTTCTCATTAAGCAGCGCCCGGATCTTCTTCAGAGCTGACAAAACTGCAGCCGAGGAAATCCAGGAGAAGAAGGATAAAGGTTAGAGTGCTGTGGTCATTAATAGACTTTAAATTATGCAAAACCACCGACTCACCCACCCTGCTGTGCAGGGCTCAAGTAGATCATTTTTCTGATGTAAATTGAAATTGATGAATGAATCATTAAGTCCAAGTTTGATATATTCCTCTTCTAGAAAAAGCTGCCAAAGCAGGAGGTTCATCTGAAGGCTCCACGTCCACCGAACTAGCCTCAAAGTGAGCGCCATTGTGAGATCAGCAGAGCTCTTCTGTATTAGATTATAACTCGGAGAGCGCTGCACAGTGAGGAGGATGCACCCAACGAAGGAAGCTGAAGTGGGAGACTGCACTGATCTGTGTGTACAGTTCATGGTTTAAGACTGTAAAATGCATAAAATTATTAGAATAACACTTTTATATCCCACAACAGTTATCTTCATTAAAGACTGTGTACTTTAAAGTGCTAGTACAGGAAGTCTTTTTACAGAAATACCAGTGTAACATCTAATAACTGTTTTTGTTGCATTTACATGAGCGCCTGTGATTTGTAAAGGTTTGCAGGTGTAACGAGAAGAAATGATCCCTCCCTTCCTTTTTTTTTTTTAGTTTGAAGGAAGGACCATTTGTACTCGACCTGCACAGACTGGTTTATCTTTTTAGTTTGAAGTCACAGCAGTTTTTTCTCCTGATGCTCAGAGATGAGCTCGCTCTTATAGACTAATTTGCATCTTTGCTTTAACTCACCTGGTTAGTTGCCTGTTTGCTGGTCTGCAGTGCACTAAATGATTGATCGTTGACCCATGAGAATGTTTTCATCGTATGATCTTGTGTTGTGTGCCAGACTAAAGAATTGTATTGTATGAATGATGGTGCCTTTTTTAAACTGTTTTGATAATCTACTTTAGAAACGGTGCTAAAGTTCAGTTATTTTTCTTTACATGTTGCCTAGTTTTATATCTTTGAACATGTGGCACCTCTGAAGTAACATTCCATGAATTCATTTTGTTTAAACTTTAGTCGTCTCTGAAGGCCAAAAAAAGCTTTAAATGACTTGTGGGATTTGTATTACAAGTCTTTAAATATGCTAATAAAGGTCTGAAAGCACAGGTTACCTGTTCACTGAATGTTTGAATGTGTAAACCTTAAACCCATGTGTTATTAAATGTGTATGAAAAATAGTCCCACACACCTCTACATTACTCTTTAGATCTCAGACAAAGATGTAATAAACGACACACAGCGGTTCAGGAAAGCCTTTTCTCCTTTAATACAAAGAAAAGAAGCTTTTAACTTCAAAAAATACAAGATTGGTCTGGATTTTTTTTTTTTTTTTTTTTCCTTCTCCGCAAATTGCCAGTTTTCCGTTTCCTATGAAATGCTGCTGTTGCCTGCAGTTCAGCCTGAAGTGAAATATATCCCTTATTTTGCTTTGGACTTGTAACCCAGGGGTTGATCACATTTTATTGTCTGTGGGTTTTTTGGCGGCTGAGAATCGGGCCTTTCCTTTAATGACATTTTATTTGTAATATTTTGATTTAAGTGCCCATAGTGCCATACGACACCCTGACCAGCAGATCCAGGAAATTTCTGTTACATCCACATATTTTATCCATGCTCACCTCAAAAAAAAAATGAGGTACAAGGCAGGTCAAAATTTCTTCCAAAATAGATGTCATATATATACCTACATATATGTATATATGTATATATATATAGCAATCATATATACACATTCGTACATACATACACTAATTTATGTGATGCAAAGAAAAAAAATTTACACATTTCTTACAAAGTCGTAACAAAGACTGGAAAGTGTTTTGTTTGCTCTGGAGCAAAGTTGTGTAGCTGTTGAGCCTCTGTGAGGATTTATCCACATTTGTGGAAACCAAAGTAGTCTCCCAGATTTGTGTCCACGTTTGGCTGGCAAGGAAGTTAGAGACAAACAGAGGGAGACAGAGAACAGTTTGTTAGTGCAAATCCAGGACTTGGAGGAAATTATCTAAAATGAAGGGAAAAATAAAATTTTTAAAAATAAGATGAGATGAAAAAGACTGCATGAAGGAAACGGTACAAGAGCTTTCTGACCGAAAACAAAAGAAGACTTGAAAAAGGGGAAAAAAGGAAACCATAAAGGAGTGTTCACATAAAAAAGCACAAACAAATTTTGTGTTCTTTTATTACTAAATATAGTGCAACAATAAACATTGCATTTCTTTCACCCCTTCACTTGTGTCTGAGGATGTTAACTTAGCTTTTTTCCGCCTTTTTTTGTGTTCTTAACACTTGCTGTAAATATATGAGGTGGAACTTTTGTTCTGTCCCTGTGCCACAAGGTCAGCCTGGGAGAAAACAGGCTTCAGGTTCAGAGACGTAAACATAACACAGACCTTGCTCTAAACAAGACAAAAAAAAAAAAAACAGGAACAAAATGAATAAAAACGGAACAAGTGTAGGTGTTTTGGGCAGCATGTAAATTCAGAAAGGCAGGACAGTTTTAAGGTTGACGACGACCCCTGCAGTCAAAGAGCCAAATCCTCGAGGAATAAAAACCAAGCTGTGTGTACCACAGCGCCCCTCCTGGACAACAGTGCTGGGACAGCTGCGGCCTTTGGACTGGTTGGGCCTTAGAAGGCCTGCTGGGCTGGATTGTAGTTGAAGGTTGTTGGCACGTGAGGCCTCTCTTCCAGCTTCTCATACTCCAGATGAAATTCCTTAGAGATGCAGGCAGAGTTTTAACATGACAGCTCACATCCACAACAAGAGTCGGTAAACTCAACACGGGGGTCTTTTCACCACATAACAACTCATACCTTTGCTACTTTCCTCCAGTTAAGACAATCAAAAAAGTAGTAGGTGCCTCTCTCGTAGTTGTTGGTCTTGAGTGTGGGCTCCATGCCAGGTGCTCTTGTTATCCAAACCCGCTCCTCTTTGTGGTACCTCCAGTCCCGGTTGAAGCTGGTCGGTGAAAGGAGTAAGACAGAAGGGGAAGTAATCCAGTGGCTGACCGCTGACAGTTACCAAAAACATCAAACGCCACAGGGATCGAAATTTGTGCTGACAATTGTAAAAATGTACCGTTGTGTAACCACTGCTGATACAAATCATTTGCCGCATTTCGAAAGGTTTACAGGTTTTTCCCACAATGCACCACGTTGGCTTTTTCTAAGTGTTCTTTCAGCTTCATTTTGTTGGTTGTGCCTGAATCTCTGTGGTTTATTGTTAATATACCAGCCTTAATTTGGCTGTTTATTAATTAACAATGCTGAGGGTGCGAACAAACAACTTTTCTTGCAAAACAAAAACGTGTCTCATCTCTTTAGCATTCTTTACATTTGACTTTCAAGCCAGAACTGATGCGACTTTGTAGCGCTTCGGAGGCAGCATAGTGGGAGTCGAAGTTGATCCGCAGTCAATATCCGTCGTGAGAGATGCTAATCTAACCCACAACACTGTCATCACTCAGTTGATTCTGTGACGCCGGCTTGATGTGTGTCACCACACACCGATGCATGGCTGAGGTCCCTCTGTCTTGCATGTGTGATTTACCAAAGAAAAAAAAGCTGGGCCACAACCACAATGTGCTTTTTTTTTTTTTAGCTATTAAGGTGCAAATGATATGTGAAGAGAGCTTTAATGACTGTTGCTGCTCAGCATGACTATCCATGCCAGATAAAAACTCTCCGAGTACTCACAGTTCTACTGCTGCCAGAATCTGTAGCAGATCACCACCATTCATGTAGTACAGGTAGAACAGCAGATCTTCACCATATCGGGCCAACTTAATCGCAGCCAACTACAGACAAGACAGCAGAGCATAGGAAGAGTAAATATGATGCCAATACTTCAATAATCAAATGATCAAACACTCACTGTGGCGCCATTACTGAGCTCATAGTTACCTTGTCCCTTATGTGGATATTGGTTAAATACTCCGATGGAACATGGAAGTCTGAAAATGCAGGTGCAGATACAAGTTATGCCACAAGGTAAGACAGAGCCTTGTCAGGACATAAATCTGATAAACTATGACACTTTTGCTCAAAACCAGCTTCCTGCAGTACTAACAGCTTAGTCACACGAACACAAACGGCTTCCCACTGCCCGTCTTACCGATGTCTTGAGGTCGACACGGTGATGAGGCCCAAGGAGACGCGAACTTGGGGTACAAGTTTCTGTCAGAGAGGCAAATTGCTCCTGTTAATATCAATATCGTTAGCAGATGATTTGCTAAACACATCTGAGATAAAAAGTACTAAGAATTTGAAGCAGCTCTAAAATGATCTTGAACATTTGGTCAAGTTAAGGCTCCTTCTCCCTGTGAAGAGACACCTTTGAGGAACAGTTAAGACTTTAGATGCTACAAATCTGATGTTTTCCATTTGTAATGGTCTCTTTGAAGAGATTATACCAATGCCAACACTGGCAGTAATTCATTTTAGTCAAATAAAGCACATTGTAAACAATATTTTTGGCTGGTAGTTTTCTTTATTTCTGCTGGAAAATGAGCCAACTTTCAATTTTAGACCCTGAATTCAGTTTTTAAAAAAAACAACTTTCAATCAATAAATTTTTTTTATTTCAGTTGGCTTTCTCTTCAAAGAAACTGGAAGAAACTCAGGAGATTCATCTCAGCCGCTACAGACCTCAATTAGCATGTTAAATGTTAAAATTCATGACGGTAAAATTAGAAAAGACTGAACAAGTATGGCTTGTTTGGACTTGTTGGCCGGAGAGTCTCTTGAACAACACAGCGGCACGACTTTTGTTTGCAAAGCTGCATCTGAACAAACCAGAAGACTTCTAGAACAATGTCCTTTCAACAGACCAGACCAAAGCAGAGACGTTCTGTCACAGCGCACAGCACAAACACCTCATACCAACTGTGAAGCACGATGGTGGAGGGCTGATGATTGGGGCTTGTTTTGGGCTTATTTTCACCATGGCTGTAAATCCTAATCTTACCCTTTTCTATTCAATCTGTAATGTGAGCTGCATTCAAAATTCAAGTCTCAGAGGTATGGTAAGTTATTTGGATTCACATTATGATTGCTTTAAAATAGTTGGCTCATACTGTTAAAGATTTCTAAACTTCATGCCTATTTCTTTTTTTCTTTTCTTTTTGTAAATCTTCTGTTAGAAAAAGAAAAAAGCCACTACGTGTTATACTGTGAATTTAAAGGATTTTCTTTTTACGAGGCTAAACTTGGCATACACTTCATGGATACTGAAACCCTAAAAGTGTCTGTATTTAGGGTAAAATGGTCGTCTTACTCTGGTGAATTTAAGTTGAGTCCCAGTGTCGTGAGGTCACTTCCAAGTGCCAGATGGACCATCCCTGGATCAGTCTCTGCGGCCCTGATAAACGTCAGCAGACCAATCATGCCAAATTGGTCTGTCACCATTCCTGAGGGAATGTTCGTCACCCGACCTGCAGCGGCAGGAATATCCAGAGTTTAACGAAGCACAGGTCTACAGTGGGGCTGTGATATACAGTAAATACTTACTGTCAAATCATCCCCGTATCTCTAAACTGTCATTTGTGCAAACATTGGAGAGCAAACCAAGCCGATTACTTTTTCTTTAAATTGATGATCAAAGGCAAACTAATAGAACGGCGATGATCTGTCTCACACTGAACATTATTCTTTGTGTCTCCTCACTGTAGCCTATCCGATAATTATCTAACCCCAAATGCAGGGTAGAGAGCCCAACTGCCTCACCCAAGTTGTGCGATTAAGAAGGGATGTCTCTGAGGAATTGGAGCGATACGATTGGCTGTGAGGTCTCACCATCGGGCAACACCTGGATCCCTTTCTTCTGGTTGTTGTTCTGTGCTGAGGCCGTCTTGTCTCCGGGGAACTTTGGCCCATCTGTGCTGGATGTGCTCTTACTTGTGGAGTTCAAGTTCTAAATGAAAAGAAAAAAAATTAACACAAAGAAAAAAACAACACCATAGATATTGAATAACATCTTTTTCTGATCCGTGCCCATGACACATATAAAAATAAACATCCTGTCAGGTTAAGCTGTCGGGCCAGCGGTGGCTCTCACTTACAGTTTTACTGTCATCGTTGTTCAATGTGGGGTCCTTATAGTTTGGCCCAGGCAGCGCAGGGAAGTCCTCATTATGGATGGAGAAATCCTGCGTCTGTTCCGTCGATGGCTTTGTCACCATGCCAACTTGATTGTTTTCCAAAATGTGAGAGCAAAAGATTACAGCAAAAGAGTTTCATAAGCCACTGTCCTCAGCAGGCATATAATCGGGATTGACCCAAATTCTTTGTTGACATTATGAACCGAATGAAGACGCTGAAAAGTCAGCATTTTGCGCTACCTAATGGCCTACCGTAAGGTGCCCGTCCAGCCAGCGGGTTGAGCACCGTTGTGGGATTCCCAGTCCCTTCTCTCCGACTCCTGTCTGCTAATGCAGGGAAGTCTGACAGATCCAGTCCTGTTACATTTTCACTCCCATCTGCACCAAAAGGACAAGAACACATAACATGTAATGACTTGAGGGGATTTCCGATTGTTTTTAAAGGGGAGTCGTGTGAAGTACTTATACATGATACGTATAGAACTCTTCGCAGACAGCATTATCAGCGTGGAGAGACCGAAAGGAGACACAAACCTTGAAATTTCATGGTGATTTAGGCCAACACTATATTGAGGATTTTTACACCGCGTCACTATTGTACCAGATAGTTATTTACTTGTTTCTGTCACCATCTTTTCTTAACCACCGGACAAACTCAGGCAGTGTAATAATCCACAATACAGCGTTTGATTAAAACAGTCATTTTATATTCATTCTACTTGTCTTTGGCAATAAGTTTGATAGCAGATCATTATTACACAGTAAAAATGGCCTAGCCATGCAAAAGTCAATTTCAATTTCAGGAAAGATAGTTTCATTGTATTCTTTCGAAGGAGCAAACCTATATCAAACCTAATTTTCCAACATCTAAAGGTTGTTTTGTTTCATGCTTCAAACAAAATACGGTTAGCCTCTGATAGCGTAAAAGGTCCTCTTGTAACTATAATGTTTAAAAACATGTTTTCAGTATTAGAAAAAGAATACTGAAGAGCAAGTGGTGTTAAATTATTGATAAGATGCAGCTTATATTTTATGATCTTTGCAAACACAGAAATACTGTAGAGATGTTTTTGTAAATCAAACCCTAACGTCTGCCGTGTCAAACACACCAACCTGTGCCATTGAAGATGTTGCTCGATAATGAGTTGTTCATCCCGAAAGCCTGATTGCGATTCATACCAAATCCTGACATGCTGCGGAAACAGAAGCGAACCAAAAAGGAACAGAGGACCATTTAACAACAATTTCCTTCAAATGAAATTGGGGTTTTATTTCTATACTACGAGCTGAAGAGGACACAACCGATCTCCGCAGAGGAAGAATCACATGAGTGAATGCGTGCTGTTACATTAGCTGCATCTACCTGTTTATGGTAAATGGCTGGCGTGCTGGCTGCTGTTTGGGCATACAGATGATACTGGGTGAGCTGCGGTTGGGGCTTCCCAGCCCTGAGCTGCCCATACTATTGGTCCTGCCGCTCATTCCAATGCCTTGACCGACCTGAGAGTGGTTCAGCATGTTCCTTGTATTCATTGGTAATGACCCCCTATGAAAACATCATCCCATTTTGATCAAGTCGTGCATATTGCTTTTATTTTAATTTGACAAGTATGCATCCAAACTGTGCATCCAAATCCATAAACAAGCAACAACACACACACCTGCTTGGTGATGGTGGAGTATGGAGAGACATGGTGGGAACACCTGTTGTCGGGGTGATATGACTCGGTAGCTGCGTGCCTTGTGTTAGATTTCGGTTTAACTGAGGCGTACTGTTTCCCATGCCCCTTACCGGGAAGCCGATTGCACCTGCAGAAAAACATAAGCACAAACAGAGGAAGAACAACAAACGCTGTCAGACAACCCAGAGGATATTCATTTTGCTTCATGTCCAATCGACATCCACGTAATGGGACTAATTCATGCTCACTTTGTGGACCGTACAAACTCGCACCAAGGTGCGACAGCTGACCAGACGATGATGGCGACGGAGAAGACAGCATCTGGAAGAAACCATTCAATTTACCGGATTAACTCAATAAGTTAATGCAAGAAAGAAAATAAATAACTGTGCAAGTATATGCAAGGGACAAAACTCACATCTTTGTCCGATCGATGTGGGAACATCGACGGCTGGTTGTAGTACATGCTTTCATCAGTAAAGTCGTTATCGACTACCTCGACGAACTCAAATTTCTTTCTAGCACCAAACATGCCTTTTGTCACCTGAAGACAGAGACAACTTCGATTAAAGATGTGCAAGCCAAGGAAAACGGGCAATAGGTCAGTAAAGGAACTAAGAAAACATTTGCCATGACATACATTCGTCTTCTTAAAACACTGATTTCCCCATGAAACTTTATTTTGTCAATCTGATCACACGTTCCAGTCATTGAGGCATGATTACAAAATAACTGAAGCCGAGAGAGCTACATTGCAATTATTGTGCATCTACACTACAGTTGTTCAACTGACACTAAATACAAGATGTCTATATAAGGTATTTAATTAACTTTTTATAAAGTACATAGGGCAGCATCCATCCTGGCAGATCAGATCACATGTGGACTGCTCTGATCATTTGAGTTTTTACAGAGTCTTGGCGCTCACTGAGACTGCACCTCTGTTGACCCAAAGACTCAAAAACTGAACCACTGAGAGTCTCTGCAGTTTTCACACTGACCAGACAGTGAAGAAGAGCCTTTACGTGCAATAAACCATAATTTTACAACCTGCAATGCATGATATTTGAATCTAGGTTTAAAAGTTTACTCCCAGCACCTACAGGGGCGATTCCGAAGCTTTGATATGCCGAAATAATCACAAACAAAGAGCAGGAGGATTTCTGTCAATCATACATTCATTTAGAAAGCTTTTTACAGAAATCCAAAGGGGCAGAAAACATCGAAGTCTGCACCCCTTTATGGAGGCACTACAGGTAACTTGATCTGTGCAGGGGAGCAAGTGCTTTTTCAACGTGACCCAGGACACATTTCTTTACACTATTGTAAGAATGTAGCCCAAGCCTCGAATGTGGTCCTCACAGTCCTAAGTGTGTTTACACCTGCACAAAGCAGTCCACCTGCAGCTCAGCCAAGACACGAGAGCATACTAGTGGTGAGTAAGTTTAAATTATGACTATGTTATATATATCATCTTTAAACTTCTACAGCTAGATACTTATATTAAGGCAATTATGTTTTGCATTACACAGGTTTTTTTTTTATTTTTATTTATTTTATTCTAGATTTAAATGTGCAAATTAAGCACTACCCATCATAATATGGACACATTTTCACATAGTTCCAGGCCCAAAATCTGAACACTGGATTATGTAAAGTTCAACCGTATGCTGTCTTTCTGTAGGATAGTATAGGCAAGTGCTTTATTGAGTAGACTTGGATGTATGTTTTAAAATACCATGAATCAGAAACAGCCAGTATCTTCAGAGTATAAACAGAAATAAAGTTGGAAAATGTATCTGCAAGAAACCTGAGATATTATGGTTCTTGTTCTGACTTTTTTTTTTGCGATGATGGCCTAGTTTTTTTTCTAGTGTTATAAATAAACCACATCCCCTGTATGTTTGAAACCTTCCCTAAAAGCCCACACAAATGAGTTAAATGTAAGCATGATGTTTAAAAATAAATAAATAAATCAAAGAGTAATTATTAAGTTTAATAACTGATGTCAGTATTCACCAAAATAATCAGGATTATAATTTCAGCGAGCTGAAAACAACCTTCAAAAACATTTGGAGTGGAAACTTTTAACAGCTATCGCTTGTGTATTACAAGATTTCAGAAATGTTGTGTCAGTATCTGCTGGTTTACACGAACAAACAAACAGTAGTAAAAGTGAAAATCTAAATGTGTATTTTAGAGGTTTTCTTCCCAATTGTTTGAAATGTTAGGGGAGTTTTTTTTAATTGCGAAGCCAAAGTTGTTGCTTGCAATGTCTCATCTTAAAAAATTTCTTTTCATAAACAAGAATCAAGATATATCATCAGGTGTAAGTTATTTGTAGCTCACTGTGACCTACTTTGAGTCTTCATTTTGTTCAAAAGTTTTGTGAGATGTCTGTAAAACTTTGTCATAACGTGGACGAATAATGGATGGAAACATTGAACTTTCAAAGCAGCATAAATAGTAGTTTGAGCTCGTATAAATAACTGGTAATTAAGTCAGCTGGCAGCACAGCTGGCTGCTCATTTTCTTGAGTTTGACTGTTGATGTATCTTCACCTCTGAATAGTTATCTGACGCTGTTAAGAGCATTAACAGCAGCAGCACTGCTAAGAGGCTAGTTAGCCAACACTAGCGTAAATAGCTAACGTTAGCAAGCACTCGGCTAGCGCAGCTTAATGCCAGTTTGCAAATGTGCCACTCTAATGAGGTGTAAAGTGTGGCAACCTCTCAGGAACTAAAGACCACGATATAGCGACCAAGCAGCAGTCACTATCAGGCTATAATGGGCCCTCTCTGCTTCCATATCTCCTCGGTCAGCTGTCCGTTTTCTCAGCTCAGTTTACGCTCCGTTCGCAAGCAGATGCACTAGCAGCGGCAATCTGCTTGTGCTAAAGGCTAACGACCTGCTACTTATGGAAACGGGAGAAAACAGAGGGACAAAGGGCTCCAGCTGAGAGGATAAATGTATGCCAAGCCGTTGAACGTAACGAAATAATAATAAGTAAAATACCCTCACCGCATCAATTTCCCTTCGCTTCGTTAGATCCAAGATGGCTGTATGTACTTTCAGTCGAAAGAGGTGTAGCATTTACCCTCTGACCTTAGAACCTGCGGAGCACTTCCGTACACAAAACTGAACAAGTTTCTAATACAGTATCACGGACGAGAGCATGTCCCATCAAATTAGCCCTTTCCAAAGCATACACTGTAAAGATTATGTAGATATTTCAATAATACTCATTCACAACTGATGCCTGTGTCTCCCTGCTGTGGGAAGCAGTGGAATATTTACTATATTCACATCCTATATTATTAGTACAGCCATGTAAAAATACTTCATTACAAGCAAAGGTTCTGCATGAAGAATCTTACTGAACTAGAAAAATATCAGGAATGTAAATAAAATTAGTCTATCAAAGTAAGTAGCAGTGATATGTTCAATCATTCTCACAAGTGGTAAACACTTGTGAGAAGTTTGAAGGGGAAAATCATTATGTGGTGAAGCTATCATCACATAAACTAATGAAATTTGGCCCCATGCACATTCTGCTCTTAATAAAACATCTAAAGATTAGATAACACTAGATTAATCTTCGATAGTAGGTTGTATTGAAAAACTTTACTAAGTTTTTTTTTTGAAAAATCAGTAGAGTATTTTTATTGAACACATAGAGGAATGAAAGTATGAAAAAGTGTAGAATTTAAGCATTTTTGTAAATTGTAAGTACCACAACAATGCACAGTATTTAGTCTACTGTCAAATTTGACATCTGCTCTTGTCAGCAGAGGGCTCCTGAAGCTAATTGTGATATAAGCGGCGTAAAATGTATTGCAGTTAATACAATGCTAATATCTCTGGCCTGAAGAAGAAAATCAAGTCAAAATCTAGTTTTATGATTATCTTTATTTCAGTTGTGTGCTATGATTATGCATTTTTAATCAAGATCACACAGTAAATGTAAATACAGTGTGCATATAATAGACTGGGGAACTGATGGGTACCCTTTACTGCAGGATACTTCCATTGTTAGTAAATTAAAAGAATTTCTTTTAGCTACTGAACCAGGAGAAAACGGCTGCACACAAGCTGCAAATTATTGGTTGGTTCTAAAACTTTTGACCGTGCATATATTGGCCTTCCTGAATGGATGGAGTTGTTCAGTTGTCATAGATATATCATTTAGAAGTTAGATTTATATCATTGATTTAAGCATCTCCAAATGAGAGACCTCTCTGTACAGATGGAAGCTGCTAGGACATTTCAAGACGCCGTGAAGCGGTCTATTATTGGAGTCACGCGCTGCTTTCTGTGTCCTTTGTCTGATTGAGAGTGTGCCACTGAGTGAAAGCAGATGAGGGTCAACCACTGCCCTTTCTGATAAGGAAAATGAAATTCCTTTCCATTTTATCTGGTTTGAAAATAGCTCTAATGAAGGTATGCAAGATAGCAGGGACAAAATCACACCTCAGGCAGGCAGGGATGACATGCGATTTACAGTCAGTTCAGGAGGACGATTTCCCCACGATGGATGAATAGAAAATGGTTTTCCACTTTGAACTACAGGCCTGTCTAGAAAATCAAATCAGAATCTGTGGTATTTTGGGGATTTTCAGAGTAGTTATGTCTTGACTGCACAAAGACCATATTGTTGAAGAAGGGATGTGCAGTGTGACAAAACTCAGATTTACAGAGACACAAAAAAAATACTCTGCTTCAGTACGGCTTAGCCCTTCCTAAATAAACTTTCTTAGACACCCAAAGGTTTACCACAGTCTAAGGAAGTAACTCAGGCTAGTTGGTCTTGGTGGCACAGAACCAGAGCAGCATCCAGGCAGATTATAGCACAATGTCAATTACCTTTGCTGCACTTTCAGCAGGAAGCTCTTCTTCTTTTTCATGCCACCCTGCCCCTCCCCGTCTCTCTCTCCCACCACTGTCATGTTGGAGAAGAGGGGGGAAAGTCATTATGTACAAATGGGGAGGAGAGATCCAGTGGTTGCTATAGCCATGAAAGTCAGCACCACTAAGAGACAGTGAGGACACCACTGGGGAGTGTCTGCACGGGGAATGTAATACATTTTCAGCTCATTAAGTTGGACAAACAAATGGCTTACTGTAGATGAGAGTCACCCACATCATCAGGAAGACATTGAAAAGTAAGTTTTTTGATTACCTTTATGCTCATTATTATATTTAGTTTTCCTTCTTTAACACTTGTGATAATTACTTTTAGTCAACATCATGGCCTTTTTGTGTGAGATAATGTAATTGCATCATAATCATGTAATAACTGTGCCATGCTTCTTTGCATAGCGTAACATTGTTACAAGGATGTTTTAAGTCACTGCTAATTTGTTTTGTTTTTATAACACGATCAATAAATCCAAAAGGGGCAGTGGAAGAGCATTAATGGAACATCACGAAATTCACTTAAAGACATCAACAGCCCGCTTGAGTGCAACACCTTGACTGGCACCGACTTTATGTGGAGGTCCAGTGTTGCGGGAGAGGCTCTGAGAAAGATGGGCAATGCTGTCCGAAGCGTCATCGCCTTCATTCCCTCTGAGCGCTGTCAGCGCTTCTTAGTTGGGGACCTGAAGGAGATGCCGTTGGACCGAACTCTGGACCTGAGCAGCCTTCAGCTGCGTCGGCTGCCTGTTGCTGCCTGTGCCTTTGATGAGCTGGTGAAGCTTTACCTGAGTGACAACAACCTCAGCAGCCTTCCGGCCGAACTGCAGGGCCTGAGGAAGCTGCAGCTCCTGGCGCTTGACTTTAACTGCTTTGAGGAGCTCCCTGCAGCTGTTTGTAGGTTGCCCCATCTCAGCATCCTTTACCTGGGTAACAACAGGCTGTATCATCTTCCCAGGGAACTGGGAGAGCTCAAGGAACTTAACACTCTGTGGCTAGAGACTAACTGCTTTACTGATTTCCCTGACGTGGTTTGTGAGCTTACAAATCTTAAGACCCTGCATCTCGGTTACAATCAGATAGATAGTTTGCCCGAAGAGCTAAAACACCTGGAAGAACTACGAAGTATCTGGCTTGCTGGGAACTTGCTAACAGAGTTCCCACCAGTATTGCTGGAAATGCACTTTCTGGCTGTCATTGATGTGGATCGGAACAAAATACGTCAGTTTCCAAACCTATCTAACCTGCAAGGCTTGAAACTCGTCATCTATGACCACAACCCCTGTATTAACGCCCCAGCGGTGGGTGAGGGAGTCAGAAGAGTTGGGCGCTGGGCTGACAGTCCAGATGATGAGCAGGAAGAAAATGGGACAAAAGCAGTGAGTGAGACCACAGCTGAGGTGGTGGAGGTCGACTCTGAAGAGCAACACAATATTTAAGGTAAAGGAGCCAAAAGACCCTCAGCTGTGGCGAGCCCAGGCTGCTTGGCCTCTCACTTCAGTGGCGTCCTGGAGCACTTAAAGCAGAGTGGTGTGTGGTGCATCAGACTGCTGGTATTTCATCCATATATGGTAAAGCCAATCACTCTTATGTAGCCCACAAAATATCACATAGTCCCAAAATGCATCCTGCATGAGAAGAGCATTATGAATGCCAGTTTGTTGTTTTATTTGTCAAACCTTGTATGCCTTGAAATGATCAGCTGCAACAACGGGAAGACAGTAAACTTATTATTCATTTTCACCAATATCAGATGTTATTAATCTAAAGTTTTTGGGTGTTTTATTTCATGGTGTAAGACACATTTTTTGCAGTATTTTTAATAATTTTACAAGTATTATGATATATGTACAATGGAAAGGTTGTATTTTCACTTGCTGTATGAATGGTGGTGTATTTGCTGGACAGAAACGCACGATTTTCTATTAAACTGACTATACAGTTGTAGCTGTGCCAGCATCACATCAGGATGAAACATAATTATGTTGATCCCATCTCAACTCACTATTTGTTGTTATTTGTGGGAGTTCTGATTTAGTGCGGAGAATAAGACCGTAAAAGACTTCCATTCTTGTTTCAGTAGCGTCTGAAATAGTATCTGCACCTGCTGTGGCTAAAAACGGTTTTTAATACAAGTGATTGATGGCTTAAGTCACAGTGAGCACTCCTTATCCAGTCAAATGCATAATTCATCTGATAAATTGGGGCTGTGGCTTTGAACAAAGACTGCTAATGGGCCTTAATATCATCACCATAAGCTTCCGGTTTGAAAGAGATAATAAACGGGCTTTGTAGTTCCCCAGTGTACCAGGAAAATGGTCTCTAAACAAGACTAAATGCATTCTGAAGTATATGATGTGACGCATTTTGAACTCTTATTCAAAAAGTACGAAAACACAAATCAGTTAATTATCTTGAATTTTGTAAAACTTTTCACTTCAGTATTTTCAGTTTTCATTCAGCTTTGTATTAAACTTAATACCTAATTATTTTGTGTGTTTTGGTATTCTGAGCAAAATACTAAATGCTCCCACCTAAGACACCTAAATACTAAACTCATGCACCCGCAGCTTCAGCAGGGAGCCGTCAGGCTCTTTTTGGTGCTAAAACAAAATCAGGCTTCTTCTGATGTTTTTGAAACTTTTGCAAGCCAACCTTCACATGAAGTTTTTTATATTATAATAGTTTAAAAAGAGGTCACAAAAAAAGAGTAAATAAAGATTTAGACTTTCTGTATCATTGTGTTCATGTAAGAACCTTTGGGCTGTTTTGAATGGTATCAGTTTTATTCATAAACTGGGTTCCTGTTTGCATACCCTGCTACTCTACAATGTTATCATTCACTGTAAATAAATATCAACGGATGATTTTTTTTACTTCAGTTTTTCTGCCGGTTTCAACTGACCTCGTTGTTGCAAATCAGCATTTTCTATATAAGATATGTTGATTTTTTTTATAAATAATTATTATTTATAAATAGTATCCTTTCTTAAGGATTTCACCAAGGATCCTTCTAATATGTAAAATATGTGATGTGTGAATATTCAAGCATCTTAAGAACTGCATTTCCATCATGAATCTTTCTGAGTCATATTTTATCAGTAGAAAATAGAGAGGAAAAAAAAAAATCAGTAATTGGAGCATGTTTAATTTTTTCATTTTAAAATCAAATATAGTATTTGAGACAGTAGATTTGTGCATGTTGAAAGAGTTAACTCATCTTCAAAAGCTGACAGAATTTGTTTAAAATGCACACAAACTCCACTCTAAACCACCAAACTTAAAAGCAGAAATTCTGTTTTTCAGAGCTGTGTTATTAAGTGACAGGGGTTAAAGAAAGAGAGGTTCACTGCCATTTATTTATTTTATTTGTTCAATGCATAAATAACATCTGCTCATGAATCTTCAGCAAATCCATCATATTTAACAACATCTTTGGTGCAAAGTCCTGTAACCAGTTACACAACTTATACGGTTTCCGACTTAAACATCAATCCAATGGCTTCTCTGAGGCGTAGGTTAAACACTTAGAGGCCGAACCACACGCCAGCAACACCTGCATCACCTTTGATTCGACTGCCTCCACCAACAGCATCAGCTTCAAAATTGTAACTTTACGTATCTCTGTTATCCTGTACACTCAATGTTAATTACAGACATGTTCCACACTTAATAATCTTATAGTACTTAAAATACCCATCTAAAATAGTCTGCACCTCGTGGTAATGAGAACAAATTTTGACAACATCATGCGGCAGACTGCAAACTGCACTTCACAAAGACCTGGTCAGGGAATGAACTCCAACTGTGTAAGAGCACTAAAGCTTAAAGTCAATACTTACACTGTGATGGAACATGTATTTGTTGCATGAATAGAAAAAGAAGCGGAGCATATTGCATAAATCCTGCAAGCTTGACCGACTCTTTTTTCCCCCCTGGGAAATTAAAAACAAAGATGCTTTTTCTCGAGCAAAATTTCCAAACCAAATCGCTCTGAAATACTAAAAGGGCTTCTGAGAAAAATGAAAACAAAAACATCACGTGAACTTAACAATTTAGTTTCAACCGCAGGTCATCTACACATAAAAACAGATTCAACTCTATTGGTGCTTTCAGTAGGCAATCAACACAGTCTCTGTCTATTATGAATTCAAGGACTGACAGAATTTGTAACTAATTCATCCAGGGGTGGCTGCCGTGTCAGAAAATACCATCACGCAGACACAAGGACACAAAAACACAAGCGGGTTCAGTTGATTTAACAGGGTGTGTTGAACTGTTGCCAAAACACCTGCTGACATACAACAATGGACACACCAGAGCTGGAATGTAACACCTCAAGTAATGGACACTAGAAAAAAACAAATGGTTCAAACATAAAACTTGTAATAGTGCAGTTTAAGAGGAAAGAAATACAGTCAAAGTTACACCGAGGTAAACTGTTATCAGTACAGCGAGCTATAATGTGCCAACTAAAACAACAAAGGCAGTATATTCTCAGGCATGTGAATTTTGTCCAACAGGGGGTTTTGCTTTAGCGTACCAACGTCTGACAAATCAGATTCAAGCTACTACGTATGAGACTATATGCAACACTTGAGGATTTATTGCATACTTTATGGTTTAGAGACTCATCCAGGGTCCAGGTCTCTGACGAAGTGCTGTCTCTTCGAGCTGAGACGGAAGGCCTCCATTCGCCACGTCTAAACTGTTGATCTCCTCAGGCGCCATGTCATGAGACTCTTCTTCCTTAATATCTGGAATTTCGGCCCCAGACTCAGAGGCATCAGGATTTACAGAGGGCATCTCTGGTGGGGACTCGAATGCAGTGTCATTTGCCTGTAAATCATATGTCCCATTCATAGATCCAATCTCTGCAAGATCTCTCTGCGAATTTTCCTTCTCAATGCGCTTTCGAGCCTCTTCCCTCCTCTTCTGGATGCGGGTGTTGTCTCCCATCATGACCTTGACTCTAACTTGATCTGGAGGCCAGAGCCCACCCCAGATGAACTGCAGATAGCCAAACAGGGCAATGATGCTGAGGAAGGCAAAATTAGTGGCCACGCCGATCACTGCAGATGTCAGGGGGAAGTTGTACAGAACATATCGTATACCGGTGAAGTAAGCGTGGATACGGAGCTGAGAGGAGTAGATCTGCACCCGTTTGGACAGGATCTCAATAACAGCACCGACTGTGGGTTGATAAGCATTTGTCTTGTAGTCTGAGAAGAGTTCCACTTCTATGAGCTGCTTCTGCTCAGCCAACCCAGTCAGGAGGAGAGGAGAGAAGAATAAAGTGCTCAGGGACAGCAGAAGGTTGGAGCGGTAATGCAGCATTGTGGACCGTCCCACAGTCGAAACAGTCTGCCCACCCCTGATATAACAAGACATCTTGACCATGAACATACCCAGCTGTTCATTCACTGGAGACTCTGGCATTTCTAGCTCCAGAGATACTCGGTATGGTTGACCATTAGCCATCACCTGTTCTCTTTCATTCTTCATGAAAGAGATGTTGGCTGTGGGAAAGGAGCAGAGCACCGACTCTGGGCCATCACAATCCGAGGCGTAGTAGAAGTGTACTGGGGTGGAGAAGCTCACAGACGGCATGTACGAGTAATAGAAGCTCCCATAGAGAAAGATGGACACCCAGAGCAGTAGAATCAGGGTACAAAATAGGATGGCAGCCTGAAATAAGGTCCGACGGGCTTTGTGGAACGTCACAGATGTCACATGCTGCAGCCAGTGCAGAACCGGTCCCACTGTACCCCCCATCGTGTGTGGCCAGGAAAACACTGTCCTTCCCCTGGTCTCGGTTTGGACTGTTGTTCTTCCTGCGAGTCCTGTGAACTGTCGCATCTGTGGCGGATCTTTATGTTCATCCATGAGTGGGTGGCTCCACTCCAAAACTGTGAAATCGCTTATCTTTACCTCCCATGTCAAGACTGCTGAACTAGCTACACATTCAGAGTCCGAGTGTTAGCAATTCAAGCTAGTTACAGCTACTTTGGTCCTCAAGTCGGAAGAAAATACTTGACAAACAAAAAAATATTATGTTCCAGTGAATGTTGAGCGTTGACGTTTGCTTCTGACTAGCTCCAAGACTGTTCAAGCTCATAGGGAACTTAGTGTCCAAATGCGGCAACACACAAAACACAACTCCGTGACCCGGAAGTTGTTGGAAAAAACAGGCAGGCTTCTTCTTTTGTGTCAGCCCCGAACCTCGACGCCGGAGCAGGGAGCAGGCACCCCAAAAGACGGACAATAATGGGGAAGAAAAGTCGCCTTGCTGGTGGAGCCGTCGGTCGAAGAACAATCCTTCAGCTTTCTCCTCCCGGGAGCCGCGGTGGGAATCCCGGAGAGAGGGAAGAGGCGCCCTCGGGCTCTGATGGTACTTTTTGTAATATGTTAGCATAGTAGCATGTTAGCAGAAGGCTCGTTCAATGCTAAATGGTTGAAGCGTGAAAATGGGCCTCGTTGTGTAAAAAGAATATGAATCTGTGCTCAGATTTAACTAGCTGCACATTTATCTTATAATTACTATAAACTGACTCTCAACACCAAGACATATTCTGCTATTACACAAGAACCGACACTTATTACTTTAAGTAGTTGATCATGAGCTAATGGTTCGTATGCTAAACTTGCGTTTTATACATCCACGGATAGGCCCAGGAACAGAGGCTTCTTATGAACAAACACTCGATCAGTCCAAACGTAACTAATCTACATATACCTACATTGTGACATTTGGGTTGATCTTTTTTTCTGGAGATAAAGCATTATGTACGTGTCGGTGAATGATCCTTTTCGATTAGCTAATTGGAGGCCCCATCTGCATTCTCAGCTCTGCTAATTTACTGAAGAAATTGATGAAGCTTTACATTATCTCTTGTCTATTGTCTCCTAATCAGATGAACAGGACGGTGATGGACACAGATTCGTGAGACGCACAAACATGAAGGCAACAGCGATGAAGGCTACAGGTGAGTTAAGTGTGTGTTAAGCTTTGTTGTTTCTCGTGCAGTGAGATTATGTCACTCGATTCCATAACTTTGTTATCTTTTCACGTAGAGGGATTGTCCCTGCTTGGAGCCTATGAAGACAGTGATGAAGAAGATGCAGGGGACTCACATCGTTCAGCTGGAAATTCTCAACTCAACCAGTCCACTGACATCGACAGTACACTTGCAAATTTCATGGCTGTGAGTAAATTATGTTAAAACATCTTATTATGCCTCACTTTGAACTTTTAAGTAGTTATGATGGCTACATTTTTTTAACATGTTTTTAAAAAATTATGATTCAATATTTATCATTGTAATAATATACGGTGTCAATCCAGTTATTTCTGTGCACATTAGGTATGTTTTGAGTCAGCCACGATTCACTTTTATTGGACTTAGACTTGTACTTGAAGGTCAGAAGTCACCCATCCACTAAATATACGTAGAATATTTCAAAATCTCATAGGGAATAAACAATTTATGTATGGCATCCATTATTTATTTTAGAGAGCCCTACATTGTGCATCAATGTAAAGAGGAGAAACAAGATGAAATCATTTGTGATGGCAGTTTAGGTAGTTTATAACTGAAAGAAAAGGATTGTGTGGACCTTGGGCTAAGAAGTAGACTGCAGGGATGGACTTTTCTGACTTGAAATCAAGTGACATTTGGGTCCAATTTGGGTCTATTTTTTCTATCAGTCAGAAAATCGCATAATTTATGTTTGTTTTGTGTATGTTATTAACTTGTATATGTTGATCTTATCTCCAGGAAATTGATGCAATCACAACTCAGCCAAGTACAGACGATGTAGAAGATTGTCCCTCCGTTAAAAACGCCACTCCACCTAGACCTGAGGTTAAAACTCAGCAGCCAGCTGCCGATAATGGACAGAAACAAGAAAGCCCGGAGTTTGAGTACAATACTCAGGACTCACTAGCTGGAGGTAACTATTTTTGTGGCTTCAAAGTGCAGATGTTTTTAGTGGACTGTTGACGTTCTTAAGCAAAAGCAGCCCCAACACTGTCATTGTCTTGATAAGAAAAAAGTATGTCAAGAGTTTCAAACTTTAAACAGATTATTAAAAATCACTCTGCAGTGGAGATGTTTCGACTTTGTTTCAAAACATCTCAAAATGTATGTTCCAGTGGGTGTGGAGATGGGAGACTGGCAGGAAGTATGGGACGATAATTCTGGCTGCTACTACTACTGGAACACACAAACCAATGAAGTGTCCTGGGAACTGCCACACTATTTAGCTGACCAGGTGCAAAGCCTGGGACATTACGCAAACAGGTAGGGTTAATCGAGAAACAGTTTGGAGTATTATCGCATGTTTGTCAGCACCATCTTTTCCTACACAATCTAAGTTTAATATTCTTATTTTGTTCCCGCTACATACATTCTGATGTCAGTGGTATGTTTTGTACTTTTCCTTGTAGCACGAATGTCAATGGCAATGGCACAGCCCATGCAGGTTATTACACAGAGGAAAATGCTGCCGCTGCTTCAGCCCCAACGACAGCAAAGGAGACCAAAGTGAAGGCAAGTTTAATTAGAATTAGCATAAATGTGAATCAGGTTGTTTATGTGCTGTTAAAGTGTTGTTAGTTTGAGTTTAAATGTGTGACTTTTGTCTAACAGGAGGTGATAGAGAGTGTTGTAGGCCTTACAAGTGAAGAGGAGGAACGTCGCGGAGTGGCTGCATCCCTCCTCGGTCCTCTAATTCCGTCTGAAGTGAAAGAAGCAGAAGAAAAGTGGAGAAAAAGACTGCTTAAAGGTTTAGATGAGACGGAAAACAGTTTTGATTCTGATGGAGAGAGTGTGAAGCCTGCAGGATCTCCTGCTACACCCCTTCAGGAGTCAGATTCAGCCCTCACTGTCCAGAAAGACCTTTGCAGCAAGAAGCAGTCTAGAGAGAATTCAGATGCTGATGAGGAGACGGAAGAAGACACAATGGAGCTCGAATTGGCTCTGGAGAGGAAGAAGGTGGGAATTTAATGCTTTTCTTTTATAACTGACAGTAATTACCAAATAACTGTCTTTTAATCCTCTTTAAAACTTGCAATTCTTTTGATTAATCTGACCAAAACTAGGGATGCACCGATCCACTTTTTTCACCTCCGATACCAATACGGATATCTGAGGTTTAGTGTCAGCCGATAACGATTTGATACCGATAAAGAAAAACAGTGCGGAATTATGGTAACAAACAGTGAGTTTCATTGTGTGGAAAAGACTGGGATCATTCTTTTGTGCAAGGCAACATCAGACTTGACTTAAACATTTCTTTCCTATTTTTTCAAGAACAAATAAACAGATATAAATGTACTGAATTACTTATTGTGCACCAGTAAAATAATCTTAACCATAAAAACATAACAAGTGTAACTGGTTCAGTCAGTGCAATTAGGGATTCAAAATCCAATGTAAAACAAAAGATTAAATAATAAAGGAGCTGAAATTTAGAAAAAAAACAATAGCTTCACTAGCTTGGTTGGTAGACTTTCAAAATAAATAGCAATCAGCTCTTTTTATAGTTTAGTGCAAATAGGAATTAAACATCCATTACAAAAGCATCTCAACAAAACAATAGCTTCTCTAGCTTGGTAAAAAACAAAAACAAAAAAAAACGCAGATATGGATCGGCCCATTGTCACCGATACCCAATCTCGAATTTTCTTCGATATCGGTACCGATATCCGATCCAAAAATCGGATCGGTGCCTCCCTAACCAAAACTAAATGTGTCTGCTTCATGTCTGAATGAGGTCACTGGTTACTTGGTCCTGGAGTTGTCAACTCTAGAAACCTGTCATGTTCACTTGGGCTTATTGTTTCACTAAATCAGGATTCTGTGTTGCTCACTCCAAAGATAATGGAATTCAAGAAGGGTGGGAATCTTTATACACCTCAAGATTAGATCAGATTCTGCTGCGATGCTGTTAGAAAATGATTATTTATACGCAGAACTTGTTTTTCTCTTGCTGTGTGACTGCTTGCTACTTTCAACATATTCATACCAACTAGATATAACTAGTCTACAAGAATGTAGAACGTTTATGATGACTTTTCCCTTTCATTTAGCTCTGATCTCATAGAAAAAACATCATGTGGTACACCAAACAATGATGGCATCGGGCATTAAGTAGGGAAACTTTGGAGAGGGATTTCTCTCATTGTGGTTCTCTCTCTGTCCTATGTAAATCATAATGAAACCATAAAAAACTTTAAATTAAAAGCCACTGTCTATCAACCATAATAAATGTAATACAAATTTTATTCTATGAGATTAATCTCAAAATTGGAAATTCTTTGTAGCATAACAATAGTTTTCAGTCGCTGTTCTTAGTCATTGTGTAGAGTTACTGCTGTTGGCAGGATTGAATTCCTGTAGTTGAGTAAGCTTTTACAGAATGTCCCTTCTTTGTTTGATCACTATGTTGTGTAGAGAGTGTGCAGTGCTGTCCATTATATTGAGCAGCTTGTGCAGCATGATTCTTTGGATAATCAGCTCCAGGTCATAACTGATACAGCTCCGGTTTTTAAAAATGATCAGCTCAGTTTAATGTCAGAGTGACCTAACTTTAACCCAACTCAAACATCTGGCTCTTAGGCTGAGCTCCGGGCACTGGAAGAGGGCGATGGTAGTGCAGGGGGCTCCAGTCCATGTTCTGAGGCTAGCCAAGAAGCCACGGCATCTCGTGGTGTTCCTCTGAAGAAGAGCCGGTGGAAAGCTGTCTTCCCCTCTGCAGCCAGCCCTGATTCAAACAGTAGAGGCTCAGAACTACTTGACAACACAGAGATGGGTGAGATCAAGTTTATTTCCCTGTGTTTGTGGAGCTTCCCATGCATGACAGGAGTGGTTAAAGTAATAGTTAAAATTCTGCTTGTTAAATTTCTGCATACATTAATGTTGCTTCATGTGTTTTTTTTTTTAGCACTTCCTAAAGTTTTGGAAAGTGTTGTGGAGGGAGAAAACAAGGAAGCAGATGATTCTGAGGACAAAACGGGTTCCAAACCACCTGTGAAAGAGGAGGTTGAGACACCAGAGCTGAAGGTGAGCTCAAGAAATGTCCCCTTGGCTAACTTTAATAGCTGTTGTAGTGTTTTAACAATTTTTTGATGCTGTAACAATGTAGTTCCAGATTGGAGAACTGGCTAACACCTTAACCAGCAAGATGGAGTTCCTGGGCATCAACAAGAAGACAATTTCTAACTTTCATTTGCTCCTACTCCAAACTGAGGTGAGAGGATGGTTAGTTTTCCAGCTTTCAGTTGCAGCTATCCCTGTGTGAGATCTTAAATATTTAACATCTCATTTTGATTCGCAGGATTTTGCACAGGCATGTATCAGTACTTAATATTTAAAATTCTCATAATAGTCCATCATAAGGTGTCGGTTCAGAAACTTCCTGTAATTACTCTTTCAACTTACTCATTTATCCTGCAGCTGTTTTTATCCATCTATTTGTCTCTTTGACTTTTTGTCATTCATCTCACGATCGTTTCTCTTTTTGCTTCTTCTTTTATCAGACACGGATTGCTGACTGGAGGGAAGGTGCTCTGAATGGGGTCTATCTTCGCCGCAGGCTGCAAGAAGCTGCCGAACACATAAAATATTACGAACTTAACGCCACCCCTAAAGGCTGGTCCTGCCACTGGGACAGGTACGCGCTCCTTACCTTTCACATCTATAACCTCCCTCGACCCCCAGAAATCTTACAGTGTGACTACGCCGCGTTTGCAGACTTTGTAACATGACTTGGGGAGAACCTTAACCCATTTGGATCAAAATCCTTACCAGAAACAGACTCTTCAGGTTTCTGTGATGCAGTCCTTGCAAATACTAATAAGGAAGCATCCACTCTGAGCCAGCTTGCTTCCTGTTAAATATACCTGCCACAGAGAGGACTCCATGTCCCTTTAACTGACTCTTGAGCCCTTTGTTGTGAGGGCATTTGTAGACTGAGTATGGGTTCCTACAGAGGAAAGAGGGCTGTATGTTAGGAAGGTTGGTTTTCGTGGGAGAGCTTTGCACTTTACAGGACTACAACTCCTCGAATGCAAAGCAGACAGAGCGATGAACTGGAAGCAACAAAGTGTCACACGTCAAATAAAAGGTGAAGATGGAGCATTGACGGGAATCCAGCAGGTCAGACCAACTCTTATTTCATATGTCTTCCTGTTTCTTTTTTTAATTTTTATTTTCCTCTTTATGATGTAAAATGAATTGACTGTGTGACTGTTATTTTCTGACCTATGATTGTTATTGTTGTTGATGATGATGGTGATGATGTTGATGGTGTTTCTTCCCTGGTGTCTTCCTTTATCTGGGAGGAAATGGTTGTCAAAAACAGAACAAATGTGACAACCATGATGTGAGCTGCTGAAAGCTACTTTCAGGACCTAGAGATGATTTGTTTTGCATTATTTATTCTTGAGAGCAAGGTGGGTTCCCTATCCACACCCATAACCACACTCAAATTGGGCCCTCATTCTGGATGGCTAAAACTGCTGTCCATACCAACAATCTTACTCCCTATTGTGGCCATTATGTCCACTCCCTTTCCTGACTGTCCCAGGGTGTCATGCTACTCTTCAAGTTTCAAGGACCTTGGTTGAGACTTGCTTTCTATCTCTGTTGTTCCACTCTTTAGAGAGCACAGGCGGTATTTCTATGTGAGGGACCGGACCGGAGCCTCCCAGTGGGAGTTTCCAACAGAGGAGGACGAGGACCTTAAAGGCAACCAAGGTTCCCAGACACAGACTCCGAGCCAAGGGGATACCAAAACAACGTCTGGGTTAGCTGGTGGGTTTACGGGTCAGTCTATTACTGCTGGACCATATATTTTAGTGCTGGTTGAGGATTAAAAATAAATGTTTGACTGTTGCAGTAAGTGGATTTCCTGTTGAAAGTATATAACTGTAACAAAATGATGTATTCACTGCCCTTTGTTGTTCTCTCTTAAACAGAACCTTCCACGTATCCTGCTGCTGCGCCGCCGCCGCCGCCGCCGCCACCACCTCCTCAGCCAAGCGAATCCTCCCTTTTGTCCCCATCCCAGCCACCGCTTCCTGACAGCCCTCCTCCGCTTCCACCTCTCCCCCCAGGCTCACCACCTCCTCCTCCTCCTCCTCCTGACAGCGATGGAGAAATCATGGAGGTTGAGATGGAGATGGATGACGATAATGACGATGAGCCACCAGCCCCTGGAACAGAGGAAGATGGCAGCGGGAGGCCTCCTTTACCCCCTGGCTCTGCCAGCATGAAGGTGTGGGAGTAATCAAGTTTAATTTTTCCAAGTAATTTAAACCTTTTACTTGAGTATGTGCTCAATTCTACAAAGTCAAAGTTTAAACTTTTATTCTACTTCTTGTTTTCGTCACAGACTGTGGAGTCAACAAGCCCTTTGGGGAGGGGGCAGAAGCGTAAAGCTGGTCAGGCTAATAAAACCATTACTATAGGCAGCAGTCCCATTCTCTACTCCCAGCCAGTTGCCACTGCAGGTAAAAACATTACACAACCTCTGCAGCAAATATTTATCAAAAACGGTATGTTCTTCAGTTAGCTTCTGTTCGCATTAGCCTCGGTTTAATGTGCTTTTTCGACCTACAGTCAAGACCTGTAACAATTATCACATAATTGTCTTCATCCATTTGTATAAAACAAATGGGTGAAGATACAGTTGATCTTTTAGTGTCATCTTGATTAATTCATTAATTGATCTTTATTCTCCAATTTCCATTGTAAATAAATGGCTGTTCTCAAGGGTTTCTTACTAAGTCATTGGTTGGCTTATGCAACAATCCCAGCATTAAGATGACTAGATCATCTCAAAATATTTGACAGGGATAACGCAATGATTTATTTGTGATTTGCAAAGAGGATGAGGGAGATTTTAAACATATTTATATGTAAATGGTGATCATTAGCAACATTCAAACGTTCACTCAATAACTAAAGGTTTCTCTCTTTCTGCAGCACCTCTTATGTCAGCAACTGCCTACTGGGGTGTGCCAGCTGTCACTGCCCCTTTGGTCCCTTGTGAACCTCCAGCACCACCTGCCCCGGCCTTACCTCCTCAACCACCACTGCCACCATCCCAGCCACCCTTTGAACAACCCGGAGTCAAGGCTCCGCCAATAGACAAGACCAAGAAATCGAAAAAGGATAAGGTTAGTTCTGAAGCTAACGATGTATACGTCTGTCCATTGGGATTTTCATGAATTTTGTGAAGAGTACAAAGGGAAGGCATCCTTTGTAGTAACCTCTCTCCTGTATCTTTAGTCAAAGAAGAGTAAGACCAAAATGCCTTCATTGGTGAAGAAGTGGCAGAGCATCCAGAAAGAGCTGGATGAGGAAGAGAAGAGCAGCTCCAGCGATGAAGACAGAGATCAGCTCAACAAGAAGAACATTGAGGAGTGGAGGCAACAGCAGCTTGTGACGTATGTTTCTGCACTCATTCTAATCACCTTTTGTAAATTATTCATCTGAAATTGTGTCGCTGATTATATTTTATTTGCTAGTTTCTGCCCCTATCCTACTGGTTATTGTAACTGTTGTTCTGTTTTTTTTTTTTTTTATTCGACAGAGGAAAAGCATCAAAGAATGCAAACTTTGAGGCACTTCCTGCGGACTGGAGGGACCGCGTCAAGAAAAGGAAGACGATGAATAGCACGTAACATCTAGCCCCGGTCATACAGTGCTCAGGCAGTGTTTGTAAACCCACTTCTACCAGTACCATAAGGTTGTCCTTCCCCAGCAATCCAGATTTGTTTCACTATTGGTGGGGTTTCTTAACCATTTTCTTTGTTCATGATGGAGACATTTAGCAGCCCTTACATGGCAGGCCATTCACATACAGGGGTTTGAATGTCCTCTTTTGGTTTTTGTATACAGAACTGTAAATGTGCCAAAAGTCCTGAGTTAAGCAGTTTGTCAATATTTCAATGTGCAGACCCAGTGTGGATGTCCACAGTTTAGCAGGATTGTCTATTTTATGGAGCATTTTTACAATTGTGCACATATAATGAAAAAGCTGATGGGGCAATGTTTATGGAAGGGAAGGGGAGGGAAGGAGAGGGAAGGGGAGGGAATATAATGGAACTTGTATATTTTGTAAAAAGTTATTAAAAAAGTTTTTTTTCCAAAGAAATGTCTGTATCAATATGACTAAAGAATTTTTTTAAATACACCTGACACGTTTATTAGTTTTATTTTAATCCATGTATACTTAAAATATTTACTTATTACAGATTTATGCATTTAGTTAAAGTGACAAAATCATATGGCTGTAGTTTTTATGCCACTTTGTACCCGTTTTACGAAGCATTGCCTCCCGTCTCCATGACAACCACGGTGTTTTGGATTACCTGGCAACGTCGCCTACTTACAGACCCTCGTGTTGGCCATAAGGCTTCTCGTTCAGACGAAAACATTTTTCATTTATTATCTGAAACTGGTATAATGAAACATGAGCGAGGTAAGTGTCCGCCAGAAAACATCAAATACAATCTACCTTCGGGTATCAATAAAGTCAACTTAACTTAACTTGTAGAGAAGAAAATTTTGTCGTGTGAAGCAGTAACTGAGTAAAGAAGCTAATGAGAACGTTAGCATTAAGGAACAGCAAGGACGGAGTCACAAATGAAACTGGTGTACGGTAATAGTGACGATTACAGACTGCGATAAATGAAAGAATTAAAATTTAGTCCTGTAGAAGTATGGGAAGACATAATCTGTAGCGAATATATTGGCCAGTTAGCAGAATTAAAGTGTGTATATGCAGAGAGAAGATGCTAATGAGACATTCCTGTACCATGCGAGTTTCGTTAAAACTATTTTGGTCTCCTGGAAATTCACCCTGAAGGTTGAGAATTTTGCGGTTTGAAAGTCACTTCATGGCCAAAATACAGTATAAGCAGTGGTGGAAGTTATCAACTCAACAATGTTTAAAAAAAGCAAAAGTCTTGTACAGAAAAAGTAAATGTACAGAACAATTTGTATTGAAGTGTTCTGATTATTTTATATTTTATAACATGCAAATACATATACATCATAGTTGCTGAAATATTTGGGCACTGACACAAGATAGCAATAAACATATTCATTATGAATATTTGCATAAAATGCAGTTTTATTTTGAGAGGCTTGCATTATTTGCATTATTTACCAAAATTGGTTAAAGGACAAGACCGTTTTTTTGACATTGGGCCCTTGATTTCACATTATAATATGATGTTCTACTCACCCCTGCTTGTTGTTGGTAATTTGGAGCTGTTCCGAAGATATTCGAGAGGTGTCTGGCTTCTCTCTTGAGATATTCGGCCATGAAACGGTTTCCTATGGGCAACGTTATACAGGCACAAACTATGCTGTTTATAATTTATTAATTACTGTACACTAGCACTGATAACGTGGAGGTGCGTCGCTTACTTAAAAAAATCCGGGTTACTGTAATTTTGAATTTTTGTCGTAAAGTGTGTGTTACTGACGTCATCATCGTGCTACTACCACAGACAGCCCACAGACAAACACACACAGACTTTACGACAAAAAAATCAAAATTACAGTAACCCGGATTTTTTTAAGTAAGCGACGCACCTCCACGTTATCAGTGCTAGTGTACAGTAATTAATAAATTATAAACAGCATAGTTTGTGCCTGTATAACGTTGCCCATAGGAAACCGTTTCATGGCCGAATATCTCAAGAGAGCAGCCAGACGCCTCTCGAATATCTTCGGAACAGCTCCAAATTACCAACAACAAGCAGGGGTGAGTAGAACATCATGTTATAATGTGAAATCAAGGGCCCAATGTAAAAAAAACGGTCTTGTCCTTTAAATTTGTGCACCCTTCAGAATCCATCCAGCTGGTTTATTTAAAGGCCATCTGACACATTATTAGTGGTTTACACTTTGTCGTGAACCCTCTGGTTTAGACTTGGATAATGATATGCCTACATCCTGGAGCGTGATGCTGTACTGCATATGATGACATCAGTTTAAAAGATCCATACATGTTTGAAACATTATTTTTTTGTTTACTGTCCTCGTTGCAACCCTGGTGTTGAACATTGGCCAAATCTGTACAGTTTCCACTCTGTTTGCTGAACAAGACAAAGACACTGATGGCTTTATATTTTCGCTTTCAGGCAGAGAAAACATCAGCCAAGGCTTTCTCTGCCATAAGGAGTTTGTGGAATACCTTCCAGGTGGACAAAGTGGACACTGATGGCTTCAACACAGAGGAAGACGAGGATGATTTAGCAGGGAGGAGGCAGTGTAAGCTATTAACAGTTAGGCTGCATTTGGATGATGTGTATATTATATTTAGCTTAACTGTTGCTGACAAATGAGTGTGAAAATGATAAAGGAACTGTGTGGAGATAAGCAATGTGTTGCTGTGTGGGGGAAAGTTTATCTCACCTCATTTTTTATGGCATTACATATTAAACAAGCTCATTTGTGAACAAGATAATCAAATTGCATGAAGTTAATTTGGCAAAGGTCAGATTTAATGCGCAACAATTATAACAAACATAAGGATTGTAAGAAAAAGGACATGAGACACCATTATTAAAGGTGTGACGTGTGTTCCCACAGTATCTATAGAGCTAAGTCAGACTCTTCGGACCAGGCAGCTGCTCATAAACTTCCATGGTGGCCGACCAGTTCTGAGTCTCCGGGCGCCGCTGGATCTCGTAAACTTTCCAACTATCCCCCGCCCCCGATGGCCCATAGAATGTGAGGTCATCAGTGACATCATCCAGCATATAGGTAATTTTTCTTTTTTTTTTCATAATTTTATGTCACCGAGTTTGTTTCTGACATGCACAAGGACTTATCAAAACCCTCCAAAGCAGAAACAATATATCCAATCTTCAGTAGGAGGAATAAGCGATATAGTTTAAACGTTGTTATGCCCTTTTGTTATGAAACACATAATGACACAAAGATAATGTGTGTTTTGTAGAGTGGGACCCCCCGGAGCCAGAGCCTTTTTATCAGCCCACAGGAAATGAAGGGACACCAATGTCAGTTGGAGAGCAACGGGGGAAGGTTGTCTATTGCAGTGACCCTGGTAACTCCTAATAAGAAGGGTGGTCTTATATGAATCTGAGAGCATCTTCCAGACATTTGTTTATTAATGTATAAATCTCTACTTATATGATTTTATTGCATATTATGTGCCTTGGTCCTCATCTCAATGTGTTTTTTAGATACTCAACTAGCAATTTTTGTGTTTTAAGCAACCAAGCGTCCCTATTTCACCTGCTCTCGTGCCGGAGGAGGCAGAGACCCCATAAAGAACACCACTTCCCATGTCAATCATACAGACTTCACGCTTGAGTTTGAGTCACGCTTTGAGAGTGGGAACCTTCAGAGGGTACTCCAAGTGTGAGTCTCTGCAGTCTAATCAATTAATGTCTTTGCTACATTTTTAGCTATAACATATCCCCCTTGTGAGTTTTTACTGTAGCTCACGGTAAACCTTCTCTCTACTCGTATGTCTTGCCTGGTCAGGGGTGTCTATGACTATGAGCTCACCCTGTGTACGGACATGTACACCGTGAAGCACACACAGTGGTTTTACTTCAGGGTGAGGAACATGAAAGCTGGAGTGACTTACCGCTTCACTATCACCAACCTGATGAAGAGCAGCAGCCTGTACTCTCAAGGCATGAGACCACTCCTGTACTCTGAGAGGGCCGCTGAAGAGAATGCTGTTGGATGGCAACGCACAGGCTCCAATATTAGATATTATCGGAACTGCAGTCAGGTAGGCGGCATCTGGATCCTCTTTAGTTTGTGCAGTCCAATTGGTCAGTGTCAATTTAGGAGATTGAAAATGAACTTTGATAACAGATTACAGAGTTAAACCAGGCAGTACAAACAAAACAAACTTCCTATAAGAATATAATTGATTATTTCTACTCTTTGTTTCAACCAAACTTGAAATTGTGTTAAAAGACAGAATTTCATTTATAAACATTGTTTCTGTGTCTATTTAGAATGCAAATGAGAGCAACAGTGACACCATCACCGTGCACTCACTCACCTGGACTCTCCAGTTCCCGTATGACTCAGACACCTGCTACCTGGCCCACTGCTACCCCTACACATATTCACACCTGCAGCGCTACCTTAGGCGGATTTCTTCCAATCCAACAGTGACGCCATACTGTAAAGTGCGGGTCCTGTGCCACAGCCTTGCCGGGAATGCTGTATATGTGGTAACCATAACGTCTAGGGGGGCCGGCAGGCTGGAAGGCAGCAACAAGAAGGCTGTGGTGGTGACAGCCAGAGTGCACCCTGGGGAAACCAATGGCTCCTGGATGATGGAGGGATTCCTGGACTTTCTGCTTGGGGATTCAGATGATGCTCAACTCCTCAGGGATAATTTTGTTTTCAAGGTGCTCATCATCAACAAAATACATTGCAGTTTGGTTGTGTTGCCTTTGTGAATTACTTTGAAGAGGCCAATATTTTGTGAGTTAGTACCATGTATTCAGTAAAGTATATTCCTATCAAAGTTTTCTGCATTTTTGCTTTACATTCAGAGGGGTACACTTAATCTGTTGGTTCCTTTTTTGTGGTGCTGCAGGTGGTGCCAATGCTGAATCCAGATGGTGTGGTGGTGGGCAACTACCGCTGCTCTCTGGCAGGCAGGGACCTCAACAGAAACTACAAGACGTTGCTCAGGGATTCCTTTCCTTGTGTGTGGCACACCCGAAACATGGTGGAAAGGTGATTCATTACACATGCATGAACAAACAAACCGATGGTATATGAGGGAGCTTTGACTGTAGAAATTTAATTTTAGCCTGCTTTCAGGATTACCTTTTGATGTTTACTTCACTGTGAAATGCCTCCCGTTTTAAAATAACAAAACTTTCAAATATTTAGTTTCCCAAGAATAGTTCAGCTTGTGTTTGCCTGCAGTATCCTTCGCTTTGGTTATTGGATTTGGGAGAGTTGACCACGATTTCTTCTGCATGTAACTGTGGTTCTGTTTTGCCACACCCTCCCCAGACTAAAGGCTGAAATGGATGTACTTCTGTACTGTGATTTTCATGGCCACAGCCGTAAAAACAACGTCTTCATGTATGGATGTAATAACCGAAGTGACGCTTCCCTCAAACTTCAAGAGAGAGTTTTTCCATTAATGATGAGCAAAAATGCCAGTAATAAGGTCAAGTAACCTTTCAAATGTTTATTTGCCTGAAAAACATTGAAAACATTGCTGCTGCTTTAAAATATTGCATGCATTACATTAGTACACATTTACCACCTCTTAGAGATTGTATTCATGGTATTGGTTTATACACTCAACACTCAAAGTCCCTCTCTTCCTTAGTTCTCCTTTCAGAGCTGTAAATTCCGGGTCCGGAAGAGCAAAGAGGGCACAGGACGAATCGTCATGTGGAGACTCGGCATCAAAAACAGCTACACTATGGAGGCCAGCTTTGGAGGCTCCACTCTGGGTGAGTATAAGCTCTGTGAATGTCTGCATGTATTTTGTGTAATTGTGTGTATCGTGCATAAGATTCTACAATATAGTCTATTCTAACTTTAGAAAATAGAAAAGGAACTCATTTTACCACTCGAGACCTGAAGTCCCTGGGCTTTTACTTTTGTGACACCCTGCTGGACTTCTGCGACCCAGATCCAACAAAGGTGAGAGATATAGCAACGTGTCACACCAGAACATATGCAGAAAACTTGGGCTACATTACTGAGCCTCTACTTCACTCCAAGAGAAGACATTTTAACACCTTATACATACCTGGATGCTCTTCTTTTAAAAACTTGAATTCTAAAGTCTGGTATTTAAATGTGTGCATTGTGCTTTTTTGTCTTCTGTGTCTTTTTTTATTTTAGGTCAGTTACTGTTTGACAGAATTGGGAGCAATGTTGAGGAAGGACGTCAGAGAAAGAATTGGCAAGGATTTGAGCACTGACTGTAACTTCTCTGTGTCTGACCTGGAAACAAGGTAATGTGGTACTTATTTTATGAAATCCCATGCTATCCACACCGAGGAAACATGAGCCTGATATAAAGCATGCTCTCATTCAGTAGGAATGTAAATATCTTTCCTCTGTGTCCACAGCACCAGTGGTTCCAACAGTTCAGATTCAGACGGACTTCCGATTAATTTACTGAACCAGCCACAGTCTGTCCTTCCACAGGTATATTGACACATCTGACACTGGCTCATTTTATTTGAAAGATTAATCTCGTTTGACTCTGCTATCAGTTTACCACATGCTCACATTGCTCTCCTGCACAGGAAACGCCGGAGAAAAAGAAAAAGAAACGCTTGAAGAGTCGCAAAGAAAGGAGCAGGCTGCAACCAGACACAGTGAGAAACAACACAGAGCCAAAGGTCCTGCAAAGCAGCAGCAAAAATATCACGAGACTAAGAGTTATCATTGTTTTCACTTTGCATATTTATGAGTTAATACATTGATAAGACTGATGGGTGAGTGGCCTTTGCAGGAGTCCAACCTGCTCTGTGACAACACACAAGACAGCATCCAGAAGAAGCCTGTTGGAACGAGGAAATGGCAGGTATGAAACTAAGAGTAAAATATGTTTAAGAGACAGAGACAACCGGGTGAAGAAGTGAAATTTAATGAGGTGTGACTTTTAAAAGTTCTTTCTTTATTAAGCTTAATGACCTGATAAGAAAGGCTGGGATCCCTACTCCCACCGCTAATGCGGTCAGCCAAGTGACACTGTGGCATGGCTGCAAGCCCATCGAGGTAGATGAGATCACCCCACTCTCTATTCTGCATGATAACACAACAGCCATGTTTGTATAGCAACCAATTTGTTACCTTTAGAATGAAACTAATTGCAGACTTTTGACATTTAGAACAGCAAAATGTTATTCGTAATTATGAAACTAAATTTGGGATATGTGCCAATTTGTGTTTTAGGAAGACCGTGCGGAATACTTAAGGACATCTTTCCAGCATCGCAAGACAAGAGCATGTCCACATCGCAACACGCACTCAGCTGCGTCACCTCCCTCAGGTAGGCTTGTTTTAGCGGTAAGCTGTATTTTGTACGGTTTATTTTGGAGACACAGTCTTTGGATCAAGACAGAATAATCCGTAACCATTAAAGCATCAGGAAATCTCTCTGTAGCGGCGAGTACATGTCTGACTTTCTGCACAGGTGACTTAGTGACAGATAGAAGACAGTGGAAATGTTCTTCTCAGCTGCTGCACTTGAGTGCATTCCTTCCACCTCCAGCAAATTCCCCCTATAAAATCTGCAGAGGTTAGTCTGCATGCTCAGAAGTTTCTCAGTCAATTGTAGCTTTTCTCAAATTGTAGCTCTTTTGTAGTGAAACTTATCTCTCTCTTTCAGGGTTACCACCTTTCTTTACTGCGCCCTGCAGGTAAACTTCACAGACTCATTATGTCTTCATTAATAGACAGTACATGCGGAATATGTTCAGATTCAGAGGTGCTGTGTTTCTCCATCACCATGCATGTCAGTATGGTTCCAGCCATTGTTCCAACGAAGTGCCTGCCGACGACTTCCACCGCCAAGTCCAGTGGTCGGCCTAACTTTAGAGGCAGAAATTCTGTACGGGCTTCGGGACACCACTTTGTGTTAGAGGACTCCTCCACCTCGAACACAGACAGAACTGAGACCAGATGGCAGAATGAGGACCCGGATTCTTCTGAAGGTTCATCTGCACACATCGATTAAGAGTTATTTTTCGTGTCAACTAAGTTTCATTAGGCAAACCTCACCACCATGTTATCTTATTTTGTCAGTGAATCTCTCAAAGATGACATGTGAACCACTTGGTGAGCAGAACCAGGGAGATCACAGCCCTGGCACCCCCCTGAGAGAAACTGAATCATGCAACAATGTCTGTGTGCCTGTACCCAGGGATCTGAGAGGAAAAAGATTATTTACCTTTAAATCTCATGACCTCTATCAGTCTGACTCTCATTCACTGTCTCAGTGAAATGTTTTGTTTGCAACTGCAGTTGAATTTTTGTATTTTTTGATAATAAATAAATAACTGCAGCTTTGTCTCCAAGGTCATTCCTTTCTCATTTTCCTCAAACTATGCAAATCCCCTTTAGTTGTCAAATGTATTTATAAAGCAAACAGAGTTGATAAAAGTGTTGTTCACGAGATTAGGGCACAATAATGGCAAAAGCTACCATGTCCACATGTCATGGTTAGAGTGGTTTCATGCTAAGAATCACAGCCACAATCACTTTGAGAGAGAAAGCTACACAAATACAGATAAATACAAGGCAGTGGTCACAAGAAAGTCTTCAGGTTTCATTTTCTGTCCTCAGGTGAGAACATTTCTTAACAGAGAACTACAAACTGATTCTGGTCACTAATCACAAGCCAGTGATGTGAGGGCAAAGCAAGGTGCAAATGTGTTTCTGTAGCACAATTAAACAATGGCCCAAATAAATTAACTTAATAAATTAACAATTTAACTAAAACTATCAAATGCAGCAGTGAACAGGAAAGTCTAAAGGTTTGATTTTAAAGAAGCAACAGTTGACCTGGGAGTTTGTGCCACATGTACGGTACATGAAAACTGAAAGCAGCTTCTCCGTGTTTAGTTCTGACTTTGGGGCAGAAAGCAAACCTGTTCCTGATGACCTGAGATGTCTTGAAGGTTTATAACGCCCCAAACCTTTTTTAGCTTTATAAACCAACAGCTGTATTTTAAAATCAACTATTTGATGAACAGGAAGCCGATGTAGAGAGCTCAGAAGTGAAATGATACGATCCACCTTTCTGGTCTTAGTAAGGACCTGAACTGTATTGTTTTGAGTCTGCCTGATCAATCTGTTGGGCATTTCAGTAAATATACTGTTAAAAGGACTTTTCTAAATCACTCTGAAACTTTTAAATAATTTAGAGGTTATAGTGAAGCTCGTCTGGTTAGATATGATATTTACAGAGAGATCCACTCAGATAAAATTACTTTGATTTACACCTCAGAGACACAGATGAGATGTAATGTATGAATAAGTGAGAAGTGAAAACATTTAGGAAACACTTAAAAACATTTTAATCTTTGATGTAATCATGCATAAATAAGCTGACAGTCTAATACTGACCAGATGGAACAAGAATTCAGAGCCTTTTGAGCCCTGGGAAGAGGCTTAGAAAGGTTTGAGCTTGTACCAGAGATTCTCAGTCAGACTGGGATCTGGGAAATTTGGGGGCCAGGCGAACACCTTGACTTCTTTTGTAGTGTTTCACAAGCAGTTCCTGACCAGTTTTGAACCAGGGATTCCTACCTGAACAAAGCTTTCCCCTTAATCTGTCAGCGGTTTTGATGTTTTGGCTGATGTGTTGGGTCTGTACATTGATCCTGGATTGATTGTATGGTTTTCTGCACATCTGTTTTGTGTAGTTATGAGACAAGATTTACTGACAGCAAACAATAATGCTTATTATTCAAAGAGTGTGCTGATAGGTAGTCGATGATCAGCTGCCAAATAAATGACACACAGGGTGCTCATCGTGCAGGAATTTACTGCAAAAACTACAAAAACAATGATACAATCCCATCAGACGTGTATAAAATACAAAAATAAATATGTTAAAACACATATGTATCACATACTGCTTGTAAAACATATGTAAGATATATCTCCGGGTGCCACTCCATGACATCAGTTTCAGAATTCAGTCAAACTGTCGGAGATGAAATTGGCTTTGTGTGTATCTGACCATGTCCCGCAGGGCCACAAAGCCAGAGAGGGCCTGGATAATTCAGGAGTAAAAACACATTTCACTCAGTCAGTCACACATACTTAACGAAAACATGCACAAAACACAGTAACATAAGTTTAAACTTAAAGTGGAAATGGTAGAGCTGCATCACTCCGTTTTTAGGACTCATACCTGTGTGAGTATGAATATGGCGAGAACTATGTGGACGCCTCTCTCCAAAGGCTGTACGAGAATGGCTTCATTAAAGAGCTGAAAGAGGATCAGTGGGAACTGCAGCAGGATGCTCAGCAGCCAAAAGCCGGCCAACTCCGGGACCTTGCACAAACACATTACACTCACTTCAATCTGCCCGTCAGTAGGTTTCTACATCAACTGTGTCTTTGGGCCCATCTGAGATGTCTCACCTTTTCTTGGAGGTTCCCGGCGTAACCGAGATAGAGTCTGATGGCCTCGATCAGCGTCATCAGCAGAAGAACAGTCACAAGGATGAACTTGTAGTAGTCTGGTAAGGCAGGATACTGGTAGAAACGACAACCACAGCAAGGTTGAGTAGACAAAGCTTTTTTTTGTGTGTGATTTGAGATTTTTTATGTCGATGAAAGAAAATATATAAACAGTCACATGTTGCAGGCTGACACAGTGAAACATCACAGTCATTTTGAGCACTCCAGACATATTTACTGATCAGTATTAAGGTTTTCTTTTAAACTATTTCAATTAGCTGAACTTTCAGAAAAGCTTCTGTTGTTTTTTGACACTCTTATCAACATAGAATGATCTCGATTATTCCCATGCAACATGTCTGCGACTGTAAACACATTTTCCAACACCTGCACCGCAGTTACCAAAGGCACGTCAATCATCAATTGCCCAATCAGAAGCTGTTTCCTGCAAGGCTACAACCCCTGGCAAATGAAAAACCCCCAAAACAATAGAACTGCCCCACTTAGACAATGGTCATTCGGCTTTTTTTAATTTATTTTGTGAAAAATTAAGAAAACCAAAGAAACAACACAGTCATATTAAATAGCGGAACATTCCTGCTTTGTAAAGAACACCTAAAATAAAATAAATTAATCTAAATTGTTGTTAAGTTTTTGCTTTATTTTCAGCTCAAGTAGAGAAAAATAAAATGACGGAATCCCAAACCAAAAGAATCCCACCGTGGCCCACACTTTGTTTCAGCTCCTCTAGCTTTTACAGGAGCTTGAATTCTTTGCGGCACGGACTTCACTAATGAATAACAATATTCTTAATTAATCAGGTTCTAACTTTCTTGTACAGCAGTTGATGGATCAGCTTTACAGGATGGAGCCTTGCCATGGACCATTTTTCCTCTTGGGCTCGGATCCGGACTGTTTGCTGGCCATGTTGTTGAGTCTTTCCTGAAAATGTTTGAAGACTCTTTGCTCTGTGTGAAGACGTTTTATCATCCTGAAAAATGTCCTCAGCATCACCAAACCTCAACCCAAAAATGTACAAAATTTCAAAGTATACCTGTGTATTTAATGTAGAGGTCTCCACTGGTCCTTTACCTTTTACTGGCTTTCAATTTGTGGACGTGTGCACAAATGACTGGGAACAGTCATACTCCGGGTCAAATGACCTTGTTGAAGGAGTTTTATAATCATTTCCTTTGACTCTTGTTGGGGCCATGTTTCCTGTCAATCAGACAGGTGCAACAGCTCAAAAAGCTGCAAACTATTTATTTTAACCGCAGACTCATTTACACATTTAAAACTTGCAGAAGTATTTGTTCAGGAGGGCAAATTACAAAGTGTTTTGTTCTTCATTTGAATAAAGAAACTGTTTTTAGCACTGGTCATTTATTATAAAGACGGAGCATCTTATATGCGACTTGACTGTGTCATCTGAGTGCCAAATCTACTCTGTCATAACAGTAATCACTCATTAATAGAACCGGTACTATTTTTTTGAAACCTGTATTTGATCTGAAAAAAATGCTTGGCAATTTTTTTTATAACAACAATCGTATTAAAACCTTTTGAAGCATGTTTTACAAAGCCAGGACGGTCAGCTATGAAATAAAAGTGCTTTGTGTCATATCGGTCTTTTCTTTTTAGTTTTTACCAACTGAACTAGCTGAGTGAACATCCTCCAAGTGTCGTTATTCCATCATTTTTGCCAGGGGTTGTGTATCCTTCACCAGAAGTAGTCTGAAATGTGTCCCTTTTAATGAGCCCTACAAAGCAATATCAAAAGTGGAAAAGGAAAGGCAGACAACAACACAGAATATAACATTTTTTAGACTTTGACACAGGTAAAATTTCTCCTTCGTTCTCTGCCGTCTTTCACTCACCTTCCCGTCCTAATCTGTCTTACCTTGAGGTGAAGCATTGCAATTTCACTGATCCACCACAAGGGGAAGAACCACATGTTAAAGTACAAAGACATCTGGAGCTGGAGGCTGGACAAAACCCGTTTGTCTGAAAACATAAAGACAACAGAACGTAAAAAAGATGGGAAAACCCCAAATTCTGCCTCAGAAACTGTACATCCTGATTCAAAACAAACATGGCTCACGCAGTTCTGCGGGGTTCTTGTTGCTACATCAATGCTAACGTGCATGCTAATTCGTCTCTGGCGTTATCTGCATTTCTTAGTACCGTGAGGCAAAAACGTGTCGTTATCTTTTGAGAACGACTCAGTCCAACTCTGGTCAAATAGAACATTGCGAGAAAAGTCCTCTAAGCGTCTTCTAATCGTCTCCGGCAACTCCATCGCGTCAGATACCCTCTGCTAAAAACAACATATCCACAGGAAAAACGCTTCCGCCTCTTCCTTGTTGTGAGGGCACCGAACGCTGCTTTCGTTTCCATGGATACCATAGAACTCTTTGTCTGTCCTCAACATAAAAACACATTTTCATCTTTTCACACACTACATTATGATAAGATAACTTTACAGGTTGATTATCAACACCACGACAATGATTATTACAAATGTGCTAATGTTCTTTGATTTCCCAGAACAAGGATAAATATTGTTCTTCATATCTTTTTGTCTGGCACTGTGTCGACGAATAAATGGCTAAACTAGCATCTATTTTATAACTAAAACCTTTTAATATAACGCCATGGACCCCCACATGGTCGATCACAAACATTTAGACATTTTTTACAAGTTTACAAGGTAGGCCTACAAAAAGAATGCATTATGCACAGATTTGTTGAAATTTGCTGTAAACAAACAACGAAAAAGTACTTTAAAGGACAAAAGCACCAAATCGTAAAACTTACAGATGCACAAAGAAATAATTTTGACCCAAGTACACATCCATAACTTCCTGGATAATCCTCTTAAAAAAAAAAAAAAAAATTAAATATACTTTGCACACTGCCAATTTAACTCTTAAACTCTTTTTTTCTAATTGGATTTGTATGAATGAATTAGACTATTTTGGAAGAGGTGTGTGTTACTTTGATGGGGAGGACCCAAATGCTGGCTCACAGATGAGAGGAGGGCAGGCAGGGATATGAAGAAACTTTAGTGAAACTAAGCAAAAGATGCCACAGTGGCAGGGAGCCCAGAAAACACACATCCACAATAGATTATATTATATTAGATATTTTATACTTGAGAGACTTAATAAAAATCTAAAGTGGGCTGGGATGAAAATCAAACCTACTAAGTCTAGAAGTATCTCAATAAGTAGAGGGAAATTAAGTGATAGAAAGTTTGTAATAGATGAAGAAAGCATTCCAATAATTAGGGAAAAGGCAGTAAAGAGTTTAGGCAGGTGGTATCAGGCAGACATGAATGATGGAGAGCGGGCAGTGCAGTTTCGGAAAGATGTTGCTGAGGGACTGGATAGAATAAATAAATCAGAACATCCAGGAAAGTTGAAGCTGTGTTGTCTGCAGTTTGGATTGTTTCCTAGGTTGATGTGGCCACTGTCTGTGTATGAGATTCCAATATCTGTTGTAGAGAAAATGGAAAGATTAGTTAGTTTTTATATTAGGAAGTGGCTAGGTGTTCCTAGATGCTTAAGTACTGTGGCACTGTATGGGAAGGGCATACTCCAGCTCCCAGTATCTAGTCTAGTAGAGGAGTTTAAATGTACTAAAGTTAGGACGGAGCTCCTGTTAGCTGGGAGTAAAGATGTGGTAGTCAGTAAGGTGGTTCCAAACCCAACTAAGGGGAGGAAGTGGAAACCAAGAATGGCAGCTCAGGAGGCAGAAGCAACTCTTAGACATACAGAGATTGTGGGTAATGTGCAAATAGGCCGGGGAGGCTTGGGACTTGGCCCAGGCAAACCAGTGTGGAGTAGAGCAGGTCCCAAGGAGAAGAGAAAGCTAGTTGTTGAGCAAGTTCGTAGACAGGAGGAAATGTTAAGGGGTGCAAAGGCAGTGGCTCAGGCTAAGCAGGGACGGTGGTTGAATTGGGAAGGTGTAGAGAAGAAAAAGCTTAGTTGGAAAGAACTGTGGAGTATGGAGGAAAGGAGTATTAGATTTTTGATAGGGGCAACATATGATGTATTGCCAACTCCCCAGAACCTAAAACTCTGGGTAAATGGAGACCCGTTATGTCCGTTATGTTCAGGTACTGCAACTCTAAGGCATATTTTGTCAGGTTGTAAGGTTAGTCTGTCACAAGGCCGGTATACATGGCGACATGACCAAGTATTAAGAAGCTTAGCTGCAGGTATTGAAGATAAACGAAGGCAGGTAAACTTAGGAGGGTCTAAGGTGAAGAGAGTATCAATTCAGTTTGTTCAAGAGGGGGAGAAAGTTAATAAGACGATAAGGAGGCACGGCAGCTTGGAGGATGCTTGTGATTGGGAGATGCAGGTAGATTTAGGAAATAAGCTTGTTGTTCCCCAGGAGATAGCCTCTACAAACCTAAGGCCTGCTATAGTCTTGTGGTCTAGGAGCAGAATGAGAGTCTATTTCATAGAGCTGACTGTTCCATGGGAGGAATTACTAGCAGAAGCATATGAAAGGAAAAAGCTTAGGTATGTGGAGTTGGGGGCAGAAGCAGAGCAGCGAGGATGGAAGGTTAGAATCTGTCCAGTGGAAGTAGGATGTAGAGGATTTGTTGCAAAGTCTGTTGTCTCATTGTTGAGGGAGCTGGGTGTAAGTGGACAGAATGTGAGAAAAATAGTGAAAGAGCTGTCAGATAAAGCAGCTAAATCCAGTCAGTGGATTTGGATCAGAAGAAGCAATAGCAGCTGGGGGCCCAGCAGGGGGGAGCACTCAGGGTAAACAGACTTTTGGAAGAAGCAAAGAAGAAATTCAGGATATTTAAGTGGAGGGTTTGGCCCATGTGATCCTTTTGAAATCAGGTGGCCATTTTGGGTGAGTTGGCTTTGAGTGAGGTGTATGGCTTAGTTTTTGGTGGCATTTTTGCTGATTATAGGACTGTTTAGGTGAGTTTGTCTGTTGAATCTGATAGTGTGTCTTGTCCTGCCTCCACCTCTGGCACCTTCTATACTTTCATTACCCCCTACCCGAACCAGGGTTTGAATCCCATTCCCGCTTATCTTACCTCTTTTATTTCTCCCCCTACCCGAACCAGGGTTTGCATCCCCACCCCGCTGTGACTGGTGTGCAGTTGGTGAGAGGCTGAGGTAGCTTGTGGCTGTAAAAGATGGTTGTTGTGGTGTGAGGAGCAGTGATGGCTGGCATTAGGGGGGTGACTCTGGGACGCCAGTGTTCACTGTCTAGCCTCCTGGAGGTGTCGTAGGCCCAACTAGACGAAACACTGATGAAAGGAGGTCCCCACCTGATGACCCCAATGATATGTTGGTCAGCACTGCTCACTGGTCTATATAGGGAGTATAGGGAATTACTCACTGAGTCTGGTCCTTTATTTTTTATTTTTTTCGTTAGCACAAGTTTCTTGTGTTTACCTTGAAAGAATTTATTCATCCCACAAAGGGGAAATTTACTTATTACAGCAGCAGAATGAAAAGTGTAGTATACACTACAGAATTAAAGTAAAAAGGGGCAAAAACAGACAGAAATATCTATAAAATAGCAACAAAAAGTACATTAAAACACTATAAAAACACTAAAAAGAGGAAAAAAAAAGTTCTGTGCTGCGGTAACAAGAGGCAACCCACGCGACACCATCTTGAACTTAGAAAGCAGAACTAGGAAGAAGAAAAACAAACACAACAATGGCAACAGGTTTGCAATTCACAAATGAAGCCTGAAGGTATGTTTTGATGGAGGTAATGGAGTGCCAATCAGTAACTCTACCCAGGTGTTAATCAAGGATAGGAAACAAACTGAACAGAAAGTAGGAAGTGGCTCTACAAAAGAGGGGGAAAAAACTAACTAATATGCAGAAATCAAACAGAAATAAGATACTACAATGCCTAACATGACAGTCAAAACCACACGAGAGCACTTAAACAAATGAATAAACAGTGGATAAACAAGCAAAATTCCATAAGCCTGGACATTGTTATTTAACACAATCACAGTTAGAGATCAAGTCACTCCCCTTTTTATAAGTTTCACTTTCAGAGAAAGAGAAAGTTACACATGCAGTGTCTCACTTTCTCCTTTGCTGTGAAGAAAATGGCTGGAAGAAGTAAGGCACCATATTCTTTATCCTGCTCAATATGCTTGGAGTTGTTGAAGAACCCTGTGACTCTTCACTGCGGCCACAGCTACTGTATGGACTGTGTAAATGGCTACTGGGACCAGGAGGATCGGAGAGGTGTTTACAGCTGTCCTCAGTGTAGATACAGTTTCTCCCCGAGACCTCTGCTGAACAAGAACACAATGCTGGCTGATTTGGTGCTTAACATGACCGAGGCAGAACCCCCCAGCTCTCCTGGGAAGGATGAAGTCAGTCCGGAAGACGTGGAGTGCGATTTCTGCACTGCGAGGAAGCTGAAAGCTGTCAAGTCTTGCCTGGTGTGTCTGGCCTCTTACTGTGCCACACACGTGCAGCCTCACTATGAGTCTGCTGCTTTCAAAAGGCACAAGCTGGTGGAAGTGTCGGCCTGCATACAAGATAAGATCTGCTCGAAACATGACAAGCTGCTCGAAGTTTATTGTTGCACTGATGACCAATGCATTTGTCTGCTTTGTGTGATGGATGAGCACAAAGGTCATGACACCGTCTCAGCTGCAGCAGAGAGGAAAAAGAAACAAGTATGATTATTTATTTTTGGTCACTGTTAGTTGTTAGACCACTTAAAACTGTTATAGTGAAAATCAGCGTGGATTCCATATTTCAGTGTCCAGTCGGTTATAGAGCTTTTTAGAGTCTTTTTCTTTAACGGGAGTATTAGGAACATACTTAATGCACTGTTCAGCTCAATAACAAACAGCAGAGTGATTAATATGATTTTGTTGTTAGCAACAATTTGGAAAGAAGAAACAAGAGTACCAGCAAGGAATACAAGAAAAACAGAAGCAGCTGCGGCAGCTGAATCAGAAAATGAAAGCACTGCAGGTAATTAAATAAATGCAAGCCTTGTGTCCATGTGAAAGGATTGATTTAACTTTTTATGAATTACTGTCAGTGTTCTAGAGATGAGGCGCTCGATCGAAATGAAAAGGCCTATGCTGAAATTGTCCTGATGGCAGACAAAAGACGCTCTGAAATGAAGGGGCTGATCAGAGATCAGGAGAAGACTACGGTGAGTCGGGCAGAGGCACTCGTAGATCGACTTGAGAAGGAGATTGGTGATCTGAGGAAGAGAGAAGATGACCTAAAGGAGCTGTCTCTGACTGAGGATCACATACATTTCCTGCAGGTACACACAAACAAATACACACGTATGTATTATGTACTGTGTAGGTCTGAAGTTTATGCTGTTTCTCTTTTTGCATGTTTTTCAGCGATGCAAGCCCATTTTTGACTGCACAGAACCTCAGGTGTCCTCTGATTTAAACCTCCAACTACATACACATTTTGACTTTGTGACAAAGATTATTTCAGACTTGAAAGACAGAATGGAAATCATGGCCGGTGCCTTGGAAGAACTGTCAGAGAAAAGTAAGGACACCTTTATACAAAAAAATAGTAATTTGAATGCATATATTTAATCATACGTTTTAGAATGTCCTGTTTTTGCTTTTAGTTAAAGTTGACCAGGATCCAAAGACGAGACAAGAGTTAATCATGTGTGAGTTGTTGACATTACACATATTCTGCAATTGAGCCTTTGTGGTTCAGTAGTGAACACTGTATAATATCTCCTCACATTTCAGATTCCTGCTGCCTCAGTTTGGATCCTGATACTGCATTTGAAAACTTGCTGCTCTCCGAGAGAAACAAAAAAGTGACCTGGATTAAAAAAGCCCAGAAGTACCCCTACCACCCAGAGAGATTTATCAAATATGATCAAGTGTTGTGCACTGAAAGTCTTTCTGGCCTTTGCTACTGGGAGGTTGAATGGAAAGGGCCCAGGGTTGAGGTGGCCGTGTGCTATAAAGGGGCAAAGCTGGAAGAAAGTTGCTTTGGATACACTGACCAGTCCTGGTGCATTTCCCTCTCGAATTCTGGGTGCATCTTTTGGCACAATGAAGTCAAAACAAGAATGCCCATCCCTTGTTCCTCTACAGTGGGAGTGTATCTGAACCATAAGGGTGGGAGCCTGTCCTTTTACAATGTGTCTGATTCTGGTCAGATGGGGCTCCTTCACAGGGTTCAGACCACGTTCTCCCAGCCTCTGTACACTGGCTTCATGGTTTCCAGGGGATCCTCAGTTAGAATAATCACACCAGAGTAAAGGGCACAGACTGTCAGGGCTGCCAACATTACATAAGGTTCTCTGTCTAAAACACCAGTATTAAAAAAATACAAGTTGTGCATTCTAAAACTACTCCTGATGATTTTCACTTATTGTAGTAAAGCTTGAGTTTGCTCTTGAAAATATTAAATGTTTGCAAGGCTATAGAAACAGTAGATGTGATGTGTTTAACACTGTAATATACCCCTCATCTGGTGGTGAACTAAAATAAACTCATGATAAACTCTGTCAGTCAAGTGTGTGAGTGTCTGAGTGTATTCACACAGTATTCCAGAGCTGTACAAAAATGTGATGAAATGACTTATTCATGACATATAGTTACATAAACAGTTGTATCACACAATGTTCCACATTTCAAGGAGGTATATTACAAACAAAGATCTATTGAGTTAGCTGCTTTATAACTCAATTCTGTTTTACTTTCAGTGAAAGTGAGTATGTTTTGTAAGTTTTAGTTACATGGAGATTTATAACATTTAGTTTTGATTTTTTCTTTGATAATGGTACTGACTTTGTTGTGTTTCACTTTAAGACAAACAAAGCTGGTTGGAGTGCCCTCCCACCTGGAGCAAGCTACCAACAAACCACTCCTTTAGGGAAATCGAAAGTAACTTTGTTAGTTTGAGCAAGAGAAAATGGCGTACAGTTCGGATCTGTTTGACTGCTCCATATGTTTAGAGACACTAGTGGAACCAGTGACGGCGGCATGTGGACACAGTTTCTGTATGAAATGCATTAATGACTACTGGGATGTAAGAAGTAACAGAAGAGCACACTACAGCTGTCCTCAATGCCGAACAACTTTCAACACAAGGCCTGTTCTTCAGAGGAACACAGTCCTGGCAAACTTGTTGGAGGAGCAGAAGAAGAAAACCAGTCAAAGTGCTGCTGATGGGGATGATGATGCCTTTGCTGCACCGGGGGATGTGAACTGTGATGTTTGCAAGGGAAGAAAACGAAAAGCTCATATGTTCTGCTTCATGTGTTTGGCCTCTTACTGTGAGACTCATCTGCAGCCTCATTTTGAGGTGCCAGCGCTGAAGAAGCACTATCTGATCCAAGCCTCCACAAGGGTCAAAGAAAACATCTGCAGCTGTCACGACAGACGTCTGGAGATTTATTGCCGCACCGATCAGCAGTTTTTGTGCCCACTTTGTGTGGTGGAACACAAAAGTCACGACATTGTGGCAGTCAAAACAGAAATGGAGGCAACTCAGGTAATTCAGTTCAGCCCCATGCTGAAGGTTTTTTGTTACAGAGGTACCGAATAATTCTTGGATTTCTGTTTTAACAGAGAAAAGTGGAAAAGGCAAGACAGGAAGTCACAGACAGAGTGCTGGCTGCGGAGAGCAAAATGACAGAGCTAAAGGATGCTGCAGACGCTATAAGAGTGCGTTTTCATACTCAAACATAAGTATCCCCTTCCTGTCGACTGTCCACATTTATAACTTTTTAAAGATTGATATGAGATTATAAACGTATGTCGTTTGGGTCAGTTGCAGTAGCAGAACAGAGGAACTAGATTGAGGCATGGGTTACAGCTGTTATTTCCTGTTGGGAAATTTCCTGTCACTTTTACAGTCTGTCACATTAGCATATGAAAATAGTAAAATAGTTGTTTAGAACTGTACCTCCAAATGTTATAAGTAATGCTGGGACTAATGGTTCTTGTTTCCCACAAGGCTGCAGCCTGGGAGGCATGCGATGACTATGAGCGAAAATGCGATGAACACATACGTTTATACATCAGCTCTGTGGAGAGGAAGTGCCTTGAGATGAGACAAAAAGTTGGAGAACTGGAGAAAGATGGAGTAGACTGGACTAAAAGGCACCTTGGTCCGCTGGAACGTGACATCTACAAGCTCAGGGGCATGGAGACTAAATTGCGCCAGCTTTCTCTAATAGAAGATCCCACTGAGTTTCTTCAGGTGATTTCTCTGTTTTTACGTGACAATTTGTTGTTAATTTGTGCAGCTTCACCTAAAAATGTATGCGTTTTATGTTTGTTTGGCCTAGGGTTTTGAGGCCCTGAATGGACTCCCTGTGTTCACAGACTCACAGGAAGGGCTCAACTCGCCAGCAGAGTTTGTCTCTGCACAAAACGAAAAATTGAAAAATATGTGCGACAAAGAAAAAAAGGAATTACTCGTTGATTCCGAACGAACAGCAAGTAAGTATGATAAATCATTTTCAAATGGAATTTATTGGATTGGTTGGTTTCCTGAGAGTATTTTTTTGTTTTCCCAGTTGATTTCAATCCAAAGTTTGAGGTGGACTATAGGGAAATAACATCAAGAAAAGACATTTCTTCAGAATGTAAGTAAGAATATCTGAATATCTGTTCAAGCATACATGAAAACACCACCAGGTGAATTATTTTTTTCATCTCCCCTTGCAGACACTGCATTGAAAGTGGATCCCTGCACAGTACAAGCATGTCTGTACTTGTCAAACACAAAGACAGAGATATCGTGGGGTAACAGTGACCAAGGTCATCCTGATCACCCTGACAGATTTACTAACTTTTACCAGGCTCTGTGCAAAAAGGGCCTTACGAGAAACTGCTACTGGGAGGTGGAGTGGGACGGTGGCATCGTGGAGGTGGCTGTGTCGTACAAAAGAATAAAAAGAAAGGGGTCAGGCAAAGAGAGCTGTTTTGGCCATAATAAGGAGTCTTGGAAGTTAACCTGCTCTCACTCTGCTTGCACATTTTGGCACAATAATCTCCACAAAGGTCAGATTCCTCCGGCTCGCTGCCGCAGAGTAGGCGTGCACCTAGAGTATCGGGAAGGAAAGTTGAGTTTTTACAGCGTTTTAGGCCCAGACAGGTTGACACTGCTGCACCAAATCCAGACCACCTTCACTGAGCCACTCTATCCAGGCTTTTCTGTTGATTTAGGTGCAACTTTGACAATGTGTACCATTAGTTCTGACAACTTTAATTAACAATATTTCAGGACTGACTGGCCATTTCATAATCAGGGATTAAAACAAAACAGCACAATTAAGAGCATTTATATTAACTTAATGCAAAACTTTACTTATCTGTGTAGTTTGAGAGATTTTTATGTAAGTATTGATTTTTGAGGCATTTTGTTGTGTTCAAGTGGAAATTCAATAGAGGGATCCAGATTCATCTTTGATGTATTCTGGCTTATTTTTTACGAATATTGCTGAAAGATTCAAAGACCATACTCAAATGTTATTCTTGATTTTTTTTTTTTTTTTTTAATTTTTTTTTTTATTATTTATTTATTTATTTATTTTTATTTTATTTTTTTTGAAAAAGCTTTTCACATGTGTGTTTTAAGATATTAGCTAACACATTTCATGAGTGCAAAACAAATCAATGCTGATTTTAGAAGTCATTCTGCCTTTTTTTTTTAAAGATCTCTTCTTAATTTGCTTTCACTGTAAGTGATGAGTGATTAAACTTATACTCCAGTGTGAAAATATATTGAAATGTATCAGAATAATAAGGCTCCTTTGATGTGAGAAAAATGTAAATAGATCTTGCAGGTTTACTGTTCTTTTTAGTATGTTCCCTAAAATCTTAGATAAACATTTGAACATTCAAATACTCTTTAAAAATGTTTAAACACATCTTTTCAAAATGTGTATATGTTTATAAAACTTTTCACTGAGATAGTAAAAATGCACTTTGATTTTAGTTAGTGGTAAAATCTTGTTTGTTGGTTTGTAAAACTCATAGACTGTTGTATTCCGTAAAATTTGAATGGAATAATCCTCCTTAATGTACCAAATGAATCTCCTTAGAGCAGGGATTCAAAGAGGCCTTTAAAGGTCAGTTTCACTGTAACTTATAGACTGATGTTGCATGTCGGGAGGAGAGCTTGGGACATACATCATTGGGGTCATGTTTTACAAGGTTTTTACATTTAATGTAACAGTGTGTGCTTTATCTCATAACACAGTTTTATGTTGGGGAATCTATGAGTTTATGATTTTTTTCTTTATGGTGATTTTAACTTTTTTTTAGCATTTGTTATATTTATTACACCTATTTGGATTAAAGTATTTCCTTTTTCCATTTTCATGTTTTGTCTTTTGATTCCAAATCGAGCTCAAACAAATTCACTCTTACATTAATGTTTATTTAAAATAAAGCTTTCATAACACACTTGTTTAACCATTTGCTCATTTTCTGTAACAACCACAAAAACATGCACATTAGATAGATTCTTTTTACACAGTCAAGCCCAAAGCTTTTCATGTTACAAAATTTGACACATACTGTGCAGCGCCAGCGCCGCTCACGGGAGACATCTTGAGGAAGGCAATCATAAAACAGAGTCAATGGAGAGATGATCGACAGCGTCGTAGAAGCGCAGAGTGGCTTTGTAATGCAGCAGGGTCTCAGTCAGAGAGCTGATGGTCAGTGCTTTACCCTGCATGCTGAGGTCAATGTACCTGAACAATAACAACAAAATGCATTTGAGTTCTGACACCAGCTGGCACAGAAAGTTAGACTATGGTTGGCTTGTGGTTCTCCCAAGGTTATATTAACTAGAGCAATAAACTAACCGTATTTGCGAATACAGTGATAACAGAACACGCCTGGTATCATACAAAGGTCCACAGGTTTAAAACAGTTGAAGTATTCAGCATTCTGATTGCAAAGACTAACTGTAATGTTGTCCAAAGGTCGACAATAATGTGAAGGTTAGGGAAACATTCATACAACCAAACGGGAACGTTCTTCAGAGGTTTCCCAAAGAGCTCCACGCCATGAGCATTGAGAGAATGTTAAGGGAACTAAAAACTAACATTGTGTATTTGTTAGAAAACCATTCCTGATGAATCACACAAGAGCCAAAACCAAGGCCCCAAGAATGGACCTTAATTGACCTGAATGTAGATTAATCTAATTCTAATCTTTATTACACTTTACGGTCTTGGAACTTAGAGATGATACTGTACCTGTATGATACTCTCCAAAACACCAGAGTATTTATAGCCATCAGTGAAGCTAGGACAAAGAAGAACCTCTCCAGATTCCCATCTTGCAGTGTGTTTGGATAGAAACCACCTGTCGTATAGTACCAGCATCATGTCACTATTATTTGCCATTGAAGAAAACAAGTAATACAGTATCTGTATTCAATATTACCTCCAGAGAAAAGGTACCCTAGTTGAATGATGAAAGCTCCAAGAAAACAGCCCCCTCCATAGGACAAAGTCAGGAAGTGCAGGGAGATTCCTCTGATGTGGCTCGGGGTCAGCTGGAAGGATATGAGGGAACCTGCCAGAGAGGAAGTGACAGCAGAATTATTGACTGAGGTAAGATAAAAGTCATCTTTGATGCCTTTGTTATTTTGTGACAATTCCATAAATTTGCAGTCCTCTGGGAAAGAGCGATAATGCTCCACTCACATGCAGGTGTGACGAGGGCCTCTGCCACACCGAGGAGGATGTACTGAGGCGCCAGCTGGAAGCACGGCATAGACGACACCTGCAGGACCTTCCCAGATAAAGTCTGCTCCACTAGGGGGTAAACCTTCCTATGCAGCTCAGACAAACCTGCCACCAGGACAGACAGAGTGGCACAGGCATGGCCCAAAGCTGGAAGGGGAGGACGGACAGGGTGGGGTGATGAGAGAGGGGGCTGCAGAATGGGGGTTGTGATTTCAGGAGGAGAAAGGAAGTGAGAGAAACATAGGGACATTTAGGTGAAGATGTTTAAAGTTACGTGTGGACGAGAGGAAGTGTACGTGTGGCAGTAGTTACTTATGACTTTTGCAGGAGGAAGAGGAGTTATTTGTCTGGAGAGGAAGTAGGTGGTCACACACTCGATGAGTGGGGCTAAGAGCAGCAGAGGTAGGATGCTGATTACATTCATGGCACCAATGGGCAGCAGGAGGCTATTCAGGTGAAGGTTGGAGTTCATTGTCTGTATGTAGTAACCTGAGGGAATCTGTGGCAAACATATTCATGACCTCTTTGCACATAAAACTAAGAATTTATCCTGTTTCTTGCTGTGTCATGAGGTGTTTCCAGTGACCTGCCTGTGTGACGCAGGCTCTGTACAGCAGCTGAAGCCCATAAAGAGGGAAGAGCTTGGTCATGACCTTGACGTTCTCCACGTGTGTCTCGCTGTACCGACCACCGTTGTTCTCTTTCGCTCGGTCCAGCCAGGAAACCACATCCCCACTCAGGTGACGATAGTGGAGGCAGCACATCTTGAAAGAGTTCAAGAAAACTCCCAGCGTAGTCAGTAGTGATCCACCTTAAAGAAATCCCACAAAGGAAAAGTGAGATGTTGTGATTTAACAATTGTCATTTCCTGGTCTGGAGGGGTTAATTGCATGTTTTTGTGTCTTTGTTATAATGTGTAGCCTGAGTTACCTTGCTTTGGTTTGTAGGTGAGTTTATTGCGCATCATGTGTATGGCGATGAGAGCCAGCAGCACAGAAGTGAAGGGGATAAGGAAGGCCAAATTTTGGGCCACAGACTGCTGAATGTAAGCTATGCCCAGAAACACAACAGTGGAATTCAGGTTCACCAACCAGTAGAACCTAAAAGCATTGAAACAAATGTTAACTTGCAAGCTGTAAAAGAATCGCAACAAATTTTTACCACAAGCAAGCGGTAAAATAGGTCTGATACATGCCATTTTATTCTAAAACATTTGGTCAGCTGGCCATCTGTTCATTTTCTGTACACAATCACACGAAAAAGAAAATATATCCTCTTTCAACTTCTCAGAATATGATAAAAAAAAAATCATCTCACCGAGTCTCCAAAATAGGGTAAATACAACCTCAGATAAACAACGTGACATATTATACTGTGTCATCATTTATTGAATAAATATAAGCCAAATCATGAGGTAGATGTAGGTTATACTGTGTTTTTTCTATTTCCCAGCAAGATTATGACAAACAATCCAAATTTCAAGAAACTTAGTGAAGTTAAACTTGGGCAAAGTGTAAAAACTTAAAAGCAGAAGATGAAATCTCCGAGCTGTGTTAGTGTTATATTTGATGCAACTGTTTCAGATTTCTCAGATAAAATTTAACTTTGATCCACACTTTAGTCCAATTAGATTATCCATAATATTTTTTGTGAACACACAATATATGGTGAGGGCATTCGTTAGGTAAAATATGCAGTAACATTCAATGAAATAGAAAAGGAAAATGGTTGGGGAATTTCTTGAATGCATTCATAATTTTCAGTGGATGAACTCATCTAATTTGAACAGTTCAGTGTTTAGAGTCTGATTAAAGGCTCATAAATTGAATAGCTGTGACCATATAAAATCACCACCCACCAGTTGAAGAAGGACAGGAGCTGGTGTTGGTTGTAGCCCTGCAGGCTGTAGGCTCCCATGGGGCACAGGATGGCCCGAATGCCGCCGATGCCCAGCGCAGCAGCCAGGAGACCGATGTAGAACAGGATCTGCTGCTCCCGAGGTTCCAGCTTGTGGGTCATGTGATGGGTGTTGGTGTAGAAATTTTCATCCACCACGGGTAGCATGGCTGTTCCTAAAGCAGAGCACAGTTGTAGAAGTAGGTCATAGAGGTATCTAGCAGCAGCTTTTGTAGCATTATAATCATGCACTAGATTTATATCTACTATATACTTTACATACTAATCTATCATGCTAATTGCCTTTTTGGATTAATTTACACTGTGATACTGAATCATACTATCTCTTACCAAAGAAATGAAGAAGAGCACACAAGTAGAGCACCTTTGTCCGTCCTAAGCAGGTTTCTGCAAACCATCCAACCAAAACAGGGGTCAGGGTACTGGCTCCTATGAAGCACAAGTTGACTGTTGCAGCCAGGTAGTTGTCATAGCCCAGCTTCACAGTGCAGAAGAGAATCATGTTACACACGATCCCAAAGAAAGTGAACCTTTCACACAGCTCTACAAGCAGTACACAGATGATAACTTGGAGCTTCTTGCGAGACTTCTTTGGAGGTCTCTGCTCCACAGGAGGAGTCTGGGAGATTCGTCGCACTTGGTTTCTGCCCTCTGGCAGTCTCCGAAGTTCTTCTACCACCATAACACCTGGCCAGTGTGGTGGCTGCTTGGTTGCTCTGTTGGATGTCAGCAGTGAACCAGGCAGCTCTGAGAGAGAACTCCTGTTCTTGTAGGACACAAACATCAGAGGCCAGAGCTGGAATCCCACAGCCTGGTGTGATTCTGGAGCTGGACTACAGACACGTAGTATCAGACTCACCCACCTGCATTCTGTGTGTCCTGGTGGCTGATAATCCTTCGTCATGTTGTTACTCAGAGCTGTGGACGCCTTCCGGGAATCTGACACATTACACAAAACTGTATCAAGGTGGAGTGATGGATGGGAGGTATTTAGAGAGCCTACAAGAAATGTTTTTAAAATGACCAACAACAGAGAGTTACGAGGCAATTTTATCATTTTTTTCCATTACTGAAATATGTACAATATATATATACAGTATATATTATACATATACTGTCAAGGTCCCATTATCGCAATGTGGTTGATCACAGACTCATTGAAGATTTGCACCACCACTGCACAAAATATTCACATTGGAATGAAATTAGTAGCAGCATCTCAAGTGGTGCATTCATTCACCATTCAACACACTGAGTTTTAAACATTCTAATAAATAAAATGGCATTGAAGCCCAATAGTAAAAAGGTTCAACCGAGTGCAAAAATAGCAGCTTTAAATTCATTGTTTGTTCAGTGTAGCAATGGCTGTGGGGACAAACTGTCCCCGAGTCTGGAGGTACGTTGCCCTGTCATATCTTCAAGAGGGCAGCAGCTCGAAAAAATGGTGTCCAGGGTGAGTGGGGTCATTGGTAAGGTAAAGGGATTGTGAGAATTGGTTAGTTTCTGTGTGTGAGGGAAAATATTAAAACTGCTATGTACACTTTAAAAAAGAAGACAATAAGAACGCAACAACAAATTTTTCCTTCATGCCAACTAAGAGGTTAACTTGACCATGGTTACTGCCATCTGATGCCATTTGATGTTATGCTTTAAAAGATTCTGAGAAACTCACAGTAATTCTTCTCAATAACTGTGGTCATAAAATGTTTTTTACAATCAAACTCAACAAAACACAAGGTTCCCTTTTAGAGGAGGTTTTTAACACCAACAAACATTAAACACATTGATAAATAATGCTGTGCTGCTGCTTATTGCAAACTCGCTCAAAATGTTGCATCTCTCTGTGAAAACAGCCCCTAACTGTACAAGCTGCTTTTGGGTCGCCTGTGCCTGTTGGTAATTAGACATATAATGTTAAGTGGGAGTGAGACAGAGTGCAAGAACAGATTACTTCAACTGGCTCTGAGCTACAAGATAAGCAACAACCTCTTATCACAGTAAAGTGATTAAATGGAGGAAAAAGCACCTCCCAGGTAGGCACTGAGCAGAAGACCAGAAGACCAACTACCTGGTTGGCAATTAATAATAATAATAATAATAATAATAATACATAGGTTTTATATAGCGCTTTTCCAAATGCTCAAAGACGCTTTACGTAAGGAACAAACAGAAAGCATAGACAAAAAAAAACAAGACATTATAAACAAGAGAAAAACACTGTTACAGACTTTAGGCACATGGGGGGGGGGGGGAGAGAGAGGAATTAGTCAAAGTCATCCTTCTTTAACTAATAAAAGTGGCAGCCATTATCTTGTAATTGAAAAATTTGCATCTCCAGAATCTGCAGTGGTGTTTTAAAATGAACATGATACAATGAGTGGTACATTTAAATGTAGAAAAAATAGTATGAAATCTCACTGTCACTTACTTTCACAAAAAAAGACAACTTACTTTCTATTTCAAAGACTTCAGAGAACAACAGGAATCAGTGGTGATTAAGAAATTGTAAACCTTATATCTTTTATATTCTTTCTGTTTGTTCAAAAAGCAGTCAAAATGCTATCTTTGTGTGGAGGGTCACAGAAAATATTCTTAATAAAGATGGTGTTGTTCCTGCAACAAATGTGTCCCTGCTCTGCAGCCTAGACGTCTCCTCTTCAACTAATCTTGGTTTGAGGTCTTAATCCACGCATTACTTAAATTGCTTTTTAAATCTCAGTTCTCTGCTCCAAACTGCCAATGCACACAGTCAGTTACTTTGCCCCACCCACCATGTGTATTTTTGTACATATTCAATTATTTTTTTTTTAATTCTATTTTTTCTCTTGCTCTTTAAATGTATGTGTCGCTCTTTGCCCTTCTAATTACCCCTCGGGGATAAATTAGGTTTTTTATGATTCTGATTCTGATCAAAATAATATAATATCTTCAGTAACAATTAATACAGTAATCATCATTACATTAGCAGTCCTGTCTACATAGTGTAGCAATGTGAACATCAGCTGATTTCCATATTGTCATATATAATTTCTATAGTTTCTATATGATTTCCTTTTGGGATAAATAAAATATGGTTTGATTTGATTTAATTCAATTTCATTTAATTTTTGATCAAAGAATGGAGGAGATTGACTTGGTCTTCTAACTTAAAAGTGTAAACATTAAAAACATCTTGGTAACCACAATTCACCATAACGTAACACGGAAAAACAAAAACAAATATTATTCAACACATTAGTAGCTAATTTTCAAAAATGTATTTGATATGATATATTAAAAGATTTAGGCGAGATTTGACAAAAAAAAAAAAAAACATGCTCTGAAGGTTGACGTTTTTAACGATGTAATCAAGGTGTAATAAAAAACAGAATCATCAGATTAACTATAATCTAACTACGCCTTTTCCACTTGTTATCTTGCCAGTTTAAAACCCTGGCAACTAGATTTTAAAAGTTAATAAACCACGGCGTCAAGCGTCCCCATGGTTACAGAAACCGCGTCCGTAAAAGCGTAGGGGCGTGGTGTATCATGGGAAAAAAAAAGTTGTTGTTAAATCAGTTCCATTTTTTCTCATTATTGTCAGACACCACGACAGGTGAAACTTTCCGAACTGTAACGCAAAGGTAAGCGATATACATATAAATTAATTCATTATTCTTTTGTGTGTTCGAAAAACTGCACACGACTTACTTGTTTGCATTTAGAGGTCATAGCGCGTAAGGAAATAAGCATGCTAATGCTAACATTAGCAGACTTGCTAATTCCCCACTAATACGAAAACTAACTTCATGCTTGTTGTGAATGAGACATTTTCATACTGTTCCTCATTTGTTGGCGTTTTATTTTTATAATAATTCACACAATAAAGAGTCACACAAACAGCTTAGATGAAAGTTTTATCTTACTCAATGTGTGTGTGTTCTGCCTCAGACGTCGGCTACTAATGTCTGAAGGGAGTATGCCCAACTGTCCTGCAGCAGCGTCAGAGCACTTCAGCTCGACCCCCGTCAAGACCAGCCAAGGGAAAGACTTTCACAATTTCAAAGGTCTGGATAACGGCATTGTGTCCGAAGACGAGGACACATTCTCTCTGCTTTCTCCCATCTACCATGACAGTTTTGACAGTGAAGAAGAAGAGCCAGAGCTTGCAGTTCACCAGACTTCACCGAGGCAAAGCGGCGACTCACGGTCCTGCAAATCACCAGCCAGGTACTGCTGGATTTTTAAAGATATTTGTTGTCTTTTTGTATGGCGTTGTCTTAATATGCTTGTTTGCTTGTATAGATGCGAGTTACCTAAAAAGCCGTCAGAGCAGATGCGCAGTGCAGCTGTGCAGCCTGCAGATTCACCCTCTTTCAGTGCTTGGCAAATGTGGCTTTTAAACAAAGCCAAAGAGGATCGTCTTAAATTGGAAAAGAAAGCAGAAGAGGCAAGTTGTTGCTACTCTTCAGGTCAAGTTTTGCAATATTAAAGCAATGTCTATTTCTGCCATTAACTTGTTTTAGTCAGTGGCATTATTTGTTGCACCACCTCTGAATCACTAACTAAGGCTTCTTGTACCCCAAAACTTAGGAACGCTTACTGAAAGAAAAGACAGAACAAAAGGAAAGGGAACAGGAACAGAAAAAGATTGTTATGGAAGAAAAAATCCAAGAGTGGCTTAGAATTAAAATGGAACAGGTAAAGGAGTACTTGTTTAAAGTTGGTGCTTTTTTTGGTACACTTTTTAATTCTAAAGATGACGTTTGTTGCCATTTTTTTTCTCATTGCAATTCTAGGAGAGGCAGGAGCAACTCCTAAAACAGAGGAAGGAGGAAAAGGAGATTCTGAGGAAGCAAGAGAAACAGAGGGAGATTGAACAAAAAGCTCAACGAAAATATAGAGACTGGCGGCAGAAGAAGGATCAAGAAAGAATGGAAAAGGAAAAGAAAGAGAAGGTATTGTGTCTCTTTTTTTGTTTTCCTAAAAACTTCCCAGAAAAAAAATTAAATATTAAGCCTTTTTTTCTTCTATTTGACAGGAGGAATCTGCTCTGAAGGACGAGCAGGAGAGGGAGCGCCACAGGAGGGCAGAAGAAAAGTTTAAGCAGTGGCTGGCAAAAGCCAATGAAAAAGGCAGAACCAGTCCGAAATCACCTTGTTACCCAACAAGTAAGGTCATTTAAGTCGTTAGGAAATTATTTACTGACACTATGATTAATCAGTTCTATGTTCACTGTGTTTTTCATTCATACTACTAAAGAAACTCAGACTGAATCAAATGTTTGTAAGTTTAATTTTCCTCTGATATTTGCTATTTATCTCTGTCATAACGGTTTATTCTCCTCCAGGCCCCTATGATAAATTGCACCCGGCACCCAGCTTCTACAATCCGATCCCCTGGAAGCCGATTCACATCCCTCCTCCAGAAATGCCCCCAAACACGATGTCTACCAAGAAACCCCAGAAACAAAGAAAAAGCCATCAGAGTCCTTGTGCTGCTTTTAGAATGGGAAACACTGTGAGTGCAGCACATTTGCTGCACAGGAGATGACACAGCGGGCTGAGATTTACGTCTGTAAGACTGTAGCTCAGATACAGTGATTGTACTGTGACTCAACGACACCAGCGCAGCTCCTGGACTGAGACTGCTGAGTCACAGAGGGTTGTTTCCTCTTTTAAGCGGTCGGGGTTATGAAGACATGCCGCCATATTTACACTTTAGTTTGTCACATTCTGTGACACATTAGCTCGATTTATTTTGTAAGAAAATATCTATGAATGATTGGAAATGTTTGAAAGACTGTACAGAGATGTACGGTTTGTTCTGATACTTGAGTTTGCTTGATGTCTCGTAGAAATACTGGATGGACGTTTTAAAACTTGGAGCCTTTTTATTTATATATATGTATATACATAATCTATAAACTCAATTAGTTTTGTGTTTTTTTTTTACATTTTATTTTCTTATAAAAGATCCTGAATCAAAGCTCCCTCTTGTCTTATTGGCCCCATCTCAGCAAAAGTGCTCAGCAAAAATCAGCGTTTAACCCCATTTAATGAGGCACCAACCACACAGAAAGATGGTGGTCGCAGCCAAAGATAGACCCGGCTTGCTCGAGTGCTTCTCACACTCACGCATTGTTCTGTGTCCAGCTGTGCCTTGTTTGTCTGTGGGCTGAGATGACGACAGGAACGAGTGCGGGGGTGGAGAGAGCGCAGCTGATTCAAAGCAGTACGCTCATTCTGTTAGCATCTCTCTGTGCCAATGTGTGAAGCCTGAGGTAAAATCATTTCAATTGCACTTTATGCTAGATTAACCGTGTTTAGGTACTAAATGTGTTCTGCTGCGATTTCGTCTGACTTATTTAATGCTTAACCGCTGTCAGTTGACAACTGCTGTGGAATGTGTTACTTGACAGTAGTCAGGCATGGGGTTAGTAAAGTGGGGCATTTTTGAGTAGTAAATAATTGTGTGGTTTATCAGACTGCTTTTAAAAACGAAAATGGTGTTTACAATTTGTTATGAGCATTTACTATGCAGGGGGGGATTTGTTCTGTTTGCATACTGAGTGTCTTGAGCAAAATCTGTAACCCATAAAGTTTCAGTTCAAAATATGCCTCCAGTTCTTTGGATCTTTGTGGTCTTCTGATTTATAGCAATGTTGTAAGGTTTAACAAGTTAATCATTCAGCAAAGCACAATCTATTGAACACAGCACTTTTGATAATGAATGTTAAGTTTCAGGTCACTAAGTTTTTATACTTGCCTTTTCCAGGTATTGTGTCCTATTATTGAGCCTGAATAGAATACCAATATCCCAAGATGCAGTGGTGCAAGTGGGCTGGCAGTTGGAGACCACACCTGCCAAGACAGGTAGGAGGCGTGTCTTAAGCTGTATCAGAATGAAAGTAAGGTTTAGTGGCTGCTGAATGACAGTCTAAAGGGCAGAAGTACAGACTTAGGTATACTTTAAGACCATGGCCGATAGTGTAGCATAGATATAGAGACCGATTCAGGATGAAAAAATATCTTTTCATGTCTATCAATATCTATTTTTTTTAATTGGAACTTGTTTAGGAAGGGAAGGTGTTTTAATCCATTGCGGTGTATTTTTTTTCTTCTTTGCTTACCTATTAGAGCCCTCAAATGGGGTTAAGATAACAGAAGAAACAGGCTGTTAATCTTAGTTTGACAGTAAAATATTTAGTTGTTTTCTGTATTTTTCAAATCTCAATTGGACATACAGTCCCAGGACCATGTTGTCTGTTATGTTATGGCTCTTGTAAACCTGATTTCTTCTTTTTCTCGGAAGAATGTGACTATTGTGTCTGTAAATAGCCTTGCTTATTATTGACACAACACGGAGGGAACCAGTTCTGTTGCATGGAGGCACAGAGGTCTTAAATTAAGTGTTTCAGCCTCCGTGTTTTTGTCACCATGCAGTCTTTAGACCCGGAGACTGAGGACTCTTTCGACTTTCTTTTTAAAATCATCCTGGTTGGGGATTCAGATGTTGGGAAGACCTGCATTGTACAGAGTTTCAAGTCTGGCATATTCATTGAGAAGCAGCAGAATACCATCGGGGTCGACTTCACAGTCCGCACACTGGATATTGATGGGAAGAAGGTGAAGGTAGGCTCACTCTTATTTCCAACACTCTCATTTAGATTTAGTTTAGCTCAGAATGAGTGCGTGAGTTTGTGGTATGTGTCTTGAAAGAAATGATTTCTTTACTTGTATGAGCTGATCAGTATTTTCTTTCCTTCAGAGAAAGAGGAGTGCCTGACTGCCTTGTTTCAATAATAGCACCTGTGTGTTAGCTTTGTGGGTGTGTTGGTTTACATGGTTATCTTACAAATCAAATGGAAAAGAAAAGCCACTTTTTTTTTCCCAATTTCCCAATTAAATTCTTCATAGTTTGAGGTTCTGTCACTAAAGCATTCTTAAAGAACAACTAAATCACTTTAATCACTGTATTCTGGTGATAACTAGCCCTCATTGTGTAACTATATAAAACTGTACTTGTGTTGTTGCAGATGCAGGTGTGGGACACTGCTGGTCAGGAGCGTTTCCGCACTATAACACAGAGCTACTACCGCAGCGCCCACGGAGCGATGGTGGCCTACGACATCAGCCGACACAGCACCTTTGAATCTGTTCCCCACTGGATCAGAGAGGTGGAGCAGTATGGCGCTGCCAGCGTGGTACTGATACTCATTGGTATGTAAAATGAAAACAGGCCAGACCTTCTATATTGGTCCTTAAACCCCAAAGCACATTCATACTGAGGGGTGTGCATGCCACCGTGTTACTTTTAACCCTATTAAGCTTATTAAAGCAGACATTGTCCGTTTTTCCTCCTTCAAGACAAAGGAAGTGGAAGTGTTTCAAATGAGTCTTCATGTAAGCAATTTTAACGATGATGAAGCTTAACAGAATATCCTTTTTAAGGATATATTTCATAGAAAAAACAATCCAGGATTTTTCAGTCAGGGGTTAAACAGGCAGTAAACTTTTTAAAAATGTGCCCGTACTGAGTGAGATCACGAAAACAAGCAATAACTTAACAGTTACAATGCAACAACGCTGGAAAATTAAACGTAGCAAAGAAATATCGCTTGTAAAACCCCTTGCAAAAAATAAGTAGAATAGAATAGAAAAATACTTTATTCATCCCCCAATGGGGGAAATTCAAATTAGTCAAGTAGCTCAAAAAAAATCTGAATATTTACAATGATTATATATTAACAACAACAACAATACTAATAAAAAATAATAATACTAATGATAATGATAATAAATGACTAAATGAATAAAATTTTAGTAGAACATGTCAGCAGATACTGTTAAAAAGCCTTATGACTGTGGGAACAGCCAAGTTAAAAAGTCTTACTCTTAAATCATTACCATCTCAATGAAATCAGTGCTTACAAAACCCAACATTTTTTTGTGCTCAACAAAATCAAATGTAAATATATCTCATCAGGTTCTCTAATCAATGCATAGTCAGCATTACATAACCAGGACCACTGCCATTGGTTGATATCATCGTATTTACGGATAGACCGATTGCAGCCAACGAGCGGAATATAGTCAGATATCAGTGGATCTCTTTTCTTTGAAGATTTGGATGTATCGGCTGTTATTCACACCAAAATGCAGAGATAATTAAATTCTATTCATATGTTCATTTAAGAAAAGAAGCTCCACCTTTTTAAATATAAGGATATAATGCCTTTCTTCACCATTTTCCCAGATCATCTGTTGGAAAAAAAAATTGAAACTTAACTATTGTAATTCAAACATATTTGATGCAGTACCGGTTTTGTAGAGATGTCCCCCTTCTGTTTCGCCACCTCAGGCAATAAATCCGACCTTCATGCGCAGAGACAGGCGTTATTCGAGGATGCGTGCACTCTGGCAGAAAACCACAGCGCGCTGGCTGCTCTAGAAACCTCAGCCAAGGAGGCGCAGAACGTGGAGGCTGCCTTCATCCTCATGGCCCGGGAGCTGATGGCACGCAACGGCATGACCATCACAGACGAGTCCTCCCAGAACTCTCCACAATTCATTTTGAGTGACAACTCTCACCCAGTCCAGGTCACTGCGTCTTCAGATAAAAAGTGTGGGTGCTGAACAGGCTGAGGTTTGAGGGAAGTATTTATTGCAACTCGGAAAAGCGGCCCGAATATTCAGCTTACAGGTATCTTTGATAGGTTTGTCCTCCAGTAATGGAAGTCTGTTTAAAGACAAAATGTGCATGTTGTGTTTGTGAGAAAACGGGCTTTGTATACATTTGAACTTTAAGTATTCATAGAGTTTGATGGATCTGTAGTACAGGTTTGTAAATGGTATTTGATTATCAAATGTATTTTTTGTAATATTCTACATGGATTAAGTCTGCACCGACACAGTCAAGCAACATTTTCACTGAACATCCAGAATCTTGTGGGTTTTTTGCTTCCTTTTTATTTGTTCTTTCGCACATTATGGCTTTTACAGTACATGGACAGAGCTCCGCATTCTCCCCCTGCAGTCTGTATATTGTTACTCCGACCATTTAGAAATATAACAATCAAAATAAACCTTCAGTGGTGCTGTGACTGTCATTAAAGTCACATTGACTGTCCGATACTGAAATTTACATCAACTGCTCGTGACTTCAATATCATATTAAACCATTTGATAAAAAAATAATATTTGCCATTTCTGTGGTCATTCTTACAATGTTAGTCAGTCAACTTCACAATAAAAGATAAAAAAAAATGTAATATAACATTCACTTGATCGTACCTTTATAAGAACTAGACTAAACGCTGGCAACTTAACCTCTTGAGCGTTAGTGAATACAAATTTACGCTGGCTTAAAACCTAAACACGCTGGAACATAACAGCATTGCAAGCTACAGAGGACCCACAGAGGTGTCTACAGTTTTTGAAAGGTAAGGCGACACATAAGTCTGCATGGGGAAAAAAACACATCATCATCCGAAAGATAAGCACTTTTGTCACAGAGCAACATTCGTGCCTCTCTGCATCCCTCTGAACATCGTCCAGCTGGACAGGTGTAACCATGTTTGAAACGGGCCACAACTATGCAGATGTTTTATGAAAGTCTGAATGCAGTATCCTGTGTAAGTCAACAACTACACTGTTGTCAATAACAATTAATGTGTGCTGTAAAAGACTAGAAAGCTAACACGAGTCCTTAACTTTTTTGTGTAAATATATGAAAAACAAATAAGTATATTAAAAACTCTGGCACGCGACCATGCATGTCATTTTTGTGTTAAAACGGCACAATACAAATTTTTTGCAGGTTTTTCTACTCCATTACACAGTAACAGCCACACTCTGTTCTGTGATAATCGAGAGCATGATTTAAAAGAAAAGAAAAGAAAAGAAAAGAAAAGACACTCACACAACTTCAGTTACAACCAGGTAGAGGTTAGGCTAGTAAGCTGTAAGATGGAGCCAGAGCTTACGAAACTCTTGGTACTCGTCCTACTCCAGAGGCCACCTTTCCTGCTGGAACACTAGTTCCACCGCCTCTTTTACATCATGCACCATGAAAGACGGCTCCGTGAGAATGGGGTCAAAGCGGAAGTCCCTGTGACCGTGGAAGATGCGTTCAGTGACCGTTTGCGCTGGGTCTGAGGGCAGTTCCTGCTGTTCTCTGCTGTACACCCCTGTGCACACCAGGATGGAGCTGCACCCCTCGGGCAGGTCCTCCTCTGAGCCATACACACTTGTTGCTCCTCCTAACTCGGCAGATGTCATTTTAGGGGTGTCGTCGACAGCCTCTGCCATGGGCTCCGCACCTCCTCTGCCACTTTTTGCCTGCATTTGGGCCTTTGTGCGACGAGAGGCCTGGAGGTAGCGATTGTAGAGGTTGGCACCGTAAATGTCTGCCATGGGGTTATCACTAAAAAAAATAGATTAGTGGCAACACATTCAAAGGAGCTTTAGAAACAAAGCAAATGTCATATGTAGTGGGGGGAAAAAAAGGATGAAAATAGTGTTCAAATATCATTTTGAAAATGACGTTAGACTCACCCTATGGCATACAGCCTCTTCACGGGTGTGGTCCAACCAAGTTTCTCAGCCTGCTGCCTGATCAGCAGCTCAGCGTAATTATATGTAACCACACTTGGTTTACCAATCAAAGCCTCGTACTTCAGCTCATTGCCTGTGACCTTCTTGTACAAACTCTCCAAGCACACCAGGAACATACCGTGGCCAAACCTGCAACACATGGAATATGCAGTGAGAGCACTGCCCTAACCCTACAGATTTAACGTTTAAGAGTGGAATGCACATGTGTACCTTGGATTCTTCGCCTCCGCCATCCACAGCAGGTCCATGTTACAGGCCAGGACCGGGATGTGAGGATATTGCGCCGGACTCCAGGTTTTGCCTGGGTTTCCACTGCTTAGGAGCACATCAACAATAAGCTGGAGGTTGGTTTCCCATCTGATTGGCTCACCAAACAAGATAACAGCTGCAGAATAACAGAAATCAAAGAAAGGAATATATAAAAACAACCAACCTGTAACTGTTAATTGTCAGGCACCATGTACATATATATATATTAGCTGCATGTGAAAACCTACCATCTATTGGCCGTAATCCTTTAGTGGGTGGAATCTGTAACGCATTGTTCACGATAAGCAGAACGCCAAACTCATTTGTAATAACATAAACTGGCTTCATTTTTTAATTCTACTTACACCGTCTTTGGGCCTCCTGTTGTGATCCACAACATCTAAAACAGGGTATGCATCTCTGAGCATATCGATCGTAACAACATCCTCAAAGCCCAGGCTAGCATTTGATGGGTTAAAGGAAAAAAATCAGTGACAGGGCTTCAAAGACCCAGCAAAGGCAACAAAGGGTACAAAGATTGAATACTGATAACAACGTGGGGCATGAAAAAAACCCACACTGAATAAATAGAATGTGTACACTTGGCTTAGGTCAACAATCAGAATGAGAGCAGGAACCAGTGTCAGTCAGTTAAGAGAGGATACTTGTGAGCGACTTCCTCGACAGGTCCCTGTCCTGAGACCAACACACACATTTTGTGAAACTGTGTAAACATTCGCAGAGGACTGTGAGACAGCATCACCTGGTCTGGAGACACCTGAGAGAAACAGAACAAAGGACTTGTGTAAAAAAACAAAAAACAAAGACAAGATGCAGCAAGCTGACGCCGACCAAAAAAGGTGTTCAACTTACCTCCACCTCCAGCAGATGTGACAGATGTTCCGCTTTGGTCTGCCTCATGCAGTTCCCAGCGTTGGTGACAAATACAACCGGCACCTTGTACTTCCCATTGCGGTCCACCAGGCTCCTGAAGCACTGCTTGGCTGCGGGGATCAGAGTCCTGCCTCGGACCAGCACCCCATCGATGTCAAAGAGGAGCCCGAAGGAGCCGGGGCCCTGTGGAGGGAGCTGGGTCATAGAGTGGGGGTTTGCAGTATGAACACATAAGGCTGTTCATTAACAATTTGAGCCGTCTCTGTGACTTCATCACTTTACACACGCTTTGACTCAATGAGACTTTGTTCTCAGTTGCCCATATCAAAGCACATAACAAAGGGTTTGATTGAAATAGATTACTCACTGATAATAGCAGAAAGGAGGGCTATAAATGTTGTTATCAGGACTGTTCCCATTTGAACTGCCAGCTCTTGAATCACAACTTCTACCTCCTTTCAGATTTTCACATTTTACTGAAGCATTCACTTACATGACTATAATTTCTTGAGGTGGAAGGCGAGGTGTTTGCTTGTTTGGCTGCTCCCTCACAGCCCGATTTCAGCAGCTGCCAGCAACTTCTAAAAGACCTCACTCTCTGCATGTCTCCTGGCACTTGCGTGGAAAAGCTCCGGCGGGTAAACAACAACAGACACGTCCGAGCTAGCTTTGAGCTAATGCAGTAACCGTTGATTTAGCGATTCTAACAGCTGAGGGAACGGATCATATCTACAGAAGTGATATGTGTCATTACTCGATTTAGCGCTGCCTCTTCATGCTGTTCCTGTGGCTGCCTCCATTCAACAGGTACAAACGCCCGCACTACGATCTAATGACAGTTCGGACGCATGCGCAATGGAGCCGGAGAGCTTCACGGTTGCGTCATAGTTTAACCAACCGGAAACACATGCGCTCGTTTATCGCTTTCGTAGAAAAGAAACTGATCAATTCACAAGGACATTTTGGCACTTTGGCAGCATGAATGTGACAATAAACTTTCAGTTTAACAGATCACGACATATTCTAAATTTAAGTATGTCCTCATCTATTGCAAGCTATGGAATTATTTTAGATTTAATCTTTTGTTTAACTTGAATCACACTAAAAATATTTTTTTTCAGAGCATGTTTAGTTTAACATAAAATTAAAATTTTAAATGTTTTGTCAGGAAACGAAAGTGAGAAGTGAAATGCCAAACTGAAATTTATCTACTTAGAACCAGACAAAAAAAGGGTTTTTAGTATAGGAGTACACACTTTAACAAAAAAAAAAAAAAAAAAGTTTGCATTATAACTGATCAACCCAATCGTCTTTAGAAAATTCCCTGAATGTTTCCAGAATCAAATGTTTTTATCCACTGTATATCTGAGCAGTGAAGGTGTAGAAGCGAAAATAAGGTACTTGTTCAAATCAAATATGCTGGGACATTTTACTAAAACACTGTAGGTTGTTGGCGTGCAAGTTTTACTACTAAATACAGACATCAGTTACAAGATGAAAACTATGGACAGTTGACAAGCAACACTCACCTTAACATTACCACAAAGTGAACACAATTCCCTTAAAAAGGCCCTTTCCAAAGCTGGACAGTTTGCCCCATCGCCACACAAAAGCAGAGAAGTAACCCTGACATGGTCTCCAAACTGCTTTTGAGTTTGATCGATATAATGAAGAAAAAGTGCATTCAAAGATTTAAAATCACAGAAATAAAGACTTTTATTGGTTCAAAGTACAAAATATCAATAACATTCAGTCCACGTGTCAGTAACAAACATGACAGAAGGCATCCACGACAGCAATAAACACAGGAAGACATTATACCGGGCATATAATTACATTCCTCAGCTAAATCTCAGCTCATTTTCCAGTCCATAGATTTTAGCCTTTAGTGCCATCAGCTCCCCCTGAACCTTTTTCGTCCTCGTATTCGTTTGCCGTACCTCATGCAGAATGGCGAGGTCCTGGTTTGGCCCAATAGTTAAGGTAACCTAATGAATTAAGGGTCTATCAGTGAATCACAACGCAAACAGTAAAAAACATTGAAATATTTCTTAATTTTGCTTTTCTTTAAAACTACATGACTTATTGTCAAATCAAGCTTGTCATATCGACATAAAACTAACTTAAAAAGACAGTACTCTTGTCTTCTTACCTTGAGCAGCTGTTTTTCTACATCTTTGAGCTTCTGTCTCAGGTGTTTCAGGTCTGTCTTGAAGCCCTCCACCTCCATGACCCTCCTCTTCTCCAAAGCTTCATAACGCTGAGTCATCAGCTGGAGACGCTTGGCAATTTTGTCTGAACGTTCCTGCACACATAAAGTAGTACTGTTATTCAAGAAAAAAAAGTAGTCATCAATGAACCATAAGATGTATGTATGAAGGACTGTGCAGACATAAGAATTCTTCAAACAAGTGAACCTTGAATATTTCTCTGCCCACGTCTCCTTCCTCCCTGATCTGTGACAGATCTGTCTCCAGAGAAATACACTGCTCCCTGTACATCTCTGCCAGACGGTGAGCTTGCTTCAAGTCCTCCTGCAATGCCTGATAAAATAATTATAATGAAACTCAAAACAAGCCAATGACATTCTTCATGTAAGACAAAGGTAAACAGTAAGTATTATGCTCAGCCAAACTGAATAAAGAATAACTTCTTGAGGTCGACACAAGGTAGCTCATGTTACCTTCAGCTCTTCCTTGTGCGGCTGTTCCAACTCCGGCCGTGGCCGAGGCAGCAGAGGGGCTGTGCTGCTGCTGCTGGGCTGCCACGTTCTCCCCAGCTCACCACTGATAGGCCTGGCCTTTCTCAGACGGTTATGGCAAGAGTCTAACTCCCTCAAAAGCCGATCCTTTTCCACCATCCAGCTCTTCTCGAGAGCCCGAGTGTCAAACTTCAGCTGTAAGAAATCTCTGGTGCTCTCATGCAACAGGTTCTGAGTCCGCTGGAGCCTGACGTGTCAATGGAGTTACGTTAAATCATCCAGAGCAGTTTCATTAAAAAAAAAAAAAAAAAGTCAACAACATTCATAGCTTTGTCTTACAAATGACCAACGTTTAGAGAGTGGAAGTGTTTCATTAAAAAGAATACTGCAGGTCATCCAATGTCATAAACGAGACTCACCTGTCAGTTAGAGCCGTGATGCGTTCCTGGTCTTTTTGCCGTTGCGCCTGTGCCTCTTCATTTTTAATTCTTCGATCCTCCAGCAGAGCCTCGATCTGCTCTTTGGCCAGACGAGTCTGTTCCTCCATCTGAGCCTGCAGCGCCTCCACCTGGCACATGAGTCACACAATTACACAAAAAGTCATCACCAAAACTGTGTTAGTACAGACACTCAAGAGAGAGGGAGATGCTAAACTTTGTTATCATCACCTTTCAAACATATTTACACAACAAGGTTCTGTTTCATGCGTACACGAGTGGAGCCCCACCTGTAGCAACAGCGTCTGGTTGTCGTTCTTGTACCGTTCCAGGCTCTCTCCACCGACCCCATCTGCTGATTTTGTTCTCCTGCTACTCTCTGCTTGAACATTAAATCAAAGTTAAAAAGTTGTTATTCATTTTAAAAGCTTTTTCTTTTAAAAAGCAGTTCTTTTCAAACCTTTTGCAGTTGCAGCTGGTTTTAACTTTGTTGGCCTGAGATTGAGATTTTCCTCTGATCTGGACTCTGGGCGCCTCTGTGTAACAACAACCTGAAATCACAGAAATCTTGCTTTCAAAACCTATTTGGCACATACGTGGGTTTTCTTTTCCTGTCGTAGACAAAAAGAAGACATGTCAAGCAGCGATAAGGACAGTTCATCATTTAAGTGGGCTTGAAAACAATTCAACAAACATTGGAAAATTGTCTGTTTAGTCAATTTTCTAAAATTAGGAAAAAAATTTCGCAATGACACTTCTTACTAGGGCTGCAAAATGTTGGGAACTTTCATTAGAGGTAACAGGAATTTATGGGAATTTAAGGGAACTAACGAGAATAAACTGGAAATTTTCAAAATTGAAGGAAGGGAACTTAAATACAGTAGGGAAAGAATATACTGTAGCATAATCTTGGCTAAAACAATCATGCAAATACAGTTAAATATCTATGCTATTCCTCAATAACGGGCACATAGCACACTACTCCCTGCATGGCTGTTGAGGCCACACCTCCTACATGCACTGTGCATTCCTCCATCACATGCACAGATGATTAAAGCCACTCTTTTGAGCCCACAGCACAGACACAGACTATTGAAGCCACACATTTGAGCCCAAAGACAACATAAATTCCAGTAAGTTTTGATGATATTATGAGGTAGATTTATTTGATCAATGATGTTAAAAGTTTACCTAGCAACTAGAGTATCCCATGGAAAGTTTCTGGAAATTTACCAGGAATTTTCCACCACTTTGCAACCCTACTTCTCACCAATTTAGTACAAACTTCGTACAGCTCCCTTGACACTAAATTTAAAAACTGTGCTGTAAATCACAATTTAATCATCTAATAGCTGATGCTATGTATGCTAAAGACATCTTGTCGTAGGATTAGAGTAAAACATGACATTAAAAAACCTCCAATCTTGTAGAGCTATACCAGTCTATGCCATACAATACAGCCTGTTCCAAATATCTGCTGCAAGAAAGGCTTATGATGAAGTGAGCATGCACCTTGTGAGGAGGTTCCCGGTAAAAATATGTGATCTCGCCTGCATCAGGACCAACAAGGGCAAGGAGGTGTTGGATTTTCTTTCTGTCCTCTAATTCTCTGCAAAACAACGACTTGACAGTGAGACAGTTTTATGCACATTATGAAGAGAGTAAAGCAAAACACTTGAAACTTAAAATTTTCATTTGATAGGTGACTGGTTGACGACAGGTTTTGCAACCGTTTGTTCAACAGTGGCCAAGGAGTCCCGACCGGGCATCAAATATTTGCAAGGGGTTTGATAAATGGTTTGAAATTGATCAAGGATCAGTTGTCATCTTAAGCACTATCAGCTGAGGACCACACGCTAGTGTAAAGGCAACTGCTCGTTTGATTGGGGAGCAAACTGGTAGTGGTAATATACAACAGAATATCTCTAGCGTTCATTATTGTTTTTTCCCTGTGATTGGTGGATGCCAGGGTTGCGTTGACTGGTCTTCAGCCCAGTGTGACTAGGACTATTAAGGTCTGAGAGCCAGAATGAAAAGTAGAAATAATATTCAGAATATCTAGCTGCAGTAAATCAGACAGGCAAATAACTCACTGGTATTAACATAGCCATTTTGACAGATTAATTATTTAAGGAAAAGCAGGGGAGAAATAATAAACTATAATCATTGTTTTATCTGGAACAGTCCACCTACCTGATCTTTAGTCTGTCATTTTCTGCATAAAGCCGCAGAGACTGCTCTCTCTCTTGGAAGAGGTAGACCTGCATGTCACTCAGAGCGTTTTGAAGCTCTGCGATCTCTCCCTCACGCTGTCGTACCTCCCACTGCAGTTTATGCTGGGAGGGCAAGGACACAGAAGATCAGTAACAGACAACAACCAAAGATTCTGGCACAGCTTATAATCACCGTCAAACTGGAAATCCAAACTCCCACCTGGTCTTCTGTGACGCCTTTATACTTCTCCAGCATCTGCAGCATCTCCTCGTGCTCACCATCATACTGAGCGATCTTCTGTCTGTAGAACTCCAGCAGCTCCCTGGAAGGACGCAAGTACGCCAGACGCTCATTGATGGGGGGAAGGGGGGAGTCGGTTTCCTGGCCTGGGGTATGAAAGTTTGCTCTGATGGAAAAAGAAGACATTATGAGTAGTTTTGAGGATGATGCAACAATGCACAAATGTCTCATCTAATTAACAAACATTTACTACTAAATCTTTAGGCACCAAAGGAGATCACATTCAAAAGCATTATATATATGTCTCATTTTTTGTTATAGCAACAGTTTTTCTTTCTTTTCCAGAATGATAACAAAAAGGCCCATTCTCCCTGTTCTTACCTGTGCGGAGTTGCATGTTTTGTTGGAGATCCCATCCCAGCAGAAAAAACTGAAAACAGCAGTGGAAAAGTCCTTGTTATGCGCAGACACTGGAAGGAAAACTTTTTTTTCATTAGCACCGAAAAAGAGCTTGTTCTTGAAAGCTTAACATGCACATCCTGAGACAGCAGTTGCCCATTATACAAGGACATGAACACAGAGAGTGGATTGATCCAGCATATTGGGTAGAAATATACTGCTTGCTACTTATTATTCAGATAATCTCTATGGTGTTTAAAAAAGTAGTCAATACACTTTGCTTGAAAATGCAAAACCTTTGTCATTGTATTGTTACTGATGTGATGAATCAACACAATTGAGTACATGACACAGCCGGGCAGATCGCTTGGTTTATATGGGTTTATAAGCATCTTTATCTTTAGCAGTGATAGTTGCATTACAGAAAGAACACCAAGCCCAATTACAACATTTTGTTTAAGCAGGTATGTATGAAAAAACAGCCTGACAAAGACCATCATTACGCGAGTCTATGAGAAATCATTTTTAGCTTAATAGTGCTTAAGATAACTGCAGTTTCTGGTACCATCTATGGTTACGTTTCTCGTCTTAAGGGAATTATGTGTTTGACACTGGATCAGCCGCTTTCAAATTCCTGAAATATATCTAATAAACTATTCTACATAGTGTAACATACTAGAGTTAAAAAAAATTAAAACAGATTTACAGTTAATTTAGATGATATATATATAAAAAAAGGCGAATTTACGTATTTTAAGGGTGAAATTTAGAAATTTTAATAAGAAAAGCCTGTACATATGGCTTGTTCAGCATTTACACAAGGTATTGCATCCCTGTTGCCATGGATTGGGCGGCGGGGGGTAGTGGGACATCTAAACAGTTGTCTACAAGCTCTAGAAGTGCAGCAACATGTGTCAAAATATTTCAAACGAATTAAGCAAACAGTTCAACTTACTTGAGCGCACTGAATTAACATTTGAATTAACAATTAATTAACGTAAATCAATTTTAAGGTAACATACAACAAAATTTTACATACCAGTCAAAGTGTTTCTTAACTCTGAGCGTCTCTGTTCAGTAGAGCCGCGGTGATGTTTTTTCAAAACCCGGAAGTATCCGCCTCTTTGTCTTCTTCGTGGGAAACTCGGACAAAGACGTTGTTGCCGCCACCTAGCGGCAGGCTGTGCTACAGTGGAGCGTGGATGATTAACATAATGACACGAATCATGAATGATTTAAAAATAAAAACAAATTGAGTAATAGTTTAAGCGAGAATTTTTTTTTTTGCAGTGAAAGTAAGAGTAACTGGATGATTACAGCACCAAAACAGCGACAATTTAGTCAAGTTCACACTGAAACAAACGTTAAACGGTTATCCCTTCAGTATAAAAGTCCAAATTACAGACTTCAGGAGAAAATTTTGCTGAAAAAAACTTGCACAAAAGCGGAACATGAGGGAATGGAATGTTTTGAATGATAAATTTGACTACAGTCATAACAAAAAAACTTATTTCTATGCCGACTTAAACTTGTCTTGTTATGAAAATCATAGCCGGAAAAATCTCTAACTTAACTAACTTAACACTGACCCCGGTGAGGTCCTGTCAAACCTAAACGACACTGGGATCTCACGTTGGATCGTTTTCTACTGTTCCTCAGAGATGGAGCGGAAAGTTGCTCGAGAATTTAGGCACAAGGTAAGATGATAAAACTACTTTGCTTCTGAAATATTGATTGAGTGGCTCATAGACAAAGCTCTTACCCACCTGGCTGGTGCGTCGCTGTCTCAGGTATCTCTGCCGGTGAGATGTTGCGCAGACAGAGGCCTCCGCAACAAGACCCAAGAAAAACAAAGAACTGCTAAACCAGTCAAAAATCAATTTAAAGAGACTGATTTGAAAAAGGAGACCATGTAAATCACTGAAAACAATCATTGGTATATAATAACGGAATTTAAAAATGCACAACTTCTGTTATTATCTTGGATAATTGTTCTCAAAATGAGCTCCCTCCACGACAGAGTTGTATTTGTCTTAAAAGAAATAGCAAATATTTATACAACACGTCTGTTAACTACTTAATTTTCTTGAAAATTTGTTTTGAAAATTATTTCAACATATTAATTCACGTTGAAGCATTGAGTTGAATACATGTTTTAGTTGCTAATTTGTTATTCAGTTTTCAGCCCACAATTACATCAAATTTGGCAGTTCTTTTAAGCATAACTATTCTTTTGTCCTGACAATAATCTTTGCCCACAATGATTGTCCTGTTTTACTCTTAGGATTAAAGATGAGGTAAACAGTCAGCTGAGGTCACCACATCCAACAGCAAACAAACAAACACAAAACAACCAAACAAAACAAAATTAGTGGGATTTTGATCCACATTATGTAGCAAGTCAATTTATACTCTGATTTGTGGTTGGTGTTAGCATATTCTTCCATATTTTTAGCTCCTGAAAAGGAAACAATGAGTAAAAGGTAAGGGACGAGGAAGGCTTGATATGTTCAGGGCTTTTTCCTGCTCCTGAGTGTACATGAATCACCACACAGCCATCTGTACTGCAGAGTCTCATATTGTGTTCACAAAGGGCAACTCAACATGAGATAATTTGCCAGATATGAGCAGCCGAGCAGAAGAGATGGGACAATTTACAGCTTTAATTAGAGGATGAGGAGAGGCCACTTCATAGTCAGGCTTTGTTCCTTTTGGGGGCCATTATCATAGTTATTTAATGAGTCTCAGTTTTAATTTAAGGATTTGTCTAAAGGTTCATCGAGTAACATTTAACACTACATCTTTAGTAAAGACAATCCACTAAATCCTGATCTCTAAACCAGACTTTTTAAAATGGGTGTGTTACTGATGACTGATGTCCCATCTTTTTGTTTTATGGTGCCAAAGTCTGTTGTTCATTCTGTGGGAGAAGCTAACCGAGCAAGAACCATTTATGGCGGTCATAAAGATTATTTTCCACACACCCATTGTAGGTCAGTTGACCTGCCTTCATTTCACACCCCTCATAAAATATTACAGATGCTTCAGAATATCAAGTTTGTATAGGGTAGTTATAACATCAACAAGTTTTGTATCTCAGACTGTTTAAGATGAGTTGTGTGTGTAGATGTTGGGTGTCATCTCTGAGATGTAAGGTGACACTACTGACCTTCCTGCTGCTGGCTCTCCTCAGCTGTCCCGCCTTTATTCTCTCCCAGGGGTTAGATGGTGTGGCAGGGGCAGCCGTTTATGTCACTCTACAGACCCTCACCATCCCAAAGCCTGACTTTAGCTTAGTTTAAGACAAATGTAGAAGTGGATAAAAGTGTGAAATGTGTATCAGTTTTTGGCCAAAGCGTTTCCTCAAAACTGTCCTGCTGCATCTGAGCCGTCATCAGGTTTGTATGCCTCCTGCACACACAGACGCACACATGGCCTACCCCCCGTGGCGCTGACAGAACCACAGGAGAGAGACACTGTGTATCTGTGAGCTGACTGAAGAGGATGGCACCGTTTCTGTTTTCTTGCAGGTGGAGCTGCTGATTGAAAATGAGGCAGAGAAGGATTACCTGTACGATGTTCTCCGCATGTATCACCAGTAAGTAACCATCTATCACTGCTCAGTGTGGTTATACTGTGTGTTGTCATTTTTTATTTGCAGTTCATTCATGCCTAAATGTCTCTGAAATAAAACCGTTAATGGCTATTGAACTGATCATTTCCGAAAAGAAGAACCACATTGAAAAGGAATTATTTAGGAGGGTTTTAGTCCAGCAAATATGTTGATGTGTATTTTCACATGAACAAATTTGATAAACGCTGGTGAAGTTTAAGGTTATGTTCCTATTTGCCAGAAATGCTGATTGTTTACTGTCATGTACTTGTCTAAATGTGTTTTACCCAGTATCTTGTATTTATTTATCCTATTTTCTTGTTAAATTTCTGCTCTTCGTCATGGTTTCTAAGGCTCAGGGGGCTCAGGCTACGTGTCTTTAAGGTTTCATTTCATCTTTGTACAGAGGCAGAGCCCTGTGGCCTCCCTGGCTAAGCCTCTGATCAGTTTCCACTGCGCTTTGACAAGCTTGGCCAGTTATCAACAAAAGCCCCCTTTTTTTTTTGTTCACCCTTCGAATGAGGGCTAAAATGACACCAATTAATAATTCAATATGAAGGCCCCTTGGACATTAGCTTTTATGTAGCTGCTTTTGTTGCTATTCTAATTGTCTTTTGTCTTCTTTTAAATTGTAACAGATCAAGATAGGGTTGTCTTTTCCATCAGCATGTAGATGGGATAGTTTTACCCTTCTTCTCTTGTTAAAAATAGAAAATAAAACATGATGTTTTCAGGTCCTGGGGAGTACTGTTGCTCCCTTTGGAGACTTTTGTGACTCCAAAGGGAGCTGGACTATCTCATAAATTGTGGTAGCTTTGTGCAAAGTATGAAAAATTGAAAACATGATGTTGTTAAGTTTATCTCTCCAACACAGATGACCAAAAATGCTGTTATGAATAAGTTAACCCTGTAAAAAACAACAAACACAAGGAAAAACATACCAACACAAACATTATACAGCAAGAGAGAGGTGCACAAATGTGGATATGAGAGGAGATTGAAGGATTTGAGGATGAAAAAAGCTATTGACAAAAAAACTTTTTTATATTAGCTTATGTAAGGCATGAGGTAATGTAATATCCAACAACAGCAGGTCTAACAATTGTAGGCCTTCATCTTTTAGATTCAGTTGTGATGGTCGCATTGAAAGTATTAAGGCAGGTCTCATATTGAATTTTAAGAGTAACAGGCAGCCGATAAAGAGAGGCTAGCTTTGGCTGCATTTTGGGCCATCTGCAGGTGAGTGTGTGAGAGCTTTGGAAGTTCTAAAAGTAGGAAAGAGTGATAGTCCCATCGCGATGTATTGAAGACATGATGCACTTTCAACATATTGTGGAAAGAGAGACTTGTCTTGAGCTTGGAGATGGTGCCTAACTGTTTCTGACTACAACTTCAATTCATGAAAAATATTAGCTCATCTTGAATTTGATGGCAGCAGCAGTTTTGTAAATTGTTGAATGGTCAGTCCAGCACACAGACTCTTCTACTCCAAACCTTTGTAATAGATGCAGTATGGGATTTAGCATCGTCCTGCTGAAATACGCATGGCCTTCCCCGAAAAAGACGTCATCTGGATGGGAGCATATGTTGCTCTAAAACCTTATCATAGCTTTCAGCACAGATGGTGCCTTTGCAGATGTGGAACTTTGGCACCAATGCATTCCCATAGCATCACAGATTTACACTTTTCAACTGAGCACTGATGAGCCAGATAGTCATATTTCATGATCATGTTCACTTACGTGCATGATAGAGCTTTAGTCTGAATTTATGGTTGTCAGTGTTCACAGACAATGATTTCTGGAAGTGTTCCTGAGCCCATGCAGTTATATCCAAGACAAAATTGTGTCGGTCTTTAATGCAGAGCTGCTTTAGGGCCCAAAGATTGCGGGCATCCAATATTGATTTTGCACACATAGATGTCTCCAGACTCTCAGAATCTTCTGATGATTACATGTACTGAAGATGATTGACTATTCAAAGTATATTCAAACTCCCCAATTCGTAGATGGGGTTTTGGGTGTAGATTGCTGAACCTTTGCCCAGCTCTACCTATAACAGACTCTGCCTGTTTAAGTTACGTTTTTATATTCTAGTGTTTTATTGACCTGTTTACAATTTTCCAAATTAATTGCAACAAATTCCTCAAGCTGTGTCTTTTTAGTACAAACTACTTTTCCACCTCTTTGTTGCAACTTTTTGGATATTTGTGTTGATGCCATCAAAGTCAAGATGAGCTAATATTTGTCATGAAAAGGCAAAAATTCTCACCTTGAATATTTATATTCTAAACAGCTTCCAGTGTTTTGTATTCACTTAGAACTGAGCCTGCAAAACCTATGTTCTTCGTCTGTGCTTCGTCTGTGCTTGAAGCTTGTCATGGAAATATTAGTAAAAGAAGCATCTCAGTGTCTTTCTTTGTCTTTTAATCTTTGCAAAGGGAGCATTACAAGACACTTGAGTCAAACACAGTCCCCAAATGCTTTTTCGTGGCCTCAAAAAGCAGAAGTTTACGAGAAAAAAGTTGACAACTCTATATAGATAAATTGTGCCTGAAGCATAAAACAGTGTGGACTGGCGTATGGTTGAACTTTTCTCCTCTCGTTTCCCAGGTCGATGGACTTGCCCGTACTGGTGGGAGACCTGAAACTGGTAATCAACGAGCCAAAGCGCCTCCCGCTGTTTGACGCCATCAGACCTCTCATCCCACTCAAACACCAGGTGGAGTATGATATGCTCACCCCCAAGAGGTCACGGTGAGTACAGCATGAACATTTGTTTTCTTCAGGACATCATCACAACTTTACCTTTCCTCATTTTGTGCTGGTCACAATTCTTTTTTTTATACTTTCACCCACCTGTTGATGGTGCAGGAAGCTGAAAGAGGTGCGTTTGGATCGAACACACCGTGATGGACTGGGTTTGAGTGTCCGAGGAGGGCTGGAGTTTGGCTGTGGTCTCTACATATCACAGATTGTCAAAGATGGACAGGGTGATAATGTTGGCCTTCAGGTATGGACACATTTGTTAATTTTCTGTGTACTCTGTTTTGTTTTATTTCCTCCTTGTTATCTACCTGTTTCTACATAATTTTGCATACTTATAAAGCATTGACTTAAAAGCTGCACCTATGTGAATAAAAGTATTTGGCCTTATAGTAGCTGTAGAATATCTGATAGTTATTAACTATACAATACTATTGTTCTCCAGTTAAGTAGTGTACATGTGTGCATCCACAGTATTCTATTCTAACTTTTAGCATTTTGTTTGCACTTTTTTGGTTTCGACATGCCACAGAAGCAGTTCAATTGTTCTGTTTGGGTTTGTTCTGGCCTGTGGCCCAGTCATAACAGCAGAGTCCTCTAGGTGGAGTTAACACCACGTTTGTTAAACAGTGTTAACGTCGATGAATAAATTAATGAAAGTGCTTAGATCTTTATCTCACTATATTCAATTTTGGTGACTTACAATAAACGTAATACTGATGTATTTGGAGGAGATGGTCTCTTGTTTAAAATGTATTAAACTCGTCAGTCAAAAACATAGCAGCTGTGCTGTTGAATGTTAGTAAATGTGGTATATTATGCTCTTATTGATGACTAAATTACATTACCCTCACAGGGAAATTGACTTGTAGTAGCAAATTAAAAGCTGCTCAAATTATTGTTTGTGAATATGTTCTGTTGCCATGATCAGTAACCTTATGAAAAAAAAGAAAAAGCCAGAAATGGTTGAGCACTTACAGAATATGATAGTGTACATCACCACCAGGACCTGATAACTAACAAGGTGAAATCAGTGGCTGCTACAGGATCCCAGATTCATGTGTGTCAGGTTTACTGTCCTGTATGTGGTGTATCAATTAAGTCCACAGCCTTCCTTTTTCAAGCAAATAGAATGTTTTTGAGTAAGTGGCCCAGATCTGCTTTATTCAAGAAATAATAAAGCAATCCATGAAAGCTACCGATTTACCTCAAAGGACAATATAAATCTATCTCTGTATATTTCTATCTTTCAAAGAAATTTATGGAAAAAAAATTGCTTGTCCACAGTTCAAGACTTCATGTTATACTTTACGGTCAAAACATTTTTTGTTCCTTGGTCTTAGTCTGACGCTTAATGTATTCATTTTGCAACAAAACACAACATAAACTGACTAACCTGAAAGATTTCCATTAAAAATGTATATTTTTAAACATCTATACCCAAAGAATTGGACTCTTAGTGTGGTAATTAGTCTGAAATACTTTCATTAAACTAAATGTAAATCAATTTAATGAAGGACAGTGTAATTTGTATGACTTAATCTATAGATCACACAAATCAAATGATAAGTTTGTTCAACAAACAGGAACATATATGTAAGTGTTTGACTCACAGCAACCTCCTCTCTGAGTTTGACAGATATATTGAAATTGCCTGTGCCGCCTATAAATTCTCCTCCATGTTGATTCATAGGTTGGTGATGAGATTGTGCGCATCAATGGGTACTCCATCTCGTCCTGTATCCACGAGGAGGTCATCAGTCTCATCAAAACGAAAAAGATTGTGTCTCTTAAAGTTCGGCGTATGTCAGACTTTTGCTTTTTATTTATTTGTTTTTGAATATAGCATACTGATATAAATTGCTCTATTTATGTTCTATTTTCTCACTCTACAGATGTGGGCATGATCCCAGTGAAAAGGTAACATCTTTGTTCCTTTTTCATGCTTCCTGTTGTTGCACTTCATGTGCAGACTTCACCGTGCCGTCTTTGCTTTTTCCCATTCCTCCAGCTCGTCAGATGAACCCCTCAAGTGGCAGTTTGTGGACCAGTTTGTGTCCGAGTCCGGGGTAAGAGATTTGGTTTCACCTTGACAGCTTTACCCAGCTTATGGACCTTTATTTGATATTCCTCTGTACTTCTCTAGGAAAAGAAAAGCAGTGTAGCTGGCTTGACCTCCATTGGTGGGAAGGAGATCAAAGAGAAGAAAGTTTTCCTCAGTCTTGTGGGCACTAAGGGTATGGGTATCAGCATTTCCAGTGGTCCAACCCAGAAACCTGGTATCTATATCAGTAATGTTAAGCCAGGCTCCCTCGCTTCCGAAGTTGGACTTGAGGTGATTCTTTTCAAAAGGCCACAAAGCCTCTATGAAATGTTTTCACTCATAAACCAACATGCAGCGAACTGTAAATGTCTCTTATCCAACTGCAGGCTGGAGACCAGATTGTGGAGGTGAATGGAGTGGATTTTACCACCGTGGACCACAAAGAGGTGGATTTGATTGAATTATTTATCCAATTTTGATAATCACAGTTTCATTACAATGTTTCCTCACCATTAAATCCATTTATTACATGTTCCTGTAGCACCATGACAATGTTTTTAAACACCAGTACTCTTCTGATATCAGTAGGAATTAGTCTCCCATCACCCTGCCAAAAATCCTTTAACTGGCTAACGGAGAAAACAAAACCTTGAAGTATTAGCGCAGTCTTTTTGAGAAACTGTTGCAGTCTTTCATTTAGTGTTTTGTTTGTATTAAAACGGTTTCATATGTTGAAATTTTCAGGCCGTCAGAGCCCTGAAGAGCAGCAGGAGTCTGACTATCACAGTTCTCACAGGAGCTGTAAGTACACCCTGTTTTTTCTGTCCAGTGATAAATTATAATATCATACAGTGTACATGCATTCCTTTGATGACAGAACAAGATGCTGAAGGCTAAATGGCTCAAACTATTTATTCTGCTGGCATCAAAGACTAATATTTAGATAAGGAAAAAGCTGGAATTCAGATCAAATCTGCTTTATTCCCTTTGTAAATATGTCTATGTCAGGAAGTAAATACGTTTACACATCATCTTTAATGGATGTTGGAAACTTCTTCCTCCTTACTATTCCTGCATTGCACAGAATAATGTTCCTATTTGTTTAGATAACATCAAATTACCAATCCTTTGCCTCAGCCTGACTGTCTGCAGAAGCGACATTTATCCTCAGTCGACTCTCTTGGCAGGTTGTTTGCTCTGGAACTCGTTGAAGAGGACTGTGTGAGACAAGCAGTCCTGTTTTATTATGTCTCCTTTAGTACCTGTCTGATGCATTTATCAGTGAGTTTGTTTTTGTTTGGACATCACTGTTATAGGTGATTGAAAGTCAGGGCTGTGTTCCAAAATCAGATGGAAGCTATTTATATGTGACACTTTGTGCCTTTCTTGCCCTCTATCTCAAAGGGAAGTTGTTGTATGCGTAAGGCAAGATCCCTGAAACAATCAATAGTTGGGAATATACACACCTACAATGTACAGAATGTTTTACATTTGCATTTGATAGGTTTTTCTACTTGCATGGGTGCTAGAAATGGGCCAACAAGTCAGAAGCTACACAGACAGTTTACAATATTTTAAGATTGTAGAATTACCTAAGTTATTAAATGTAATTCATGGAAATCATCATAACCTAACAATTTAAGTGTTAAGGCACAGCTATACTGAACATTTTTTTGAGCCAGTGTGTAGCCCCAAATATTGAATTAGTTGTAACCAAAGTAAGCAAACCAGATATGAAGACACTTTGAGAGGATCAATTCATGAAGCAAAAGCATGTTAACTGAGAGATAAAAAAAAAAGCAAAAAAAAAAGCATTTGAAATGAAAAGCTGTTTTTTGAGCATCATTTTGATAAAATGGCAAATACACAAATTGCTTTAATCCTGTACATCACAGTTTTATGGGCATGAATGAGCCTCCAAAGTTCTCAGATGACAAAAACTGACATCTTTCATCTCTGCCTTGTATGGAAACCTGGTTTGAACATACCTGCCTGCCACCAGAGCCAAAAAGTTTGAGAACCCCTGCTGTAGGTCATGTCATTCCCTGATTATCTTCTCTGGTTGTTATCACCCTCACAGGGCAGCGATCTGTTTATGACAGATGAGGAGCGTCACGCAGTGGAGACCCGCAGAGAGCTGGACAGGCAGGAGCTGATGCACCAGAAAAAGGTGGCAATGGAAACCAACAGAATCCTTAAAGAGCAGCAGGAACAAGAGAGACAGTAAGGGAACAACTTCTAATTAACTTTGTCTCAACACAAGATAGATCTATTGCTGCGTGTGGTGTGACATAATGAGAGTCATGAAGGATTGTAGACTCTTTGTGTGTCCTACTTTCCGTGACTATTCTGTTCTGACTCAAAAACGATGCTGTTACATAAGATTTAGATCACAAGAGAAAAAGCTAACAATGCTCTAATGTTTTGTTTGGAGTGCCAACAGAAAGTTTTCAGTCTTTTGAGTTTTCCACATTTTGTTATGGTTCTGACTCTTCTTAAATAGATTTTCTCTGGTGAGTTCTGATGCCACGTGTTCCTAAGATGGCTATTGTTAAATATACTAGAAGATTTCTGTAGCAATGTAGCAATGTACTTACAAGACTTGATAGTAAGCCTTAAGCCACGAACAGGTTTGGTAGATATAGAAATCAGGGACAAAGTGCGTCGTTCAGACAAGAGCCGCTTTCGGACAAGGAACCAGTTTCATGCTGTTACTTTTCATTCTATAAATGGGAAAAAATAGTGTACACTGTATAGTTTTTGTGACAGGTTCAAAATAATTATTACTAAATATTCAAAAACTGTGAGCTTTAAGTCCAACTATCAAATCAAATCAAATTTATTTATATAGCACATTTAATGTACAAAACAATTCAAAGTGCTTTACTTAAAATAAAAGCATTGCAGCAGGGAGTGGAAGAAGCATTAAAAATACATAAAAGAATATAAAGAGAAACAAATAAAATAATTTAAATGAATTTAAAAACAAGCAACAGTCCAGATAAATTAAAAGATATCGTGCAGATTTCATGCATAGACACGTGAGAAAAGAAATGTTTTTAACCTGGATTTAAAAATGTCTACATTTGGTGAAAGTTTAATCTCCACTGGCAGTTTGTTCCACTTGTTGGCAGCATAACAGCTAAATGCTGCTTCTCCATGTTTAGTCTGGACTCTGGACTGGACCAGCTGGCCTGAGTCCTTGGATCTCAGAGGTCTGCTGGGTTTATATTCTCTGAACATGTCACAGATGTATTTTGGGCCTAAACCGTTCTGGGATTTGTAAACCATCAGCAGGCTTTTAAAATCTATTCTGTGACTGACTGGAAGCCAGTGTAAAGATTTTAAAACTGCTGTGATGTGTTCAGTTCTCTTAGTCCGGGTTAAAACTCCAGCAGCAGCGTTCTGGATGAGCTGCAGATGTTTAATGCTCTTTTTGGGAAGTCCAGTTAAAAGAGCATTACAAAATACAACTATACAGCTTCAAAATCCTCTGTAACTTAGTTATTGTATTTATAGATGTTTGATTCTCCCTGTGTGGATCAAACTTCTTCATTTCAATCAGAAATCCCGAATTAAAGGAAGAATGACTCCACAAACGCAGAAGTGTTTCAGCTACAAAGTCAGTAAACAGGATTTTCATTCTGGGCAAGACCTTGTATTGTTCTGTTCCTGCATCACCATGTAGATTTATGTGCCCTTCACTAAATCATTTACACATTTCTCAAGCGCTGGAAAATTCATCAGACATCCTTTTTTTGTCAATGCTTTGATGTCAGCAGTATCTGAGAATGAATAATACTGTATCGACCGCATGTCATATGATGTAGAGCTGACATTCTCTCACAGACTTGATAGCAGCCATAAACTGGATGAAAGTCATATATCCCCTTTTTATTGCCTTACTGTGTGCCTAGAGCTTTATGTTGAGACCTTTATGTTTATGGTCTCTTTTACAGGAGAAAGATGGAGATCTCTCAGAAAACTGCAGAGGAAGACGAGCGCTATAAGGGAGAGATGGAAAAGTACACAACTGTTTTATGTTTTCAGTGACTATCAAGTACCAACCCGATATTGTTTTAGGGTTTATGAAATGTCTCCCACCTCTAGGATTGAAGCTGTGGAGAGGAAACACAACAGAGAGTGGGAGGAGGACTGGGGAGCCAAGGAAAGGACAAAAGCCCCCAAGAGTCCCCGCTCTCCGAAGAGCCCCGCACCCGTCGCGCCTAAAATGAAAACCCCGACTCCAAAGGCCAAGAGTTCTCGTACGAATGCATAACAGCGTCTTCTTCCTAAAATGCATGAATCCTCTGTTTACTCACACTTCTTCTGAAACCATGAAGTCACCTGTGCTTCCATCCCATTTATCCTTTTTCTCTGCATGCTCCCTGTCTGTCACTGCTGTGTGCTGTGCTGCTTTTTACGGCCTTTCCTCTAAGCTGGTGAAGCCTTCATAGAGGAAGATGAGGAGGATGAGCAGGATGCACAAGTGAGTCTGGAGTTCTGGCTGTCACTGTGACAGCTGTTGTAGGAGGAAGGCTGAGCAAATCGGTACTTAAAAGACAAGGGTGAAGTTTCCTTTGACAACCAATTTGTAGGAAGCATATATTAAACTTTTTGTTGCTAGATGCTTCTGAACGTTATTAACAGAGAAGTGATTCCAGCTCTTTCATGTGAAGCTTTCTTGCTTCACATGAAAGGCATTTTTGCCTGTTTAGTTTTAAAGGTGATTAAGCTCTTAATATGAGTGCAGTCTATTCTTTTTTCTCTCTGAGAGCTGAACTGTGGCTTTATTTGTCAGGCCTTGCATTTTAAAAAGGATATGATAAACTGCATGCAGTCTGCTGTGGTTGGATCTAAACTACTGTTGGATTCAATTGATACTTTCCTGAGTGACCTGTGTTCATCTCCGTCCTTAGCATTTGGCTGGTTTTATCGATATGAAGGGAAACTGCCATCACTACACAAGGTACTGTCAGCTGTTTGCGGTGTTTGAGGGTGGCTAAAAAAGAAAATCAGCTTTCTAACTGGTCTTTACATCATCATGTAAATGTGGTTGTTTGAAAGTAGGAAGTTTTATTCTTGGAAATATTCACAAAACTGAACTTGTGTCCTGAGGTTTTGTCACTGCAATGTCCCTTGTTGCATGTCGTGCCGTGCAGTTTGGATCAGCCGTTTGTCTGTTCCTTGAATTTTACTTTCACCGATTGATGACTCCTCAGAAAGGAGAAAAGAAGAAGAAAAAGAAGAAAGTTTCCAACACAGACACACTACAGGAGCAGAGAAAAAACAAGAAGGAGATGGAGTTTGAGCTGAAACTGGCTAAAGAGAAAGAAGAGATGTATGAACGAGAGAAGCAACTTAAGATCAATCGGCTGGTTCAGGAGGTATTAAAAGAAGAGTTTTTCATGTGGATAGCATCAAAGTCAGACAACATAAAAGTGGATCACATCTTATGTTTATTTATATATTTTGGCTTGCGTTTTTTCTAGTAGATCCCTGTTGTGTGCCTTGGTCATTTGATAGCTAAGCATGTGAGCGTATGTGACGGACGGTTTGATGCTGCTTGGCTCTTCCTCCACACCAGGTTTCAGAGACGGAAAGGGAGGACCTAGAGGAGTCAGAGAAAGTGCAACACTGGGTGGAGCGTCTGTGTCAGACCCGGTTGGAGCAGATCTCGTGTGTGGAGAGCGAATCCCCAGAGGTACAGAGTGAGACGACCTCTGTGAGAACCTCTCCATACTGAGAGCTCCTCAGCAGTTGAATGTTGCTCCTTATAATGTTAAAAATGTGCAAACTCTTCAGCGTTGACCAAAAACAACATCAGCTAATTCCTAAAAGTAGATAAAGCAAACCCATGAAACAAATGAGCCACAAATTGGTTACATGATCATTCGTTGAAGTACTGTGATCCAGTACTGTGAGTTGCTCTAAATATTTCCGTCAGATCAGTCCTCCACAATGCTTTGATTTAGATTTCCTAGCTGGGATATGAAACATCAGACAAAGTACTGTTACACCATTATTAGAGCATTTATTTCTTATATTAAGTGAACTAAATGACTAATGATGACAAAGCAAAAGAAAAAGAGTTTAAACTTTCAGCAGTTAAGTTGAGGTTCGACACAGAGAGAGGAGACTTGATAACCATGTAGATTGATGTAAATCACCCTGAAAATCTGAGCAGTTCAAAGTATATGAATAAAGTCTGACTAGTTTACTACAGTTTCTAAAGTAAATACTACTGCAAACTGTCTACCATTAACATTTTTTCTTGTACCTTTATAAAGAATGAGGAGAGCTCTAAAAGGCTTTACACTGATTCAGCCCTACTCTAATGTTAAATAAACATGGGCAGTGACTAAGACATACTTTTCTGTCTGCATAGTACACTATATGTGTAAAAGCTTTAAGCTTTAATCATTAAATACAGATTTAAAAGAGATTTAACTTGTGAGGTGAAATATCTGTCGTTTCATTATGACTTAAAGCTCTCCCCGCCACGCTCTCCTGCCTCTGAGCCAAAGGTGAAGCGCTTCGCTGGTGGTCTCCATCTGGCCACCACTGATCTGGATGACATCAACCTGGACCAGTTGGATCAGAGCCTGAAGGGACCTCTAAAAAAACTAGCTCCCACCCAGCCGAACACCAGTCAGCCGCCCCCTCCCTTACCTCTTCCTCCACCCTCGGCCAAGCTGAACCCAACCATCCCTAACTACACCCCTTCGTCTCAAGTATCACCACAGCGTCGGCCCCCTTCCCCACCCAGTGCTAGAAAACCTCCCTCCACCCCATCTACTCTGACCCACAGGGGACGTAGGCCTCACCCACAGCCCCACCCCTCCCAACATCCTCGCCCGCCGTCCTCACATTACCCTCCCCCCTCTCAGTCCTCGTGGCCTCCATCATCCCCTCAGCCCGCACCTCGACCTTCTCCTCCGCCACCCCCGCCTCCTCCACCACCACCACCACCACCTCCGCCTCCACCCCCTCCCCCACAGCACTCTGATGAACATTTAAGCCCTCTCACTGGTTACCGCCAGCATCATCATCATCATCACCTCCAACATCCTCCCAGTCCTCCTGAGCACAGGAGCGAGTGGGAGGCAGGCGGTTATCTCCCCAGAGGGGGGATTTACTCATCCAACACCAGTGAAATGTCCTACCCATCCAGCCCAAAGGTTGGATTTGTTCATGCTTCTTCGTGTGAGAAGTATGATGAGTGAGGCTTGCTTTTCTTTCGTAATATTTATGTACTCTTGGCATGTTTTTTCCTTCAGAATTAAGACATTTTCTGTAGTAAGATTTGAAGCAAATCTCCTTAGTACACAGGTTTGTGTGCATGTGGTTTTATGCATGAATAGAGAGGTGTACATTGTGTTAGTCTGATTAAACTGGATAGGTAGCTCTCTTTGTTTGTAGCTGTGTTTTTTCTCTATTGAGTGGGATGCTGTCTGTGGTGTGCAGAGGTAAAACTTTCACAGAGTGCCTGTGTGTGTGCTGCTGTTTGAAGAGGTGTAGATTTTTTGGAGGGTTTGCAGCAGATGCTGTTGAAATCAATTTCATGTTGTGATGTCTAAGAAAATAAAAGGGAATTAGGGTGTGTGTTGCTGGAGGGCTGAAAGCTTCATTGTGTTCTACTGCGGTGTAGGTGATGAGAAATACCTCCCATGCCAGTCGTATTTCCAATTCTAGCAGTCTGCTGGTGAGTCTCCTTTTGTGAAAATTACATCAAAATGATGAGCTTATGAATGTGTTGCTTTAAAACATGGTCTTTCACCAATAGCAACTAGCTCCCAGTCCCCCCAACCAGAGGCGTCAAATGGTCCCCGTCATGTCCAAGCCCGTCATGCTCCCCCAGTCGCAGACCCACCGACCAGATCCCCACAGATCTGCCCTCCGTTCTGATGGCCTGGTACGAGACACATCTGCACTCCCCCCCAGCAAAAGCCTCTATCCAGCTTAATCAAGTCAAAGTGCATCAGACATCTGTCACAGTATGCCATCAGCTGTCTCAAGTATCAATCTAGGCCTCTTGTGAGCTCAGGGAGTTTTCTAGTCTCTCCATCTGATTAATACAAACAATCTGTGTTTTTTTTTTTTAGATCATGTAGGTTACAGTAGGTTTTCCTTCCTCTCAGAAACTCTGATAAAATTGAACAGGCTATGTTTTCCAATCTATATTTACCTCGGATAAGTTGACTGAGCAATCCTTTTTACCATTCCACTTCACATGAACAGTCAGGCTGCCAGCTGAGCTCCTAGTACAACCACTGCCTTCAGCATCTGCAGCCAGAGTTGAAAAAGCATTCTCAAACTGCGTTAATTGTAGCAGTGTTAGCAGGAGATGCAATAAATCATTCACTTTACTTCTGATTGGATGAGTATGCAAGCTGGCAAATTAGCTTTTTCGTAATTCCACGCTCAAGTTTACTATTGATTTTTTTTGGGATTCATGTAGTGATGAGATTTAAGCTGAATTATATTAAAGCTATTTCATGATATTGAGCTGTTTTAGGTTTGTTACTGTTTATTTATGAGAACAGTCTTTGGAGTTGTGTGCTGATGTGGACTGTAGCGCTGCAACAAATGATCTGATCAGCGGTTATTTTGATTGTCGAGCGTTATTTATTGTTTATTTTCCAACAAAAAGGCTGGATATTCAATGCTCTCGTACTCAATTGGGAATATTTGAAACTTTTCACATTATACCAAACAAAGTTCCAAGTTTCATTATATTCTACAGACCAAATGAGAAAATAGTCAATATTTGTTGGGTGCTGCCAGTTAACAGCTCGTCACACTGAGCCCTCCTATTCTGCTGCAGCGATGTAGAAGCATATCAATGTAGGATTTGGTAACAGGTGAACCAAAGGGTAACAAATATGGTGTAGTCAAATGGAAGTCACTTCCGTAAATCCACTGTATCAGCTGCCTTGTTTTGTGTTTCAGCCTCAGGAAATGCTAAAGCGGATGGTGCCTTTCAACACGTCTTTTAAGTCAAACAACAAACTACAAGTAACCCCCCACCTCTTCATCACTTAATCTCTTATTGCTCTTGAGTGCCTTTCTCCTGTTCTTCTTTGGTGCTTTGTCTCCATGCTCACACACCCGGTTAGCTCATGGTTGACTGAAACCTCAGTGATGACGCTCCTTTATTTTTCACAGTCCCTCTTCTGCTGGCTGCACGACTGCCTTTTTATTGAATAGCTCACCCATGATTGCACTTTTATTGATTTGGACAGTGGTGGTGAACATGATGCATAGTGTGGAAATGCATGTAACATTGTTGAAACGACACTGCAGTCATTGGTTTTGTTTTTTTATTGGCAAAAGATGGCTTACACTGTAGGAATGGTCCTTTAAAGGTTCAATGAAGACTCCCAGTGGTTCTGACCTGTCCGGCCACTCATGCCAGTGCAGTGTGGATTATGAGAGGGCAAAGAGGTGGCTGTTTTTACCTTTTACTTGAATGAATATTAACAGATTTTTCTACAATAACAAATACCACATCAGTCGTATTGACTTAGCAGATGTCAGCCGCTGGATCACGCTCCAACAAATAAAACATATCATGCAGGACGTCTTTAAAAAAAAAAAAAGTATAATAAACTTGGAGTACCTGTGTAGAAAACTGGAAACCAAAAGCTACTTTATGTGTGTTTATTCTGCAGTGAGAAAAATGACTGAGCTGAACAAACACGATGTCCTCCCTCTGAGAGCTTTGTTCCGTTTCCTTCCTCCTCCTTCCATGAAATTAAATAGCTGTCATCTTAAGATAAACTGATGGTTAGCACGGAAGTTACTGTAAATTACTGTTGTCGTTATTGGATTTATTGTGTTTTTTTTTGTTTTGTTTTTTTTAGATTAGCAATCGCGTCTCCGTGGCTTCTTTTTTTGTAGAGTTGGATTTAACAGTTAACATAGCACTGGTTGTCAAAGGAAATCTGAGCTCTTGTTACACAGCTTGTGTTCACAGAGATGTTCTGTTAATTGTTTACATATTGATCAGTTTTAATGAACTGTATGTTGTTGTTTTTTTTTTCAGGGATTTCAGAAAAATGTGGAAGACTTTGATCCCTACTCCATGGTATTGTATGCCTGTGTGAATTCTTCTGTATGAGAATCAGTTTGAGAATAGCTAAAGGTTACATAATGTGCTTAGAATATTATTACAGATGCTTTAAGAATAAATTAAAACGAGCAATGCAACAACATTATATATCGATTAAAAAAAATAAAAAATAATACTCTATTTACCATATAAAATCTCATGGTTTAGCCTGTAAACGAGCTATTGTAGCTAAGTAAGTGAACTTCTGGTACCTACAGTTGCCAGTGGGTCCAAAAAGGCAGTCTACTTTTTACAGACTCTATGACACACCTTCTTCGTGTTAATAGTTACATTTTAAGGGGAAGGCAGGTTTCTGACTTTGGTTTAGGGTTAAAGTTTAGGCTGTTAATGTCACAGCCAGGTCCACAGTTTTCTGTTTCAGGCTCTGGTTGCTTGGTAAACCACTTGTATTATTCCTACATCGAAGGCGTCATAGGTCACACAACTATATAATCTGATCCTGTTTGAATCTGATTTAATATTCTCAAAGCTGACATCAGTGTTATTACTTAATTAAGGTTGCACATATATGTTGATCACTCTGTTCTTGACCACTTCCAGTTGCCAAACGGTTATTCAGCCTATCATGGCAGCATGTTATTGAATTTCATGAAAATCCATTCATTCTATTGTCAATCTCGGTTTAGATTTAGTGGTTGTTTCATCTTGTAAAGTAGGTGTGTTGTGGACCCTGTGAGGTCTCAGGTACACATTCAGTGTGTATAGCAATGTGTAAAAATATTTATTTTACATTGTCACCTCTGTTATTTTACTACTTCCTTCGTAACCACAGGTGAATCTGTTTTTGTGTCATTTCCATCTTAAATTCTTTGGTGACAGTTCTCCTCGGACCAGATTGCTGGCCGAGATGTGAGACTGCTGAGAATCAAAAAGGTAGTCACAGCCCTCACACGCTTAAGATAGCTCAGTTTAATGAGACAAATCTCTCTTGGTGCTTGTAAATTAGGATGCCTGATGGTGTTTTTGTCATTCATTCATCAGACTGGACAGCTTGATCTGGCTCTGGAGGGGGGGGCAGACTCTCCTTTGGGAAAGTTGGTGATATCATCTGTGTATGAAGGTGGTGCTGCTGATAGACACGGTCAGTTCATTTTTAACCTCCATGTTTTAACGTCATGACAGCTTTGCTCTGTAAGTTTCTTTTAAGATTTGCATGCACTGTGAGATCAGCACATAGTTTAGTAGCAGATTTCAACTGTGTTTCAGAAAGATTTTGTGGTATTTGTCACACATGTCTGAGTCTTTCCTTTATCACTTCAATATGTGTGTCACTAGGCAGGAACTTTTACAACGTTTGTTTTTATTCCTTTGAGGCATATATCATAGACAGATCTCAGTATAACACTACAGAGGTCAGTTTCACTACTGAAACAAAGCTATTGTTGAAACTAAAATCAACATGAAGGTAGGATTGAATTCAGTGTGTTTTGTATTTTATCACTATTAAAAGGATTTGCTTATTACATATCTGTTTTGTTTAGATTCATCTGTTCACTTTTCCAAAATTCAGTTATAATGCATGATGCGTGATAAACACCAAAGTGTATGTGCATTGTGTAGCTATAATTAGTTTTTTTTCCCTTTTTCTGCGAAGGTTAAATGGCGGCTAACCGTTTATGATGTGTTTGTAGGCGGGGTCGTCCCTGGGGATGAACTCATGGCTGTGAATGGGAAGATCCTGACCGATGCCACATTGACTGAGGGACAAAACTCTCTGGCACGGGCGTGGAACAGTGGAGGGGTATGACTGACTTCAAATGAAATACCATGTTGTGTTTCATTCATGATCCCCCTTATTAGCCACAACACTAAATGATTCATTGTGTGTCTTGTAGATTCAGCTCAAGTTCATATTTTCTGTTGATTAAGTCACATGCAAATTTAAAGTCTCTCCATCCTTTAGGATTGGGTCGATGTTGTGATTGCTGTGTCCCCTCCTAAAGACTATGAAGATGAAGTGTAAGCAGTCCGGTTTTATTTTTATTTTATTGATCAAGTACTGCATCTCTGCTATGTTTTATCTGACAAGTTAAAAATCTCATGTAATGATACAGTTGGTTCAGTAGTTTACGGTTTGTGGCTCGTGTATTTGTGTGTGTGCATGTGTATGCAGCCCTAAGTCAGCATCAGTCAGTCCCACTGTGAACAGAAAGGTGTTTGAAGGCAGTGCAACACTGTACAGACATGGCTACCTACTTCAGCAGTAGCCCTTCCTCTCCTCCTACCTCACCCTCGTCCTGGTAATCGCCTTAGTCTTCACCCCTCCTCTTCTTCACTGCACGTCAGAGGGGGTGTTTGGTGTGGAATTTGTTTTTGTTTGGGCCCCTTTTTTGTTCTTGAGGACATGTGACAGTCTCTCTGTCAATCAGAAGAAATCAAAGACAGTGGAGTAATTTGGTGTTTGTTTCCACCCAAACTGCCAGTTTCAGCTCGGCTTGTTCCACGAAAAGCTACCTTACTGTGACTGTATACGATGTATTGAGCTTAAATTGCCAAATTGTCCCGTTCAGTGACACAGTCTTGTTGTCTGGAGACATTTACAACTTGTGGTATCAGTAAGCTACCCCACTGTGTATCTGCCAAATCCATCCTCATTGAGCCTCTGTGGTGTTGTCCCATGTTGTCCAGTCATGGAGTCCTATGGGACTCCTGCCAGCCTTCAGCAGTTGTTCTGATTGATGTTGTCCCACAGGACTGTTACATGTTCTGAAACTTAATTTGCCTCCCAGTGTTGGATCAGGTTTGTTTTTTTTAATTGATAGCATATAAAATGCTATACAGATAAGAGTTTGAATTTCCTCAGCCATGAAAACAAGTGGAAAGACGATAAATTTGAAATTTGAAGTCGTCTGAAACTCAACTTCATACGTTTGTGTTGGTTTGTTTTGTTTAGTGTGCAGTGACTCAAACAAGCACGTAGTAATAGATGTATGTAATAAAGTAGCTCTAATAGAATTATATGTTATTGATCAATTCTTCTCATTTCTCCCGCAGGACATTCTTCTAGTCTCGTCAACCACTTGCCAATAAAACCAGATTGAACTCGAGGAAGCTTCACATTTGCAAAGAAATCACTTGAGATAATCTTTTCTACTTCTACTTTTCGTATCTCTCTGAGATTGGTCTAGTTGTCATATTGAGTGATACCATGCAATCAATATTCATTGTAACTATCTTGTTTTGTCAATGGATCGTCCAGTCAATATTAAGATCCCTCTGGTAGTCCTCTTCACTCCTGTGAAGCCAGGAAATGGTTCAGCTTATTAAACACACATGATCCTGCTGATCTTTTTGTAAACATCTGTCAGAATAAGAATGACAAATTAGTTAAAACAGATAAACTAATCAATAGCACATCTCTTATCTGCCTTTCCAAAGCCCAATAAAGGACTGTTCTGACTACGAGTGAGGTTCTGTTGTGGATACTGATTTTCTGATGCATCTTTTTTAAACACAGCCGTCGGCAACTTTTTTTTTGTCATATTAGCTTGAACTGTCATGGGATTCTGGAAGTAGAATATTAAATAGGCTGTTTAGGAAAAATCCCGAAATCTGTAGCTCCCTCTAAAGCCTGTAATCATGCCTGCAAAAATCGAGCGCTCCCGGCTGTTTTTGACCAATCACGTTAGGTTTATTATTTATCTATTATCTGTGCAGAACAGTCACCAACCACATCTTCCATGCTGAGCGTGAGTCTGCCCCAGCTTGTGTGCGCGCACACTGGTGTGAACTCACGTGCACAACCTCGTCCACAGAGGGGGAGGGGTTTGGGGGGGCGGTTTGGAGCTTGGTAGAGGTTGGGGGAGGGACCTGAAAGTTGTATCAGTTCGAATTTTCCAACTTTAGACTCGGAATTTTGAAAACCTGCCGACGGCAGCTTTAATGATGCATATGGGTTCAAGTGGCAAGTTTAGATGTGGATGTGATTTCTTTTTGAGTTCACAGTACAATATAAAGATTTCTGTCAACATTACCTTCTCTTACCTGGTATCTTTTGTGCTGATCTGTCTGTTTTTTTTCATAAAAACAACCATTTTTTAAAAATGTTTCAATGCATTACGCATTCATGGAAGACGCCACTTCTGTTACAATAAAAATAAATGTGGCATCTATTTCTTTTATTTTCTGCTGCAACGTCTTTGGAAAGCCTGCAGACCTTTTTAACTGGGATTTAGTACTTCAGTAACATTTTTATTCGTTATTATTTCTTTTTTTTTTTTATTTTTATTTTTTTTAATCCAATTTAAACTTTAGATGAGGTAGAAGTGAAAATATCCATTTTAGCTGGAGTTGGGCTGTAAGGTAAGGAAACTTATGGCGCTTTTCCACTAGCTTGCTTCAGCTCGGCTCGGCACGCTATTGCGTGTTTCCACTTGCACGCCGTACCTGCAACCGGCACGATTTTTCGTACCACCTCACGCTAGGCGTCCATTGTTCCGTCACGTCAACTTAACTCGCCGGATTGGATGCCTAGTGTCGCCGTGTTGCTACTACAGTGGGCGTGTATACGAAGTTTTAGATAGAATATACGGTAGAATGGCTCCGGGGGAAAGTACATAACTTGTGATTTTAACCAACCGAAGTTTCGGAGTTTTGGAGGGAAATTAATGTGTATAAATCGTCAGCAATGGAACATTATTTCATATTGCACCATGGATCTGGATCTGCGAGCGAGGAGAGCTGCTATTGTGCTGCTGCTGCGACACAGGAGATCACCTAATTTTTGCACCTTTTCTCTGATTTAAAAATGAAACATGAACAAGACATCTTGTGAAAACATGGCCATGGGTGTAATTTGGTTCTTTTGTTGAAATGAATGCCTATCACAATTATTGATAACGTTTAATCAACTACTCCACCTCTGCCCATGAAATAATTTGATGCACTGGATTGAACCTCTATTCCTTGATGGTCATTACTTTACTGCAAAAGTGGAGATGCTCACACAATTGCCTGATGTTTTAGGTGTGTTTATTCGCCTACAATCGTTTTAGCACAGCCATTCTGGCCACTGCTGCTGTTCATTTTGCCCGCAATAGCAATGACATGAGCAATACCCGAAACGTTCAGGGGTGAATAAACAAAGGGAAAAAAACTACATGATCTACTGTCATTGGGTAACGCACTCCGTCTGCCGAGGCAAATTTGCATAAACTTCGAGCGAGCCCAACTTTTTGACGTGCCGCAGGTCCCCCGCTCGCCGTGCCGGAATCCCAGCATGCTTTGCGAGCACGGCGACAACGATCGGCCGGATTTCATTGAAAATGAACTGAATGCGTTGGATACGGCTTGCGTTGACGGAACAATTGACGACTAGCGTCAGCCCTGGTTCCAAGTATGGCAAGCCTAAAGTGCCATATTGCGCATCTAAGTATCACGTTAAGATTGAAAATCACCCGCTAAAAGCGCCTGTTTCCCTGAAATTTCGCCGTTTTTTTTCGCCGTCTTTCACCAACAAGCGCCGCTTTTTACGTCTGCAATGATGGTTCCGCAAGAGGTAACGACGCTTTAACATTAGTTACCAATGTATGTCGATGGAAAACACTTTTACACGAAAAATGCATGGAAATGGATTCAAAATAACAGCGAAGTGCATGTGTAGGAGTTGTATTCCTAAAATTAAAGCTTTGTGAAACGACAATGCAGTGAACTTTGGCAACATTGCCACACAGAGATTTGTGCAGAACTATCTTGGTCTGGCTGCCTTGATCAGCGATTGGCCGCAACCACTTCAAATGCATTGGCTGTCGGAAAATTATTATTATTATCATATTAGGAAAACGCACGTCTTGAACGCGCGTATTGTCAGGTCAACACGTGCGTTCAAGACGTGCGTCGTTACCTAGACAACGCGCGTCTTGCGGAACCATCATTGCGGACGTAAAAAGCGGCGCTTGTTGGTGAAAGACGGCGAAAAAAACGGCGAAATTTCGGGGAAACGGGCGCTTTTAGCGGGTGAATTTCAATCTTAACGTGATACTTAGATGCGTAATATGGCACTTTAGGCTTGCCATATCCAAGCGTTACTAAAACGTGACGTCAGCTGACTGCCTTCCACTGATTGGGCGATGAGTGTCCACTGGAAGCGTCATAACGCGGATAATAAAAGCTGGCGTTAGCAACCGTTAGCTCACCTACAAACGTCGTCTTTTTGAAGCTCCTAACAAAAATCTCCGGTACTTTTCAATACTGTTTTGTCTGGCGGCCAGGAGTCTTCTCTGGCTCTCTTCTCTTGCCTTCTGTGCGACAAAAAGCCACAGGGTGAGCAGCAACACGCGCTGCCGTGTTACGACGACCCCGCCCACGTCGAGGAGGCACGAAGTGTAATGGAAACACAACCAAACCGAGCCGTGGCGAGCCGTGTAGAGGTAGTGGAAAAGCGCCATTACTGTATTTCAGTAAGCCAAACTTTTTTTTTTTTTTTAATAATTTTCAGCATGTAAAGAAATGAGCATTTAGATTATTTTGTTAGTTTTAAACGAACTTGAGGTCGTCTGTTTTGTCAGTCTGTGCCTCTCCATCTTCTTCCACTGTCTGCTTCGATTTATTTCAACCACAGAATGCCACAGTTTTGTAGTCAAGCGTCCGCAAGGGGCAATAGCGGTCCTTATTAAATAATGAAATGAAAGATTCCTTAGTGTGTTCATAATTCTGCTTTAGGTCAAGATCGAGGTCAATAAATAGGCCAGGATAAGATTCATATATGGCGTCTTAGAGTTTTAGTGATTTTGGTGATTTATTTTGACACATTTCTAAGGGGAAAAAACTTAAAAGAGGAGAAGTGTGCGTGCAGCTTAGCATGTAATGTTACATGTGTGTGGGTTTAGTGGACAGCATCAGACTTCACTCTTATGTAACCGCTGATTGCAGTCATCCACTCCGGGTTCATGTGGCGTCGTGGTTGTGTGTTTGGCTTTGTGACCTCCTAATACCGTTCATGACAGAGTCCAAAGGTGGCCTTACAAGATCTGCCTCTTAAGTCCTCCTCCTCCTTGTCTTCCTCCGCCTCCTCCGTGGTACCCGGGTTCAGCACCGTGGACAGCTCCCAGCCTCCGTACGTAAACCGCCGCCTGCAGTCGGGTGGTTAAAACGTAAAAGTAGGACAGCGAGAGGTCAGCCGCACTCCGAACACATGAGAGACTGGAATCTGGGAGATTTGGCCGCTTTTCTTTTTTTAACATCCAACCGACGGATGTGACAGAACCGAGGAGTGTTTCTGAAGTCAAAGAAAAACGAGGCTGAAACGATGATTTCACGATATAAACCGGTAAGTGCTGGCGGACGTATCACCTGGCTGGTCACTTTGAGCGACACCTTCTTTGTTGATGTCTGTTTGGCTGCGTTCAGACTGCTTTCACAGCGTAACGTCACACAGCGCTCGTGGGTTATGGATCTTCTCATTTAATTGCACAGCCCCCTAGTTTTAGAGACCAGAATTCGAGTCCTTCTTAATGATGTTACAAGTCGTTTGTGGTCATTTTTAGTCAATAAATCCTTGTGTGTAGTCTCTAATGGGATCATACATCACTAGGATTCTGGAGGTGGATTAAGAGAGTGTGCAACACCGCTGGGGCGGGTTTTTCTTTCTTAGGGCTGTGACAATGTGGTAGCCTCAGACATTTTCACAGCAGATGGAAAGCATTTTAATACATGTAACTCCGCCTTCTGTCCCTCTCCAAGATCCATTCCCATGGTAGTCAGGAATGAATGATTAATCGCTCACCTCTCATTATCACAAGTATCACATTACTTTAGCCCGTTGGCGCACTCAGATGCTCTCAGTTATATGTGGTTAGCATTTGTGTGTATCTGAAGTATTAGGACCATATAAACAGTAGCATCGTTGCTATTTTGGAGCTGCTTTGACAGTTAAGAATTGTTGAATGCATTGTTCTTATCACGAGTCTCCCAATATGGGCTACCACGTAATCTGAAGCTATAAAGATAACTTTTCATACTTAATGTTTCCGTAAATGGCTGCTGCTCCTTTCATTCTCTTAATTAATTTCTGCCGACACTCCCCGTTGCTTTAACTCCTCCTTGGTTCATTCATTGATGAGCTGCGACTGTCAGGGATAGGGATACAGCCAGTGCATGATGAAAAAATGTACTTAAAGGACAGATACTGGCGATTTATATTTCAGGGAGCCAATGGGTCAAATGGGCCATTCCGTGTTCAAACAACCAGGGGATTTTTTTTTATTTTTAAAGCTCTAACACTGTGATTAAAAAAATGTCCTTCCTTCCTTCCTTTCTGATGGCAGCCATGTGCTTGTTTAACAAACATATTCTTTGAATTTGATTGTACCCCTAAATAATTTGTTATCCTTTCAAGTGCAAGGACTGTTTTTTCTTTTTTAAACCACACTTAATCCACTCTACACCCTGAATAATTCAGTACAGGAAGTGGATGTGCAGGGCTGTTGTTGTTGTGAGCTTCACTTCATGGGTGTTGAAATGAAACACCAACTGATTTTTTTTTCACTTTGAACTTGGCGTCACTTTACCATTTCACACACATTTCACTGCTTATTATTTCTCTGTAACACATGCCTTAAATTAATTATTATTTAATGATAATGATAACTTCTTGAGTTCTATTTGGAGGCATTTGTTGTTAAAAGCTACTGGTAACCTTTTGTCTCCAGATTTGATTGCCTTCATGAGAATATCTGACTCAGTTGTCATATATAATTGTTATTTTGTAATTAAAGTACATGCTGCATAAACTAGTTTATACTGCAACAGTGACATTTCCGTCTTTAATCAATTCTATTTTCTTTCATTATGATTATTTCTGTGATCTGATCAAAACATTTCTGTATCAATTAGATTAATTAACATTTGGGAGCCTTAAAGGCACTGGTATTTTGTGTCCAATAGAAATTTTAGGTAGTATACAAACTGTAGGCAATGTATTGTCCATTCTCATTTCTGATATATGATACTGTCATTAAAATGGAAACGATTGGAGGCTTTACTGACTATGCCGCAATTTGCTCTCTGTCCATCATTGTATTCCACAAACTTGTTAGCAACACAGCACAGTGACACTGCATGTCCCTAACATCACCATCACCTTTGCTGTGTTGCTACTCTGTTATAAGAGTTGCAGGTTGGGCTGAGAGTTTTTTAAGCAAATGAGTCTGAGCTGCTCTTCTGCTCTTCCGAACAAACAATGCGATGGCACCAATTCTAAAATTTGCTCAGGCACCTTTTCCTGAAAAACTTTCAGTAAGAAAATAGCAAAACAAAAATCAAGTCAGTTTATTGGTGACATCTCAACATAGAACTATATATTGGTTCGGCTCTGTTTGGTTATAAAGATTTGTTTCTATTAGAGCAATGCTCTATAATGTAAGAATCTCCACCAATCATGAGGGAAAATTCAGGAAAAATAAAAAAGCTTTCACCACCATCTTGAAAATAGCGTGTCTTTGAGCTGCTTTAAATGGATTTTTGGCACACCAGCTAATGGAGAATTCAAACCTGCATTCAAAAAGACACCAGCAGTTTTCAATTATTGAATGGAAATAGACTTGCTTGTCTTCTGATGGGTTGCCATCAAGAGCAAAAGTAATTTGACCTCATACTGCTTTAGCACCACATTTTCTTGGAAATCGCTCTCAGGGTTACAATTCTTTTCATGTTACATTTTACATTGTTGTACCACAGCTGCCATCCATGCATTTGAAACGGCAGAAAACAACTGACCTTACATTAAGCTTATCTACTTTGTAAAATTAGGTGAAGGTTAACATGGAATATTTTAATCATGAAGTATTTCAGCTGGCCGGGAAAGCCCATAATGCTGTACCTGATGCTGACAGATGGATTTTCAAAATCTGCATCCATGTAGTTCATCCCTCATCCCTCATAAATCAGTTTCTACTGGCAGCAGGAATTCATAAATATTCTGTTTCTGTATCATGAATGTGTCCAGCCCACAATACCCAGGTGTGATGTTGACAGGTGAATGAGCAGTAGTATAATGTAACTCCTGATATGTGCTAGGATTCACATATTAAGCTCTTACTTATGCTTCTCACATACCTCTCTCTGACGTTCATCCAGCAACTGCCCCCCCCCTCTCTTTCTTCTCCTCTCTCTCCGCTAATCATTCACACTTGCTGCCTTCCCCCCTACCTTTACTGGCTCACACTTCCAGCTCACTAGCACGCTCTGCCCCCCTTTGCTCTCGTCTTCCAAGGTCGACTTTGAACTCTCATTTGCAAAGAGACAGGAATAGCATGTGTACACCAGAATGCGTTATTGCTTTGTATGTGTGCTTGTTTGTGTGCGTGAGCGATGTGAGCGTGTCTGAGCTGTGCAGCGCTGCATGCAAGTAAAGCTTCAGCCTGAGGATGCCTGCAGACTGCACGCGGACGGGATGCAGATGTTTCTCACCATGGGGAAAACAGCTTAAACTATCAGAGAGGAGAGGGAGTTGCTGCTGCACTGGACTCTAACTACATCTGACCCATCCCTCCTTCCCTCTATCTCCTCTCTGTCACTGGAGCTGATATATTGGAAACTGAAAAGAGGAAAGGAGGTCACTTTGGGAAATATCGGGATGTACTGAGGACGCAGCCTGCGTTGCCTTTGAAAAGAGAACATGCTCTGAAAACATCGTTTAAATTTGCCTGTCTCTCCTGTGTCTCTGGTCCTCCCCTCCAACTCTTCCTCCTCCTCTTTTTCCTCGGCCGGTTCCCTGCAGAGTACCGGTTCCACCATGTCTTTGGCGTTTTGTGGGAACGAGAACAACTCGTCAGCCTACAATGTAGACGGGGGTGTTCTGAACAACGGCTGTTTCCTGGATGCTCTCAACGTGGTCCCACATGTTTTTCTCCTCTTCATCACCTTTCCCATCCTCTTCATCGGTGAGTCTTGCTGGGAGGTGAGGTAGTCAACCTCTTCACAGCACACCGTCCTGCACAGGCCACACACTCAGCACATAGACATGGTGTGTCAGCACAAGTACATGTTCTCTAACTGCCCTTGCAATTTCCCCCCCTTTGGGTTTCGCTTTGTATCATATATTTAATGTTTTATTTCCCTTTTAGAGTATAGAATTTCATACACTTAACCTATATTTGATCAATGACACTTTCTGACTGTGTATTTCATCTAGTTAAAGCATTTAGAGATGCCTGCAGGCGTAACCATTAGTGATAAAACTCCATTTTGAGTGTTGTGACAAAGTGACTTAACAGAGCTGGAGTTCTGCAAGCGAATGTGACACCTCTGATGATGTGCACTGTTATGCACAGAGGCAAAACTATGCTGGCATTAGGTTACACCTCTTTTGCTTGCTGTCCTGGCTGCTAGACATTCTATTAGTGTCATCACCAGTGTGTAACAAACCAGCTCTGCATCACTGCCCACCCTTTGCTGCCATACAGACACGTGTGCTGTGGCCTCATCATCTGCTCTTTCACTTAAGCTTGTGTGTATAAAGTGTATTGGAGTGTGGTTCAGGAACTTAAATTTCCAAATCCAGCCACATCATTGGGATGTGTTCCTTATGAGGACAAAAAAAATGCAGATAGAAACACTGAAGGGATGTTACATTCAAACAGCAGTTGATAAATGAGTTAAAACATATATATAGCTCAACAAACCCTTTGCCTCATTGTTGCCATTGTCTTGGTACATTATTTAAAGAACTCTACAAACTGTTGTTTATATGGATCAAGTTTGACTTATATTTACAATTGTTAATGTTAATTAGCAATGTTAATGTTAATGTTATTTACAATAATACTGGTGAATTAATGTTTTTAACCAATCACTGCTCAGTAATGGCAGAGAAGTTTTATCCTCATGCTGGGAGAGCACCTCGAGCTCTGTTAACAGTTATCATCAGTAGTTCCTGCAGTGAGAACATCAAGGAGAGGGGATACTTTCTCCGATATTTATGAGAACAATATTTACTGTGGATATACGGTGCTTTTTCCTCCATTGGTCCAGTTATTTGGAGTCAACTAAAATCAGATTTTCTTCACGTCAACCTTAAGTTGGTAACTTTAGTTTTTTTTTTACATTTATCGGACCAAACCCCCACTCTACACTGACAATCTAGGATATTGAAGAATTATGGCTAATTTTCACAATTTTTAGTGACATTGTCACTGACATTTATTCATATTTATTCTTATTTTCACATTTAATCATTGTTACTTTTCTGTGAATATGTAGTTACGATATTATGAATCTTATTTGAAATCTCGCCTCCCAAAATGTTTCTTCTGTAATAAACTCTTTCTGATAGAAATGAGGGCTTGAAGTGTAATGGCAAAAACCGTCTTTAACGGGATGGTACGTGGCCTTTGCCAGAGAGATTTTTTTTTGCTGTAAGCTATAGAGATCCTCTTTAGCCCCTGCCATCCAAAGCTGATGTGCTTTCACTAACAACTTTGGCACTAAATACAAACCTCAGGGGATTTGGAATCATTTCTGTCCATCTGACAGAACCTTTTAAGCTAGAGTCCCGTTCATATACTGAATGCCGCACTCCGTTGTGCCCTGTGGTGATGAAATGTGTTACTCAGCTGGTGGTCAGGAGTTCAGAGTCACATCAAAGCTGCTAACATAAGAGAAAACACTTCAAACAATGGTTGAATGAATGAATGAGCATGTGCTAACACACACGTGCAAGACTGTTCACATTACTGCAGCACTCAGAGAGGAAGAGTATTCTACCTCAGTCTTCTGTACGGTCAGATAACAACCCTGAGTGAGTTCTAGTTACCCAAGCTGGCCAAAGTAGATTTATTTAAATGGCAATTCCATCCATCCATCCATTTTCTATACACGCTTAATCTGTCGGTCGGGTCGTGGGGGGGCTGGAGTCCAACCCAGCTGTCTAAATGGCAATTAACTGGCAAAATTACATGGTATATGTTTTGTTTTATTTTACACATTTTGTCTGATATAAATGTAGTTATTGCATACATTACAAAACATTTTTAAGTGACTCATACACATTGGTCATAATATTTAACTTGAGATTCTGATTTGAATCATAATAAATAGTGTTTGAGCAGTATTTGCATGTGTGAAAAAGAGCTGAAGAGGAAGATATGATGTTCATATCAGCCTGTACCAACACCTCTCAGTGACAGTAACTGTGAAAGGGTCCAAAGGCACAAGAGTCCCTTACATAACTTCATTTGGAGGAATTTATTTTGACAGCAGAGGCAAAAATTTATCATAAGAATTGCACTTTGATGATTCAGTCATTGTTATTTCATATCCTGTACTGAGGCCAGCATCTGTTTAAGTTAAAAGGATAAAGGACAACGAAGCCCCAGCCAAGAGAAGAGATGGAAAACTGTCTTAGACTCAGGCTGACAGCCATCTTCCTGCCAAGATGCATTGTAATTAAAGTGAGAATAAAACAACCCTACTGAACTCCAAGACCGACCTTGGCAGGCTGCCATCTTTTCAGTTTATCTTCTGCAAATTATCCATCCTGCTCTGTTCATTAAATCACTTTGCCATGCAGCAACCATTCAAGGATACAAAATGCATATTTAACTACTCACATAGGCACAAGTCAAGATAAAAGACTTGTGTTGTCTGACTTACTCACAATTTTTTCTTTCTTTGTGCATAACCTTTGATAAGAATCTCATGAATGTATTTAACGTTAAACATCCCTAAAACAAAACTTATTTCTTTCCTGTTTGAGGTTGGGGCAGCCAGAGTTCAAAGGTCCACATCCACCACAGCACCTGGCTTCACTTTCCCGGACATAACCTGCGCTGGCTCCTGACCTTCGTCCTGCTCTTCATCCTCGTCTGTGAGATTGCTGAGGGCATTGTCTCTGATGGGTATGTTTCATACCAATAACCTAACCCCAGCAGCCTGTTTTAAGTCAAGTGCATGAGACATTTGTTACATGTATACTGGGACTGGGAGAGTACACCCTCCACCAATTCCAATGCTCTATCTCAGGATTTTAGGAAAGTAAGAAATGTCAACCAAGTCTAGTAAAATTCCTCTTGAGACAGTAGTTTTTGTATAATTGTGCTGACAGATAGATGCTTCAACTCTCACCTCAGTGGAGGACTACACATCCGTTTTGTGTGCTGTATAACAAATTTTTTTTTTTTTAATTCCTCTTGATTACTGTGTGTCAGTGGTCCCTCTAAGTGATTTTGTCATCTAATCAAACAATGTTATTCATATATTTTAAAGAGTAAGTGTAATTGGCACTTTGTTAAACAGCTATTCATCATCAACATCAATCTCCTTATTGACTTTGCTCAACGGTGCTCACTTGAGAATAGCTACCGTCTAAAATTATGAGAATTCAATGATTAGTAAAGTGGAATGGATTTTATTTAGAACTACACCAAAGCATATCCTGCATTAATGTCAACTATATGAAAGTGCACATCCACTTGTATTTTGGCTTATTCATTCAAGAAATGAATTTGTCCTGATTTATTTATTTATATATTGTTTGGGAATTTTTAATGTGTTTTAATAGATGGGTAGATGATGTTTTATTTACATATATGTTGTGTTGCTGGCTGCAAAACAAATCTAGGGTATGAATGAAGGCTAAATTCAATTCAGGTAGAGTACTATTTGATATCCGTTCCTTCTGCTCACCAAGGACACACACACCATTGCACTATGGATGTTTTGCTGTGGGAGTTGTTGAATTGTTATGTCTCTGTATGTAAATTGCCTTGAGAAGGCTTTTGTCAAATCAAACCAAACTGAACTAAGGCAGAGGCAAGAAACTGATGTTGCTCTGGGCATTCAAAATTGTTGCATATATATTATACATAAATATAATAATAGACCTATGCAGTAATTCTAAGCCTCGCCATCTAAGACCTAATCTTAACCAATCACAGATGAAAGCAGAAGGGTAAAGAAAAGAAGTACAGTTAAAGGATTTTGCAGGATGAGTCTAGAACCTGTAATCTCATGTTTTACCTGCCCCGACATCACCATATAGGGACATGGTGACGATATGATGTTGATGCACCATCAAAGAAAACTGACATGCAGATTAATCGAAACTGAAGCTGCATCTGTGTGGGGAACAGAGTGAGGGACACATGCAATTGAGTTTAGATTGTGCCCTGCCAGAGCCCCCAACCTTTTGACAAGCAAATCTAGTAAAAGGTAAAGCTTGGAAAACTTTTTGACAGCTTTATGTCTCTGTAAATCTTGATTAAAGTTGTCAGATAAATGCAATGAGGTGAAGAGTGCTGCATTTTTCTTGGTAGTAGAAGAAAATGATAAAGTGTTTTGAAGCTGTTCTATCGGATTGGCTGTGCCAATTACAAGATGATACTTCTAACCATAACATAGAGTTGATCCAATAAATGAAATCAAGCAATCACGTTTTTAAATTCAAGAAGGATTTCCATTATAGTATAACCAAAAGGAGAGCAATTATAAGCAGGAATTCAACACAGGAATTTTTAGGTTTTGTAGAAAAAGTAAATAGCACAAAACAACAAAGACTCTTGTTTCTACTGAACCCAAAACAAAGTCCTAGTAAATACTTAACGGTAATTATTAGTTGCTTTCTGATAGCTGACTGGTGGTCTCTTCAGGTCCACCACCAGCCAGCACAATATAGACAAAGCCATCATGTGCCAAGTGCCAGTGTTTGTGCCCCATTTCTCACAGTTGCCAAAGAAAACAAATCAACGAGCTGTAGTGAGTTTACTCTACTCTGCTGACACCAGAGCATAGATTGGTCGGAACATGTGCACCATCCAAATGTAGCAAATCAAAAAGGAAACTTACTACAATTTGTCATATTTTAACCACATGAACAGCCTCTCAAGGCCGTTGCTGGATGTAGATTTCTTCTCTGAATTCACCCTCTGTTTGGACCCTTCTGTTGTATAGTGAGTCCATGTGTTCCAGGATCATTGTTAATCAGTTTTTTACTGCAGACCTTTTCAACAGAAGGGCCTACAATATGCTTGCCTCTTCAATGGGCTTTTTACACCGACTTCAGTGTGAAGAGCCAAACGTGGCTGGTCATATCAGTCTGGTGCACCTGGTATATTGGTTAATTTTAAAAGAGTGTATCTCCTCTACAGCCTCTTTCCTCAGACTACTGTACTAACAGCACATTACAGTTCATAAAACATCACTGGTGTCAACCTAAACAGTGCTACGGATTTACTCAAACCAGTTTCTTCTCTTATTTCAGGTTCAGCCAATGTCTCCATCTTCATTTGTACATGCCTGCAGCTCTGGCCTTCATGGCTGGAATCACTTCTATTGTCTACTATCACAACATCGAGACCTCCAATTTTCCGAAACTGCTATTAGGTACGGTAATCTGAAATCCTTCAAATGATTTCTTTTTCATTTACCTTTATCCACTGAACACAATGTAATATAGTAGCACCCCACCCCCCTTTGTGATCTGTACTGTGGACCTCTGGGTGTTTTCACTGAAACACTTTCCGGGGAATTCAAATCAGAACCAAGAACATTTTGTACCATAAAATTTTGATCATATCATTTGAAAAACATCAAATAGCTATGACTTAGGGCTTGTTCTAGAAACCCAGGATTCAAATTTAAATTCAAACAGATCATATCATATCAAATCAAATCTAATTAAATAAATTTTTTACTGTCAATGTTCAAAAAATGATATGACAGAGCACCACCCAAGCAGCATAGAGCAGAAAATGTAATAGTAACAAGACCGGAATGATTAGATATAGAACTGTAAAATATAAAAGTAGCAGCATTTCAAGGAGACTAAGGTCTGCTGTGTCCTTGGGCATCGCCATTATAACTTTTATTTAAGAACATTATGTTTTTTTCAAGGTTATGAGGTTGGTTTCACTTCTTTTTGGGCTACATTTTCAAGCCAATTCACCTAACCAGCTCCAGATCAGGATATATTTGAGATAACATACAATTTAGTATGAAAGCACCCCATAATTTCAATGAAAAAGAGCCATGAATGTTCATAGAGAATCTAGATGAGGGAGTCTGTTAGGAGGCACGATTTGGAACAGACACCCCTGTGGCTTTCCATCATAATAATCTGAGAAATGTAGATGCCTTCAAATCTACTGCAGGGAAAACACACTTCTTACTCTGACACCTTTTTAAAATTCTTTACTCATCTTTTAGCACTAACTGACTTGTTGAAACTTAAATTGGGTCTTATGTTACACCTCCATCCACCGCTCTCATCATAATGACCCACTATGAAAATAAAGCAATACATTAGTTAATTGAAAACAAAATAATTACAGTCAAACGTGTTCATGCCTTTATGAGGATTTATTTGTTCTTCTTGTGACATGTCCATGTGTGTTATTTGTTGTCTGGTACCAAAAGGCCCCTTTCATCTAAACCCAGTTAATAGTCATGTGGCTGTTTAGGATTGTGAATGTTTGGGTAAATGAAGTCAGAGAATTGAAATATTCTAGGTATGTTGAACTAGCTTTGTGGATAAATCCCAAGGGTTTGTTAAAGCTTGGATAAACAAGTTATGTAACGTATAACTGAGCCTTGTTTTACATGGATGGTTAATTACATTCAGATAAGATTTAACATGATTGAGGGCAAATCAATGAAAACATATCTCGTCGAATTGCTCTGCTTTGGGCAGATATTAATATTAAGATACTTGTTTTTGTTTGTTAACGAGATCTTCCCAGTTTGCATATTCAATATTGTGATTTATTGTTATGAAACAATGTGTAAAACTCACTGTCATCCCCCAGGTAATGAACTCGATCTCCACCTTTCACCTTTGTCCATTAGTTCTTAGCCATCATGCGGGACGCACGTGTCTCATGAATCAATCACCCCATTGCTTCTCCTCAACCGTTTACCTTTACTTTTCATGCTTCATTAATTCAGTGATCAGCCCTTAATGTTTTACTCCCATCCGGTCACCAAGTGACCTACGGCTTTTGGGTTTTTGTATCACAGCCAGACAGATATTAATCTTCTAAATAGAGACTCTAGTACTGACCCTCGTCCTGATAAAGGCATGCTTTGTAAACATCTATGTATGAGTCTTCTACAAAGATGAGCTCTATCCTCTGATCTCATTCTCCCATTATCCAGCAGCCCATCCTGTACAAATCTTCCTTATTTTATCTTTGTTGTCACAATAAGCTTCTCAGTGTTTACAATAAACCTGTTGGTCTGACATTATGTGACTCTCTCAAAACATTCTCTTATCTGCTGGATTAAATGTGTTGACCCTGACAGCTATTAGAATCACTTTGCTGAAGCTTTGATGTCGGCATACTGGGGGAAGTGGAAAGAAAGGAGAGAGGGGTGAGGGAAAGAGGGAGATTTATATCACACATCCAAGCTATTATATGAAGGTTTTCAGTATAACTCAGGGCCTGAAAAGTCCAACTATATCGTGCAAAAACAAAAAATTGTACCATCAGTTGAGTCACGGCTATCTTTAATGTGGAATGTGTTTTCTCATATAACACAATTTCAAGTTCTAACACACTACAATACTGACGACATGATTACTTTCAATTTAGACCTTTCCTCTTTTGTCAGGTTATTTATCTTTTCTCCTTGGTTGGGAAGTTGTTATGTGTCTCTGATCCCTGCTAAATCCCCTCAGCACTGTTGATCTACTGGGTTCTGGCCTTCATCATGAAGACCATCAAGTTTGCCAAGTACACCGAACATGGCGTCGGCCCCAGGCAGCTACGCTACTGCATCACAGGACTGTTGGTGCTGCTGTATGGACTTCTACTGGCTGTAGAGATCAATGTCATCCTGGGCAGGGTGAGCGTGCGGCTTCTTTTAGTCAGGGATGGTCTATGATTAATGACGCTGCATACATAGAGGTAAAAATAATTTGGATACAGTGATGCTGCTTGTTTAGAGGGGTTGTATCTATATTTGGACTGACAGTGCTGTTGGTATGTCAGTGCTGTCATTTGAACGCTGAAATGCAGTAGCTAAATCCTAAAATGATACATTTATAAAGAAGCAAAGACTAAAATGTTTGTTGTCATTTTAGTTTTTATGTTAGACTACATACTACTGGTTTTATCACACAGACCTGCCAACCAAACACAGCCTTTTTCCCCACTGACCAACAAGGTTTTCAAGGTTTTAATTTGTGAGACCTCACCACCATCAGAGTCTTATACATGTGACTCATTACCACAGTTTGAGTCTACAGTATCAACAGGGGGCCACAAATTGGGCTGCTGAGAAACCTGGAGGCTCATGAATCGGATAACAAGATTTCATTCTAGTAAGCAGGAATCATCTTAAAATCTGGTATCCATTATACTAAAATTAAAGATGTCACTGGCTCGAAGGTGTAAACAAGGGTTATCTGGTGCGTGAGCCAGAGGATGGACTGATTGATATCTTTGAGCCTGATTGTTCATTAGTCTGAGGATTAGTATTTGGTCGTAAACCAAAGTTTTGGACAGATGGTCATGATCAAAATTTTCTCATCACTGTCACTGAAATAAGAAATGAAAATATTCTTATTGACAGAAACTACGACTGCCCCTAAAGGGAAATGCATCAAATGTAGGAGAGAAAAATGTTATAAGCATGTGAAAAGCTAGAAGTTTTGAAAGCAAAAACTAAAAATTTAAAGCATGAAGGCAAAGGCCACTGCTTCACAGCGTTATGAGCCAGAAAAAAAAGAGCTCGGGGCCAACCACTGGCTCATATTCTGTTCAAATGTTGGCCAGACCAAAATGTGACTGAAATATTGTCAACAATATCTGTAAAAGTCGTCACGCTCCGATCCTAAATGCATTCATTTTTTGACATTTACAGCCATCTAACCCTCTTTGAACAAGAGGCAGAAAATGCCAGAGCAGTGTACACTTCTCTGTCTTTTTTCTCTGGACACTTTAGAGTGTGTTTATCTGTGTTAACCTCTGCACTGAGAGCAGAGCCTCAACAGCCTCAGCATCCCTGGTGATTCTCTCATCATGCCCTGCACTCAGCCTGTTGGAACTGTATCTGTTAGAGTACATTTGTCGACTCTGTCCTAAGGATTTAAATGTTCTTGTGATCAGTAATTGTAGTGCAATTATAAAAATGAATATTACTTGAATGATTAAATGTTTGCATCACATTTTCAGTAATCCACACAGGACTTGGTTCAGTTTGGCTGCCATCATAAAACCTCATTTGTCTTTCAACATTTAAAACAAAATCCAACATTATTGTTGAATATTGTTCCTATATCTCGACCGTTTTTTAAATAAAAGCATAAACAAACAGACTATGATAGACTTTGCTGTATTCATGTGGATGTGCAGTATGTGCAGTGTTTTGTCCTGTATCATATCATAACTGTATCATATATATTCGGTTCGGTTCAGTTCATTCTGCTCTGTTAACTATTCCTAATTCTAAAATTTTAGTCTGTTGTTGACTTTGTATGCACCGTTTATATTTGCCAAGTTGCCAAAGTGATGTAATATAACTTGAAATCAGATACAAAATGAAGACAAATTGTCTTTCAGTGGCTATAATTAAGCCCACTAATAACAGGGTGTTCAGCTGGCACATCCATTATGTTTTTAGCTCTCTTGGGAAGATGTGTGAAATCACAGTTATTACCCAGAAAGATAGATTGATGTTTCTGTTTTGCTGGCTATTTAATCGAGAGTTTTAACGTTTCTCTTGCTGCCTGTTTTTTCAGGTCATGATCTAAGGTCCAACTAAAATCAACCTCTTATTTCTGCCACAGCGCTACATGTGTTTCGCAAATCCCCCAGAGGTGAAGCCTCCGGAAGACCTTCAGGACCTTGGTGTTCGTTTCCTGCAGCCCTTTGTCAACTTGTTGTCCAAAGCCACCTACTGGTGGATGAACACCTTCATTACCTCCGCTCACAGGCGGCCCATTGACCTAAAGGTTATTGGCAAACTGCCCATCGCAATGAGAGCGCTGACCAACTACATAAAGCTTCGCAAGGAATTTGAAGACCAGAAGGTGAGTACCAGTTGTTGGATCTTTGTGAACAGTATGGGATCATTGTTGCTGTGAAACAAGTGAGATCTCAGATCCTTGTGACCGAGGTCTGAAGTAAAACACACATACTGGCTGTTCTTGACATGCAGGGTTTACTTCAAAACATTTTCCATTTAGCTATGTGTTTGAAGCCTTTCCACTGTGGTTTGTGCGTTAAGATGACTCACTTGTTTCACAGCAACAATAAGTGTGTTTGTGGCTAAATCACTAAATGTGTACGTGTCCTGCAGATATCAACAGAAAGCAACATTTTATGATGTGTATATCTTACACAGATTGGCCATGGGTGGAAATATCAAGCTATTTCTTTCCCAAATGTCTGTAATCTTCCACCAGTGTCTAAGTGAATTTAAATGCTTTGTACTTACAATTTTCAATATATCAGGGGTCCTTAAGGGTTGTTTTTACTGAGTGTTCTCTGAGGACAATAATACAAAGTAGAATAAAACTGCTGTTCTTTTCTAAATTAAATTATCAAGGGATCAAACTGGATCTTCCTCTCAAAAGCATAAATAAAGTTTCAAGTATTTATGTGCTCTTTGTGCAGCTTGTTTGGCTCCTGATGGCCACTACTTGACTTTATTATATCCCATTTGTTAGTTTCATGTAGTAAATCTTGTGTCTTGCATGTCTGGTTTCAATAACTTTGCTGCGATTAGTCTGACATGTACTTTAGTGAGCTGAGAATCCTGGAAATGTAATTTTTCAATGTTACTCTTTTTCCTAATTTGCTGTTGTCATATAAAAGCAGTTCCTGTGATGATTCAGCCGAGACTAAACTGGGACAGTTGAACTTTATTTAGACATGAAACAGTGGATTCTTCAATAATGTAAACAGGAAAGTATCTCACTGCCAAAAGCGAGCACGTACTGTATATCCTTCTTTATTTTCTACTGCTGTTAATTTATTTAGTGAAATGCCATCACAATATCATCAAGTTTTCTAGTTACAAGATGTATACCTTTGGTACTACCTGGTACTGTTTCAGTTGTTATTTGACCACATGGTCATTTCTGTAAGGGTTTATTTTGCTTTTGTTTCACTGGATTGGATTGATGCATTGACTACAGTCCAGGTGTTTGCAGTATTTTCTTTATTAATGTTTTTGAAGATAAAACTGGCATGATGATGCAGTGGTCACTAAGTGCTGCCACAGGCAGCCTCATTGGGTTTGCATCCTGATGTTCAACAAAATAAGAGAAATGGGTTAGTGAGTTTTTACTATCACAAAGGTGATTCTTTTTCTTTTCTTTTCTTAATTTCTTTTTTCTTTTTCTTTTTTAAAATCTGGCTATGTCACAGAGTTAATGGTTAAAGGTTTGGATTTAGAAGCCTTTAGCCAACTTTCTTCCTTATTACATTCTATGCGACCGAAGTAGAGTCTAAACTGAAGGGATATTCAATTGCCTCAGTGATCTGCTGAATTAATTTGCAAATGCAGAAAATATATAGATAAGTTTGTATTTATTGCAGCCTATGCGTGTTTTACTCTGTTTGTACTGCAGCAAATAAAGACAGATTAGAGAATAGTAAACATGTATTTATTATAGAGAAATTTAGCAAAATGAATACAGCATTTCCTTATTAAAGGAAGGTGTCAAGACCTAAAGGCTATTTTTTAAGTATGATGTTGAAATGTATCCTAAATATTAAACTATATCTAAGAGCTCTGATTAAGCCACGGAAGAATTGATTAACTTCAGTGCGACTTTACAGGATAAGAAAAATTCTTCTTTCAGCTTATTTGCAGCAACAGTGTAGCTTTTTGCTATGATATGTCCCTGCTCTCTATTTAAAAGACAACATTTATCTATTGACTGAAGTAAGTGAAATTATGTGTAACATGTTGTGATGCACGTCTCTGACAAGGGCTTTAAAAGGATTAAAATCAATAAAAGTCCTATCAAAATCTCTCATTCTAAAAATATTTCTCCTCTTAAACTGATATTTGTCTTTTTTCAGCCCTTCCTTCTCTTGTAGAAAACTATTAATGTTTAATACATTGATACAGATTGTGTGACATTTGGCTGAGAATTAAACAGTTTATAAACTGTTTTTGTGCTCTTGCTCTTACTCTGAACCAGCGGTCTTCCAGATATATTAATGCAAGTCCAAAGTGAGGGTAATTCCTCAATATTTGTTATCCTTCCTTTTTTCCTCTTTGCGCCTCCCTTCGTCTTACTTTTGAAGCACGTGTCAGGGGTCAGAGGTAAAGGGCCTCCTCCAAAGGGTCGTTGTTTTCCAGTATTTGGAAGGTCAGCCGAGATTCGGCACTGCTGTGCGTCCGGTGTGAACGTAACCCTGCTTCCTTCCGGCAGGAGCGAGGGATGAGAGAGACTGAGGGATCCCAGTGGAGCTGTGGGGAAGGGCGGTGGCGGTGGTAGGGCATTTAGAGGAGGACTGGAAACGTGGGGTCATTCTCGTTTTACTGTGAACGAGGCGACATCCCGACCCTTGCGGGGGTTAAAGCACTGCACTTCATGGGAAGCAAGTTTCACTCAGCGTGTGAGAATGAAACCGCCTCCTTTCTAGTTGTTTGAACCTGAGGTAGAAAGAGAGGATGTGTGTCCATGTGCGTAACTGTGATGCGTGCATTGACATGTGTTACGTATGAGAGAAGAGGTTCACTACAAGCTCAAATGGAAAGATAGGGACACGAGACAACAGTCACGTCTGCTCTCACAGTTCTGGGAGTGACTCAGTCATACTCACGGGGATACACATACACACTCTCAAAATGTTGTGGGACTGTTTACAGCACCGTCACAGTCCAGATGTTTTCCTCTGATCATTGCTAAGTGTCTCACTAACCCGAGCCGTCAGTTTTGGAAATATATTAAGACCTCAAAGTGAATTTTTATGTCTTGAAATATTCTGACATTTGAAGAAATCAGAACCTGATTTCACTTGCTGTTTTATCCTCTGCATCACTAATGTGGTTGTTACTTATACAGCAGCAGGATACAGTGTGTGATAGACTGAGGTGCAGTGTGAAACTTATCATTAATCCTCACATCCTCTGATGCAGAGCCATGAACTTGGCCTCATTTTATGAGTTTCTGCTGCAGTGGTGGACCAACTCATCAGTTGAGAGTGTTGATTCAGCTTTTGTGTCCAGGCAATTAGGTCCTTTTACTCTGTTACCATCCATTTTACTGTAAAACCTAGTTGATTGTCCTTTTATTGTACTGCCAGTTTAAGTTCTTAGAGAAATAACAGGCTCTCCACGAAAACACAATGCAGTTTACTCCTATCTTTACCAAAAGATTTTTTCATTAAACTAATGAAGCATAGTCTCATTGACAGATGGTGATTAATGTTTGCAATTTAGAATTTAAAAAGCCAAAAATTGTATTTATCAGCTGCAGATGAGCTGCATTCTGCATCTGACTTTGACTAATTTCCCCTTAATGTGTTTAGCATGCTAATGTCACCCGTTTCCTATTTATTTCACCTCTATTTAGAGTCCTCAGGGCACAGCACCCCAAGGTCCAAAGTGGATCTGGTTGGCCTTGAGGAAAGCATTCGGCAAACGTCTCATCCTCAGTATCACTTTTCGCTTCCTGGCTGATCTGCTGGGCTTCGTTGGACCCCTCTGCATCTCTGGCATCGTTCACCATATCAGCAAAGACAATCGTACCATTCAGCAACCGGTGAGGCACTGCTATGCACATACTAGGACAAAATAACATAAGAACAGAATAAAGATCTTTTCCCAGAAAAATCTCTATATCAATAGGATGTTTTTGGCAGGCAATTTATGATAACATTTGTGCTATGCCCTATCTTAAAAATTAGGTTAGTACATTTTTAGATTAGATGTTTTATTCAAATATCTTTTGTAAAAGAGAATATACTGGATTCAGACAGTTACTGGGAATCAGCAAAACAACACAAGAAAAAGATGTCACATGATCTCCTCTTACCTCTTAAAGGTCATGGTTCAGGCATTTACTCCTTCCCTAGTACACCTACTCTATGGTGCACTAATCTAAACCTCATCAAATATTTAAAGATTTATTGCTACTGGTGTCTTTCAGCTTGTTAGATTCCACACGGGGCAGTCAGTCACTCAGGCTTCTAATCTGTTAAAAAAATATATATATTCAAAAAGTATTTGTTTGGAAGTCACTGCCAAGAGATGTTCTTTGAAAGAGGAGAAGAAAATAGGCCCCTTTGTAGATAGTGACTACGGTGGCCAGTGGCTCAGTTGCAGGATAATGAATATGTATCTCAGAGTCCCAAAGAAAACAAGACTGAAACGTTTCAAGGATGAGTTGTTGTGAGCTTGAGGCACACTTACAATCAATAATGTGTTATTCCTCCTTCATGAATAATCTGCCTAACACAGAATTAATGAATAGTTGGGGGACATCATGTGTTCATCTGCTATAACTCAATTGTATTCTTCTTGGGTCTCCAGCTCACACCTACATATCAGATGTGGAGGCTCCACTTCAATTTACATTAACTGTGGTACACAAATATCGAATTCTGGTGTAAAATGGAAATCATACATTTGCTATGGATGCTGGCATCCTTGGTTTTTGAAGAAAATTACAAGAAAAATTTCTGTTGAACTTGACAGAACCTCTTCAGTTCAATTTCAGTCCTGATGGATTCATTCAGTCTTACTGACCTTCAGGTTTCTGCCTGACTAACAATGATAAATCACCATCTCCTCCCCTGCCTGCCTGTCTGTGCCTTCAGATGAAGCTGCTCGGTATCAATTTCATTTCCTCCAAAGAGTTCCTGGAGAATGCGTATGTGTTGGCGGTGCTGCTCTTCTTTGCCTTGCTCCTGCAGAGGACCTTCCTCCAGGCGTCCTACTACGTGGCCATTGAAACAGGCATCAACCTGCGCGGGGCCATACAGGTGTGCTGTTATCTGTGACTTTCTGCATGATAATTAACACATTGAGACCTAAGGCTTTATTTAGAGAAAAATTAGGGGTTTTCTGGGAAACTCCAAACTGTCCATTAAAACCTTAATTTTTTCACCCTCAAAAAAAACCCCATTTAAAACATTAAATGAAAACCAGGTTAAGCCTTTAACTTTAATTGGAAATTTTCAACTGTGGCTCTATGTTTATCAATAGTTGTTAGTGTGCTATGAAAGAACTTGTGTTGAAAGGTACAAAAATTTTCATTTAGGTATGAATTGATTATAAATACAACCTGTATATAATTTTTCTTGTTCGTTGTAGTTTAGTAGTGAATTATTAATATTCCTCACATACAAACTAAATTAGTCACTGACATGGATGGATTGTCTTTAAGTGAGATCATTTCTCTGCAGAACTGTGTTTCAATCTTGTTTTCAGCAAGACAAATTTGAGGATGCTGATAATAAATGAATTCAATGCTCATTTAAAATCTAAAGGGACTCCACAAAGCCATGATAACTATAAAGAACCTGTTCTTTTTCTGCTGTCCTCATCTTTGTCAGTTTGAAGAAATGAGATGTTGATTTATCATTTAACCTTGGTGTGTTTGCCCTTTTTCTTTCTCAAGACAAAGATCTACAACAAGATCATGCGCCTGTGCACGTCCAACATGTCCATGGGAGAGTTGACTGTCGCTCAGATCTGCAGCCTTGTTGCCATAGATACCAACCAGCTCATGTGGTTCTTTTTTCTTTGTCCTAACCTTTGGGCCATGCCAGTACAGGTAAGAGACATATCTGTCTGTTCTGCTTTGTGTGTAGATGCATCTATAAATCGTCCACAGGCAGCAGCACAGCATCAGCAGATGATTGTGTTGACATCTCACACATTGTTGGGCTGTCTCAAGCTTTCAAATTTGACAGCTTCTTGACATCATCTGCTGCCTCTGCGCTACAGAGCGGTGGGAATATGAGATCGCAGCAGAGAAGGCTGTGCATGGTTTGTTTTTTTGAAAAGGAGAGGGCAACTGAGTCCATCTAAGTCCCGTAGTTAGGTTAAACCAAGTTAAATGTTAGGGAGGACAGTGTGACGCATCACCCATAAACTAAGCGTAGACAAGGAGCCTAAACCTCTGAACTGAACCTTTAACTCTTCGAGACCAAGAACAATTTTTAGAGTGCCAAAATATCTTGTAGTTGTGTGTTTTTTTTTTCTTAGACGTCTCCTGGCAATGAACATCAAGAGTCAAGTATCCCTGAGAATCTGAGTTTCAGCATAACTCATTTAATGTACCGATTTCATATTTGATTTGTCTAAGAAATGGATGGATAAACGTATATTTTTGAAAAAAAATTTAAGAATTTGATGATGATGTTTTTGTCCTGTGAACACAGACAAAACCCCAAGAATTACTTACATATTATAGACCTATAGTAAAATCTTGTACACGTCTAATCTTCTCTTAGTTGGTCAAAAATGGTAATAATTGATGTTATGAATAAAGCTGAGCCTCAACATTCAGATTTAAAACCGATTGGGACACAGAAGGTAGGACTAAGTGTCAGCAACTGTTGCCATTTGGCTCAGTGGCTGATAATCCAATGCTGCAATATTGGGTGATGTTTCCACACTCGCTATGAAACCTCTGAATGTCCAAATGAGTTGACTCAAAATGTATTACATATTTTAGAACAGTATCCAGTTTTAGCCACGGGTGGCAGTTTGGGCCTTTGGCGATTCATTGGCACAAACACTTGCTGGTGGAAACAAAGCAGTCCAAGCTCACACAGTTTTAATGGTCCCTATGTGTTATATCTACAACCGTTAACAAATATAGGCTCTCTAGGTACTTTGTCATTTCTTAATACAAACGTATAGCTAAATGAAGGCATTGCATGGTGTTATAATGTGTTGTAGAATTTTTTTTTTCTTTTTGCCATTGTATTCATTCTCTCATTTGCTCATTTGGGCTGTTCTCATTACATCCCAATGTGTTGGATTGCACCCTGCTTTTTTTCAAAGGTGTTAGACAGCATTTATTTTTATACCAGATTGTAGTCAGCTGTGTTGTTGAAGCATGCCCCCCTTGTTTACATCTGTGCACAGCGATTGTTCAATTCATAAGACTCATTTAGGGCAAAGCTTCGGATCATGTAGGAAATAAAGGATTGTATACAGAATGATGTGAAGATGTGAAAGCTGAAACCTGAGCACAAGGTGTTGCCCCTGCAGGAGTTAAACTCGTTAGCAGTGTGATTGCAAACATGTGATATTCTCCCTTTGAAATGTCACTCGGCAAATCAGAGCTGAAAACAACCACTGTTGTATTTAATGAAAAGACGATTTCAGCAAACCTGGAGGTCGAGTATTTCTTCTTGAAAATGAATCATCAAAGGAAAGCTGCTGAATTCATATCTGTCTCTGAACCTAGTACATGTTTCATTATCTCTCATTATTCCTTTTAAAGCTCTACACAAGATCATTTTTCATGTCGTACTTATCTGCTGTCTTTTTCCCCTATTTTCTTCTATCCAATTTGGCTTGAAATAGAAACACGGTTACAATCAGTCCTCATTTATGTATCTTGCTGTGACTACATATTTTTCCATTTGTTAATTTTTGATGCAAGAAAAGATTTATGTGGAGATAAACGTTCTGGAAAACTAGAAGTAGCAATAACAGACAAACAAATGAGCGATCAAACACAAATAGAAATAAAATCTGAGAGAGTGACAATGTGAGGAGCTTTGATTTGTTGGGTGCTGGCAACATGTTCACACTATTTTATGAAATGTCTGATTTTGGTACCCTTTTTTAGAGGCTTGAAATGCAAGCATATACAATAATTATCCCTTAAAAATGTGGACAAACTATGGGAGCTGCAAGACAAAGTTTCACAAAACCACAAAATGTCTGTCTGAAACTGATACAGAACAAACACATTTTCAGCATCTTTCCTTTACATCTTACAGAAATGATCTGTTATCATAATTCTTAACACAATTTTGACTTATTTGGGCATTTGTTGGCACCTTGTAATATGTTTAGAGAACAAACACATCTATCTCCTTATGGACAGGACACTGTCCCAAGAACATGTTTATGTCCTAAATGAAAAAGCTTATGAGCAGATTTCCTTTATTTGCTAAAGGTGAAAAAAGATGAAAGAGATGTGTTAGCATAAGAACACAACCAGGATCGCTTTTTTTTTTAGCACAAAATGACACATGTGGCACACAGTTTTCATATCTGATGGTATAAACCATTGACATTTTAGATTAAAGATCAAGAACACAAACTTCCTGTTAATTTTTTATTAACTATGACTGACTTTAATAATTTTAATCTTGTATTTTCAGTCACATTGTATCTGTAAATGGTTTAAAAGCAGATATACAGCCTGTAATGCTTATATATTTCCCTACATTTTCTATGACTGCAGCAAATCAAACTCATCTTTAAAAGAACATTCTCAGAAACAGGATGGTTACATCCTTCAAGGACACTGTAAGCCTGCTGAGATCTCAGATGGTCGAGCAGCATTAGTATTCACCGTCCGTACACACCTGTCTGCCTCAAACCACGAATAAAGCTGTTGTGTTCAATCTTTACTGCCTTCTGCCCTGATAGTGAGCTTTTCAAGTTCACCGGTGGTCTTTGATGCACCAGAAATCTTCTGTGGCTCTTTATCTTTTGGTATATTTTGTCTTAAGAACCAGAGGAATCAAAATTTTGACTTGTCATAGAAGAAAAAGTTTAGCAGTTACTGTCCCATTAATATCAGGCCCCTAAAGCAGTGGCTGCTAAGTGCAATTCGATTTCTTTGATTACTGACCATGTGACCAGTTATGTGTTTTTTTTTTTTTTACAAGCAGGTAGGAAAAAACGATAATGTGATCAGTCTTTTTTTTATCGCGTTTTGACATGTAACTGCCTCCGTCAGCCATGACACTGAACCAACATTTAAAATGACAAATGTAAAAGAAATTAAATTGCGTTCGTTCTCTTCAGGTACATGTTTGCTTGACAGCGATCTATCCCCTCCTCTCTTTTCCCAGTGTGTACATCTTCGAGTCCTCTCCTCACATTTTAGGCCCTCCCATCTGAGATGCCATAAGCCTCCCTTCTTCTCACTCTTCTCCCCTGCGGGTGCCTGGGTTTGAAACATCTTTCAAGAAGTTTGATGAAATTGACATCAGGGTTAAATGCAGTAGGATGGAGGAAGCAAAAATAAGAGAAATGAGAAGAAGCTTGTGAAGACATCCTTGTGAGCTGCTACATAATTCAGCTCATATCTTTGTGTAAACAAATAACCTTTCATTTCAGATTTGTACATTTCCTTAAAATCTAGTGCTATAAATGCATTTAGGGAAAGAATGCTAAAGAATATGCTGTTTTAATTATACACCTGAGTGTAAAAAAAACAACTTCAGTTCCTTTGCCTTAGCATTTTAAATTTTAGAGAAATATCGAAAAAAAATCATGGCTGCATCACCATGAAATGTCTTGCAGACATGCATGTTCCCCTCAGGATATTCTCTTTGGTGAGCCTCTTACATCTTACCTGGCTCCTTAGCGGTCAGTGGGGCTCGAAATGCTGCAGTCAGAGAGCATTGTTTCAGTTATAAAGGAGCAGATGGTCGTGTGTGTGTTGTGTGAACCTTTTATGATTTGCTTTTAATGTGAGGACCTGACAGAACCTGTGTGGGGGTTGGTAGCTTAGATTGCTGACTCCCTCAAGGGTAGCTTGTGAGAGGGAGAATCTTATCCCGCTGCTCCATTACCATACCTCACTTTGACTCCAGCAGCGCACATTATTCTGTGACTGATAAATGGAGGATGAGATGTCAAATCCATCTCCATCTGGCTTCCTGTCTAATTTCTAAAGCTGGTAAACAATCAATGCAATGCCAAATACATGGGTTGGAGAGGTGCCATGGACAGGTTGAAATATGGTTCATCACCCTTCACATTCAAAGGGAGTTGATCATGTTTAGGAAGCTGCACAATCACAACATTACTGTGTGTGATTCTTCACTTGCAAACCTGTGTTTGTGTGTTCAGTTTTCCAGGTCAACAGAAAACTCCTTTCAGACGCTGTAAACATTCACTTCACATTTACTTTGTCAAACACTTTTCTTGCTTGGAACAAACAGCTTTAATGTCATCTCTTTTCCTGTATGCTGCCGCTTTATCATGCTGGATGTCACAGCATCTCACTAGCCCTGAGGGCATGGTGCATTATATGGTTGCTATAGGGTCAGAGGGATTTGTTATGTATGTGCAAGACACCTCTTTGGAAATGTCTTATTACTCTCACCGCACAATACATTTCTATTTTTTTGTGTGTGTGTGTGTGTGTGTGTGTGTGTGTGTCTTTGTCTCTCAGATAATTGTGGGAGTGATCCTGCTCTACTATCTCTTGGGAATCAGTGCCTTGATTGGAGCATCTGTCATCGCTCTGTTAGCTCCTGTACAATACTTTGTGGCCACAAAGCTGTCCCAAACACAAAAGAGCACTCTGGTGAGTATTGTCATTGGCTGTAGTGTTTATGACTGTATTTATCTATTCTTAGTTATACTTTTGGCTGTGGATGGCACAGTTTGTCCTGCAGATTGAAGTATTTCAACAAGTGAAGGATGAATAGCAGGTAAACCCATATCTTGACCATATGCCCTTCTATATAGGGACTGAAGCTTTGATTTATTCAGGAGGGATAGCCAATCCACTTACTTCGAGTCTATCTGTTCGTTTGATTACTCTCGTGATTTCTCTTGCATTCACCTTGTGTAGTGTATGAGTCCTTGAAGTGTCAGATTATGGTTTCTTCTTTCAGGAATACTCCAGTGAGCGTCTAAAGAAGACCAATGAGCTGCTGAGGGGCATCAAGTTGCTGAAGCTGTACGCCTGGGAGCACATCTTCCGTGAGAGTGTGGAGGAGACCCGGGGTAAAGAGCTCACCAGCCTGCAGGCCTTCGCTCTTTACACGTCCATATCCAGTACGTCACTTTGATCGTTTTGGGATTGAGATAATTGATCATAATGATAAAGATTTAAAATGTACGTTTGTTCACATCACAATAACACATTTTCTACTGTAGGTACAGTTTAGTTTAACTCCACCATTTCCAGGTAACTATGAAAATAACAACAATAACTAATCTTTTACAGCCATTACTATGATGAATTATTACATCTCCATTCATTTCCCATGATCAAAGACACCAGATCACAATATTGTCAGTCAGTACTGATTTATTTCCCACAGTCTGTTCTGCTTGTCTACTTCTTCCCTTTTACCATAGATGAACAGCAGCTGCAGTCTGCATGGCTCCGGTCCTGATATATAGACTGTGTATGATCTGAAATCAATAGCTGAAAACTAAGAAAAGGGTTCAATCAGAAGCCGCTTGGCAATTTTACGAGATTACCTGGACACAGCATTTTATCTACTTCCCTTTAATAGCATTGTTTTCATCCTAACTTCTATGTTTTCCAGCTCAGAAAATGAGAAATGAATGGGTTTGTCCAAAACGTAGCAGTATAACAATAAAGTCATAAATATTGTGAGATGGTGATATTTAATTTTAAGTGTTGCTCTGTATATCCCATGAATACTTCATGGGTGATGCCGACCTGTAACTGTATATTCATTAATGTTGAAGCCAAACCATGAGTTATTTCATTCCTAACCCCAACCAACTGCAAAATACAATTGGGTTTAAAAGTGAAATTTAAAAAAAAGTGAAACAATAGTGGGTTGGGTGAGGAACAAGCAGGTGGTGTTGGTGGTGCAAAGGAAAACTTTGGCACAATTTTGATCCTAAATTGTAAAATATCTATATTTAGTTGTGGATCAAAGCAGTTTCACAGAATGAGAATAACTAAGTTGACCCACAGAGCAAAACACAGCAGTTTTCTAATAAAGAATTTAAAAATCCTAAAATTGTTACATTCTCTTGTAATTTCTTAATTGGCTTTTGTTTGCCTTTCAAAAGTGTAACCTATTTACCTTTTACATTACATGAAACTGCCGCACATCTTCAAAAATGGTAAAATTACTCAATTTTTACGGTTTTCCTTTGTAAACAGTACATGCTTACTTTTGTGATATTACAAAAAATAAATATGAGTAAATATGAGGAGGTAGGAGGACATGGGTGGTGGTATTACAAAGCGAACTGTCGCGCCAGAGAACCAAGTTTGAATCCCATCCAACCAAATGCCTTTAAACCTTGCTGTCGGTCACAATTGTTTTCTGCTAGGCATAAAAAGATATATGGTTCGGTTTAGATTTTAATCAAGATATAGAAACACTCTCACATTACATCGCCTGAACAATTCCCTATTCAAATCAACAGGCCATCACACATTGTTTTCAGTCTGCTACATAATTCCCAAAATGGAAGAAAAACGTATATATCAGAGGGAGTAACAAATATTCTTTTGAAATTCAAACACTTGTCTTCAAGTGCTGGCCCCAAATCACATTTGAGCCATTCAGGACTGAGCCTGAAACCAAGGAAATATTTAAATCTGCTATCCTATTTACATCTACAGTATATAAACTTCAGCTTCTTTTGTTAACATGCATTTTTTTCCATTTCATGCTGTTTGTTTTCCTCCTAACTGATTAATCCTGGAAAAGCCTTAACATATTCTTGTGGTTTGTGATTTCTCCTTCTAGTTTTCATGAATGCAGCTATTCCTATTGCAGCTGTACTGACGGTGAGTTCCTCTAATGATTCCCTTTAAAATAAGCAACCATGTCCTCAGGATAGCTGAATAGCCGTACTTGCTATAATTAAAGATGAAAGTACACTCTGTTGTCTCTTACACTGTGCAAAGGACAGTGCAGACACTGCCAGGCAGTCTGATTGTTAGACAACGTTTCACAGCGAAAGAGGAAAGGACTTTCTGACAGCACTAAATCCTGCCTGTATTAATAGAAGTCCTTCAAAGCTGTTTACTTGAGTGATGAAAAATTAGAATTGACAGACAGACAATAAGGTTTTACCTTGAACTGGCCTACAAGTGCCTGTCGGACAGTCAAAACTTAACAGTCTAAGGAGATAAATTCATGTATTTCAAATTAACCTTGTCCTTTGTGCTTTTTTTGTTGTTCTTTTTTGGGTTTTGTTGTGATCCCACAGACATTTTTGGTACATGTCCATATTTCTGAGGATGCTGATCTGTCCCCAGCTGTGGCCTTTGCCTCTCTGTCCCTCTTTCACATCCTGGTTACCCCCCTCTTCCTCCTCTCCAGTGTGGTGCGCTCCACTGTCAAGGCTCTTGTAAGGTGAGAAACTAAATTAATTTGGAGCGTCTATAGATAAATGGGGATGATTTATCTAGAACAGTCATGTGGAGGCAGAGTTAAACAGAACCCCAGAAAAACTATTGAGAATGAGTAGAGTTGTGAAAAGAAAAAGCAGATGGATCAGCTGTGTTTTCGAATCATGTGCCAACATCATCACTTCTCTGCACTTTCGTAAACTTCTCTCTAACACTAACATTTATTAGTTACAGCCACAAGCTTTCCAATAACTCTGGAAACCACATCTGTTATGAGACGGCTTCTGCAGAGTTCCAGATGTGTTTCCATCACATCGCCAATATGCAATTATTGAGGTAATTGAGTCAAGCATCAGTTAAATAGATGCTTTCAAACACTTCAAATAGAAAATCACAAAAGCAAGCGCATTTAACATGAAAGGCATAATTCACGAAAATAACGCTGAAAAACTGACAAACAATAAAATTAGCAATATTTTTGCGCTTGCAATTTCAATTAAAGGACTTGTCATGCCTTGAATATAAACAAGCTTTAGCAAACGCAAGTAAATTACCAGATAAAATAGTCTCTCTAAGGATGTCACATAACTCAGTTTCTTCTTAACACTGCTCGGGTGATAAGGGCATGTGACTTTAAATCTAATCTTCTTTGTCTGTGCCTCTAGGCTATGATCACCGGTTGGAGTGTACATAGTTGGTGATTGACACTGCAACAGGATTGCCTTATATCATGTACAAATTGTATACCACACATTTTCTTCAGTTTTAAGAAGCCATCTTTTATCACCGTGTTGACGTCGGGAGTAGTAAATGGACTTGTTTTAACACGTACGGATGTGAACGCTGCCCGTGATCCTCAGAGGAGCCTATTTTGGGGTCGAGTGATGTGACACACTTTACTGTATCAGGGAAAAGAAAAATGGATTTATAACTATAGTTTATTTTCACCTTGGTAAACAGGATTAAATGGTAGCAAAATACATAAACTGTGCTGTTTAAGCCAGTCTCATAACAAAATGCAGCTGTATTCTTCTGTGCAACAATCCCCATATCGATGTCACTATTGAAGTTGTTTGGATCCTGATGAACGTTACTGTACTTATTTAATGTTTACTTTGTGAAATCAGAGCCAGTTGAGATTAGGCTGATATTTACTATTCAGCACAGTTATCAGATTTAGTTGGCATGCATCAGAAGAGAAGCACAAATGCTCATTAGGGAATAAAAGATGAGTTATTCATCCATAGATGTAAATATATGTGACTGTGTGTGAAAGAGTCTGAATCCATGAATGGAAGATGAAGCATGTTGTGATCTTCGTTTGAGATTAATGTATATCTCTTTGTATCATCAAGACTGAGTCCAGTATTAAGTGTCACTCATACTGGTAAAAGTATTTGTATCATGTTAACATACTTTTTTTCACACAGCTTTAACTTCATTTTTAATTATCAGAGACTGGATTTCTCTGTTTATTCTGCAGTGTTCAGAAACTCAGTGAGTTTTTCTCAAGCGATGAGATCGGAGATGATCAGGAGCCCAGAGCAATATTAACTTCTGGCAGCAGCAATCACAACCAAAATAGGTACCAGGCTGTGGTGAGTGCATACACACCTGTTTGGCTTGACTGACAACAAAAGACACAGTGATGATTCACTATAACTTCTGTTCTGATGTGTCCTGACTGTCTCATTGAGCTTTCAATGCTGTCATGTTCCGCCATCCTACTGTCCTCCTGTTTACACCATTACCTCTTTACCTTTTGTTGGGTGTTTTTTTTAACCCTCCTGCAGTCCTCCTCTAAACCTGTCCCTTCATCCTCCTTTCCCTCTTTGGCCCGACTCCTTCAGCCCTTGAAGGTGGTGAACCGGAAGCGCCCTCCAAGGGACGACTGGAACAACTACAGCTCACAGGGGGACCAGGAGGGTGATGGAGCATCCCATGATCTGGACCAAAACATCTGTATAAAAGTAAACCAGTTAAACCATTGTTACGCTTCACAATGGTCTTCAAGTTATATGGGTATCAGCTGGTCTTGATTATAGTTTTAGAAAAGCTGTAGCATTGAAGCAGCTTTAGCATTTACAAGCTTCAAATGTGACTTTTGTAGAATGTCAGATGATAGAAGAAAAACATTTAATGACCTGATGGGAGAAAAACACTAATCTTGAAAAAACGATGATGTTGAGTTGTATTTTGCGACTGGGCTGTGTGATATTATTATGTTTTTATATATTATACAGTTTATCCCGACTTTGTTAATTCTGTGTCTATATTTGTGCAAATTTATTTTCTCAGAACCTACAAAGCTCCTCCAGAGCCAAGATATCACAACCCAGTTGTGATATCCTCTCTGTGCATTATATCAACAAAATATAGGTTTTGAATTGTTTGCAAATCATTGTTCTTCCCTACTCATCTTTCTTTATCTATCCACTTAAGTCCCTAAGTAGTGCTCCATAGAGCAGGACTATTTTTCTCTTTTTCATCTTCCTTAACAGCACGATCTTAACATGACCGCCCTTCTACTGCATTTTCAAAGTTAAGCTAATTGGCTTGAAATGTCATCATCAAAGCTCTGCACATTATACACAACATTTTCAATACTGCAGAGAAAATTCTGATTAACTTGGAGTGATGAGTCTCTCTTATAATTCAAAAATTTGCAATAATCAGCCTCCGAGCAGCTGTACCACATTTCTTATAAACTCTGAAATGGTGTAGACCAGACTTTCGTGACCCACTGCAGTCCTTTGCTTACTTAGTTCATTTGCACTATGTCACTCAGAATATTCAAGGTGCAAATTAACAGCACTTGATATCTTTCCTCCCCTGTATGGCCTGAATAAGAATGACTCAACAGTTTTCTCTAATTTCTGGAAGAATAACATGTTTACTCTGTGTTTGTTAAAGAGTGAAGTTGATAATTGTTTGACATATATTGTGGCTGAGACTCTGACATGTTTTCAGATAACTGGTGGTTATTTCACCTGGACAGATGGACCACCAACTCTTTCTAATGTGGATATAAAGATTCCTTTTGGTGAGCATCAGCAAATGTCTCCTCCGTGAGTCCTCTCTGTCACATTATTCCCTTTTTCACTTGCAATATCATTGCCCCCCTCTCATCAAATGTCTCAGGTAAGCTGACCATGATTGTGGGCCAGGTGGGCAGTGGAAAGTCCTCTCTGCTGCTGGCAGCACTTGGAGAGATGCAGAGAGTGTCGGGAACAGTGACCTGGAACAGGTCAGTTTTACATTATGAATATGAATTTTTTTTCTTAAATAAATCTTTTTGAGGACTGTAGTGGTGTTTATTTGCAGTTGTCAGAGGGCAGAAAAAGAGATGGCTGACATGCAACAAAGGATCACTGATTGGGACACAAACACAGTTTTTTCCCTTGATTATTCGCTGCATGAATAGCATTTCAGAAATTTGATTCAGAATCTTAAATTTTTTATTCAAATGACTGAGTTTACATTGCTTATGCTGGAGGAACACTCACGCTAATCCTTCATTCTCCTGAACATGTGATGTTTTGTGTGTCTCCTGTTCCAGAGTAGCTTGTCTTTTCCTCTGACTCATGCTTTTTCAAGCTGGTCTACTAATTGATTTGTGTGTGACAGCTCCGAAATTTATATGCAATGTTTTTGTGCATCTGTCAATTCTGAGTGCTTGACAGAGCAATTAGTGACAAAACCCATTTTGCAGGCACCATGATGCAGCAAAGAAAATAAATGGATTTGTAAGTTATTAAATATAGCTGATAGCAGCTCTCATTTATTCGTGTTTGGAAGATGCAGAGTAGAAGAATGTGGGGATCTTTTTATACGCCACTGACCCAGATTCACCAAGCTGCTGCTGGTAAAAATTCTCAGATGATTTTCTGTAGCTGCGAGCTAGATACATACCTAAGAACGCCTCTCTTCCACTTACCATCTAATTTCTGCTGCAGTTCTTCACACCTGCCTCATACTTCGAAATTGAGAAACTTATTGTTTTTTATGTAGCCTATTTCATTCATTTTATCATTGTTTATCTTATCAATGATTCTTTATTAACAAAATAACCACAGAGACCTGATTATTTAATTTTGTTTATTGCATATTGTGCACAGGGAAAGACAATGAAGAACCTGGTTCCTTGTAACTTGTTGCCGCTCCTTCAGATTAAGGCCATATTTACCACAGCCTTTTACATTTGGTTGGCATCTCAAAAAGTAATATATGATCAAATGTATTCATGAAGGTATCAAGTGATAAGATGTCATCATATACCGTACTGTCCATGAAAATAAAAGCCCTAATGGAATGTAGAATGTTTGTGAATAAGGTAAAGGGGCTGCACGGTGGTGTGGTGTTAGCACCGTCACCTCACAGCAAGAAGGTTCCAGGTTCAACTCCCGGCTGGGGCTTTTCTGTGTGGAGTTTGCATGTTCTCCCCATGTATGCGTGGGTTCTCCCTGGGTACTCCGGCTTCTTCCCACTGTCCAAAAACATGCATGTCAGGTTAATTGGCATCTCTAAATTGTCCTTAGGAGTGAGTGTGTGTGTGGTTGTTTGTCTCATTTGTCTCTGTGTGGCCCTGTGATGGACTGGCAACCTGTCCAGGGTGTACCCTGCCTCTTGCCCGATGACTGCTGGGATAGGCTCCAGCCCCCCCGCGACCTGAGCGACGGATTCAGCGGTATAGAAAATGGATGGATGGAGATACCATTTATCAAGCAGCTCAAGATCTGCAGTATCCATGTTGATGGACAGTGTAAAATGTCACTTTGGCTTTTTATATTGATTTGTGTTAATATCACACAGCAGTGCAGATGCTGAAGCCTCAGAATCCTCGGTTGCTTGTACTTCATTGCTTTTGTGGTCGGGTGTTTTTGAAAAGTTCCTTATCTTGTTGCAGATGTGAATTGCCTGCTCTAAGTTTCAGTGAAACAAAACTTTCTGGCCATAGAGAAGCAGAGCACATTTTGAATAGGGCAGTTTAAATTGAGTCCTTACATACATTTGGTGTACATTCCGGCATTGGAATATCTCATCACCAACCCGGAATAGTGCTGCTATCAGTCTCCATTTGTCAGCAAAGTTTAGCCTCTTCTAAAGTTGATCACAACTGTGTCCTTGGCAGTCACACTCAAACTCACGCACTCTATCTGAACCTGTGCCAGGGTCATGCTGTCGCTTCATCTGATTTTAGGTTGGATTAAATAACCGCCTGGGTGCCAGAGCGTCTCACCTATCATATGTTCCTGAAAGACTATCGAGCTGTTGTCTCAACTTATCCCTCCCGACGTATTGAGACACATATTCAGGGGAGTTTGTCCCTATATTTCCACCGTGTTTGTTTTTGTTATGGTGCTGTGTTTCAGTCAGGAACATTAAAACTACAGTACACTTGGATGGGGAGTTTCTGAGAGGAAGCACAAAACAAAAGGCAGAAAAAAATGATTTGTTTATATTAGAAATGCTCATTTGGCAGAGGCTGTAGAGGATAAATGAGAGCTCTTTGTGCCTGGCAGGGGTAGGAAGAATGAGTAATCAGGGGACTGAGAGTCCTGAGCCTGCCTGTCTGGTTTGTAATGACGGTCTCATTGACTTGTTTGAAGATAATTGGTGAGTCTGAGTTAGCCTTGAGTTTATTTTTTTTCTGGCTAGGACAACTTCAATTACATCTGAATTTTAACCACAAGTAAGGCAGCCTACACCACCTCCCTCTGGCAACGCTACACAGCCTAATCTATTCGTTCAACCAGTTTCAACCAGTGTTTGATTCACATTTCTTAACTGTGGCATTTCAAAAGATGCCTTCAAATTAGCATCGTTAGTGAATGGAAACCCAACTAATTAAAAAGACATTACAGATCTCCCATTATTTAAATTCCCCTTTTGCTGTTACACATTTCTTTTTACCAGAAATTCTCTAAAGCAGCTGCTGATATCCACATGCCTGAACACTCATGAATAGCAGAGCACTCATACTGTGTATCACAGTCAATCTTACTTATGTGAATATTGCTATTTGCACCACCTCTCACATTTACACCTCAGATCTATTGTTTGATTCATGTAGTCTCTATGTTGCTTCTGTCTCATGTAATTTCTGTCCATGAATAACTATTGGTCATGAGTGTAGTGTGTCTTCACCGGCTAATAAAACTGATTCTGAATCTGATTCCCCTTGAAAATAAAACCTGCATCTCTCTGAGTGAGCAACACTGCGTTTGGTCACCACAGTATTAATGATGAGCATTATTGATACTGTGGGACTGTTTTTGGTGAAACCAACCTATGTTCTACTGTCTATTACTAAAGGACTAAAAATGGTAGAAACAAACTTTTTTTCCTGATGAAAGAAGAGAGTCTACTCTTTCGTTTGGTAATTTCGGTGTGTACATAGTCATAAGACACACTTTTCTGTGGGTCTTGGAAAATCAGTCAAAATACTGTAAAACACTTGGCAGTATGGGTCTCTCTGCACTGAAAATGGCTGGCAGCCAATGAGTTAAACATGTGAACACATGTCTAAGTTTTGTTTCCCATTTTTTATTTTTACACTCTGACAGCTGTGTTTACATGTTCAAGTGCAAAATATCAGAGCTTCTTAGATGACAGCCACCACTTCCCTCCCGAGCAGCTGTGTTCTCTGGAGCTTTAATGGCTGCTACAGTGAACTGGAGACCTTGCTCCCAGTTGTACTCTGACGTTACAGAAGTCACCTTCTGAGGAAAAATGAGAAAGGTGTCAACTGAAACCTAAAAATACACCAACTTATATTTAGCATGTCCTAAAGCTGTGTTAATGGTTATGTGTGTACTGTACATGTTGGGGGTATTTATTAATCAAGAATAGAATTTATGAGTGTCAAATGACCTCAATTCAATTCTCAAAGAGATTTCTCTTTACTTTATCCAGTCTATAACATGGATAATTTGTAGTATATATACATATATATTTGTGTCATATCAATATGATATATATGTTTTATAATTTTTTGCTCAATTGTTTTGCAGCCTGCCAAGCTTTGAATCTGAGGGAGATGAAAGGTGAGTACTGCAACTATAGACATCCACACTTAAACACATGAACCAACACTGTCATGTATTTTTAGTCAGGCCTTAGAGAACATTTTCCAAAAGGAGCTCTCAGACTGACTCAGATTTGTTACAAATATTTTCCGCCTGAATTACTGCAAAACTTTAAACTGCTGTTCTGTAAACTGCACACTGTATACTGTGCTCTATTTTTGATGGGAGGAAGATATTTGCCTGAGTTGTTGCACAGAAACAATAGTGTAGGGTATGAATCAGTGTTTTAATAAAGCTCTGTTGACAGTTTAGCCTTTAACGCTAGAGGAGTTATTCTAATCTAGCACTCTGTCGATCATTGTTTCTATTTGAAAATCAACTTGTCATCCATGCTTGAATTACATTCCACTCACAATGAGACATATGTGGGCTTGAGTTGTGTCACATGCTAATGCCTCCGTTCTATGGGGCACCAACTGAACCAAAAAGAATCTAGTTTGAAACTGACAAAAAAAAAAGAAACCTGTAAATATTCCAATTCAGTCACTTAAAATGAATTTTTTATAGGAAAAAAAATGTTTAAACAAAAATAAAAAATTCAACTACAGCTATAAAACTAAAACTGTCTAAGAAGGAGAAGTTCCCAGCAAAGGGACATTATTTTCACAACCACCTCCTCCCACAAAGAAACCACATTCAGTACCAAAGATACATAAAAAGAACCAAAACGAGGGTAGATACAGTGTTGGTTCTCTTCTCTGGAAACTGCTCTGGGGCAGTAACGGATTTAAATCTGATACAGAATTGACAACTTTTAGAACAGAATGTACTGTAAGAACTGTAACTTTTCTTACAGTAATATGTTTACGTGCATCAGAATTTGGCCTGACCAATTTAATTTGACCACCGTCCTTGTCCCAGTATACACGCACACTTTGAGAGGCATCAAGTTATTGACTGAAGTATGTTGGAGCCGTGATGCTGTGGACTTCGTGAGAAACTTTTAAGACATTCTGTCTCTGGGGTAGAACATTGTCTGTGTAAATATTACCAAAGTCCCAGCACAGATGTTGTCTTTAACTTAAGGGTTTAAGGCAATAAAATCATGAATTTATAAGAGCAGAGTGACAGATTTGAAATGCTTGTGACCGTGGGTGGACACATACTCTTCATGGACTGAATTTCAGTTTCAATTTCGGATGTATTGAGCCGTCTATTAAAAGAATAGAACAAAAATATGTGAATGAAAGCAGCTTCATTGGGAACACAGCTGAATTAATATTACGGTTATGCCTTTTACATGAAAATACTTCTTAAAGGTAGGGTAGGAGATCCTGGATTTTGAGTCCAGCGAAGCTGCATTTTGAAAATACACAGGTAAAAAGTCCCAACCCTTTTCTTCACTTTCCCCCCGAAGGCACGCCTCTAGAGTACATGAACGCGCACGAAGGTGCACGAGCGCTGTTCTGACAGCAAGCATCGATCGTTGCCGTATTTAGTATTTAGTATATGATAACTATACGTTTAATAATGCTAGGTGCTAGCCAAGCTGGCTCTAGTTTAGCTTCCTGCCAAGCTTCTGGACGCGTAATTCGTTCACGGAGCAGGGTACGCGCACAGGGGGAAGGAGGGGGAGGGAGGAGCAGGTTGCAGTTTGATAGACGGCATCAGAATCCAATCATCGTTAACGGTCCGTTCAGTATGATTGGATAGTGTTTTTCCTAGATTGTACGTTCTAGAGGCCACTAAAACTTTTCATATTTGTGTCAAAACTTTTAATTAATTGGTTGCAATGGGGGTGTGAAGAGTATTTCAAGCAATATGTAAAAAAATGCTCCAGAAAAAGATCCCCTACCCCACCTTTAAAATCAGGAATTATTTGGCCATTTTTGACAATCATCCTACTTGTCGCAAACTGTGTTATATATCATTAGATCACAGTGCATAGTTGTGATAAGCATAGGTTTCCCAGTTCAGTTTAGTGGGGAGGAGTCAAGCTGCTCAGTGTATAATGGCAAGCCCCCAGCAACCTGAGACCATAGCAGCATTACCAAGGGATAGTTCACTATCACTGACAATAATCTGTACAAAAAAGGGAACGTTTTAAGCCCTTTTTTTGCATTGGAGTGGGTGTGACCTTTGGTTAACCTGGAAACCAAGGACAATAGTGTGATTATGGCAGGTTCTTCTTCCTATTCCTGTCTTAGAAATTCATCATTATCAGAAGAGAAAGTAAGAAAAAGTTGAATAGTCAGGGAACAAAACAAACTATGAATTGGTGCAGAAAAAGTATGAATCATGTATCATGAAAATGACATTTTACACTATATGTTATTAACTTATTAACTTAACTTTGCAGTGTTAATGCCTGATCTTAACAAAGTAGTTTGTATTGTGTAAAACAGCAACACCATAGAAACCAAAAGCACAAGGGAATCCCAACTGAATCCTTAAATTACATGTGAAAGTAAAGTTATGTGAGAATGTCAGTGGTTGAGACTCAACCATGGACTGTCATTGTTTTTGTAGCTCCATTTTCCAACACCTCTGACTTCTAATTATTAATCTGCATGTTTTTCTCACTGTCTGTCTTCAGAACCATATTCACTCATTTTACAGAATTTCTTTTAAAATTTGTATTATATGTGCACATGCACACATAAATGAACCTGTGTAACCTCAAGCAGTCTGCCTCTCTGTACAGTCAGTGGGCAGCTACACATATGCAGGATGAGCAGAACATCAGAAAACGGCAACAAACATCCCACCAGTGTCCGACCTGGTGTTGATAAACTGATCTCAGAACTTAATGCGTCAAAGTCCAGACGGGCTGAAGCAATTTTCCGTATCAGCAAACTATATGGAGACAAACTGGGTAGGGGGTTGATGTGGGTGTTATTTTTAGGAAGAATAAGCTCCCAGCTAATGATAGATGTGTCCATGCAAGGCAGTGTTTGGCCTGTTTGCGTTTGGGCTGCTGAGCACTGGCATGATTGCCATAGTGAGGACAGAGGACATTGGTCAGTGTGTGTTTGCTCTTTGTTAATCATTTCAGGAATACTGTGAAGCCAACAATCTATTGTCCATCAAATGTTTCAGTTGTGTCTCTAATGCGTCTTGTGTGTTTTTTGTATCTCCCCTGCAGTCCCACAGACAGAGATGCAGCCAGTGACGGAGACATCAGGTGAGCTCAGACATGATAGCCCATCTCCATGGATACACATCACCATTTAGAGCCGCGCTGAGCAGCAGTGCTCGCTGTTATCCAGAAATCCACTCTCTATTCCCTCTTCTTGCATACTTGCCCCTGACCCTTGGCTACATATTGACTTTACAAATACACACAGTCTCTAATGATCCCCAGACCATTTGTTAAAGGACTTGAGTCGTCTTAATGCAACTCCACCTTCTGAGGCCGAGTCGTCCCTGTGTCTCAGAGATTAAACAGCTCATTGAACTCAACCCATGTGTGAAACAAAAGACACATAAAGCAGTAAAATTTAAACATGGTCAGATTATCCTGTTTGACAACTCTGCTTGTGTTGCAAAAATCTGGCAGGAAGAGAGGCGCCGTGGCCTACGCTTCCCAGAAACCCTGGCTGTTGAACGCCACTTTAGTGGAGAACATCACCTTTGAGATGCCAATGATCAAATCAAGGTAAGACCTCATAACCTCGTAAGAATAATGGTTTGACCATCGCATCTGCTCTGGTTTAAACCTCACTGAGCCGTTGAGTCTTGCACATAGATGTGACTCATCGAGAGGATATTTTAACTGCAAATATTCATCTTATCTCTTCATTTTGTGGTTGTGCAAATTAGGAAAAAACCATAATAACCAGTGTGTGGAGGCTCTCAGGTTATTAATTAGTGAATTTGATTTTGTTGTTTGTTTGTCTTGGTGTTTTCTTTGTGACATCTGTGAATGTAATAAGCCCTTTTAATGATTACAAAGTATTTGTTATAATCTATTTACTGTGGAGCCAAGTTGTTAAGCCAAAACAGAATAAACAGCCTTTCGTGTTTTTACTTAAGGTGAGCAGTTCCACTTTAACTGACTCTTTCCACAACAACACATGCTGTGCTCGCCTGAGGAGCAAGATTCAAACTAAACATCATTATTATCACACACTGAAACACGCACTCATAATTTTCATCTCACAACTAATAATTTGTGTAAAAGGTCCTGCTTTTTATGGCAAAAGGCAAGTTTTCTGCAGGCCTAATGGACCATTTTTTCCTTTCTTTTTTTATTTATGAAATATTAATGGGCCGCTGTGATTTGTTGCTGTGGAAATGTTCTCTAAAATAGAGCCCACTGTCTCCTTACCTCCTTCATCCTGTCATGCTGTTTATCTGGCATATTCCAGAAGGGCTATCTTTCCTTTTGGCTGCAGCAGGTGTTTCCATAACCTGTTCATTGCACCCAAAGCTTTTATGTCTGATATGTTTGCAGCAAGAGGTTCAATTATACTTCATATTTCAAAAGTTATAGGATAAAATTTCCCAATACTTTGCTGTAAACTAATAACATATTCTTCAACCGCGCAACTTTCCAGTTGGTTAAGTCCTAAATCCTTAGTCAACTGACAACTGATTTTATTTAAGAAATAGCATCACATATCATTATTTATTTGATTTTTTTGGATTATGAATGGGTAGCAAAGAATTGGACTTGGATTGGCTTAAACTGGGCTGTATAATTTGAAGTGCATCGCAATGACACTTGTTGTGGTTTGGCCCTAAATTAATAAAACTGAACTGAATATATTTGAATTGATTAAATTACTTAAAACATTAGCATTGTGCAGTTGGCACATTGTTTTCCAGTACAGACTGTTGACTTAAAGTGTAGCTTTCTGGGGGTCATTGAGGACAGTCTTTGCTTAAACACTGTGCTGCAACAGATTTAGCTGGTTGTTACATTTGAAGCAAAGCTATGACTGTGCACCCAAAGCATGGGCCACAACCTCAGTTATTTCTTAATACACTACTGATCCAAACTGTTCATGTTTATACAAAGCAGAACAGGTCAGTTTTCTTGGTCATGGCGCCATATTTTTGGGGTACATATGTCTCAAGGCTCTTAAAATATCAGAATCTCATGTTTAGCTAGTTGTGGCATTCATTGAGTTTCAAGAGTTTGTGGATTGCATTAAATGGATGGCATAGAAATTATATCTTTAATTAAAATAACATGAATGAACGACTGATAGAGACCTGAAATATGTTCCTGAATTTCTCTTCTTTTTCATTCTGTCTGTGATGTTGAAGTGAACTAGATTGACCTCCCTGGGCAAAAACTTTTAATGCCTTCATTTTGGTTTTATTCAGAGACTTTCACAAAATTGCATTATTCATTCACAACAGCGGGGGACATGAGAGATCATCTGAATAAATGCGTTATCTTGGTTAATGGCTGGCAAGGAAACAATAATTGGGGCCACTGTCTTCATCTGTATTCTGTGTCTGTTTGTGTCTGCCAGATACAAAGCTGTCATTGAAGCCTGTTGCCTTCAGCCTGACATCGACATCCTTCCACAGGGGGACCAAACAGAAATTGGGGAGCGGGTCAGTATCAACAGCAATGTTTTTTCCTCCTATTTATCCTCCTTATCCGGCTGTTGTTCCCATGGTGGTTCACTATAATTCAGGATCATTTGTCATCATTACTGTGAAGCCAGGATTTGATTTCCCTGCGTGCCGGGAACTGGACTGACTTTGCTCCGCCAAAGGACTGTCATGTTGGATTTCTTCATTCACCACTAATGCAGGAAACAAACCATGACCCACTTAATTTTTCAAGGGGCGAGTGCCACACGGGCACTGTTTGTTGGTGCCACTGTGCTGTTCATTCTTCTTTGTGGTGAGATCTTGTCGTTTACACACTTTCCTGTCCCCTGATGCAGGGCATCATCCTATCAGGGGGCCAGAAACAGCGAATCAGTGTGGCCAGAGCATTGTATCAGCAGACCAATGTGGTCTTTCTGGTGAGTCCACAAAAATGTATCAAAACCCAAAAAATCTAAATAATGTATTAAGTAGCAACTTTGATTTTTCAGTATTCACTGTAAACCAAAGACAGAGGTGATTATATTTTTGATTCCCCAATATGACAAAAATGGCAACATAAGATTGCTTCTTAAACTTCAAGCAGAACACACTGAAAATGTCAGACCCTGACAGATTGTACTGCCCGTCATTTAATAACAATAATTTTGTAATAAATTGTTTAAACTGATACATAAGATGTCTAGACAGAGAGAATTAAATGTGAAAAGATGTGGAAAAACCTTCAGAATTGTACATAAAAATGACAAGTTAAATGTGAAAACAGAACCCTAAAAATTTACAACAAGTGAGGGGATCTAATGGCTCTCTATGCTGTGGGGGAACTTTGTGGGGGGCAGCGCATTTCTATTCTGATTGGAGTGCTTAAGGAAAACAATGCCTCCATTTAAAGGAGAAGAGAGATTTCAGATTGTGTGCTACCGTCATAAAAGCACCAAAGAGACAACATATTTCGGAACAATAGTGTAGCTTTCTTCGCAGTAGTTTTCCTGGAAATCAATGCTGAGGTTCATTGAGGTTGTTCTGGTAGCTCGCTCGGGTCCAGCATTTTACTGGCACATTTTATATTGGTTTTCCCTTGAATTTGTCACCCAGTCTGAAAGCCTTATATGATATATATTATATATTTACATTATTATGAAAATGCTTGGAACTTACTCAGAAATCAGCAGTAGATTGATTAATGTTGTTGAATTATTAGAGCTCCTAAATTGTAAACACAGAATTTAGAATATCTTAAAGTAGATCAAACTCAATATGTATTTATATAGAGCAGTGTGGAGTGATAGATGTTAGTCCACAACATATGCTGTACACTGAGTCAAGCATAGATCCAGTGAAGTCCAGGGAGGACCAGACTAAGGATACAAATGCTCAAAAAGGCAAGAGTGTTTTGCTAAAACTTTCACAGATGAGTCTTCCTGAAATAACATTTTGTGGGCAACCAATTCAGATGATTGCTGTAGTAAAACATGGTGGAGGTTATATCAGGCTGTGGGACTGGTTTGTTGCATCATGTCCTGGGCAAACAATAGGGTCAGTTCTGCTACATTTACCAATGATGCGGAGTATTGAAAGTACATTTCTGTGAGCAAAAATGACCGAAACTCAAATGTATAGAACATGTAAAAATATACAGGAAGCAAAACCAAAGAAAAAAGTTATTTAAAAAAAAAAGTATTTACATCTAAATATAAAGCACAGTAGTTTAAATATATATATATATATATATATATATATATATATATATATATGTTTAAAGGTTAAGGGCAAAAGTGGTGAAATAAAGGGTGGTGGTGAATTATTAGAGTGAAATCTGATCCCCGCAGGAAGAAAACTCAGTTTGAGGTGAAGGTGTTTCTGTAGCCTGTGGCACAGTTCCAACTTTTGAACATTTGGGAAGTGCTAAGATCTGCTTTTTCAAAAAGAACTCGTCCTGCAAACTTTAAAGTGATTCAACACATAGAAACAAACATAAGGCAGAGACTACCAGCAAAGAGGTGCAAGAAGCTGCCATTGTTGCCTAACTTTCAAGGATGACATAAATTGCCTCTGGAGTGCATTTGAGTGTATAAAAGCCTTTTTTTGTGGTGTTCTATGACTTAGATATTGTCTCAAAGTATTCTGGTGAAAGGGTCACTGTTGATGATTATAATTTAGAGTTATCACTCTTTCTGTGTATAATTAGGAAAGTCCTTTGGGTTAAGAAGGTGTTTTTCTCCAAAATATAACTTTTTGAAGCAATTGATATATGAAGACATTACAAACTTCAAACTTGTTGTTTTTCTTTTGTTTTCTTGTATTTTTAAATGTCTATTTATATATTTTTAGGATGACCCCTTTTCTGCCTTAGACATCCACCTGAGTGACCATCTGATGCAGGACGGCATCCTGAAGATGCTGACAGAGGAAAAGAGGATGGTGGTGTTGGTCACACACAAACTTCAGTATCTACCACATGCAGACTGGGTAAGATCTAAACGTGTAACACTTTAACAGTCGCAGCAGGGAATATTTTCATGATACTGCTTCATCATTTTGAATTAAAACATTCTATTACCGCTTATTCTCTGTCTCGGCTAAGCACAGACTGCATTTCTTTCCTCTACTTGTGTGTTCATTATCAGATTATTGCCATGAAAGATGGCACCATTCAGGCTGAAGGGACTCTGAAGGACATCCAGAACTCTGACCCTCAACTCTTTGAGCAGTGGAAAACCCTGATGCACAGACAGGACCAAGAGTTTGAGACGGTGATTAATGAACACTCATGCAAAGTGTTAATGAGCTTTTAATGGTACATCTAAGCATGTACCATGATGGTACATCTTTGTTTAACTTTAGTTTGGATTGATGTTAGTCGTGCATGATCCAGAACAGTTCTGTTTGAGAGTTAGATTACATGAGTGCTTGCTTCATAGATTGCAATCTTTACTATTTTGGAAAAAAACAAATCTCACTGATCATTCCTTTATCCCTCTCCAGGAGAAGGTGGAAGCGAGTATGACTGATCTGGAAAGGAAAAACCTGCGGAGGGCCATGTACTCCAGAGAGGCGGTGAGAACTGAGGAGGATGAGGAAGGTGAGAGGAAGGTGACCATTTGGTCTAAATGTGTGCATGGCCACGGTCGCTGCTTCTCTGATTTCAGCATGGGTGACACACACACGGGATGTGATTTCCCCTTCACCCGCTGTGTTTGTGGAGAAGCACCATTTGTTACATTGAAGCTTAGTGTTTCCAGTGTTAGTGTAATGACTGCATTGATTTCAGTGAGTCCAGATACTCTGTACTTTGTTTCAACTTGCCTATTTATACAAACGTTGGAAGGCTGTTAAGTACCCTGCACACTCCATCCAGCAGCCTCCTGCCGTGGTTATACACTGTCTTAATCTGATCCTTTTTTATGTGTCTCTGCTGTTGAATATGAAATCATAGTGGAAAGTATTAAAGTTCTTTGGCTGGACTCTTTACCTGTGCTCTGTGTTGTCTCCCGTGTGCTGGCGGCACCCCGGGGTGGACTTGTGAGATGGCTCCAGCACCAGGTGCTGCCCTCGTGTTCGCTGGAGCAGGTGTGGTCAGACAGCATGGTGTGAAAAAGAAAGAGCAGAATAAATGTCTTTGTGGCATTGTGACGCTGCTAGTAAATTGAAGTAAATCTCATCACCCATTTAGTCACTTGTTTCGCTCACTTTTTCCTCTAAACATTTCTCACTCCTGCTTTTGAAAGGCTACCTAATGCAAGCATGATTGTAGGTGATGGTTGTAGTTGTCTTTTTAGCCCTGCTAGTATTTAACTCCTTTTCTTTTCCTCCTCTATCCTCCTGCTTCTTCTCTGCAATGTGTTATATATCCAGGAGATCAGGGGTGGGGAGGAGGTGGGAGGTCATTCACATTAACTTCCCACCCCTCACGGGAATGAGTGTCTGCTTTGAATCGAGCTATTGTAGTCTGTAGAATTCTATTCTTTGGAACACTTGTTTTCTTCGTCTCTTGATAGTTTGTCAGACTGGTGACCAAAAAGGAAAGAAAAAGGATAAAGAAAAATTTGATTATAACAAGGAAGGGTAATAGCAGAAACATCTAAAATGTCAGAGAGTATTTAAGCCATTAGTTATAGCAGCTGACAGCTCAGGTAAATACAGAAATAAACACTTCAGGGTCAAGGTGAAGCAAATCTCACCCTGTTTAACATTTTTTGTCTCATCCATGTTTTGCTGTCAGAGGAATCAGTGGAAAGTGAAGACGATGACAACCTGTCCCAGGTGATGCGTCAGCGAGCCACCATCCCCTGGCGTTCCTGTAGCACCTACCTGTCCTCTGCCGGGCTCCTCCTGCTCACCCTGCTCCTGCTCTCACAGCTCCTTAAGCACTCCCTCATGGTCGCCATCGACTACTGGCTGGCACACTGGACGTCGCACGTCATCGCGGCCAAGTTAGATGCAACGGCTCACAACTGTACCCTTGTAAAGGTGAGAGGCTTAACGTCTTTGTTTTTAACGAGACGATTAATGGTTTTCTGTCCAAACAGCTCTTTTGTTTCTGCTTCATTGTCTTTGCTTTTAATCAATAGTTTTTTTCAGCCAGATACAAAACGACTGCTTAACTCATCCCACTTGTGAGGACTGACGTGTGAGTGTGAGTGAGAGCATTCACGTTCACACTGTTGTCTTCATGCAGCGACTCATCTCTCGCAAGATTTTGAGAATTTCACACTTCACAGTCATTCAGCAAGACTTCTGTTAGATGTTAGATGCACATCTATCTCAGTAGGAATCCATAAAGATGTCAGACTTAACAATATGAGTTTGCATGTTGTAAAAAACAAGAGGAACAGCTCCCATTTGGAGTTATTGCAACTATTCAATGTCAAACCATTCCAAACATTTTTGTCACTTCTGACTGCTCAGTAAGTGTAATGATAGCAGATCCTCTTTTAGGGAAATCATCACAACCTTTCTTTCTCTTTTTTGTTCTTTTACATTTTTTCTCACTAACTCTGATGAATCTCAGTTCAGCAGAACTGACCTAAACCACAAACACAGGCATGTCATCTCCAGGTGGAGCTTTCACCATCATCCTAAAGCAGCAGCTACAGCAGCTTATCTGCAGAAAGCAGCAGACACGCTTTTAAAAACAGATAAGCATTTTATTAAAGAATATATGGACAAGAGCACAAAAGAGGACTGAGGTTAAGGATAAATGTAAAAGTGAAGTGCTTAAATCTTTGTGGATGCACAATTAAACAACAGGAGTAAACTCAGAATTTCTTAAATGTGAGTATAACATCACAGCTGATACGACTTAAAGCTGATGTTCATGAGATTTGCTATCGATATATATATTTCCTTGAACTATATTCTGCTATAAACAGGACTCACTCAGCGCCCTCATCCTTGATATGGTTGCTACACACACATACATAGGAGATGAATGCACATTCAGAGAAAGCTGAGAATCACATATGCTTTGAGATTCAGTATAAATATGATACAGTACACCGAGCACCGTCATTTATAGTCATAGGTCACACTGGCTGTTGACAAGATACTGCGCTCCAGGGCCAGTAGAGCAACGCATTCATCAATAGTTATTTATGTGTGTGTCTTTGTCCTGTGTGTGTCTTTGTTCTGTGAAATGCGAGGTCATATTTCATGCGGTCATGTGAATGCCATAAAGTCAGCTGGAGATGAGGGCAGCAGTCTGAAAGGCACTGCAGAACACAAGCACAGCGGTCATCTTTTACACACACACACCCACACACTGCAAACACAGCTAAGTGTGCATAGATTGTCGCTCATCTCGTTTGGCTGAGCTTCAGGGTTCTTCCATCAGGTTTATCTTATCTGCGCTGTGGACAAATGCACGTGGGGACACTCAGAAGTCCTGTTTGGTCGTCAAACACACACTTCATATAAATGTCACACAACTATGTGACAGCACAGCCTGACAAGGTAAAACTGTTGAATCACTTCACTGTTAACACACTTACAATGGACCATTAATTACTTTGATCCTATCTGATACTGAAAAGAAAAGAACCAGATACTGGGATTTTTTTTCAATTGTTATAAACAACCAGAGGGTCTTTTTTTTTTTTTTGATTGATTTGACTGATATTTTATTTTTCTACTGAGAGTACAGAGGTAATTCTTGCTGCTGCTGGCTTTGCATTGAGTCCTTTAAAAGAGTAGAGGCTTTTCTCTCAAATGTAACTTCATTACTACATGTAAGAATGGTTCAGTCCTTTCCTTCAGTTCTTTTATTGTAATCCACGTGCAAGATGACCTGTTATCTGATAAATCGCCAGTTTAAAGAAAAAAAGAAGACAAAGAGAAATCAACTCTTGTATATTTGTTTTTGCGCCAGGAGGACAATGTGATTTTACTTGATTACTTGTCTAAAATGTAATGTGATTTCAAGAATTTCTTGCTGTGCTGGCATGATTAAATTAGGGTAACATTACAGAATTCTGAACAACGCCGACAAAAAAGCTTGAAACAGAAACACATGAAGCAAAGTGAAGAGAGTGATGAGTTGAACTTTAAAAATGGACACCAGCAGCTCATCGTCAGCGCTGCCTTTTTGTGTTTGTTCCAAAGTTGCCAGATCAGCTTTGAGAGCTTCACTGGCTTTAAACAAGTCAGACAGCTAATCTTTAACCTGCCTCAGAGTTTAATTATGCTTATAATTACAGTACAAGCAAACTAAGTGGTGCCTCCTGAAACACACACACAAAGTGTTGCAGCCATGTCTTACAAAAACCCTGTTTCTCTGTGTGCTGTAGGACTGTGGATTCAGTCACTCGTGGTATCTCTCTGTGTTCAGCGTGCTGTGCTGCCTGGGCATCGTCCTCTGCCTCGCCACCTCCGTGGCTGTGGAGTGGACGGGCCTCAGAGTGGCCAAAGGGCTCCAGCACAACCTGCTCAATAAGATCATACTGGCCCCCATGAGGTACGTTACTCAGTTTGAGAGTGTGTGTTGCCTCGTGACAGGTGAAAACAGGAAGTGAGAAAGAAGCTGGCTGGCTGATGTTCTGGATGTGTGAGAGCTTAAATACATCATTTACATGAGGACACCGTTAATAGCACCATGCTTTAGCTTCATTACTCACAGCACCATCTGCTTTCCTCACACAAACCCACGAGGCAGCACTTGCCCGAACAAGCACATACCACATTATCATGAGCAGTGTATACACTTGCATTTGCAAAAAAAAAAAAAAGATATTTCAGACAAAAAATTCTAACTGAACCAGCTGCTTGCAAAGAGTTTGCAAGCATAATTAGTTGAATATTGTTGTTTCATTGTGTATAGTAAATCTCTGAAATTTACAAATGCACATAGAATATAATTCAGAAGATAAATCAATTTTGACTAAATAATTTATCAGATTAAGCTAGGTTTTGCTAGGAAATGTTTTATCATATAACCAAAGAATAAGCTGAATAAACTTCAAATTACAAACTCGAATAAAACTAATTAGTGACTATCATCATAGTAATTAATTTACAGTTACAGTTGAGCATGTTGTGCTTCTTTTAAATGTAGTTAACAGTTATAGATTTGCCTTTTTTCTTCGTGGCTCCAGGCTGTTTGAGACGACCCCTCTCGGCAGCATCCTGAACAGATTTTCCACAGATACAAACACCATCGACCAGCACATCCCCACAACGCTGGAGTGCCTCTCCCGCTCCACACTGCTGTGCGTGTCTGCTTTGGGTGTCATCTCCTACGTGACACCCGTCTTCCTCATCGCCCTCCTTCCACTGGCTGTCACCTGCTACTTCATCCAGAAATACTTCCGAATGGCCTCAAGGTGAGTCGGGCAGGACAGAGGCATGAATATTACAGACACACTGATGGTTTTGTTGTTTTTATCAGATCATGAACGGTACCTAATTGGACGGAGAACTCTTACTTGGTTCAAATTGAATCAATAGAATTGTGTTCACTGTTCTGAAAAGATGTCCTGAAAGGCTGATATAAGAATGCATTTTTACATATTCCTGTTGTGTGACACAGTATATTGTTAGACCCTGATCTTATTTTGTTTTCTAATAGATTAAAGTCCCTATTCCCCCAATCGCATAATGTTTGGGATTTGAACATTGCTTGAGTTGATATTTTTCTGTTTCCTCTGTTTGTCGGTCAGGGACTTGCAGCAGTTGGAGGACGGCACCCAACTCCCTTTACTTACACACTTCTCTGAGACAGTAGAGGGCCTCACCACTATAAGAGCCCTCAGGTAATAACTGACACATTTTTGGCTCTCACACCTTCTGTAACGGGAAGTCGTAAGCGGTACACATAAAGGCTGAATGACCAGCAGTGTTCAATAAGTGTTTCAAGAAGTTTGATGATTTTTGGGCTAGATAAATTGTATGATTGTGTCATCGGCTTCATTTGAGAGAGCTACTGACATCCATTTTCTTTATGCACATTTTTTTTACGTCTAAATTTTAAGCAGGCAAGCAGTGTCTAACAAACACAACTCCACTGTTTTATGTGAAGTGTAGGACCCTGGATTTTTGCTGTAAATGTCTGCCCCAGCAACTGATTGTTCTCTCTTTTAGAAAGGCACCTCTAAAACGCTGTATTGTGTGTGTGGCTGTTAATTGAAATGATGACTGAGGAGAGATTCAAGTGTAAAGCACTCTGCCTGGCTGAATTCTTTTCTCACGGAGGTCCTTCTGGTTCTGACTGCGCTGACTCACAGAAGATCCACTTGAGATAGCAGTAGAAAGTGGAAACGACTGCTTTGGCACAGTTTGAGCATTAACCCTGTTTGAATATGGGCTTTGCCAGTTAGGTTTTGACACCAAGCTTAGTTTAGATATATGCTTGTCCTTCTTACGGATTTTTTTTTTTCTCTTGATATACGAGTAGTTTAAGAGCACTTTTTAAGATACTGGATTTTACTTTCAGAGGCTCAATCCTGAAACTTAATCATCCTCCTAATGAGCTTTCTATTTTTGTCAGTGACACTGAGCCAGGCAGAAGGGAAAAGTTGTTGTCAGGTGAACAGTAAACACTCGAGCAGTGAAATTAAATCAAATGTCTCTCCCGTGGCAGGTACGAGCCGAGATTCAGGCAGAGGCTGCTCCAGTTCACCGATGCCAACAACATCGCCTCACTGTTCCTCACAGCAGCCAACCGTTGGCTGGAAGTCCGTATGGTAATGACCCATCTGCTGTTCGGATCTATCAAATTCAGCTCAGTTCTGCTTCACTGTGTGACACATGTCTGGTTCACAGTCATGTAGATGTTGTTGGGTAACTGCTCCCTCTGTTGGGTTACTGAAATATTGAATATTGACACGATCTGCAGGCTTCATGTCATGTTTTATGTATCAGCTGCTGCTCACTCCTCCTTGGGTTACACATCGGCAAGGACACAACCTTGAGATGTTTATGGGTGTGTGAGAATGGATGGAGAAGTTTTTCTTATCTTTTTGCTGTAATGTTGACATTGTGCAGGAGTACATCGGAGCCTGTGTGGTGTTGGTGGCAGCTGTGGCCTCCATCACAAACTCTCTCTATAACCAGCTGTCGCCCGGTCTGGTGGGGCTCGGACTTACGTATGCTCTCATGGTGAGTGTGTACGTGTTTTATTGCTTATCAAAGTTTTTTGGTTTCTTTATCTGGACTTTGTGCATCCATACCGAACGTATCAAAGAATCTCTTCTTCATTTAGATGAATAATAATCATACCAAATATTAATCAGCACACATCCCTTTTTCCTGTGCAACACTGATGATAAACAAAATACAGTCAGTTACTGTGAGGAGTTAAACATGTAGAAAATGTAATCATCTCCAAAAGGCACAAGGTTTAAAGATCACTTATTTAACCATTTTAATCAAGGCTAATGTATTATCTATGTTTTGAATACTTTTCTATTGTGAAAACAGAAATTAGCACTTTGAAAAAGTTTGGACACTCGTTGAGATAGTGAGTTAAGGAAAAGGTTTGCTCACAGTGTTTGCTAGGAAATACCAGCTGATGCAAATTTCAAAGCCTTGCATTCTCAAAACTAATAGGATACAAAGCAGGAAATGGCTGTTTCCTCAATTTGCAGAGTAATGAAGAAATTACAGTAAACAGGAAATGTTTAGATCAATTTTAAGTTTGGAAGACCAGGACGGCTTCCGAAGAGCTGATTCAAATCACACTTGGAGACCTGCTGGAATATTTTCAGACTCTGTAGCTACACCTGCCCAATGAAGGTCATTGGAAGGAAACCTTTCATTTTAGTTTTGCAAATAAAAATCCAAAGAGGCCTGAAGCATTTAAAAAAAGGCCTGTCGTATGATGAAGCTAATAGAATAAATTGGCTCCAATGAGCAGAGGTAAATGTGGACAGAAAGGATTGTAGAATGCAGCTCTCCAACTGTTCGGCCCTGGATTGATGATGGCTTGGGCTCGTTTTGCTGCCAGCTGCATATGTCACTGGGAGGGGTAAAATTGTGGAGGCAAACATCACACCATCTGCTAAAAAGATAAAGATGAAAAGTGGTTGACTTTTACGACAGGATAATAATCCTAAACACACTTGAAAATCCATGATGGACTCCCTTATAAGGTGCAAGCTGGCGGCTTTGGCGGGACTCTCATAGTCTCTCAACCTAAACATCAGAAAAATGTCTGCTTAGACTTCTCAATACAAGATGTCTAAAAAAACACAAAAAAACACTGGCTTCCAAATACATTCGAAAGCTTCAGCAGTTGCTTCAGTGGGTGTTGCTAGTAACTGACCTGTAAGATGCCAAAATGTTTGCATAAAGCCTTTTCTAATCCTATATTAAAAATCTGTGGTGCGATGAATCACTTGACAGAACTAATTATGCTGTTAAGTAATTTAGTTTTTTAACTGCATGGCTCTTTGTAGTTAATCGGTTTATTGTAAATGTTGTAAAATTGTAAAATAACAAAATTAATTTTGTTATTTGACTTTGTGGAGACACACTGTGGATGAATTAGTTTTGTGCATGTTATAACTTGACTGTTTCAGGCTAAAACATACAGGAACATGAGTCTTTTACAGTCTCCAGTACAATCGTACAGCCAGACTGTGTCCAGACTGAAAGGACTGAACGCTGACATTTATCCAACCCAACTCTCCCTCCTCCTCTCGTGTATCAGGTGTCCAACTACATGAACTGGATGGTGCGTAATTTGGCAGACATGGAAGTGCAGCTTGGCTCAGTCAAGAGGATTAATGGCCTGCTCAAAACTGAACCGGAGAATTACGAGGGACTCCTCTGTGAGTGCAGCAATGCAGTCACACTTTACCTTCAAATAAAACCTTCTTTCTTTAGGCCCGCCTGGGCTCTTTTTGAGATGTTTTTGGGATTTCCTCCTCAGCCACGGCGAGGTTCAAGCTCAGCCCAACTTTTAATCACAGTCAAGTCATTTTGGATATCATAAATCTCAAGGGGATTCTGTCTATATTCCTCATAAGATACATTTTTTTTTCATCTGTTTGTTAAAATTTTCCACCAATGATTTGTTTTGAATACATGTATTTTCTATTCATAAGTTTCCCAAAGTGCTGTGTCTTTTTTTTCTTTGTTATATGATATTTAATCACTTTATTAAACAACTGTGAGGACATCTTCTTACAAATGCAGTGATAAGAGCGAAAAACTTGTGCCACCAATAGGACAGTAGAAACAGCTGTAACTTCCCTTTTTCTGATTCTCGATAAGTGAGAGCTTAAAAATATTCCTGTAACGTTCCCGCGTGTCTCAGCTGCGTCTCAGGTCCCCGACGGATGGCCCCGGCAGGGAGAAATCAAGATCCAGAACCTGAGTGTGCGCTACGACGCCACGCTGAAGCCTGTGCTCAAAAATGTCAACGCAGACGTTAGCCCCGGCCAGAAGGTAACCAGACCAAGGAAAGCAGTGTGTTTGGCTAAAGGAAAATTGGTGATAAAATATAATCATGGTGACTTTGTTTGTTTTCAGGTGGGAATCTGTGGCAGGACTGGCAGCGGCAAATCTTCTTTCTCCTTGGCATTCTTTCGTATGGTTGACATGTTTGAGGGTAAAATATGAACACCAGTTTCACCTCAGCCTACATACTGAAGCAAAAATAACAAGATTTTACAACAATTCAGATACTATTAAAGAATCTGAATGTAAGACAAAACAATAAAAAGTGTGTTTATCGTTTAAGAAAATAGTGAAAATCTGTTTATTTTTGCAATGTCTCGTATAATTGTCTTCTTCTTTCTCCCACAGGGAGGATTGTGATTGACAACATTGACATCTCCAAGCTGCCTCTGCAGACCCTCAGGTCTCGGCTATCCATCATCCTCCAAGACCCCATCCTGTTCAGTGGCACCATCCGGTACAGTGAATTATCAATAAGAAGTTTGATGACCACAGTTTAGATTTGACCATACTGACAACAGTTTAAGTGAAGTAGAGGGGCACACAACATTTTCAGTTGGCACACTGTGCCACACTTCAACGACACTTATCTAAAACATGAGGAGAGCTGGTTTTAGATAAGAGACCATTCCTCTGAAAACTCCAGTGGAGCGGTTTATTTTTAGACCTCAGCGACACTGACCATAAAAAGCCTTGTCGTGCTGGGGAACAGATGAAGAGGAATTTAGAAATGCTGTATGACTACAGTTTTAGTTATTTCAGTCACTCAAATTACAAACAGCTCATTATAAAGTTTATTATTTCTTTACATGGTTCGTGTCAGTCCGGTAATGATAGCTGGCCGTGCAGGGGTTTGTTGATGCTTAACACTGAGGATGAATGTACAAAAGGTGGTTATAAATAAAAGATTTAAACTCTCTAGTTTCAGATTATCAAATGTGAGAAATCACTGTATTACCTTTACATCGCAAACTGAACACCTTTATGTTTTGGATTATTTGTCAGATATCAGCTCAGAGTCTGGAACATAACAACTGATATTTTTCAGTTTTTCAATGGTTCTTTTGGACCAAATGTAGTCAGAAATGACCTGAAAGCTTAAATGAACATGACTACAACCCTAAATGCAGCTTGTGCATGTACATGTCCATGTTTGCAGGTTCAATTTGGACCCCGAGATGAAGGCGACGGATGAGATGCTGTGGGAAGCACTGGAGATTGCTCAACTGAAGCCTGTTGTGAAAACCCTGCCAGGAGGCCTGGGTGAGTGTGCCTGTGTTCAAACACATACACACCTGTTCATATTCATTTCAAAAGAGAGACGCTGCATACAGTGATTCCCTCTCTGTGGTAAAATGCACATTGTTGTCATCAAGTGTCTGAGCTCAGGGATCAAACTCCTGCATCAGGTTACATGAGCAGCAATTCTTAACTCCCTTTAAGTTCTGATGCAGCAGATCTGACAGCTGCAGGCTGCTGCAGAGTCAGATCAGATATTAGCCAAAAGCCATGCACCTCCTCTACTCACAAAACACATGAACATTTGGTATGCTGGTACATGGGGACCTCCTCTCTGCTCTGAGTTCTACTTTAGCACTGGCTCATTCATATTTTATCGCTCCGTTTTTTGTCATTAAAAACCAGAGGAGCTATCAGCTGCTCTTGAACTGCTTCTCATCTTGGCTGATGTCTTTCTGCCACAGAGACAGAAACCTGCTTTCACCTCTCTTACTGTGTTGGGGTGTAGCATGTTGAAGCTATAGCTACTCGTGGATTTAGATTTTGTGCAGGGGCGCCTGATCTTAAATAAGCTATTGATCTGTGACCCAGGAGTTAATGGTAAATTAAGTTTGTCTTTTCATTATTCAAAATTAGAGCGGTACTGATGTTGCATGTAAAGCACTTTAAAGTGTAAAGTCATCATGAATGAGGAGAACTCTTTGGTACTGCAGTGAAAGTGGAGTTATGAGGGAGAATATACAGTCAGACCAACTGAGCCCTCATCATAAACTTATCTCATCGATTTTCTAGAATTTCCTTTTTTATTTCATTGATTTTTCTGGTGGAAGATAAATCTTTATGAAACCCTGATTATTTTAGCCACATGGGAATTATTCATCAAGTAAGAGGTACTTTTACACAGAGTGGATCAGATGAACAATTTCACTTTAATTATTGAGCAATCTTAGGGGTTAAAAAAGGCCAACTGTTGTGACCTATCATTATGCTCATGAGGACAGATTTGTATGTTGTCCACGGGGCTCTGATCTGTTTGACACATTTCCTTGGGTTTTTTGTCATTGAAAAATGGATCAAAAACATTTTATATGAACCTGTGCTGCTTTAAAGCAACAGATGTCTTATTGTGACAGAAACGGGCCTTTAGCAAGTGACTTATCTCCTATATGGAATACAATCAGAGGTCCGTTTCACGTAGCAGGTTTAGTGAAAACTCTGAGTAGTTTAACCCTGAAATGAGGGAAACCCTGAGTTTTCCGTTTCACAAAGGGAGGTAACTCAACCCCGAGAAAGAGGGGTAACTCTAGCCTGTTTCACAAAGAGAGGTAACTTAACCTCTCGGTCAGTTACCGTAGTAACAGACTCTCTGAACCTAACCTGGTCGGGACCAGGTTTTATTCAAGAAACCTTGAGTTTCTTTCTGTCTCCGCCCTCTTTCAGCCACACACGCCATTTGATTTCCTCATTCATTCAGTCAGCAGAGCGAGTTCTTCTACTTCTAGAAGTCCATCAGGCACAGTAGGAGACAACTTTTTTCACGAACATGTCCTTTTGACAACGATCCTGTGGATGAAGGTGCAGCATTATTGCGCAGAGAAATAAATATTCGTCGGAGATGGTTATCAGACCGCGCATAGATTTTTGCATTCACAGACCATTATCTTTTTGAGCGGCACCATCAGAATTTTGTTGGGACAAAAGAAAAAAAAGACATAAAAGACAAATAAATATTTGTATGAATAGGCTTAAAAAAGACATATATAGGCCTATTTTATTTTATAAATGCACTCGTGTCTTGGGGGTGGATTCCCTCAGCCACTGCCCTCCTGTTAGAGGTGGTGGCCACCACCCGTTTTACGGGCATCTGCCTTCTTTCTGTTGGCTCAGTAGAAGTCTGTGTTAGTTTAAATAGGCTTAATTATTTAACAGAACATGATATAGATGATGACTCTAAATTGTCCTTCGGAGTGAGTGTGAGTGTGCATGGTTGTTTGTCTCGTTTGTCTCTATGTGGCCCTGTGATGGACTGGCGGCCTGTCCAGGGTGTACCCCGCCTCTTGCCCATTGACCGCTGGGATAGGCTCCAGCCCCCCCGCGACCCGACTGACGGATTCAGCGGTGTATAGATAATGGATGGATGGATGGATGGTATAGATGAGAAGACATAGTTTATGTGTGTGAAAACAGCATTATGTTGGGAATAAAATAACTGCACAGTCAAATAGCCACTTAATATTTATTTTACAGTGTAAAACATGATCAAAATGAGGTACCTCCATGCTGAGGTCTCACCTGTTTGAACAATGTTTTTATATTTCATCTTAAACTGCTGCAGTGCGCTTCTCTCCTGCGGGATTGCACCTAAATGAAATAAATGAATGGGCTACCATTCAAGCAGTTTCCCTGTAATATTATTGTGATTGCAAAGGACCACATTTAAACTTACACTTTTGCTGCTGCAACGGTGTTGCACTTATTTCTAAAAACGTGTTGAAACTCGCCGCATGAGCGCATTAAGATTTCCAATTCGAGGTTGGTGAAAAACGTAGCCCCTCCTCTTCCCTGTTGCCAAGGTGACTCGTCGAATCGGGGCTCCATTGATGCTGGCTTTTTAAAGTTGTGGTGCACGGGCTAAACTCAAGGTGAACCTACTCAGAGTTGATTAAACTCACTCAAATCAGCGTTTCTGGAACCGAAAACTCAGGGTTTTCTATCTCAGAGTAGATCAACTCAGAGATCAGGAATAGACTCAGAGTTGGTTGAACCTGCTTTTGTGAAACGGACCCCAGGTGCGCAGATAAACTGAAAACAGTGCCATAAATATTTAAAGAGGTTAGAAATGTGGGTCGCCAGAAATACAAATAATAAACCAATTACATATTGATCAGTAGGCAAAACTTGTTGACCATCTAAAAAAGTAAATGATAAATTGATATCACCAGATATAAAACTTTAGTTTAAAATGAGAGCATCTCTTACTGTGAGCATAATTGTTGGATGTGTCTTTTCTTCTGTTATATTTTGTGTATTAAAGTTTTATTGTGCCCTCAGATGCCATTGTGACGGAGGGAGGAGAAAACTTCAGTCAGGGTCAGCGGCAGTTGTTCTGTCTGGCCAGAGCCTTCGTGAGGAAGAGCAGCATCCTCATCATGGATGAGGCCACAGCCTCCCTCGACATGGCGACGGTCAGTGTGCGACTCACAATAGAGCAAAAGAACCTTTAAGGCTGTAGGTGGAGAGGAGGCGTAAAGGAAGGGCAGGAGCCGTAAATGACAAATGCAGAGATAGAGAAGGCAAAGGAGACTACAGTTCACTGGGTAATTTATACCCGTCGACACAGCAATTAAGAACAAGGAACATGGAGATATAGATATATATAAATTGACATTTTAAGTTTGAAGGTGTAATCATGTGACCTTATCATAAAGGAAGAATTAAAGAAAACCATTTCTGTGACCCTCAACTGATCTTAAATTGAAATCCAAGCTGTTGATAACAGAAATAACGGAAAACATTAGTGAAAAGGATTTAAATATTAAGAGTGTAGAAACAGGGCAGGAGTGAAAGAGAAGTTGGGAATGAAGGAGAAAAAGAAAATATAGAATAGAAGTAAAAAAAAAACACTAAGAACATTAATAGCCTGAGGGGTGTGTCAGTGAATAGCTGCGTCTTAGTTAAGAGACACACACACACATGTTCGGACACAAAGAGAGTCGGTTGGATCTTCTATAACAGCACGGCCCTCGAGGAAACACAGTTCTGCTTTCATCCAGAGACAATATGAGGAACAGGAGAGGGGACAGTTTTAAAAATAGTAGAAACTGTGATATTTTTAACCAATATGAAGCAAGTGAGATTATGATTAAAGGGTTCTTTAATTTACACATACTTTGAGTCAAAGTCAAGACAAAAGTGTGCCCATTTGAACCATCCTCCTCTCCCTCTTCATCCCTCAGGAGAGCATCCTGCAGAAAGTGGTGATGACCGCTTTTGCCGACCGAACAGTCGTAATTATAGCGGTGAGTACTTCCTCCCATACTGCACCAGTTTCTTACGCAGGTATTTACAGTAATACGTACAGCTCAGCCTTTTTCCCCTGAGAGTAATGACCTTCATCCTGCACTGCTAATGCATTACCTGAAAATGAATGCTTGGCTGCAGATACTGAGCGACAAATGAAAAAAGGTAGAAAACAAGGGCAGGGGAATCAGAGCAGATGCATGAATTGTCCTTGCTGTTATTCAAAGCGAAAATATTTTACAGAAATGTTAACAACTCATAAGTTTAACTTTGGACTACTCTCATGAAATGATTAGGAGAAGAGAAAGGTGACCTGGAACCCACAGTAACCTTTAGTATTAACTGCTGACAAACCACAACTTCCCATCTAATCTCCTACTTAAATGTAACAAGCGGCCAATTGAAATTCCAAACTCAATGAATTATGAAACATCAAATCACAGCATCTCAGCTCGAGTGGCAGTTTGATTTCCTGGTCGTGCTCGTTGGAGTCTCTCTGGTTGCTGCGCAGTGCAGTAATGAGTCTCTTCCCTTCCGCCACGCAGCATCGCGTCCACACCATCCTCAATGCAGACCTGGTGATTGTGATGAAGCGGGGGATCATCCTGGAGTACGACACTCCCCAGGCTCTGCTGGACACTGAGGACAGCGTCTTCGCCTCCTTCGTGCGGGCAGACAAGTAGCACAAGAAGAGGAAAGCATGGAAGTGTTAAAGGAAGACATTCAAAGTGCAATTGTACCATGGGATATATATATTCCTTTTATTTTTTAATCATGTTGTATCATATTTGTACATAGAAATATATTAATTCTTTGTTATTAAAACATAAATTATCATCAGTTTGTTTTTATGATGGTTTTAGGGAAAACAGTGGGATGATGACTGAGGTGATAAGTGTGTTTTGTGTGTGTGAGAGACAAGATTTCAGGTTAGAAACGACCTGGAGCCAAGCTGACAATTATATAACGCTGTGCCTTTGCATTGATGAAAGAATAAAAGGGGCAAGAAACTTTTAAATTTAAAAAAATGGATGTCAAAAAAGATCTATATCTGGTTCCTGGGATGTTGATGTGTGTGTCCCCTGAGGTAAAGTAGCCTGAGATAGACTTACAGTTGAGTGGCCTATATTCCAACCATTACACATTCAGAATATGAACTGCCTGTGGGTTTAGGCTGTGCAATTGACCGGTTTTTCTGTGTAGCTGGAGAGGCCACTCTCTCTTGCATCCTCATTAAACCCTTTCACGCAAGAATGGTGAGCCTTTATTGGACGTGGATTCTTTGTGGGAGGAAGAAATGGAGGAGCTTTCAGGAGTGTATTACGTTGGGTCTGTTCAGTGTGAGTAAATGAGCAGCAGCGCCATGTGGGGTCTTCATGGCGACATAATAGCGCGATATTTGTGTTCAAAACGGCAATTGAAAATCACAGTAAGGGCACGGAGCGGATGGTGGGGGAGGGACTGCCTCTCCACCTCACGTCTCCATCTCATGTTACCGAGCTACAGTGAAGTGTCGAAGTCAGCAGAGAGCCACCTGCGCAACATGAGCCTATCCCCTCATCCAAATATCATAAAACTCCATTCAGAGGCCAATTACACTCCAGCATCAACGTTTTACCTCTCACCCAATCTTTTTTACGCGTGAGGCGGCGACGAGTGCGCACGGTGTGGCTGGTCGGCGCGGCTATGCCAGATCGGTTGGTGTTGTGAGAGACGGCGGCAGCTGCAGAGCTGGAAGGAGATTCCCCTCATGGGACTTTACAATCCTGAAGCGCCTGATCCGGAACGTGAGGGGCGCGCATATCTCCAGAAGACGGAGGACAACAAGACTTTCTGTCCTGCGCCTGATAGCTACTGAGGACCAGGCACCGGTCAGGGCCCAGAAGAGGCACTAGGAGAGGGGAAGAATCCATCTTTCAGTCTGACATACAGTTAATTCGAAGCCTAGAGGCTGTGAGTACATAGTATGGGAGCGCAATGTTGTCCAGGAAAGGACTTATTCTTGATGATTACCTGCTGACACGTTTAGCTGAGGATGTACAGCAGCCCAAGTTCAAGTCTAAACAGGGGAAGGCTCGATTCGTCGCAAAGAACGGCGCCTGCAATGTAGCGCACACCAACATCAGAGAACAGGGTCGATTCTTGCAGGACGTCTTTACGACCCTGGTGGATTTGAAATGGCTCCACACGCTCATCATTTTCACCATGTCTTTCCTGTGCAGTTGGCTTCTGTTCGGGATGATCTGGTGGCTCGTTGCTTTTGCGCACGGCGACCTGGACCAGAGAGAAGACGACTTTGTTCCGTGCGTAACGGACATTCACTCCTTCTCATCTGCTTTCCTGTTCTCCATAGAGGTCCAGGTGACAATAGGTTTCGGGGGTCGGATGATCACAGAAGAATGCGTCTCTGCCATAATCATCCTCATAGTGCAGAACATCGTAGGCCTGTTGATCAACGCCATCATGCTCGGCTGCATCTTCATGAAGACTGCTCAAGCCAACCGGCGCGCAGAGACGCTCATTTTCAGCAAACACGCGGTCATCTGCGTCCGAAATAACAAGCTATGCTTCATGATACGCATCGGGGACCTGAGGAAAAGCATGATCATCAGCGCCACCGTGCGGATGCAAGTGGTCAAGCGAACCACCACCGCGGAGGGAGAGATGGTGCCGCTGGACCAAATCGACATCCACTTGGATAACCCGGTGGGCACAAACGGAATCTTCCTGGTGTCTCCCCTCATCATCTCCCACGTGATCGACAAGGCCAGCCCCCTTTACGAACTGTCACCGAATGACCTGCAGTACCAGGACATGGAGGTGATTGTTGTGCTGGAGGGGGTGGTGGAGACCACCGGCATCACTACGCAGGCCAGGACTTCCTACGTGTCGGAGGAGATCCTGTGGGGGCAGCGCTTCGTGCCAACAGTCTCCGAGGAGGACGGCATGTACGCGGTGGACTATTCCAAGTTCGGCAACACAGTAAAAGTCCCGACACCGTGTTGTAGCGCGAAGAAGCTGGACGAATCAGGTGGCATCGCACGGTTTAAGCTGAACGAGGGCGTCACCTTGCGGGCTTCTGTAAGAAGGCGGCGGGCCACGGCGGTGGTCCGCAGGTCCAGAATGGAGAGCCAGTGAGGTGTTGTTCAGTGTTTGTCTGCATTTTGTATGGCAACGGACTGTTTGTTAGGGTTATATTTATTTTATAATAAGATTATTATGGATTGTCAGTCAACAAGCCAGAATATCCACAACATATCTGTCCACGAGCACGAATGTATACACAAGACATCTTTAACTCAGGGTCAGAGTGAGAATTGAATAATGCACTGATGGTTATGAGTGTGAGATATGAGCCCTGGTATCCAGAGTGAATAGTTTTCTCTTTTAAAATTCTGAGTGACTGCATGGATTTGATATTAATAAAGGAAATGTTCAATGTCAAATGTGCATTTACTCAATTTTGTGCTTCTTTGTACTTATATACAGTTCAAAGGCATATATTGTAGTTTTTATTCCACAATACATTTATCAAATAAAACAAGTTAGTGAAATGAAAATAGAGCCTAGTCTACAAATATATATTTTATAGCTCAACATAAACTTTATTTATTTTTTAAGTTGATTTTGGTGGAGCTCTAAGTCAGCAAGTTACTTGAAATGTCAACCTGATTACACACTAAGATTACAAGACAATAGATAGGAAACGACTGGTTTAGTCTTTGTGTTGTATTTCATCCTTTGTGCAAATTCTTCTTAAAATAAAGTTGTTTGATAAATATGGTTAAGTACAAAGCACAATAATTCCCTCCAAAATGTAGCACTGTTGAAGTACTCTGCAGCTATAAAATGGAAATTCTCAAGTAAAGTTCGAGTACATGAAACTATTCAGGAGCAGCACTTGCTGAAATGTTTGTTTCCACTATCTTACATACACTTTTTTTCTAAACAAAGATTTATTTTTATGTCAGCTTTTCTAGGTACAACAGTACTTCTTAACAGTGGGATTGCTACTTTTACTTAAGTACCAAGTCTTAGTGCTTCCTCCATCTCTGGGGACACAGCTTAAATGGATTTATGAGACATTTTAACAACAGTTTCTCATCATTTGTTCTGAAAACTATAAATCTGTTATAAGCTACATCATTTGCATCCACAAGGGAACATTTAAGCTGACGTGCCTCAACTTTAAATCTGTAGTTTGGAGCAAAAAACATAAATAAGCAAATAAATCTGAAGTTTTCCAACATGCAACCAGTTTATTTACCATAAACTCAAGGCTGCTCCACAGAAAACTTCACAACTGGATGCCTGAAAACAGTTTGCAAACACAAGAGCTTCCTTTGAGACAAGCTTAATAAGAGACAGAGACAGGGTGGCATTTATCTCTTTTATTAGATTATAATCCGCAGAGCTTAAAATATTAAATTGCTTTTAACTTAGTTAATAATTAAAATACATAAAAACGAGCCAGAACTGAGGAACCCTGCAAAAAAAAAAAAAGAAAAGAAAGAATTAAAATAAATTAAAAAGGAGAATTATAAATCCAATCCTCCTCCATACAGAGGCTATATCTGACAGAACCCACTCGTGATTCTTTGTACAGTAAAGTCCAAGCAGACTGTGCATTTTCTATACATGTGTGACAATATCACTGTTATCACTTCCAAACTAATATTTCTCTGATAATCTTTTTAAAAGTAAATTTAAAGGGGCTGGTAAAAATAAAAGTGTTTAGTCTTGCGCTGGGAGTACTGGTGACTGTCATAGAGCGGAGCAGCTTTGCACCGTTTTCCCCACCCCTCCTTTCTGTCTCCATCTTTGTCTCTCCGAGCCAGCAGACATGACCTCATGTCTTTGTCCTTCTGTGCTGCTGGAGTGGGTGGGGGCGTTGCTGTTGTGCTGAACACCAGCACACAGCTGTGATAAACCTTAAATGGGCACCAGTCTGACTCAAAGTATCACTTCACTGATCTGATTAAATGTCTAGCATACAGTCTTTTCTTCTTCGTCTCCCTCTTTCTGTGGCGTCCTCGACACGTTTGCCGCCCTTTGCAGGTAGGCGGTAGGACACGTTTGTTATGCGTTCACCAGGACATTATGCGAGTATGTTGCGGTTAAACTCCATCAACGTTTGTCATACGGAGGACCAAGCAGACTGATGAACAAGGGACAGAATGAAAATGAGAGTAACTCCTCTCTGGCAGCAGTGACTTATTCTGTCAAGTCCTGAGAAGGAAGCGCTTTAATCATCCCCCACATAAACAACCCAAACAGTGATTGGCTAGTGTCGCCCCGTCGGGCGGTAACGTGGCTCCCTACTGGCCAGCGTAGTGGCCGTGCGCCTGCAGGCGGCCTCCCGCTGCCGGAGGAGGGAAGGACGAGCCTGCAGGCGAGCAGAGGCCTTTTCTCCACACATTACAACACTGTACAATAGTAGGTTGAAGCAAAGCAGAGCCCCCCCACCCCCTGTACTGTATGCTAGGTAGAGGATGGAGGGAGGCGGACAGACACACTGCACAACCCTCCAGCAACAAAAAATAAAACTGAATAAAACTTCCAACAAAAAAATAACTGGAAAATAAAAACCAAAAATAAAATATACACATACTTTTTTGTTCCTAGTTTAAATTGCAGAGAAGATGGGAGGGATTTGTCCCTGGGAGGAACGCTCACGCCAATTCCTGCTGGCGTGACAAACCCCTCCCCGCCACCCCAAACCCCCAGAAACCCCCCCCCCCCCCCTTTTTTTTTTCCTTCCGGCTGGTTGGTTGGTGTCGTAGCGAAATATAAGGGTAGTGGAAGGTCTCTTAAGTCCTGCTTGCACCGAGGAAGGGGGCCAGGCTGTTTTTCCTTCTCGCCTCTATCTCATCTTCTATCACCCTCGGGACCGCTGTCTCGCCGCCGTCTCCCCGCTCATCTTTCCGTCACATGGTTTTGTGAAGAGGGGGAGGGTGCTGAGGCTGGGGCGGAGGAGGCCGGGGCGGGCAGCGGGGCGGGGATGCAGAGGATTTCGGACAGGTCGTCCATGATACAGGTCTCCTTGGGGTCGACCAGGTTGAATTCCCTTACGAAAACGATGAAATGTGCATACAGTGTGTTCAAGTGGCCCTGCAGGTCCATAGCCACCGTCTCTTTAAAGTGCGCCCAGTAGAGGTGAGCCAGCACGTGGAATAGGTACCGGCAGATCTTCTTTACCAAGGACTCAAACGAGTTGGGGAACTCTTTGCCTAAAGGAAGAAAGGAGGCAAACAAAAGCAGACAAGAGAAACTGGTTTATGACGAATCACCACGAGGGAGAAAAGATTAAGGTCAAGTCTTCTGTTGTGCTAAAGTTTTTATTGTTGACGCATCGTGTGAGAAGACCAAATAAAACCTGTCTAAGCTTCAGGCCAAAGAAAGACACAAATGTTTAACTTTCAGTTGGTTCGAATTTCCTTTGACAACTGGACACTACAATTCTACCAAATGACAATAAATATTAACTCTGGTCTATTTTCTGTCTCGGTCACAGGTCACCGACCATAAGATATTTTCAACAATTTCTTAAAAAAAAAAAAAAAAAAAAAAAAAACGAAAATAAGAAAGATTTCAGACTAAAAAAGGTGGAATGTGAAGCTGCAGCCTCTTTGTTCCCGCCCTCTTTGCGTCATACTGCCGATCAACCTGCCCGGTGCGTATTGTTTTGTTTTGTTTCTTTGCTTTTCTTTTCTCTGTCGTTATCCCCTCATTCTAACCCCTTGAAACAGATCCAACATCAAATCTCTTGAACACAGTCACGACTTTCTCCCTGACATTTCTCATTGAGCCCCAACTGTATGTCTGCATTTCTACACCTAAAGCAGCAGGGGGCAGTACAGCGTCAGTTACTTTAGAGTCCAACACTTAAACATTATGCAGGCCTGGAAACGGAGGGATACTCACCATATTTTGTGGGAAAGATTTCCTCATCTGTGACCAGTTTCTGACAGAGACTCATAACAAAATCGACATACTGTGGAGCAGTGCACTTCGTCTTCTTCCCCCTCTCGTCATACCAGTAGTATATTCTGAAAGACAGTGTCAAACAGATCATGTGAATCCCTGTAGTCTGGTATCTGTTTTTAAATCACGTATTACTTAAGAACAGGTTATGATAACTAAACCACTAACCTTTGAACAATTATACAAAAGACTGTGTGTGGCAAAAAAAAACAAAAAAAAAAAACAGAGTATTTCCATGAGTAATCAATCGATGAACAGGAAGATGAATTACAGGTGTGACGTGTGGGACCTGAGTAACTGCTTGCAACACCTGCTCCGTTTCGTCATTCAGGAAAAACCCTACATGATTTTCTGAATTAAATGACTATTTTTGTAACCAACTGTCTAAACTCGGCTTGGATTTTCCCTGCTGTGGTGCCCCCGGGCTTTAATTTCCTGATTGGGCCAAGCCCCGTGCCGTAGACGGGACACTGGTCGCTCCTGCTTCCTCAGGACCAGTCCTGGTCAAACATTTCCGTATGGGCGAACCCGGTCAGCTTAGTTATAACTTGGATGGCTGGGAACATAATTAACTAAAGGTCAAAAAGGAGGCTGGCGGTACTGAGCTGGTCATGCCAGCAGCTCAGTCATCAGACACCTTAGAGGTTGATGAATTAGCAGCAGGCGCCTTTTAGCGAGCCAGCCGTGAATCAGACAGCGACACGAGACAAGTGAAGCAACCACAGAAGACCAACTCATCGAGCTGGACCTTGTTGGTTAGCAGGCTGATAAAAATCTCAGAAAAGGTGAGTGCAGGTGTAGCCGTGGCAGTGCAAGTCTGGGAGGTAGTTAGGCCAGACATTACAAATCCTGAGGAATGTAAAGAGTCCACATAACTGACCCCGCAGGAGGAGACATACTGACCACAGGCCTCTTTCAGTACACTTACTCACACTGTGGTAGAGGCTCTGACTAAACTGCACACGGAGCGCATAATATACAACAACATGGGTGGTTAAATCAAAGTTCAACAGCGATCTTACTTTTCGAAATGAGCAGAATCCAAAGTGGAACCAGCTATAAGAAGCCAACACTAATGAACACGACATCTGTCCACCCACTCGTACAAAATGGGTCTAAATAGCGACTAAATGGTTCCGTTCTCTCAAACTCATGGAAACATTTTCCTCTAAAAATAGCGCTGAGCTGTGCCCGTGGGCAGGGGCACTGACGCTGCTGCGACTGTGGCTCAGGCAGTGTTCACCACAGAGGGGTGCGGGTGCCAGGTTCTGCTCCGGCAGGAAAGGGTGGGGTGCTGCACAGCAGGCGATGGAGGAAGGTAGAGCGGTACCAGGAGAGCCTCGTGTTGCAATATGGACCACTCAATCCAGAGAGGAGCTGTGTGACTAACTGCATTCAAAACGGTTTCAACTCAACAGACTATGCTATCAACAAAAAACATGCTAATCCGCACTGCTGCCTCCTCCGCATGCAGACTGGAGGCTAAACATGTTTCATCTTTCAGGGTGTGGGTTAGTAAGAGTAGCTTAAGGTGACAGCAGCGGAAAAATCCACCGCTGACTGAGAGGTTAACTTGTCAAGCTTCTTTCTCACAGCAAATCTTTGTTAAAGCCATCATTCATCAATGGCCGTGTTGTTGGTCGTCATAGTTTTTTTCCAACGTGAGCACGTGGGTGGGTGTGTGTGCTTGCAGTCTACATGAAATGTGTTAAGAGCCGTTTAAAGAGTATTGTTAAGTGTGGCTAATCAGGTTTTACCACCATTCAGTATACACAGAGGAAATGAAGGGCTCTCTTTAGAGTCAAAGACTCATAAATAAAGACAGCACCACACCCTGACAGAGCAAACCTGTTAGATAAATACTATACTGCAGCTACAACAACTACCTGACTAACTAACCTCCACCTCCCCCACACTCCATTTCCTTTTAAAATAATCTGGGAGTTGACTTCAGAGGGATTTAGCCCCAAAGTTGACTTTAATCTCTGGAACAAGTGGCCAAAGTCCAGAGGGTAACAGTTTGATCAAAGCATCAAGAAAGTGTGTGAGATTTAAATATAATGACATCAGCAGCCTTTAGACAGAAGTAACGAATACACAGACTGGACTACAGGGGACTTTGGAAACGTTAGCCCGGGTTAGTTATTAGCACATGGACTCTACTTTTGCATATCATATAGGATTATCTTAGATGTATTGGGCTGGAATATTTAAGAAAATTGAGCTGAAGTGATACGAAAAATGTTGCAAATCATCACTGAACATGAAACTGCCCTAAGACTGTGGGCTAAAAATTAAGTTAAAACATAGTGAGGACCACAAGTTGTGCACAGTTTGACTGTGGGGGGTTGCTAAAAGACCAAATTTAGCTCGAGTTTTCCTTTTCGGTTGTGAGTCGACCCTTGCCGGCCCTTTATAGCAACCCTAATGAATTAACCAACGGGACACTAGATTTCTGATGAATAAACCAATTTGGCTCTGCAGGTGAGCTATAAATGAACCATAAGCGTAGGAGGTGACTTACGTGTTGCAGGCTGTCATGGCCTGACAAGTGTCCCCAGTGCAGAACTCTGAAATGGTGCTGTACTGCAGGTTGATAAGATTAAAGAATGTCGTTGCTGCAAAAGACACAAGAGACAGAAATCACAAAATGTTATCCATCGCATGTCACACAGGAGTTTTTCATTTCTATGTCGCAGTGATAACAATGAGTCACTTAAAGACTGCCCCTGAGCATAAAAACCAACAAATCTGTTGTCACCTCATCAAGTCACAGTGCTGTGATGAGTGGGACGAGAAATTCAAACAGGTTTCACAATCTGCTGCACAGCAGAGCAAACATGGGGGCTATTCAGGGTGTTGCAACGGTCCCAAACATTTGTCCCACATGTTCGACGGATGCAAACTTGTATTTTTCTGGTCAGGTGACATTCCTTCTTTAACTGACCCGTTTATTTAAAGCTTGCCACTAGAATGGAAACCACCCTGAGAAATGTTTTTCCCCAAAGAGGGCGTTGCACAATACAATCGTCTCCAAATAGTGAAAATAAATGAAAAATAAATTGGTCATCTGTGATATCAACAACCACAGAGCTATTTCTTGTGACCTTTTACAGGTTTATTAAAAAAAAAAATAAATTAAAAAAAAAAAAAGTATAGCGGGAACACAATCGTCCCATTTCAAATTCTTCGAAAGGCAGAAAAAGGCTATGATCTTTGAAATCTGTCTCGTTTTGTTTCATCCAAAGCTCTGCTCTTAAAAAACAACGGCTGATTTGTTTTGCTTGACAAAGTAGCCGCCAAAACATTTTGAGCTAAAGTGCTGTAGAATTGAATTACTCATCTCATTAAAGATTCTGTAAAAAAAACAACATAACCGAAACATCACTTATCTCCATTGTTTGCCTTTCAGCTAAAATCCAATTAGTGGTGGATACACATTCATACAAGGTAGCTTACACAACATCCAACTTCATGCTGACATGTGAAATCACTCCCCCGAAACACCACTCCTCTCCCCATCTGGTTTTTATTTTTCTTATCAGCCTAAAATAAAAAGAAAACAAGAACCCTTGTTTCCCTTTTATCCCTGCAAGGAACTGGCTGAATTGGATATGTAACCTAAAACAAAGTCAAGGACAAAGACAAAATAAAGACCGATCTCATCAGACCGATCAAACAGCCAGGCGGTGATAAGTTGACCAAAGTCAACAAATTATGCTCTTAATGGAAACCGTAAATTTCCGTAAAAGCACCGGGAGTGGCCGTAAACTATTGTTTTTTTTAAGTAGGTAGTGTGTGGTGTTACTGGAAATAGTGTCAATGCAGCGCCAGGCCTGGATCGTATTAAGGGCTTGGATCGCTTGCACTGCAAGAACGTCTTGTTATCTCCGCATGACAAGTGCCTACGGATCTGGAAAAACAACTCCATACCCCCGAGGAAAATGTTACAAGTTGGAGCTAACGCAGAGCTTTAGGGAAGAATTACATCTCAAATGAGATCATATACGCACTTCTCATCTCAACAATGATGGTGCTGAATTATATAACATATAAAAAGTTCTATTTACTGTACAAGAAATCCTCCCCCTCAGCTATGTTAAGCTCTTTGGGCTTCAACATCTAGTGTTCAGGTCTATCATTAACTTCAGTGAAAGTCACTCACTGTTGCTTGCTAGCCATTCATTGAGGTCTATCTCTCTGGGCAGCACCACCAGCTCCTTAAGGTCAAAATCCACCACACGGATTTTCGTGAACTCTGGCTCCAAGTACTGCTTCTTCTCTTCTGTCGGTGGTTTCTTTCCATTTGGCTTCGTCTTCGACTTCCTGCAACAAAGAAAAAGAGAACAGGTTAAGGAACTGCAACGGTGCTGATGAGGGCAGTGAGCGATGGAGTTTGCCCATTGCTTTTTAAAACTGGACAGTGCAAAGAGCGACAGGCAACGTAAACCCTTGATGGACAGCTAGAGCGGGAATTTTCCAAACGGCTCTAAAACATGTTGTTTAAAAAAAAAAAAAAAGACATCCAACCAGATTTTCAAGAAGTGCTGATCGGTAAATACGGAGGAGGAACCCGGACATGTTAGAGTTGTGTGGAAAAATTCCACAGATGAACAAGGAAATCAAAACAAATTGCTTCTCAACCTGAACCTAAACACACAGATCTTTGAAAGAAAAACATGGGACTGAATCCAAAACCGCCTACGCACCGATTACAAAAATCAGAGTAACAAAATCAAATTTCTGGGACGTCTGCACTGGATTCACGGCAGCTTTCACAGACCACACAAAGACCCCTCTGTAGCTGCGTCTGACCTCTGAGTCTGACCTCCGACCTTGTGTCAGGTAGATGGCTTCATTCCCAGCGCATTGTACTTCCACTGCTAGTTTTAGCACGAGGATGTCATATCACACCCTTTCTTCACTTCCAGGGCTGTAACCTCTCCTCCCCCAGCTCCTGCTCTCTGTCTGTATCAGTGGAGGCAGAGCAGTCTGGGGTCAAAGGTTGAAGAGCTTGACACAAAAACAGACTAATGCAATTAACTACCACACCATTTTCCTTTTTTTTTTGTAACTTTAGGAGTTGGAATCCGTCTCGATTGGTACTCTGACTGATTAACGACAGCTTCCAATTGTCCTTACATCTGTATTTATTTCCCTGCTGCTGGTTGCTTGAGGACAGGGAAAATTTGATTTTCCTCCCTGGATTTATTGTGCTGTTGTTGACCCTCATTTCCAGCCTTAGTGCACTCACCCACTCTATCTCGAGTTCTCATCCTCCTCCATCCACACCCTCTGTCTTAACACAGCGATCCAGCTATGTGCTCTTGGCTCTCGCTTCTGTTCTTTCTTTCCGATTTGCTCTCTCGGGTCCATTGCCATGACAGAAAAATAGCTTTTCTGGCTCCCGAATCACGGTGGGCTGTTCTTACAGCAGAAATGACAAAGGATTTTATACACCGTTTTCAAGCAGCAGTAAAATCCCTTCTCATCTTCACTCAGGCTTGACTGCAATAAAACACAAGTTTACAGGTTGGTTTTCTGCATGAAAAATGGTATTACATTCATGGTCCACGTGGGGCTTGAGATTTTTAGAAATCAGTTCAGCAAGCAGAAATGGAGGTAAGGGAAAGATCCGAGGGGGAGGGGAATGGAGAGGGGAGTTAGATTGACGCAGGCCCAGCTGATATCCATGGGAACTAATAAACACTTTCCAAACATGACAGGACTGAGGTGCAGTTTACACATACCCGGGTATTTTGAAAAACGAAGACCTTTCCCTTCGTTTGTGCCTTTCGTTTATACACAAACGGAGTTTTTTCCTCTGAAAATGAAGCTAAATAAAAACTCCGTTTAGCGTTTGTGTGTAAACTGATTGAAAGAGACGAAAACGGAGTTTTCAGAATTGAATGCGGAGTTGTCGTCATAGTACAGAGCCCCGCCCCTATCCGTCATGTTTTTTTTTTTTTTTTGAACATTCTTTTTTTATTTTCAGTTCAGAATATACATAACATATCTGAGTAAGTTTTAACATGAAATGTAGTAACTGACAATTACAAAAATCCCCAGTAAAATAATAACAGAGAAAATAATAATAATAATGATAGCAACAATAAAAAGACAAAGACAAAAAAAAAAAAAACACATTACGGAGAGGCCACATTAAAATGTGTAATGACCCTATCCGTCATGTTGGCAGAATGCTAGCGTGAGAACGCCTTTCTCTCCGTCCATTGTTTATCTGGCAAGCATGGAGGTTTTAGCAGCATTTCTGTTGTAGAGCTATACTTGCTTGTGTGATTTTGAAAATTACAGTCATACAATGTATTGAACAACAAAGACATTTTTCACGGATTTAGCAGTTTTATAGTCCAGCGCAACGTGTAAAAGTAGCTCAGTCTCGCTATCAGTCCACACACATGAGCCTGGCGCCATATTTTCTTCTTGAAAAGGATCCGGAAGTTCTTCCTGTCAGCGGTTCTCTATTAGGCTTCTGATTGGCTTGTGTGGAATTCTCATTGTTCTAACACTGCCACCGTCAGGCTTGGCGTAATTTAACAGCTCTTGATAGCGTATTTATGCTGATCAATGTAGACGTGTTTTTTTTTTTAAACGGGGCTGTGTGCATCTAGTTTTTTTTGCAAACGAAGGTTAGAAAATATGCGTTTATCAAAATACCCGGGTATGTGTAAACGGCGCCTGAGAGGCACGAGGCCTCTTTGGCCAGAGCATAGTGGTCAAAAACACTGTGCACTTCAAGTCCCTTCTCCAGGAAGCACAGGAAGCTATTCAGCTCCTTCAATCACGTAGAACCCGAGCTCGCTGTGGCCTCATTTAAAAATCCAAGGACACCGCAGATAACACTGCCGGCTAATTATTAATGACTGACCACTTTCTGTTTCACCTCATTTTCCCTGCTGTTCTACCTTTCTTTATGAGACCGTGGCTGTAGGCTCACATGTCCAAACACCCTTTTGTTCAGGGTCAAAAGCGTCCCATCTTCACCTTATCTTCTCATCTCTTTGTGGCCTTTCCCTTCATCTTTCTTTCCCCATCAACTAACCATCCCCAAAACTACCACCTTCCTTTAAAGTTCCTGTAAATGCTAACTTTTTAATGTCTTTCATTTCTCCTTATCTCTGTCTGCTTCCTCTCTTCCCAAAGAAAAAAAGAAGAAAAGTCTTCCTGCTCATGAGGGCACAGACGGATTCATGTGGTCTCTGTGGTTTTGCGCTGAGCTACATGTTCCATCATGTGAAGGGGCTTTACCCAAGGAGAGAGCTTCATCTACTGATACCGTCAGTTCTAACAACATTTCAAAGGCTAAGCTAAACCTCTCGGAAAAAACTGGCCGACTCCTGTGAAAGGATCCTTTTGAAAACATTCTGTTTGACTGAGCCATTTCCTGCCTCTCTCGCTCTGTAATTCCGTCATTTTCCACACAAAGCGCCTCTTCCACTTCTAGTGAACATTTGTGTCGTAAGTGGAGGTGAAATTCTGGAGCCATTACTTTATTTTAGGATAAAGAAAACTTCCTCCATGCCAGCACTCCTCCCTACAGACATACATACATAGTCTGACTTTCCTGCCACAAATACACACACAGGTTTGCCTTTTCTTGGTAAAGTTCTCCAAGCAAAGCCTTTGCCATAAAAGGCAGCAGATGCCTCTTCCTCCTCACCAGATCAGGGCAGGCCAGAAGGAAGGAGTGAAGGGGAACTGAGGCCAGGGCCAGGCACATGTCTCCTGACTGGGGGGAGAACCCCAGCCTGCCTGGCACCAGCAGGAATAGATCTTTAATTTTCTCAGGGCTGATCAGCTTTTCTCGATTGTCAAACTTGTTGTCTTATTTAGATTTTAAGTAGAGGTGGAAAGGAAGAAGGTGGAAGAATGACCTGCTGGTGTTTATCTGTAGTAAATACAATGAAATAGGGTTGTATAGTCGGGTGACAGGGAGGTCAGTGCAGCAGAGCTGTGGAGTGAGTGACTCGACAGCTGTTCAACTCCGTCTGTTTGCCACTCTTACCCTTTCACTTTTACCAGAAATACCACATCCCCCACCATCAAGCCACCCTCACGCTCTCTACCTTTTCTCCCTCGTACAACGCCACAAGTACACAGCAAACCCACTGTGTGACACACACACACACACACACACCTGTGTCTTATACACACAAAAGGCAATTCTGACTGTAGCCTCCTTTCCCTTTTCATGGCTGACCCAGCTGGCCCCAACAGCTGCACCACAAGCCTGATCCCGCCAGAGATCCCGAGAAAATCCACAAGAAGCAAGTGCTGTCTGGTCTGACACTGTGTTTGTCCAAGCACGTGTGCGTGCACCAAGCCTTTTCAAACATACATGTGCTTGCCCTCAGACTGGTGCAAATATTAGTTGCTGTATGTTAGCCGACTGTGTGCCAAAAACCGACTACACTTGGTTCTAAAATAAGCTGTAAACTAAAGATGAGCAGCCCTCTGGCAGGTACGCAATCCAGTCTCATTACCAGAACCTGGATCCAATTAATCCTGGAATCACATGGGACCACATTACAGAGTTATGCTGAAGAATTAGCTTAAGTGCTTTCTTGAGAGCAGCACAATTTGCTTCTAAATAGCACTCCCCTCACTCCATCCCGTGCACATCGACCAATCCGTCAATGCTCAACATTAAATGAACAGAGTTCATCAACACTGAGATTCAGGCAAGAAAACCATGGATATTTTTAATCTTACTGGTTTTTGGTGTGGTGTGAATACAACTAAATGCTGACGCCAGTTTAAAAACCCCATGTAATGACTTTTGCCCTGAAGCCAGAGGCTTTTGCTCTAACTGTTAAGTACTTAAACTATTAAAAAATTAACCAGTGGGCAAAGTGAGTCAAATGGAAATCCAGTAAAACTGGAGGCAGAAAAAACAATGACTTTCAAGACTCAGAGGATAAAATCTCTCAAGTCCAGAACATATCACTACCAGTCTCAGAATTTACAATACAATCACAGGCCCTCCAACCCAGGAGAAGTCTGGAAGCTGTCCCCTTCTTGTCAACCGTCTGTGGGGTACACCGTGGTCTATTAAAAAAGGGAAGGAGATAGAACAAGCAGCACTGCTCTAGTGTTTGATTATAAGACCAGAACTGAGTGAATGAAGTCTACCATTTTGCAAAAAGAGCAGTTTTAGGAGGATAAGTTGTCTCCAAGCCTGCTGATCTATTTCAGGATCCAAACTCAATGGCTCTTTTCTCTTTAAAAAAAAAAAAAAAAAAAAGCTACAAACAGAGGAAATGCAGGCAGTCTAAGCACACCGAAGTTTAACCGCAGCAGCCATTACGGGGCTAAAAAGGGACGCAGCTAAGGCAGGGATAAACCTTCAGCTCCGCGTTGCTCAACTCTATGAAGTAACAGCTCTGTCAGTTATTACAGTTTATCTGTCATTTCATTTCAACAGAGCGCTGACACACGAATACCTTTAATTCTGGAGTAAAGGGATAAGGAAACAAACACAAAGGAGGTTGAGCTGCCACCACTTAATCAGGAGCACCTTTGGGATGAGAGCAACACAGTAAATGAGGATTTTAGCCCGTGTGAAGGCCTAAGAAACTAAAAAAAAAACATTCACACACAAAAAAGAGTGTACTGACCAAACCATCTTCCCTTGGTCATCCTGTGCTAAATCCCATTCAGTGGCTGTAAGGGCTTTTAGAATGTATAAGGACCCCCTACCAGCACCATAATGGAACCTCATCAACATCACAACACACATGTGAGACAGGAGGGGGGATCTGGGACAAGATAACACAATACTGCTGGTTAAGCACTCTGCACAAGAAACCTTGTTGAAGAATGTCAACTCTGATATTGATTTGACATGATAACAAACGATTGGCAGAGATGTTATCACTGAAAAGCCGAACTAGATTCCTCTACAAGCCGATCAATCGAATGTGAATGGTTACTTGCTCGAATAGTTAATTAAAGAGGGTATATGAGGGACGGGGATACTGATTTTTTTTCCCCACACGCATTATTCAAGCAGCCTTTCAATGAAAGTGAAATTAAGATTATACAACGCTACATGTTCACCCTAAAGGAACCAAACCACTTAAAGGTAACTATTTATACCTGCCTCTAAGTCAAAGCATTCACTGGAAGAGAAAAAAGGTTAAAAGTGGGGCCATAAACAGTTCTACAGCCCTTCCCACCTCCTCATAAAACCCCAAAATATGCATTTTTGTTAACTTGCTCAGTTTTCCCCTTAAGGCAGCAAATTAGCCAAACTCCCCCTTTGTCCCTCCCAGGCATCCACAGAGCACTTCTGTGGTGATCGTCTAACTTCTCGATAAAAAAGGTGCAGCAAGACTTGTCTCTACCTGTCCAAGGTTTTGCAACAGACATAGCATACATTAACAATTTCTGCTCTGCCCATTACATCCTAACACACTGTTGAGAGATCTTAAGATGGTGGTTGTTCTCCCCACCGTCTCAGTCCCCACTGTCACGAAATACAACGAGTTTTAAAGCTCGAGCCCTTTGGAAAAAGACACCTGTCCCCGGAGCTGAAAGGTAAAAAGAAACCTAAGCATTAACAGGATGGTCCGTCGCCTGGAGGAACACACTCACAATGATGATAACACAGTGTGGATGAATGAATGGAAACCGGGTTTCCCTTATTAGGAACTGCCATGCAATGAGCTTGTACTTTTACTCACTTACTGCACTTTTCCACAGGGATTAAAATACCGACTGGGGTGGTTGTTTGGCTCACTTTGCATGACACATAAACACAGTTAACCCGCCTATTTGGGTCATGCATTCTTTTGAGTATTAATCTAGCATATTATGACCTTTAGATGGGAACGGAAATAACGTATTTACACATCAAATATGGGTCAGTGCGTTTACAGTTTGAGGAAACAACACCAACTCTGTGACTGAAAGAAAGACGTGTAAACAGGGCAAGATGGACTCATGTACTTTCATCCAGCCCTGAGTTATAATCAAGCTTGTAGTGTAGATGTCGTGCTGTAAGAACTTAATGACTATTTACGTTTTATCTAATTAGACATATGTTAATGAAAATAATTCATTCTAAAATAACATTTTTGGAGGAGTCTTAAACAATTCATTACACGACATTAGGAGATGGTGTCACATTACGCTGGCTCTTGTTGAGGCTTGTCGGCAACAGTTTAAGGAGACTCTCAGGCTACACGTCCCCCTTCATCACCGGCAGGTCATTTGCTGTGACCCCGGACTCAGGGGTCTTAATTCTTGTGTAATTACAGGAGAGAGGAGACGGCTACTTTGTCCGTCGTGTCGAGCTACCAAGACCACAGATACGTTCAGGTTTAGATGGAGGGACGAGCACAACGTAGCAACAAATTTCGACATGTAGGCGCGTTGAAAGTCAGCGGACGTCTGTGGTCACGTAATAAATAGTATTAAATAGTTTAATAGATAATTAAACGGGATGTCAGAGATAATGATATCACTTCCGTTAAAACATGTCGATTACGGTTTTGGCGTCTACAGGTAAAATTTGTGATGTATCTACGGGTTATTACGATATAGAAATTAAGATAATTAAAATAGAAAAAGATGAGAGTTTTACCTCAGGACTTTCCCGACTGCCTGAAGCACCATTTTGCAACTTAGTCCGTTTTTAGAGTTTTTTTGAGGGTGCATATCCGTCTTTTCTCTGGAGTAGGAGGAGTAATCTCCGACCATAGCTTAAAACATGAAGAAAATATTTCAGAAAGTCTCCCCTAAAGATGCGGCCTGTCTGACTAAAATACCACGGTTTGATCTAAGTGAGACCTATAACTCACTGTGCACGAGCAAGAAAAACTTTGTGAGGAGACTTTACAGAAAGCCCTCCTCCCGGCCGCTCTGGTCCAATCAGAACAGAGGAACGGAACGAGTGGGCGGGCCGTGGTGACGTCGCCGTCTGCCCATGTGGACGTGGTTCGTCCTTTTCCCTGAAGTGCAGTTACAATGTAGCAACAGGTGGTCAGCTAGTAACTGTCGACTACAATCAGGTAAAAAGGTGTCGCTGCGTTTTATATGCATGCTACAGTGTAAACAGGTTTACACGAGCATGACCTTTTCAGTAAAGACAACAGTAAAAAGTAAATAAACTACCTCTGCTAATGATGCACACACACACAGATGAACCTGTGAATCAATGAAAATGTGCCCTAAAGCCAGCTGCTTTCATGGAAGAGCAGCGGTCACTCCTTAAATTTCCTCTTCACTCTTATGTGCATCAATGTACATACAAAAAGCTGCCGAACATGAAAATTACAGCTGTGTTTACGGCTAAATTTACCAGAGTAAACCGCCTGTGGTTAAAAATATGTGCCAGAGTGTCACTTCATGCAAATTGAGAAGCAGCACCAGTGCAGTGTGCATGCAGGGCAACATTCCTCCTTTTGATTCTGCACTTAACCTGGCGTCCAGTTATGACAGCGGTTAAGCGTGTTCAGACATGACCGTCGAAGCTAATGAACCAGTGAGAGAATCAAACAAAGCATGTTTGAAAGCAAAAGCTGTAAGAACATCTAGACCTTTCTTTGCATTTCTGCAGGGAATTGTTCAGAGACTTTTCATGTTAGGGATACGGTTTGAAACATGGATATGATTTGAGCACGATAAATTCTCATCAAATTGTCACCAAAGCTGAGACAACAACATCACATAATGATCGAGCACAAAGCACATAATGAACAAGAATGTATGAACACCGACTTTCGGAAGACGTTCCACTCATGGGAAGATTATAACTGGTGTTGCCAAACTATCATTCCCTCACAGTTCTTCCCTCTAATTACTGCCTCACAACAGACATCCCCTCTTATTGTCTCCTCTGTTGCTCTGTTCACACATTTCTCCACCCTTTTTCGGTTTGTTTTTGTTGCCCCTCTCTATAATTGTCTCCCGTTGTCTACAACAAGTCGGATTTTTGCTCAGACAGAACTATTTGGGTTGATGTTGCTGCTGCAGATGTGGCAGGAACTGGATCGACAGTTTACTACAGCATAGATGCACATAAAAACACAGCAATCTGTGAAATTTGTGGAGCCATGTGAACCGAGTATGTGGGCTAAAGCCAGGGAACACACGAGGTGCAGATAAGAGATTGTGAGGGTTTTGTGTCCACATGACAGGGTTAAATTTGTGTATGTAAAGATGTGTGAAGGGCCATGCAAAAGAAGCATGTTTACAGTGGAATGCTGGACCATCTGAGACATTGCTTATTTATGTTTAAAAGCACCTCCCGCCCCCATGTGATCCAAAGAGACAATCTGAAAGAATTCATGGGATTGATGGTCTGATGAGTGCCTCATTCTGCATGACTGACCGTCTTCCTTTATGCTGCACAAGGGCTATCCACCGAGCTTAGAGGCAGGAGATGGGTGATCCAAAGGCCCAAAAAGTGACTTCTGCTGTGGTACAAGTTGTGAGAAGTATGATAAACGGGACAGAGGCCAGAACAGGGCGCCGATTCTTTCCCTGGTGCTAATTATAGCACCAGTCTGCTTGGCCAGGCCCATAAAGAATACAGAAAACTGCGCACAGAGAAGGTGGTGGAGTGGGGGACATGCCATGTGTGCGCCTGGGTATGCACAAAGCAGCTTAATCAAAGCAGTGACTGTGTAAGCAGACAAGAGACTGAGCTGTCGAGGGGACGTAAGGACCCATAAACAGATGTGGGGGTGGTTTATGGAGGGGTTGTTACGTCACAAAGGCCAATTATCAAAAGTCAATATTCTTTTTAGTACCCACAGCAACAGATATGGAAAGCAGCATTGCAAACTGACATGTATTTACTTTGTACACGTGTTTAGTTATATTTTTTTTAATCAGAATTTTAACAATTCAATGCTCAGTTTGACATCTCTGCCATCTTAATTTAAAAATGAGTTTTGCATAGTAGAGAAGGGTAAGTGGGAAATTCATTTCCAGTTTTTTGTAAGAATTCCTACAGTGTAATATTCCTGTTTAGCTTGTCACAAAGAATCATGAGAAAACAATGTGTTGGCTCTAATGGAAATCCCATGCTTAGGGAACTTTCCATTAATTTACCCCAAACTATTGGATCCGTGAGGTTACTTGAAATAGGAGGCATCCATTCAAGATCACTGGGGCTTGGCCTGGGCCTCCACAATCACCGCTTCAGAGGATCCGGCATGAAAATTAAAGAGCAGGGGCGATTCAACCTGGAGTGGCCTTTTCTTTTATTAACCAGGCAGTATGAAGTCACACCTGTAAAGCTGTATGTGCTGTTATATGAGCAGGTGGAGACAGAGATGCCAGTAAGCTGCACATGCTGGACCTTTCCTGCACAATGTCTGACGTGGATGGAAACCAACGGTCACATTCCATCGTCTGTGACGCTGAAGCAGAGGAGAAAGAGTAAACCATTGTCTGACTGCCACCTTCCCTCCAACTACACAGACTCCAACATGGCATCACCCGTCTGCTACCTGGTCTTACTAAACCAGACGTTGCTGCAAAGAACTGATTAGTGGCAGATCTATATAATCGCCTGATCACAAATATCTGAGCCAAATCACTTCTCGTTTCTCCATTTATAATCGTCTCTACTCGCTAAAACACTGCCACCTATATACTACTATGGCTTACTGGCACTAAAAGGTCAGCGCGACCCAATATCTTAAAGCACCAAACTTATGATAAACAAGCGACTGCATTTCAAAGGGGCAGACTTAGTTATGCGTACAGAGTCTTTAATTGGGGAGTGCGACATGCTGATACATGTTGAAACTGCGTTCCTTTGATTGCACACTGATTTGTTTGCTGGTGAGGTGTGAAACTGCTTACGATGCACATATATGTTAGTCCAACATGTGTATCAGTTCAGCCCATTGACTGCAAAAGGCCTCTCGGCAAAAAATAATCATATATTTGTACATCTAAATTCTAACTTTATGAAGTGCACAGGTCATAAATAAGGATATAAAGCAAAATCAATCAAAAAAAATAGATAGTATCTAAAAAAGTTTTGACCACATCCCCATAAACACAAGAAGAGGGGATAGACAAAGACTTCTTAACCAAAAAGAGAGCAGATGGATTCATAATTTAAACGCCATGTCACACCCGGGTTTAAACGATAGCATTGATATGATTGCGTTTCTTTGATTTGGTGTTGTGTGTGTATTTCTGGTGGTTGTTTTGGGAGTTTGGTGTGATGTATTTATTTCTTGAATACTGTGGTATGGGTAGTAATGTGTCCACTATGTTTGATTTGGGTACCTGCGCAAGCACAGACTGGAGAGGGCGCGCATGTTCACAGGCGCGCACGGTCTGGAGACCTGATGACGCGCTCCTGAACATTACATTTACATGATAATAGGGAAGTGGTTGGTGATTTTGAATTTGTTTGAAGCCCTGATGAAGGCCTTTGCAGGCCGAAACATGTTGGCAATTTTATCTGTTCTAATATGAACTAGCTCAGTTTATTAAAAGTTTTTTAACAAAGAAGAAGAGTGCCTTGGATATCTTCATACCTTTGTGACAAGTCTAACCAAAGAGCACCTTCGCACTACTAAATTGAACGCCGAGGCCCTCTGACCTCCCGTCTTTGTCAGTATCTAAAAAAGTTTTGGATTAACTAAGAAATCGGGCCACTTACAAGAAAAGGAGGAGGGAAGAAGAGATAAAGGCAGGTTATGGAAACACAGACGTCACTGGCCAGGCGTTTTAAAAGTTTAAACAAGAAAGAAAAACACATGCTAACTATAGCAATCACTGATCAGACCAAAAGATAAGACAAGGAAAATAAAGGTTGTGGTGGGGGAAAAAAATCTAAGAAATTCAAGCAATCGCTTGATTTACGTCAGAACGCACCAGGGAATGTTTGGAGGCGTTACTGTGTTAGGGTGAGATGTCACAAAACTGATATAAAATCATGAGAAGAATTGTTCAATCGAGGGCAGCACTTTAGATAAAGCGTATGGATCAGCACCAGCCTTTGCACCGACTAGAAAAGGATGGCTGGCCAAACAGGTTGAAAGTCAGCCGACAAATTCCACCTATCAGAGACGAAGAAAAACAGTGACTCCAGGCGAGCAGCAGATGAGTCACAGCCATGGCAGATATGACTTGTTAGCTGAAAACAGCCCAGCCAAAGCAAACCTCCAGCAAATCATTGCTGTGATTAAAAAAAAAAAAAAAAAAAAAAGATAGACGGGACACGAGCCCAACCACGCTAAAAACCCAAAATGAATGAATAAAACTGAGTCCAGGTCCACGCTGCTCTTTAAGACCTGTTGATGTTACGTTCTGGGGTTGTGGGAGTGTGTTTAGGTAAGGTCTTAGCCAGTGAAAACACTGAAGACTGAAGGTCTATAGACCCAGATACGGGTCAACGGGGCCAAGAGACACTGAACCCACTGACCTTTACTGCAATTCCCAAACTTTCAAACAATTAAAACACTTGTTTGCTTGTCACAGCTTGGAAAATATAATAAATACATCATATGCTGCTACCCTCCACCTCAAAAAGGCAAACAAGAACCGGATTCAAGAAAAGCCAACTAAGTTTATCTGGAACCCTGAAACAATTCACCTCTTTATCTTTTACTTGTGCAAAACTCTGCAGATAAATGGTCTGTGTGCTGCGTAAAACCCTGAGCATGTGTGGCCTGTATCAAGCACCTGTGGAGTGTTTGTAGACATGCAAACAAAACCAGAGCCAGAGAAGGCAGCTTCCAACTTGCATAAGTAACAGCGGCCTACTTAAACTTATTGAACCCTTGCACTTTTTGCACTTTTCTACAGACCAATTCAGGCATTTTTGCAGCACAACTCGTGCTTTTACATTACCGTTTGTAATGGAATATTTGTTGGAATTCCAGAGATAAACGCATCATGCCTGTTTACCTATTCTCCCTCTTCCATCTTTTTCTTTTCGACTCCTTCTCCTTGGCTTCATCACTTCGTTGCTCTGCATTCCTGAAAGGGATGGGCTGCATGCAAAGACATGTCATCGCCCTCTGCACACACAAGCTGGCTGAACAAAGGAGTGAAGAGAAGCAAACGGCGACATGAAGAGTAAACTCAAGGAGGTCAAGAGCAAGTGAGCCCAAAAAAGTATCGCTTTGGTTGAACTTGGCTTTTTTCTTGTTTGAAGGGGTGTGGATCTGCGCTTTTTATGAGCAAATGCCAGAGAGTTTAAATTCATGCTCAATTTAACATCTGTAATGACAAAGAAAAAGTACCCGTCTGAGCAAATGCCTCTGCAACTGTGCTGCAGAATGGCTGCGCACTTCTTCCACTTAAAAGTCAAATACAAAAAATAAAAATTAAAATTATAAAAATTCAACTGTTTGTGGACCCTTAGGCTGATTTAAAACGGAGGCCATCCTTTCATGGCTGAATGAGGGAAAGGAGGGCTTTCGTTAAAAAAAAAAAAAAAAAAAGGAAGGAGATGAGAAATACCAGACATGTCCAGGCGTTTATAAATCACCAGCACCATGGATACTTCATACATTCATGTCAGCAGGAATTAACCAGAATGGAATATGAAGGGGATGAAACAGGAGAGGGAAAAGAACAACGAGGCAGGAGGTGAGATCGAGGGAGTTGAGATTAGTTAAGTGAAAAGAGGGGGGCAACTGAGGTTTAGGGAACCGAAAAACAGAACAGAGAGAAAAAGAGTTAAAAAATAGAGAACTTTGGATGATAAGAGTTTGTATCAGGGTGCAAGGCTGTCACAGAATGCCCTGGGCGCCTGCTGCACTCCTCCTCCCTGCATTCCTTTGCAGAAGAGAATCTCTATCCATCTAATACTTTGCCATTTGGGCAGCCAAACACCTGTCTGTCAATTGCAAAAGTCTGTGCACAAACCGCGTAGGTATTTAGCTACTCTGAGTACCCAGACTCAAGTGCAAGGTCAACTATGATGCTCCACAGACTAAATGAGAAAAGCCAGGAATGCACAGGAGAGATTAGTTTGGTGGTAAACAGGTAGGATAACTTGTGAAAAGCTGCTGCATCAAAGGTGTTCATAGCCCGGTGAGAATGTGACTGTACTCAGGCCTGAAGCCATAAGGGGAAGAGTAATGAGGCTTAGTCCTGTGAATGGCTACAGCTCTGTGGTAAAGGTCACTCCTTCCGTGTCATGAGATTGATCACATGACAGTAGGAACTCAGGCATGAAGACAGGTGGGCTGCTCTTCTTCTTAATAGAGCCAAAGGACTCGAATGAAAATGAATACAGCTTGTACCCTACTGTCTGTAACGTACAGTTCCAAAGATGTGAGTACTGATAGTCTAGTTATGTGCAGTATGCTTCAACTATGCATTGGTGGAGGAAACTGATAAGCTTCCCCCCAGGGCTCAAAACCTTCCCAAAACTGTAATAAACCTTAAAAAAAAAAAAAGAGAAAAGAATGTCTCGCTTCCTGGGACGTGTATCATATCCTTGGCCAAGAGGCTTGGACACACAAACTTGCTGTTTTTCCAACTGCAGATAAAATTAAGTACATTTCTGAACCAAACGAAAACATTACCTGGAGATTACAGCTCCTATGAAACAACAGCGCAGGGTGGTTTGGCACGAGTGTCCAGATTGTGGGAGAGGAACATTCCACGTCTTATACGCAGAGCTATGACTTTGATGTTGGCTCAACACTGCCATCTTCTGGCACAAGCTTTAGGTGCGTAGAGGGTTTCATATCAGGTAAGTCAAACACTTAACCTTTTGGTGACTCGCACACCAGCAACTTGACACTGGAGAGGAAATAAAGGTTTAAGTTTTGCATCCGAGTTAGAAGAAAGCTGAGGAGAGGAGTCCTCCCACCCCTGGAAGAGGCCTCTGAGTGCAGACATTCTCTGAAACGTACCCAGCCTCACACAGCTAGACTGACTTTTCCATTCAAAGTTTTATAATAAGGGTGTGGATGCTCAGATGTGAGCTTCTGTGAGTATTTTGTGCACTTTTTGTAACATTTGGAATCAAACCAGGACTGTGCGGACTCTAAAGACTCCAGCATCCTTTGAAGATTATAAAACTTATAGAGTTACTTTCCACTACTGGTGTCGTGGTTGAGTAAGATGAGTATAAGCAAAGACACAGGGAGCAATGGTGTAATCCTCAATAAAAGCACTGAGTAACAAAAGGTGAGGTTAGAAGGAAGGAATGGGGGGAGTCTGACGTAAGAAAGGTGAATCGAGAGAAAATGTGAGCAGATGTGGTCAGACGGGGTCTAATGTTTGCTCAGGAGCACAAGAGGCAGTCTGTGTGTGTGTATGCAGATTTGGGTATGTGCAAGTGTGAAAGCGGTATAGAAAAAGATGGAGGATGGAGAAGAAGGAGTGCTATGGAAAGACGAGATGGTGGGTAAAGGATTAGGGTGGCACCCATATTTGCACAGGATACATGGGGTGGAGTAGGATAGGTTTGAGCTCGGAGCTTCAGGGTGAACAGAGCTCTCTTTTCACAGTTCACGACAAAACTAGCCTGGAGAGGGGTCTCCTTCAGCTTTATCTGACAAGGAAAAAACTAAGTTAAAATAAAGAGAGCCCAAAACTGACAGGGCTGCAGAAAATATGACAGTACGGTCAAGATGGGACTCCTGATGTGTTTGGGAAGGTGAAACAGAAATGAAGCCCACAAAGCACTGAATGGACTGTTGGGTAATCTTAAAAGCAACTTGGGGCAGAGATAAAGAGAAGGGTGTGGAGGTTTTTGCAGTTTGGGTGGTGCTCTGTGTTTAGCTCCAAGGTTGCCTTGCCCTGATCCAGCTCATTAACTCCAAAGTGAGGGCGTTTAGTCACAGATTTCCTAGAGGGGATTGTGGACGCATTTAACCTGTGGCATTTCCAAGAAAACACGCACACTAAAATGCACAGCATGTCCTTTAACGTGGAAACTGTGCCAAACGATACATGGGCAGGGGATGACGCTGAGCAGTCTATTCGTCACCACTGAAGTAACTGCACTGAACACACATAATACACAGCGTGTAAAAATCGACTGCGACATCCATGTGAAAAATGTGGCGAATCTTAACTTCATAAAGACAGGTATGACTCAGTGTTACCCGGGGCCAAAACAAATGATCATGATTGATCCTTTACGCATGTTGCCTTAAGAGCAGACGCCAAATTGCATTAGTCTGCTTCTTATCATACACCAGCTGGTTTCTAGGTATATTGCATAACTCTGCGTTCTCTTTGCCTGCGAGATAAAAAAAAAAACAACAAACAGACATGAGAGATGAATGTGGTGGTTTAGGGGACCCTTTTCCCAGAGGAAAAGGCTCCATTTCCTGCACAGACAGGACAGAGAGTTCAACCCAATCAGACTGTCTGGCATGTTGGTGTTTGATTTGTTATTTCACCCCAGCCAATGCTCTGCTGCTCTATAGCCCAAAGAGCATGGGACCAACTGACCCGTCATCTGGGGCTACTGACGAATTGTTTAAAAAGTCATACAAGCTTCTTGTGAGGTTCTTTAACTGTTGTATTTTTTGTGGCAATTCCAATTTCATTCTAGAAAAGTAGCAATTTTTCATTGCTTCTGAATAATTTTTCATTATTCTTTGAGATTTTTCTCAATTATTCAAAAATGATAGCGGGATTAGTTAAAGTATAGATATTAAGGGAAATTTAACAGCTCTGTTCGAATATTTTCCCGAAAAGTTTTTTTTTTGTGGTTTGTTCCATTTCAATACTGATCGATGCCGTTTCTCACACCATGCTTCTAACGTGAGTGTAAGAACATAATGCGTCCATCAGCTCGAGCGTGCTCTGTGCAGAAGCTATCTGCGAAGAGCATCTCTCGAGTTGTCGCCGCAGCCTCAGAGAATGCATGGCTTTAAGAAAAACAGCCGACTCACATCTGCTGCTCCGCTTATCGCAACAACCGCCCGGTCAAACGGGGAGGACAAGGACAATTTCCAGATAACAGTACAGCCGGTGCCTCTCTGTCCACACAAACACACACAACCCTCTGATTTGTGCATTTCCAAAAACTAAAAACACCAAAAAACTATTCATCAGTGCTGTGAATTGAGGAACTGGAGTCACAAGATGCCAGATTAAAAACCTTCATCAAATACACACAATATTGTCCGTAACGTGAAAACACACGCCGCAGCCGGTCTATTAAAAAATTCAAAGATGCAAGCACAGCCAGCAAAAACAAAGAATACTTCAAATAAAAACATTCTCAGTTCTCAAGAGTTTTTGTTTACCCTAAAATCCTGGAAGGGCAAGCAAAAATAGAAGTTAGGAAAAAAAAAAGGGATAAAGAAAACAAAATTCCCCTCCCTGATGACTAGACAAGATCTCTGCACAATCTGATAGCAGAGGAAACTCCGGTCCATTGTGTGGGTTTGATTAACACTAACAGCGATGAAAGCTTAGGAAGCAGTCCCACCCAAAGAGCTTGCAAAGAGGTGAGGAGAAGCATGTGGCCGAGGGAGGCCAACAGCTGACCAAACCAAAACCAAGCTGGTGGAAAATACGAGCGGGTCGGTGCTCCTCGTAGGAACTTCTAGTCAAGCGAATTCATTCTAACCTCTAATCGGCTTAGAGAAGTTAATTCAAGTCAATGTTTGTGCAACAGCTCTCCTGTCCCGAAAGGAACTCTGATCTATGAGGAAGATCCCTGGATGGAAAGGCAGGCTTGTTGCAACCCCCCTGCACCGTCTCTCGTGGACATCCACACGTAACAACGCAACGGATTAAAAGAGAGACGCTGCGATGCAAGCCCCACATCGCAAAGCAAAACAAAGACTTAAATTAACTTTTCATCAGGCAGAAGATCTGTTCTACTCCAAGGCTTATTTTCATGTAATTAGCTACGGCACCCGTTCACGTAGGGCTGTCCGTGAGTCCAAGTCTCTGGAGGTTAATCAGCAGGAAACAAACAGTGAGCACATGCTTGTCAGGAAGTTGTTGTTAGGTGTAACATAGTGACTGAGTCACGTGTATCTGAGTGTGCGTGGAGACAAAGAAAATTCCAAGACAAAGGCACACGTGTTTTTGCTCCTTGGGGGGAATTGATGGCATGAGAGTGAAGCTACAGCGAGACCTCCTCTGCCGGCAAAGAGGATATATTGCAGCATGCCCCTGTGTCGGTCTGCTATCAAAATCCTACTGTACAACACAAACTAACTGTACACACAGGTTGGGGCTACTCGTATTTAAAGAACTAAGAAAGAAAACAAAAAGAATATTCCCCCCAACACGCATTGGTGCCAAACAAAAACGCACGCGTGATTTTGTCAGATGGTGCTTAAATGAGCAAAAAGGGTAGAAAGAGGGCGGAGGCAGCTGCTGCCCTTTAAGAGTTTCAGAAAAAGACAGAGAGAAGACAGAGTGAGGTCAAATCAATATCATGTCCCCAAGCAGCCGACAGCAGGGACCAGCGTGCTCCCCACTTCACTGATGAGCACTTATGTTCACATTTTCCACCTCCCTTCATTACGTGAAAGGATGAGCCGTTGTGAGACCAATATAATCTGATCCTTATGAGACAATGAGATCAGCTGCTATTAAGTTGTGCGTGCTGGTGTGGCTACGCCATCAAATTCAGGTGTAAACAACCCTCTGATTGGCTGAGGAGTACCTGAATCCCACCTGGGAAGATGGGCTTATGTAGTGACATCATCCCTACAAGTGAGGGGATGGGAGAGCTGCTAGTGCAGTGTGCACATCTGTCTGCAACACAAAAGGCTTCGGGAACAGCAACCTTACAACAGGCTGGCAGAGGAACTCCAGTAGTATTCAAGTTAGTATATGCAGCTTTTAAGTTCCTGAAGTGCATATGGGGACTTTTATGAATGCCAGCTCAGAATAAGGTAGAGTCAGCACTGTGCAGCATCCCTTTAACAAAGCTACTCTCTGATTAAATAAACTCTCACAAGGAAGGCATTCATTGCATGTGTTGGTATCACAAACCTGTGATGTGGATTATAACAATATGATTAAAATGTCTTGGTTTCCTTTTCGGTCTGTTCTCTGCAACACCCTCATGTGAGGTGGAAGATAACTGAAGCAAATCAGAGGTCCCAGCTTCCAGAGGCACAGAGCAATTAGACAGCCAAGAGGACAAGAGTGTACAGTGCATTTTAGTTTGGAACACAACAAGAATAAGCAAATCTTACCTACTCAACACCGTCTTCGCCATTCAATTAGGCTCTCCCAGACCACCCCCTCCCTCTTACCCTTGCCGGGGACAAACCCAATAAACAGGAAGTGAGGCGCCCAGGCCCTTCCCGTCTCCCTTCAAATGGGCCTCTTGTTCCCAGAGGCTAAATGGACAAGCCACAAGCTGCTACAATAACTGCTATGACCAATTTCCACGCCACCTTTCGAGGCTATACAAAGTCTGCTGGCAAGCCGTTTTGGTGGTGAATTCTGTCTTACCCTTTTCCTGTCATCTGACCAACCAACAAACTGAGCTAAACACAATGAAACCATTATCGACTTGCCAAACGGGCCACCTTGCAGCTGTTACAAGGTTTTCCATGCCTACAAGGCACCTGCTGCCACACACATACAACTTTTCATGCAATATGTGTCTGCTACAAATTAGGCATGTTCAGCATGCCGGGGGTTACAGGGTTCCTTGCCGAGTTAGTTAACCTTTTTCTAGTTTATGTATTTAATGATCTCAGCGCATGAAAAGTGGAATTTAGGTGTTGCAGTAACAGAAGAGGTCCCACAACTGTGTGTGCTGACTGCGAGGATCTAAATGTGGAGGTGAGGTTAGTGCAAGGCCATCTCTTTCACCTCCCCCTGAGCCAGCAGAACAAGGCTTCGCCTGAAAACACACACGCAGTTTCCTTGTTATGCAATTCGTCTCGTTTGTGTGAGGTCCGCCCTCTGCAGTGACTGTAGTGCAGATGAAAGTCGAGAGGGACGGTCGTACAGGTCGAGACCGTCTATCCTCTTAAATGTTCACCAAACAGCCAGTAACGCTGGCAGTAGCGTTTACTCACAAAACATCAGGAAGGGTTTATCAGATCCGAGTACGTAGTGACAAAAGAGTCCAAAAAAACCTAATTCAAGTTAAGAAAATCTTCTTTCAGGGCATCCCCACAGCCAAAGCAGAAAAGATTCTTCGGGAAAACTGGGGGAGGAAATCCAAAGGAAAATATCCAATTAAAGACTTTATCTACAAAAGGCCAAGTCCACAGCTGGAACTTCAGCTAATTTTGGGAAAAGCCTTCAAATTATAAAGTCAAAATGGATGTTTCTGCCTACTAGGCATAAGCCAAAATAGCTCATTAGCGTCCTGCTTTTCGAATGCATTGTTAACCACAAGCAAATAATAGCAATTTCAGCAGGAGGAAGTCTTGAGTTATGGTTTTCTCATGAAAGATCATGGAGTCAAAAAACCTTTGCCAATTCCCACCCGTTTAGTTTAAGAAACAATAGAACACTGACTGCATAACTAAGTTTTTCCTGTGCACAATACAAGGCAGCGTTTTCAGATCTGTAATCTCTCAGTTATCTTCGGAAAAACAAGTATTTAGGCGGAGTAGCGTCTGATAAACGCCAGTTGGGTCACAGAGTCAACAGAGACAGGAACTGACTGAAATTAATATCAGTAAATATTACATATTTCCATAAAATTTCATCCTCAACAGACCATCAAACATTTGTTTAAAATATAAAAGGCTGATCTTGCTATTTAGTCAAATGTCTGAGAATTCCTTTGCAGCCACAATAACAAATCAGCTTTTTTTTGTAAAGTGCAAAGGCCACAGGAAATAATGTCATCCGACTCCTCCAGGCAAAGCTTTTTTAATAGACGATGATTTCATGAGACTTCCATCCAGTAATCATAGCTACTTTTCCTTTTCTAAACCAATCGAGCATTTCACCGAACTCAGACCCATGTGGCAGGCGGCCACAGAACGGGGAGTCTGCTGGGCTGAGGGGAAGGAGTGCAGGGTTTGTTGGTGGAGAAAGGCGCTCTTGTTGAGCTGCACGTCTCAGCTCCGTGGAAGCAGCCAGGTCTGCCAAAGAGAGCCTAATGAGAGACACATGGCAACCAGTAAGGACTGCTCCGTTGATACAACACAGTGTGATGATACACTCAGAGCTATTGTTCCACACCACATATTATAAAATTTACCAACTGATTCGCCACAGGCAAACACACACACACACACACACACACATACATACATAAGCTCATATCATGTGCTGGAGCCTCGAGGTCTAAATGTGCTCTCCAGCAGTGACTGAATGATTTGTATTTGGGGTATAGACACGTTAAACTACTAAACTCTGAGTTGTTCCATGCAACAGTTGTGTATGAAGAAGCGATGACCTCATGTTAAAGCTTTGATATTATTTCAGATTTCAGCTGAATGAAAATCCGACCCACGATTGAACTTAAGTTGTGATGGCTGCATCAGGACTGATGTGGTGGACCAGAGACCCCTATGAGGAGATTAAAGTAAGGACACAATAAGGTCATTCTAAAGGAGTCCAACAGTCCAAACTATAAAGTAGTAACTACTTTGCTGGTTTTATTATTAATCAATACAAAGTGATCCAAACAGCCCCCCAGAAGAGAACATTCACTACCCAATTCATAAAAAAAGGGCACGTTTCCTCTTCCATCTACCTTCCTCCTGTTGACTTCTTCTTCTTTAAGAATGCTAAAAAGCTCATTTCCAAAATGACCAACTATTAGTTTAAGATGAAGCAGAAAAACCATATGTAACATATGTAATAAGACTGTACGTGAAGTCACGTAGATTCCATTTTAAAAATGAAAACGTTGGGGGAGGGGGGGGCATTTAGTTATGGAAATTACTCAGGATGGGAGGACCTTTCCTACTGCAGCATCTTCTCACGCTGGTCTGGGTAGCTGAAGTGAGGAAACTGCGTGTGACACAATGTCATTTTTTCAGACTGTAAAAAAAAATATAGCTCAGGGTGAAGCATGCAAAAGCTCAACACCAACCGTGTGGTAGTGGTGACGTAAGCTGTTCTCACAACTACTGCAGACTTGCACATTTCCAGACATGTTCCAGAGAGAAACTAATGCCTGAAACGTTTGTCTCTGACGTATTGCGAGGCTTATCTGCCCAGCTAGGAAGTCCAGAGTGTCAGAAAGCGTTCCCATGTATGAATACAACTCAAAATGATCCAGACAGTTTATTTGATCTAGAAAGCATGTGTGTTGTTAAGAGTTCTGTCGACACATTTGTTGCTTTCCACTAGCTTTCCACTTCATATATTTCTTATAGTTTTTCTTTTTTTAATGTATTATGTGTGGACTCATCTGCCAATCTCGACGAAATAGAAACGTCAGTGTTTCCCGCAGCGCATTATATTCAAAGCGGCCGCCTTAGCAAACTCGCACTGCCGCCTTGCCAACGTTCCCAAAAAAGAAATAATAATAATAATTTTTTTTTTTTTTTTAAACCGAAGTAATGACGCTTTGCCAGGCTCAGACATTAAAAGACAGCATTGATAACATTGAATTGCGACACCTACTGGTTGTTAATGTAAATAGTTAATAATGTAAATAAAAAAGTGTTACAGCTCTTAAACAGCTTCATTATTGCTCTAACAGCCCCCGTCCCATTCCAAGTAAAAAAAACCTCCTGGAAGTGGTGATGTTACTTATTCTATTGGTGTAATCAATGTCCGACAAATTCTGAAAGCCCTGTTGTGTTGAATACATGTGGTTTGAATATCTCCATCGTCAACTTATCTGTTTGTTGACTCTGTACTTGGCAAAGTGGTCCAGCTTCTTCCAATGTTTACCATGTTAAAAAGAAATCACTGCTCCTGGCTCAGCAAAAGGTTAATACAATAGGAGAGGGAGCTAAAAAGAGGCCAGTTCCATTTCAATTTACTTAAAGTCCAACAATGACAGGCTGTTCAATAGCTCTACTCTTAAAAGAATGATCAAAATCAGAACTGACAGAGTTTGAAGGCGCGCTGGCAGACAGTTTCATTTCCACACAATGCTACTGTTGAACGCTGAAACACCAGGGGCCCAGGGGACAGAGGGTTGGCTGGAGCTGAGGTCATCGAGGACCTACTCAGATGGGTGTGCCTCCAAAAAGACACATCAATCAAAACATATAGCATCACTTCCAAGCACTCCGACTGGCTACATGGCAAGGGATGGGAAACGCTAAAAATAGACAGTCCATTTTGGCTTAATGAGTTCCTGAGAGTGTGTTGTCCATGTCCCACCCTTGCCTTGATTCTGACTGGGGGATAGAGGAATATTATTACATCTGGCTCATGCCCTGCCTTCACAAGGCTTCTGTGTGCATTTTGGTCAAGCCTACAGTATTTAACAGTGTTTAACACATATGGAGCCTCAGATTTACACGACACACACACACAAATGGGTACTCTGTTATTCATGTTAAGAGTTGCAATGAAGTGTAAACAAAGTTTGAATCACAGCTAGGGATAATGTAATCCAGCTGTGCAGTGTGTGTTAAAGCTACAATTTTACCCTCACCATCAAAACCCTCCTTTCGAGCTGGAAAGTTATATTTAGACTTTATACAGCAGTTAAGGCACGATCAGGCTGGCTAACCCCACGACCACAAAAGAGGAGAACCAGATCCTTTCTGCTCCGACTGCCAGAGAGTCCAACCTAAATCATTTCAGCCTTTCTCTTAAGCACAAGTAATGGCTATATGGATGCCAGTAACTCAGTTAAAGTTAGAATCAAATGCATAAGCTCTGCAATAAATAATAGCTGAGTCAGGTCTATGTGACCAAATGTTGACCAAATGGAAAGAAATGTTTAAAAAAAAAAGTGCACAATCGGTAAAGTCCAATGCTCTGCAAACAACAAAAAAACAGGGGTGAAGGGAAAAACACTTTCCCATCCCATTATAAGGGAACACTGTGTACCAAACAAACAGTACTGCACTGCCAAAAGGGGCACAGAGGAGGACAAGAGGAAAAGTTGGTCAAGCTCGACCGACTATCTGCCTTTTGGCTGCAATCTGTTTCATTCCAATTAGTCCTAACCTCCCCATAAACAAACCCTGTAACCAGCGGCGTCAAACACTGCTCTCCCTGGTCAGCTATAGAAAGCTGGCTGTGTGCCATTGCTGTCCCTGCGTCCGCAACTCACACCCTCCCTCCCTACCACCTTCTCTCCTCCTCCTCCTCCTCCTCCTCCTCCTTGTCCTCCTCCTCCTCCTCCCCTCCGACAGTTCAAGATACCTCATGAGTCTGACTACAGCAGAATCTCGACTGCTACAGCAGCACTGTCCTTAAATGTCTCCTCCAAACCGCAGCAAAATAACAGAGAAAGCGAATGAGCAGCATAGGAAAAGGGAGGAGGGGGAGGTTGGAGAAGTAAACAAAGTATGAAAATTGGAAGGTGAAAATTGCCATAAAGTCAAGCTCAGAGTAACAACAACATTAAAAAGGAAGGAAAGGTCAGGAGGTGAGACGGGAGAAATACCTATAGAAGAAGCAGTCGCAGCATACAAGAACCCCCATCCAGCAGGTGATAAAGCAGAGCAGAGGTAAAGATGCACCCTTTCCTCCTTTTCGTCTCACGGTCTCTGCTCCTCTTTTAAAAACTTGGCTACAGGTGCACCAGGATAACAGCCGTCAGCTCCAGCACAGCGCAGCACTGTAATCATACGGCTTTTGGATCAGCCCTCGATGTAAACACAGGTCACGTAGGCGGATGGAGCGACGCACACCGGCAGAAACACTTTGGAACTATCATTCACAAAAGCAGACGTACTTCTGAGTGTGTTTCTCCCTCCCTCCAACTACTGCAACTGCCCGCCTCACTTTCACACTCTTGCTCTTTCTCTCCCTCTCTCCCTCCCTCCCTCCCTCCCTCGCTGCCTCTCTTTCATATGTCGGCTCCCACTTGAAAGGCGGGAAGATTAGCTTGGCAAACAGAGTCCCATAAACAAACTGCTGACTGTTAGGCAGTACAGGGTGGACTGCAGGGGAGGGCAGCGATATCTACCATCTGTATACACCCCAAACAAGCGCTAAACATCCTATCTCCACCCATCACTCGCACAGACCATACACACACTACTGGCAAAAAAAAAGTCTGAGTCAAATCCGGTCGAACCACTGCGGAGGCTTGCAAAAATCAGTGCACCAAACTGACAGCGACATATAATTGAGGAGGGATTAAATAACCATGCGGCACAGAAAGTACGCTTATTCTTGCATGTATACAATAACCATGACTCTTCATTCACACAGCTGATGCAGAGGTGCAGAATGGGAGGAGCAGTGTGGAGACAAGCCTCCCTAGAAGCAAGCCAATCCCTGCAGACTACTCAAATAAGGTGAAGGACACAGAGTGAATTATGGGCCTTGCAACATCCCTGCATCGTTAGGGTAAAGCCAATCACCTGCTTTTGCTTGATGCTGTTTACTTCCCCTCTCCTTCCAGATCAAAGACGCACACAAACCCTTTGAGAGACTGCAGTGCACAGATCAGTGTGTGCTGCTGCAATAGAAGACTGCAGACAATGCTGGACCTGACACAAACAGTGTCAGTGACCGTGACAAAGGCGAACAACAAAGCTGAATGCTAAAGCTCAATGCCAAATGCAGTTCGCCTAGAAAAAAAGACAAAAACACAGAGGCAGGAGTCACCTTCAGATGGTGACGGTGGCAGTTATGCAACAACTGCAGGGGGACGGTTCTGCTCCGTCACTGAGTTATCAAAGACGCTCTGAACCATGAGATGGATCTTAAAGCAACCAGAGCTCACCCAACACTGGCGCTCTAAGCTTTAGATAGCACCACAAGACAGAACTGAGCTCTATGCTGCTTCACTTTCTCATTTTATCGCTCAAAAGGAGCAGGAGCAAAGAACTGCAGCAGCCCAGAGAAGCTCTTCTTCATCTAATGATGTCACCCTGCCCCCTCCCACGCCATCGCCTCCTCTTCCTCCCCCTGCTCCCAGGAGCCCAATCACCAGGAGCTCCAGCTAACAACCCTCTTCTTTTACTGTGTAATTACCTCGTCTCTCCCACCTGCACATACACAGACGTGAAAGCAAACTTGGAGCACACACTTACACACAGTGGCGGCGGCGGGGGTGGGGGTGAAAACACATTTACTGCAAGCACGTTCCTAACTGAAAACAGAAAGGGGGTGAGGTGGTATATAGCGACAACATCATTCTCACACTTTCAGCTGTGTGGAGAAGTCAGCCTCCAAGCTTGGCACTCGTTAGCTCCCTTTGTGTTTCAGCACCTGAGAATCAGGATGTGGGTGTTGTGTGTGTCAAGTGCGGCGGAAAACAATGTGCCCGGCAACCAGGCAAAAGGGAGGAGGAGGGCCGAGGGAAAAGTGTAAGAAATTAAACTGCCATTAAATCAACAGTCACTTTCAACAATATGCCCAAGTCTTTGAGGGTCTACGTCAGCGTGTTTTTGTCCGCGCTTCCTCAAACCTGTCGGCCTTATCGTGAAATCCAGACAATTAACAAAAGCAAGACATCCGGAGTTGTGACTTGGTTGGTGGAAAGCAGATAGACAAAGAAAGTATTTTTCTTTTAAACTTGTGACCTGGACAGTCGACGCAGCAAGGGAAGAGACAGAGACTGAAGCACTGAGCTGGGGAAAGACCCAACTCGTGACAAGGTTTAGAAACACTGAGACATGAATGGAGGCCATAGCCATCATTTCACCAGAAAGTGGGTTAGGAGGAACGAGGCAGAGAATGCAGAGCACATCATGCTGCACATGTACGAAAACAAAGTCGCTACACACACTCATCATCGGCACCCGTTAAGAAAAGTTTCAAAATGTCCTCATATGCTTAATGTGCAAACATTAAAAAGAAAAAAAAAGGTTTATTTGACAATGGGGCAGGACCACAGAGCTCAGTGCACATCTGAGAAAGAAGACAATAAAAAAATAAAAAAATAAAAAAACAAGCTTTTCAAAACCCAGATTATGGTTGGGGGTTGAATCACTCCTGCATGTATACGCTCAACAGGACTCAAATGGGCCTCGGTAACTCGGCGCACGCTCTGAACCGAATCTTTTTGCAACTTTTTGTAAAAACAGTTGCATTGAAGCGAACACCCATACAGCCTAATTCCCATTTAAGCCGCTCTCATTCCCAAGAAGACTATCAGCGCATTGAATGTCAAATCGTGGCCACTTAAAGCATTTCCAGACTGTCGCTCTGCTCCGAAATAAAGAGAAATATCCTGCTTTTATTACTGCGTCTAACATTTATTCTAACATCTGTGCAGGGGATTAGGCCACACTTAAATGCACGATGATCTCCCACAGAGAAAGTTAGAAGCGGCAGACGATCTCGAGTCCTTTTTCACACAGTCCACAGCGTTGTGGCGTCAGACATACTTTGGTTAGTAACTTGATTCCGATCCCCTGCATGTATACTGGGACAAGGACAACCGTCCACGGCCACTAAAGGCCTCTGGCTCCTCGCCAAGTAAAGTCCAACGATATATTAGGTGAGCCCTATGGATATTTTTGACTGTGCAGTTATGTATTGAACATTAGTTGCTTTTTCACCTCATTTACTTTACTGTCCCACCCCATTTGCATTTTCCAGGTAAAACGTGAAAAAAAACAACGGGTGGCTTTAGACTTTGGCACGGTACTTTCAGAAAACCCAAAATGCATCAACTCGGCTCCAAATTCTTGAGCAAGGACCGCACAACTCCAATGTTCTGATTCATGAACACTGATTTTGATGAGGAATACAGATGACGAGCATATCCCTTCGAAAAGTTATACGTGGGGGGGGGGGGGGGGGGGGGTTGGAGCAATTTAGCTCTTTTTTTGCCCAAAATGGAAGAGGGAAAACAAAAAAAGTGAGCCCAACCCCTTAAAGCAAGACAGACGGGTTTCTCCCAAGGCAGCCACAGATTGAATTACAAAAGGGTAACACATTGGTGAGAAGCCCATAGTTTACATCACTGATCAGATGTAATCAACTTTTAAGGGTATTCAAGCCTGACAAAAAGTAGAAAAAGACAAACATGTATTCATATTTGGATTATAAAGAACCACAGTTTTCATTTATTTGACATCAGGAGGCTTGAAGAGGAGCAACACTTAAATGTAGAAATAATAAAGTAAATGTTGCAATAAAAAGTCTTGTCTTACAATACCGGAGCGTCGGTTTTTATATATATGTATATTTTAAATCAAAAGATATGCCATGAAGAGACCACCGTGCCGCTATGAGAAGCACTGTAAGCCATTATGGAAACAACACAAAGAAAGTGAACTGATTTACGAGCTTAGGACATGACAAAACGCGCCTCCCTTCCTCCTCCTCTCCACACAAATTTCCATAAACAAGTTCCCGCTGCGCACATTACATCACACGCTTACCTATTTAATGTATACGACCCGTTCCTTTTGAACCTCATCCTGGACGACAGGAAGCGGATGAAGAAATCCAGAATTGATGGCGTTTCGGGGTTTTTTTTTGGTGGCGCCTCGGAAGAAACGAGCCCCACCGCGTCTGTCTGTGGACGGCTGCAGGACAAGCGGGGAACAAAACGGAGTTGCTTTCTTTGCAGACCTCTCTCACTCCTCCAACGCCGCGATTCTGTCGTCGCTACCCCAGACCTCCACCCTCTCCTCCTCCTCCTGTGGTCCCCCCCTTGGTTTAGTTTCCGTGGGGCAGGGTTATTGAGCGCACATCTTGCGGGCGTTGCGAATAAAGCAGAGAGAGAGAGAGAGAGAGAGAGAGACGGCACCGGGGGGACATGTGCGCCGACCGCAGCCAGGCAAGTTGGGGCAAATCGAGAGAAATGAACACGGAGTCTGGTTGCGGCTGCTCAGCTTTTGAGTCTGCGAGCTCGCTGACGCAAAACACGGCGCACTAGCTCCAGATGAAAAACACCCAAAGTAAACTCGATCTTTCTGTCAGTATGCCTCCGTCTGCACCCCCTCCCCCGGCTCCATCCCGCGACATTAAATCCGTATAAAAAGTAACGACTCAACACAAAAAACCCGCAAAGGAAATAAGGCAGCAGAGCCCTTTATGTGGATGCGCGCCGGCTTCCTCCTCTCATTCACGGTCCCGAGGAGGCTCTCATGTTGCAGCCGCGTTTCCTATCTGAGGAGCTATATATACACACACCTTTCTATCCCTCCACAGGCTGAACACAAACCAGACGCCACCGACACAGGTCTTATCAACGCCTGTAGGTTGAGACAGATTTGGCTAAGAATAGGGCTGAGGACTCATTAATACCATTTAAATCCCAAGTAGCGCTTCCCGTTCTTTGAGCCTCTTTGTAATGCAATCGCACGCAGACAACAACTTTACATGTTGGACACAATAAGCTCTCAAATTCAATTAGGTACTGCAGCTTTTATTGACAAAGTTCTGGCACAGATAAACTAAATGATTAGGAGTATATTTTAAGAGGATGTAGATTAATATAAGAAACTTGGCGGTAAAACTGGAGGCATAGCTACTGCACCAAAGAACTATTTTGCCCCACACCAGGGCTGCTGCTCACTATTCACAACTAAGCATAATCACTGACATATTCAAATACTTACACTACGGAACACTTTCTGCATCTTTTCTGCCAAACACGCCAGAAGCAACACTGAAATGAGCCGCAGGAATGTCAAAGAGTGGAGAATCGATGTGGTGAATATGCAAAGTGACTTGACACAGAAATGACTTTAAATCTCTAACATGGGAACTTTGTCACTATGACAATCTGCCTCCCTCCAGCCTCGGGTTCGTCATGCATATGTCCTCTGGGAGGAAAGCTTGCTGCTCCCTGCTGGATATGTACATCACCCGGTGTGTACACCAACTGCAGCCGAAAGGTGAGTCAAAGCTCTGGTTGTGTAGAGGATGGATGGAGAGAAGGAAAAAAAGGGGGAAGGGTGGTGGGGTGAAAGTATATTTAGCAGAGGGCCAGACCACAAAGACTGAGTTATGAGAGATCAGATGTGCTCTTCTTACGCAGCCATCTGAGGAGGCTTTGGGAAGGAGACTTCTCACAACAGACACAAACCTGGATCATGTGCATCCACGAGTGAGTAAAGTATTTTGGTAACCTGCACTTGACAGCATTCAGTTTTCAGAATCTTAATGAAGACGTTTGCCGGAAAATTGCCAACAACCGAACGCATTTTTCTCTTTGAAGCTGGTGACAGAGAGAGCGAACCTCCAGCTCAGAGAATCCTGAACGCTATGCGTGATAGACAGTTTATTAACAGGAAAATTAAACGTGTCATTAACTTCTGTGTGCGTAGGTCGCGAGGGCTTAAAGCAATAAGCGGTACAAAATGATGAATCCAGACAAGCGGTTGAGTCTGAAAGCGCGCGCGGGTTGTACAGCATTACATCATGGGAGTGCGGTGCAGCATCTGTTTGCGTGAGTGACTCCTCCACTCTCACAAAATATTCAGCGTTGGTTTCATGGCTCCAAGCTCGTTACAATAAAAGCAGCCTGGGACCAAAAGTGCTGATCGGTTGCGCTGCTGCTGCTGGTCGTCAGTCACTGCAGAGTTACACAACAGCTAGGAGGAGGAAGAAGATGATGAGGGAAGACACAGATAAGAGGAGGAATGAGGGTTGAAGCGAGATTCAGAGGTATGGTGCAGATAGCTTTGGAGTAGTGGTACTTAGTTACATTTTTATAGTACTTGACACTTTGACATATGGATTGGGGAAAAGCCAAAGTTTGAACCTCCAGTTTGACTGGTGGACAACCGCTCCATCTCCCAGCTGCCAGTGGAGGGGAAAGAGGCAGAAAACTGTGGACTACAGGAGGTATAATTCATTTTATTGGTGCAGCTCATTCCCTCCAATTCATTCTCAATCACTTCCTCCCACTTGCACCATAACTGCCCTTATTATCCAGTCTTTTTTCTTTTTTCACAATTCTTATATCTGTTCAAGCCTTTTGTCCATCTAGCCTATTTTTCCCTACACTTCCATTCCTAGTGTGTCTTGTGCAAGAGAGTTAGTAATGACATTAAAGATGTCAGTCAGTGCGCGTAGCCTGCCCCTTTTGTTGTTCCAAAGTAGAGGCGGCCAGACTGTTAATACAGAGGATACAATAAAACGCCCATAAACTTTTTTCGCTCGTTTCTGTTCCTTGCTCCAAAAGGCCGGGAAGCATCCAGAAAACAGTCATCACTGGCTGCGGAGCGGCTGTGAAATAACCCTGGCACCTCCGCTCCTACTCAGGCTTTCCAGGAATACATCGCAAGGCAAATGTAGGACCGCAGTGCACAAACACACACAACCTGCGTGCATGCGTGAGCAGAGAGGCCAGCTAAAGAGAGCCCAGGCCACAGCAAGTGCCAAGTTCTTATGCATAGACAGAGGTGATATTGACAGAACACACAAACACACAGATCTTATGAAAACAACTGACATGAGTATATTATGCAATTTAATGTACATTTGGTTCCGCTGCCAAGAACCAAGCGCATACTGTTTTTCTCTCTTACAGAAGTGGGTACACTCTAAATATGTTTCAGCACACACAAACAGAGCACAGCTTGAAGTATATGTGAGCTGGGGCCCAGCCAGCAGTATAAAAAGGCCTACATATATACGACCAGGCTGGGAGACGCCAGGAAGCAGTCAGTCTGTCTCCATTTGTCACATCCAGCCAAACATATACAGTAAACAGAGGACACTACAATGCAGCTTTTATAGCCCGTCCATTCTTAAAGGCTGCTGCTCAATAGCTTAATGGCACCGCATAGCCAATGAAATGGTCCAATACCGGTCCGTCAGTGTGCAGATGCTCGACGAGGCACGACTGTGAAAGAATATGCAAAATGACAGTTATGTTGACTTCTTCTCAGATGTCTCCTGGACCTCGAAAGGTAAATGTTATGCCTGAAAATGGACGGGCTCTGCATCCGTTCACTGTTATTTCTGAATATCAAGACCGGTTTGGTTTCAATTCAAATTAAGCCTGATTTTTTTTTTTTTTTTTTGGGGGGGTGAAATGCAACCCCATTTACCTCCTCTCAAGCATTCCAAGAACAAGAAAACCCATCAGTTTCACCAATCTTTTTGAGTGGCGAACCACCAACCTTCCGGTTATTGGACGAATGACTAACAACTAAGCCACAACCGCCTCAGTCTGGAACCATTCATTATTTAAGTCCCTAACAACAATAAAAAGAAATGATATACAGTTTGATGATGCAAGTTTCATTCAAGGTTCTACATTTAAACCAAAAACAGGCTGATTATGAGACTTTAGAAGCCTGATTATTAATGATTAACCACAGCTTTGTTCAAGGACTGGCACTGATGAGGTTATGATGCCACCTACTGTTATCCTGAAATAATGCAAGGCTCAAGAAGAAAAAGACATGTATCTCCACAGTTTAGCTCCTGATTCGTGTTGGAGGTGAGAAGTACTGATGAGAGGATGAAGGAGAGGTGGGCAGAAACCCTGCAGGCAGAGGCGTGGGCCTCCACTGACACCCTGTTGGCTGGTATGAACTCTGCTACTTCTGGCATGCGAACAAAGACTTTGCACCGGTTTTGATGGAATGAGGCCCAGGCAGAAGATTACACAAAAAAAAATAATAATAATTAAAGTGATGAAAATGATGAGGCAGGAAGGAGATGTGAGGCAGAACTGATAGCTCGGTGACATCTGGTATGAATGGTATGTCAGACACATTGTACACATAAATAAAGGAAATAAATGCCTCTGCTGCTTAAAATTAGCTCTCATGAGTGCCCAGAGCATATTTTGTGGTAAAAATGTAGTACACCAAGAATGCACCTGGAAACTTCTGTGCACGTTTCTCCACAGTAGAGACAAATAAGGCCTAAAAACACAAGTGTTTCACTTGAAAGGGGGAACCTTAAGGACATATTCCGTCTATTCCAATTTAAATAAACTAGGCTATATTCTTTAAAAAAATAAAAAAGAGCAAACCTCAGTGCAAAAAGAACAGAGCTATTGGTCAGTCTGCCTCTGGCTGGTGGTAAACTGGTACTGCTGGTTTAATACTGCAGCTGCTTGATATGGTCATGTGATACAAGAGCTGACAGAGCCCGGTGCATGCTGGGAAGGCCTGCAAGCCACGATTATGCAACAAGATCTGATTTCATGCCCACTGGACCTCTCCCTTCTGTTTTTGCCCTCTCTTCTCTTTCTACTTTTGTCTGCATTTCACCTGCCAACAGTGTCTTCAACGTGCTTTTCTTTTGTCTGTTGCTTCCTCCGTCTCATCACTCAATCACAGAGATTCAGGGAAAACAGCAGAGGATACGTCACTCTCCTTTTGAAATTATGAGACTCATCTGAAGTGTTAAAACGGAGCAAACTAAGCTACCCAGTTGGTGATGGTATTCTTACCCAGGAGCACGTTCTTGGAGCTCAACAATAATGTCTGCTGGAGTTGTGCTGCCCTCTTGTGGCAGAAAGAGAGATTTGTGTTCTGTCAGCAACAGATAATCATCTTTTTTTTCCTTTTCTTTTTTTTTTAAGTCAAAGTAGTAGTTTGCTTCAGACGACTTCCTGTGACCGAGCTGTGATTGCTTGTTAGCGGTAAAAAGGTGTTGGGCAGAAGAAAGGTTGAAATGCTGAACATCTAGGGTTCCCATATCTCAGATCTAATGTACAGTAGCATGCAAAAGCTTGTGCCCTTTGAGGTAATTAATTGTGGCTTTTGGGTTAGCATTTTTTAAGACAAAAAGCCACCCGTCCCCGTTATGTGTCTTTGTGGTGTCATACATCTAGCTTCTAGAATTTGCTTTAATTTAATGTAATTGAAAGGTTTTCTTACGGTGGTTGTTCCATAAAGGTCGTGTTTATGCAGGTGTGGCTGCCGAGAACACCGCTAAATCTGCCTGAAAGTCTTTTGCAGTCAATTTGAGGCACCTTACAAGCATGTGAGGTCTTATATCTTGAACTCTACCTTTCCTAAATCACATTACAAGCGAAATGCTTTTCTATGTTCTTCTTACAAGCCTTCTCCCGCTTTCTGGGCAAACATTTACATTTTCAGAGTGACAGTCCGCTCTATTGGTTTACATTGTTAAGTATTGATAAATCATTGACATCTCCATCACCCGGCCTCTCCTAATAATGACTGTGAGCATGCACAGGCCCAAGGCTTTGGTATCAGGGCTCCAACTGCAGAGTTATTAGAGCAGCTCCCCACACATTTACATGTCTGTTTGCATCTTCTGTGGTCCTGGGAGGAGATTACTAACAAACTACCATCTTTGACAACAACTGCTCCCTTTTGAGCCTTTAGAAATGATATCCGGAATGTAAGAATAAGGTAAGAGATAAAGGAATATGGCGAGTTCAGCTGTTCCCTGCAACACAGACAATGTGGAACGAAGAAGTCATGTCTTTCTTTTAAGTTTCTGGGACAACCAGGCTGATGAAATGATTATTTTACACTACTTTAAACATAATTCCAATCAATTAGCACTCTTAAGAGCTTTCAGAGACTCTTTCTAAATTTGCTCACCCTTTCGTCAGCGTTTGCAATTAAGCTTGGAGTTCAGCGGCACAGCTCGAGTGGCTACCACTGACAGGGAAAACAGACATGCAGTGAAAGACACGTTCACAACGCTGCTTTTGGATTTCAGAGCCACAGACGCCTTACTGGAGACCGCATGAGAGAAGCAGCACTTCCTGTGTTTGTGCATCTCACGGTCTCCTTTTACTTCAACACAACAAACAACGCTTCCTGCAAGCTTGTTCTTCTTCTGACTCCCTGTCCAGGCGGAGAGGCTGAACAATGAGGAAGGAAAGGAGAACATGTTACAGTACCTGAGGGGGAAGGTGGAGGAGATAAAGCAGTATCTCACACATAGCCCGGCATGAGGCCATATGCAAACACAGGCACGGATACAGGTGTACATGGGGATACACACGCACACACACCCTGGTTAAACAAGCAGGCAGAGCACAGATAACAGCAATGACGCCAAGTAAAACATGAAATAGGAGAAGCAAAGATGGCAAAAAAAGAAAGAGATGCAAGGAAACATTAGACCAAGCAAAATGTTAAATTTTCTTTTAATAAAAAATAAATAAAAAATTCAGTGAGAGGAGTAACTGCCACCTCATCAAGGTTACTTAAAATCCCCAGTGGTGGTGAGAAATGCCTCATCTGCTCTCCCTTCCATTTCTTCGGCCCTGAGCGACACATGAACCCAGCAGAGCGGACCGAGCCCCTGACCTACTGTTCCTCTGTGGGAGGAAACGGATGTGGGGAATGTCTCTCACTCTTTATTTCTCTCTGAGGCGCATAAAAGAAAACGTGCAAACTGACACATCATACAACAGAAACGGCTTACAGAGCGGATATCCCGCGCAGAAGAGTTCCTACACATATACGGCCTTTTACAGAGCCGGAGATAGACTTCTCCGTCTCCATCTGCAGCTCCAGTCAAATCCTACCTTTTGAAGTCGAGTCAGCAAGTTCAATGGCACAGCATGGAATGCATTTGAAGTGATATCATGATTGCGGGGGCTCTACATCTGCCTTGATTTAGGTTTTAAGGCCAGAAGGTTAACTGCTGCAGCTCATAATTTGAAAGACATTTTCCCAAATGGGGGGAGCACAACGTTGCAAATAAGTGGCATTTTGGGAAATGCGATCAATATGCTTAGATTCAGACTCTTTCCCCGACTCGTAAGTCGCCATGGTGTGAGGAAGTGCAATAAAAACGCATCTAACTTAGTGCGAGTCTGAAGAGCGTGTAGTTACATTAACAGGTCTGCACAGGTAAGGGTGTGTCTCAGTTTGGCATACGATCAAACCTTTCAGGGGAATCCAACAGATCGCATCATCAAATAAATAACACGTCCCGATTCCTCCTTCTCCGTGGTTTTCTTCACAATTATTACAGAGGCAGCAACTGAAGGTTCCCCCCCCCCCACAGCACCCAGGTAAAATGAATGGGGAAAAACTCTACACTGAATGTTATCTACCACATTATCGTGTTATTCCTGGAGCAGCCTCGACTCTCTGTCTAACACATGGTGTGGAAAGCAAAGAAGCAGCAATGGAGAACTAAAAAAAAAATCTCCTCTTGTTACTGTAAGTGCAGCAAAGCCTTCACCCACAGGAGCCGGTAAGAATATTTAAAAATCACACCAGCGGTTAAACATGCTTAAATTTGCAAAAGAGTAATACTTTCCAGAGCACCCAGCAACACTTCAAAAATTAACTTTGTGCTTCAGCTATCACTGCCGTCTTTGTTAGGTTAATGAGGGCTGCACATTTCATCACTGTAATCCAATAATGTCCGGCAGCATTTTCTGAATTTTTTTTACCCACAAACGTAGCCACTTAAAAGAAGAGTAATTCTCATGAACTCAATGATCGGCGAGGAGAGATGTGAGTCACTTGATCCAACATCCACTCTCATGCAAATAGCAAATATTGTGGCTGTAGCGTGACTCTCTCCATTACCGTTGTGGGTATGTTTGAATGAAGTCACTGTTAGGCATTCATCTCACATCTTAAAAAGGACTAAATCTACACACAGCTAGATGAACACACTGTCCATATTTTCAATATGTGTGCTTTAAAGCTTTATTTTCCTTTAAACATCATCATTAAACACACAGTCCATTAGGATAACTAGAACGACGACACTAATGGTTAAAGAAAGAGTTTTTCGAGCTCAGTGAAAATGTTGCTGCAGCTCTCAATAATTTAAGGTAAACACAAGTAACTTGTGCTAAAGAAAAAAAATGGACCAGACTCAGTGAATAATTCCCTATACTCCCTATATAGACCAGTGAGCAGTGCTGACCAACATGTCATTAGGGTCATCAGGTGGGAATCTCCTTTCATCAGTGTTTCGTCTAGTTGGGCCCACGACACCTCCAGGAGGCTAGACAGTGAACACTGGCGTCCCAGAGTCACTCCCCTAATGCCAGCCAACACTGCTCCTCACACCACAACAACCATCTTTTTTTTCCCACTGCCACAAGCTACCTCAGCCTCTCACCAGCTGCACACCAGTCACAGCGGGGTGGGGATGCAAACCCTGGTTTGGGTAGGGGGTAATAAAATTATAAAATGTCCCATGCTGCCAGGTAATACTAGGCTCCCCCTATGTGTTCAAGTAACAGTCCAACGGTCAGAGATGTTAAGTTTACAAGCATATATAGCAACAATAACAAATAATGTCTCAAAAAAAGTACAATTTATTTTATATCTACCAGATCAAACTGCTGGTGTAAATGATCTCAGCAGCAGATTCTTTAAAAAAAAAAAAAGACTTGTTAGCTTGTGGTTAGTCAATGTCATCAAGTAGGGGTGGGTATTGGCAAAGAAGTCACGATTCGATTCGAATCACGATTCACATGCCACGATGCGATACTATCACGATGCATCACGATACTTCAATTATTGCGATGCATTGCGATATTTTCACTGAACATACTTAAAAAAAAAATACAGCCATTACCAGTGGCTGACTGGCTGTGTATGATCTGGATAGTGTCTTCAATTGATACATAACTCAAAGCAAATCAATTCATAACTGTATTTATTGAAACAACTTTTGGAGGTATTGCCATTAAAACAAATATTACTATTACTGGACACACTCATCACAAAAAGTGCATAGGCTTTATAAAACTTAAAATAACAAAATAGGGATGATCAGTACAGACAAAAAAAAAGTGCATCGGCTATATAAAACTAAAAAAATAAAACAAATATTGCAAACATCCCTTGCAGGGAAATGCATCAATTGCATGCGTCCTATCATTAAAGGCATAAAAAGCCCCCCCCCCCCCCAAAAAAATAAATAAATAAAATGGGGAAAAAAAAAAAAAAAAACGATACTTGGCGTCAAGAATCGATGCAGGAGATCGCGAAAATTAGAATCGCGATGCATCGTCATGACGATTATTTTGCACACCCCTATCATCAAGCCAGGCTCAGAGCTGCCGGGCTGCAGACAATGACGATGACACGCTAACGTGTTGCATAATAAGTTGACAGCACAGAACATCGTTGGACACTTTTTAAAAACAGCAAAGCGCCAAGCAATAATGTTTTGTGCGAGACATTTGGGAGGAGGATGCCAGAATGAGGACGATGAAAAGTAGCAGAGAAGGAACAAGAGAGAAGATAAAGAGAAATGGCGTGCAAAAGATCGAAGGTCAGGAGTCACCGGCTCGCTTCAAAGATCGTCTCTCTTCATCACTCTTCATGTAGGCTAATCTCTTCCATCACACCTCCCTGAACTGGCTAGCTCACTTAGCCTCATTTAACCATCTAACGACTGGTAATAAATCAGAAACAAACTCCTCTCACCTCTAATCTCTGGTAGCCTGTCGTGCTCTGCACACTCCCCCTGATGTATGACTCAGCCCACTCTGTCTTCCAGTGTGAGGTTGTTACAGTAGGTGGAAAACTACTGCTGGAAGTATGCGTTCCACAGCATGAGGACAACAGGAAAGCATTGATAAAAATGGAGACATAAGCCAGATATTCCTAAATTAATCATTTTAATAATAATAATAATAATAATAATAATAATAATCCTTGAGTTATCAATGTTTAATATTTTTGAGTTGATAGATTTATAGAAACATGACCCAGAATCATACGAGTCGAAGAGATGATAAAATGTCAAGTTCTGTCTACAGTCAACACCTTGCAGTCCACCATGTTTCCACAGTAGCCCCCAACAGAAACCAAACACTGGCTGTAAAGCAACTCTTTTGTATATTTTGTGGTATGGCTGCCTCTCAAATAGCCTAGCAAAAACAAAGAAATCAAAGTCTAGTCTATCCTTCATTTGCTCCGCTTCCTCAATTAAACAGAAGCAAAGTGAACGGGCCCCCCCCCTACAGCCAAACTTCCCACAATGCTGTGTTCATAGGCAGCTGTTACCCTGGCGAGCCTGTAACCGAGCTCTCTTTGCTAACCTAACGATGGCTTAGTGTGACCATTTATCACGTGCCACCCAGCTCAGAGGCCACTGGTGATTAAGAAGGCTTTTAGCACAGTCCTGTTCAACAACTCTGAGACTACATAACAACGGAGGAAAAAGGGCCAGCATTGTGGCACTGTGTCAGACAGCTGTGTGCATGCAATGCCACGATTATTTATTAGAATGTGTGTGCATGAGAACGACAGCACGTGGGCCGAGCATGTTCCCAAGCGTGGCCCACAGTAAGCTCTCACTTGATCAGACTTATCTGTGTTTACACATGCACACTTCCTCAACGGGATATCGGAGGCCCTATAGGGGTCAAATGCTCTGCTGAGTGTCTTGTTGTGTCATGTTTTTGTGTCCAGGCTCGAGCCGCTCAGCGTCGCTCCTGGGAGGCCTGGTCAGCAGCTCCCATACAGTGACCCCGACCCAGCAGCGGAAATCTGACGACCGCGAACACCAGCTCCCTCTCTGTTCTCTCCCTTTGCCTTCATTCCAAATCAAACTCTTCCCTCCTCCACATCCTTTTTTAGATGTGAAGCGCATCACAGAGCTGGCTTCCAACACACTCACAAGCTCACACACTCATATTTAGCAGTCTCTCCACAACTTAGCCTTGACAGAATTAGCAGATGTTAAAACCCATAAGCTAAAAAGCGATAGCTGATGAGACTGAGACTTTGATTAATCAATGCCAACCGCATTTTCTTTGATCGTAGATGGATCAGGCTTAACGTGACTAGATAAGCCGGGTGTGGATTTGGATGTTTTGCATCAATTACACTGCGTGCGCTTGTTTTAAGTTCACCCTACATCAGCCAACGCCCTTCTTCCCTCCCTCCATCTCTGCCCACATGCTGTCCCATCCCTCCCTTCACAAGCTGAAGAGATGTACACGCCATCTGGGCAGATCAGAGCCATGCGGCAGGGTCGTCAGCAAACACATATGAAACATATGGCTGCCGGGGCTGGCCTGTCAACGATTAAGCCTGTTCCATCACCGTCTCCTCGATAGCCTTGCCGCTGTTTAATTTCTCCCCACAACCACATACGCATGTGCCTGCATGAGTGTTAACGTACATAAAAACACATGTACATATACAGATAAAAGGCAGAGCCGCTCGGTTGAGGGGAAATCCTCCCTCTTCTAACTCTTCCTGTTGGTTGCTTTAGTCTATTGTCTTCCTTTGTGCTCCCTCTTAAACAACTAACCTCATACAAACAACATACTCCACGCAGTCTGCTCACATATTACATAGGCAAATAACACCTGAAACATTTTGCATGGAGTTATTTCTTTATTGTCATTGTACTTTGCCAGTGATGTAATGTTTATTCATCATGTAGACACTTCTAAGAGTTGCATTAGTAGCAGAGACGCATTCTTATAAGAATAAATTAGTTAAAATGGGTTATGTAGGCAATCAGGATGCACACCACCCATTACATCATCTTCTTACTTCCTGTCCAAAGCTCCCCAACAGGAAGACCACAATTAAAAAGGGTCAAGAGCAGCTCTCTCACTTCTTTCTCCAAACAAGACAGCTTCCCAGTCACATCTCACATCTATCATGTTCAGTATGAAGACTCACTTCAGCCTCCCAATAATTTCCCCCCATACTTCACTGTCAGTTTAGGTTCAGCTATAACTCCTGTAATCGCGTTCAGAGAGGGCATCCATGGCACTGAGATGATCCACAAACATTAACCTGCTAATACACACCGATACACACAGAAAAATCTCATTTATACACCTACATATGTGCTAACAGCCAAGAGGAAGGGGTGAATCACTGATCAGAGGGGGATAAAGAAAACAACAGGATGCTGAAGAAAGAAGAAAGGGAGATAAAATCTGAGGCGGTGGAGAAGTGCAGCCTGGAGTACTTAGACGAACTTGGCTCCCTGGGGCATGTGCACTTTTAAAGAGTCTGTCTGTGTGTACACTCAGCTCGCCTTGCCTCATGCAACATAGAGATCTCTAATCCAATTATAGTTCAGATGTGCCTAGCAGCCTAGCCTCAGCTACCAAGGACAAACGCAGCTAGCTTACACCAATGCCAGCAGCCCACCGGCTCTGCTCAGATTTAGCAGCTCATCGCTCAGCTCAAACCTCCCCACAGGGTGCCCACCACATCTTGGTGATGAAAAGAAAAAAGGAATGCTATCACTTAGAATTACAGGCTTTCCCCTTTAAAACAAATTGAGTCTCACTGGCTGAACGAGGACCTGTTCTACTGGAGAAACACTTAGTTTTAAGTTTTGCAGATGGTATCAATGCATTTCGATTTCTAAATCCCTTTGTTGGATCTCCCTCCATCTCTGAAATGCAAAAACCTCCAAACTGCATTTCTCTACGTGTCACCGGCAGTCTGGGCCCCTGCTGTTAAATCTCTCCTCCTGACCTCCTTTGCAGACCTCTGCTGTTTCTAATCGAGCTGCCTGACCCATGTTGCCACCTCCCATTTATCTCAATATCTCACCTTCTGCATCTGCTCCAATATCATTTCTCTTCTTCCTCCACCCTTTCTCACGCTGCTCTCCTCATCAGCTGCCCTCTCGTTTTCCTCTCACGCATTCAATTCTCGATGCTCTTGCATCGCCTCTCCTCATTTTCTTTTCTACATCTTGGAAAGCAGACGTGTGACGTGAACATGTTTTCGATGCAGACGAGACTACAAGGTTTAATTTCCAGTGAAATTTCAAGTTCAAGTTTGGGGATGTGAGGGAAAACTAGATAGCCAGTGAGCTTAATGATTCAGTTGAAGTTCAGCAAAAATCAGTTGCTCATACTCCCTTCATCAACCACAATCTGAGGGCAATCAATATGTTGGACAGCCCACTGTAACTCAGCGGCGCAATTTATCGGTTTACTAGACACAGAAATGTGTGTCGCTTTTACAAATGTGCCACTTTATTTAAAACTATCGCCAGAAAATAACACACATCCTGCTTCAGAGGAGGTCATTTTATTTTAGCTCATCTAAAGACAGCTTTAGCCGACAGGGGACCCTGGCTATGACTCTCTGACAGAACAGTGACGTTTCCCAGGCCTGTATCAGCCTGTCATGCCACTCGAAGAGCCAGTGAAGCCTGTGTGGTAAAGTTGGCCTGAAATCAAACTCATGTGGGTTTGGGAGAAGATGTCCCGTCATGGCCGTCCTTGCTGTGCGTCAGTCGTTTCTTTTGTTTCAGTTTGTTGGCATTGGCAGGTTGTGCGGGCTGGGCAAGACAGCCCGGGGCGTTACGAAAGAGTAAACACAGTCACAGCGTGGTGCCACTCTCCTGCCGAGTGAAATAATGGCACACACACACACACACACACACACACACACACACACACACACACACACACACACACACACACACAAACAAAAGCACCAGACCATGCCAGGAGCTCATCAGAACAATGTGATCTGAGCAGATCATCTTCAGAATGAAAGCAGCAACTAAATGCTCTCTCTCCAAGATATGGTTACTCCATATATAAAAGTCTAATGTGTGCATGAGTGGTTACCACACCCTACGTATCAGAGGCTGCTGGTTAACTGTCAAATTAGTGCAGCTGACATTGTGAAACATAGCCTGTTAGAGCTTTAGAGCAGGTCAGGACTCATTTGAGTAGGCGGAAAGTACGGCCTGCTCTAGGCATTGCATTTGCTTTCATTTGCAGCATCTTGATCCATCGCCATATTTAGTTACACCATGTTCACACAGCACCCACTGTTCTGAACATATCAGCAAAGAGGGCAAAAAAAAAACAAAAAAAAAAACACCCCACCTTGCAAAAGATTCTATCTAAAGTGGGAGCCAAAGTGCTTAATGCGGACGTGCATGCCTTTGGATTCTTCTCTTATCCACTTATGCATATTCAGTGAAAGGCAAACTGCAGAGTCATTCTGGTATCACATTCGCCCCCTGAGCCTCTCCCTGTCCCTGCCTCAGAGGATGGGAAGAGTGGCGTCGTATGAGACAAGCCAGAGAGTACAGCGGTACTTACCAGCTGTTTACCTCCTCAAAACGCTTTCAAAGGAGCCTTTATATCTACCAAAATTATAAACTATGATACACTGTGTCCTCAAGCCTGAGAAAAGCTCACTTAAGAGTCCCTCAGACTTTTCTTTAGACACCAGCCCGTTTAAGGGAGCGCCGCAACATGACTGCTCAATATCTTAATAAAATACAGTTTTTTGTATCGACTGCAAATGCTCACAGCTGTGCTGGGATTGCTAGTCGTCGCTGTTATCAGGTCAGTTAACTCGCTCTGCGCGTCACCTTCCTGTGAAGCCTGAAGTCATCGACACCTCTGAACTATGACAGTAAAGCTTTTTATGGTGTGGCTGGCTTTGCAGTCAAAAAGAAAAGGGGAGAAAAAAAGCTGCTACTGTTGTCCCAAAATAATGACGCAGCCTTGACAAGCAGAGAACAACACCAAGGGTCAAACAAGGAGGCTGATGTCAGAGAGATGAGGACTCGTTTGTTTAGGCTCTACCCTCCAGCTTTGCTTCGCTTTCCACCGTTTCCCTTCCTCCGTCATTCCCCAAAGATTCAAGATGAAAACGCACAAAAACCAGCATGATGGAGCTTGTACGGTATTGCTCAGCATAAAGGTTTTCTTCCTATGTGCCAGCTTTTGTTGTTCAACATTTATCATGGAGGGCTGAGGCTGCCCTGGGCCTGTTCAACATTCTTTCGCCCTCTTCGGCTGCAGCAACGCACGCAAACGTCTCTGCACATCAGTGTCTCGAGAGAGGGTTACAATTAAAAGGAGAGGAAGACAGACAGCGAGGGAGAGAGTGTTGAAGGGTTGGCACCGACTAAAATGTCCTTTCTGGGGAGTAAACAAGCTTCAGAGGCCTGATGCTGAACCCCAGACCAGGGCCAAGCTCCATTAAAGCAGTGTTGAGTTGATCTTGGCTTCAGTTAAAAACCTAAGGCACAATGATTAAAAAAAAAAAGGATCAATGTAGAGTTAAATGCAGTTTAATTCAGTGGAAATGTCGTGCCATACATACAGTCTGAAGCCTTTTTGCCTTTGATTCTGTGTAAAGGAAGGTCTCGGCTGACTACACCGGAAGCCTGAGACGTTAGGAGTTTCTCACATTTGCTACAGTTGCAGATAAATGAAAATGGGAAGAAGATTTCTTGTTTCACTGTGCAAGTCAACAGAATCTAAACATAGCTGGCCTAACTCTTATTGAACACTGTGAAAAGAGCAACTTTTGGCACATCATTCTGGAGCACATGCTGAAAAAAGGAAACCGTCCATCGCATGATTAGTAAAGATTATTCATTTGTTGCCAATAATAGTTTTTATGGAAAACCCCATTTCAAAAAACTCAAACTACTGAAAACAAAAGAGCTCAGGCCTCCACACCCGAGTGGATTCCCGGGCAGACAGGTCCTTCACTGAAAGGGCTGAATGACTGGAAACTTAAAACAGTTTATGAATAAGTCATGCACCTAACACTGTCAGTCAAAGGAAAACAACTGATGTTGCAGAGCAACTGATGTGAACCGTGGCGTCATTTAGTTCAGTGCTGGGAGAAGCCGTCGTCTGTGCAGGACTGGCAGGACTTACACGAACTGACTTTATAAAACAACGCTGCCTTGTCGTTATTGCAGATTGTGATCTTAAAATTCCTGTAGTTTTTAAAGAAACTTTACTGACAGGCACAGAAAATTGAATCTTGATAGAGAGCAGCATTTTTCTCTGCTCTGACATATATAGAGCCAGGCTCTCATTTCCGAGAGAGTGACACGACAGCGAACAGCTCTTTCCGAGGAGGATCCAAAGTTCGAGACCGTAAAACAGCTCTCGTATCAGACCTATGGACAAAACAGGGTGCCAGAGAAACGCTGCGGATGATCTTAAAGCTAAAAATAAACAGCAGCGTCAGACTACTCTAGACCAAGCTGCACGCCGAGAGCGCTGCCTAGTTTCTATTCTTGAGCAAGTGACTGTGCTTTCAGACCACATCTGCTCATCCGTCGCAGCCTTTTATCAGCACTGCTTCTGAGGTGCGAGCAGCGGAAACAGCCACCTTGGCTGAGACTGCGTGCATGGGTTCCTGTCTGAGTGGTGGAGAAGGTGGAGATGGAAATAAGGCAGCGAGGTCACATGAGGAAAAAAGGGAGAGCAGTGTGCAAAATCCCCATCAGGACTAAGCTTTGTAAACATACAAACAGAGGGAGTGAGAAGCGTGAAAGGGATCATCTCACAATGCGTTACCGCAATCAGGCCTGGGTTCTTTACGACAAGTTAAGGGAGTTTTAGACCCAAACATGGTAATGGGGGCGCTCTAAAAGATGGCTTGTATTACATTTTCAAAAGATATAAAGAAATATACATAGAGATATATAAATCTTTACGTTTTTATTCAGATTATATTTGCAGGGTATCTTCCTAGAAGCTCTGTGCAAGCAAAGTGTCGCAATGTTGCATTTATCTTATTACCGACTATACAGCTGAAGGAACAAGAAATCAAAATAATAAAGAAAAATGTTGTGATCATCAGTAAATATCTAAGTTTGGTGTGGTGCGGCACAGTGGTGCGACAGAACATCACAAGCAGACGTTTCCCCACAGCGGAGGAAGTTGAATCAGCCCCAAAGAGGTTCGTGTGAAATCCCCTTCTCCATCGTCACCAGACGGCAGCTTCACTCATTTTATTTGATCGTTTTCAACCATTTGTCTAGGTACCTAACTTACCGCACTTACTCTAGCACTGGTTATGCTCTTAGCTGTTTGGTTTTGGAAGGAAATGCACTTATGATTTCTTGTGACCTGAAGTTCTTTTGCCGACCGATGTGGAACACACTTATTGTAAGTCGCTTTGGATAAAAGTGTCTGCAAAATGACTGTAATGTAATTTTCACAGACTGCGAGTGAAAAGACACATTTTCCAGAAGAGACCATATTTCTGCTGAACTATAAATCCCATGTCACCAAACAATGCAAATCAATATGTTAGAGTTTAACATTATCTTACAGTACACCTTCCAAAATAAAGGTTCTCAAAAAAAGAGTAAAGCTGGGATAAAAATCCCCTTGCAAAATGCATACCTGAGAGCATCAAGCCTCTAGTTCAACATCCAGCACGTCAAACGAATACAGCAACCAAAGCCTGTATTATTGGAATCCTTCATATCATTACTTGCTTTATTCCCACAGAGTAAGACACATAGCATAGTGCTTAATACACCATTAGGTCACAGGTGATGCAGTTTGAGCTGAGTGCACATTAAATTTGACTTTTGTTCAGATCAGACAACCAAAAGTAGAGCTCTACTTAGCCGCTTTTTGCCTGCAGTCTCTCGCTCTTCATTCAGCATTACAGACCCATCACTCAAAAGCAAGGGGATTAAACATCTGTCAAAGCCTGCCCACTTCACCCAGCAGGAAAAGACACATTTAGACATCGCGCATCTCCACCGCTGATTTAACGTCCCATCTGACTGAATCCAGACAGATGAGGTCATTTAGCTTTTAAATAATGCTCTCCCTCTCCAAAATAATACGACACGCCGCGTTCATAAACACGTCGAGGCCCAAACGCAGGCGATAAACAAGAATGCGTGTTTGCAGAGAGAAATAAAGGAGGTGTTATTTGTAGCCTCCAGCTGAAGGGACAGAAAAAACATCTTTTGCTTTTTTACTTCTGTTATCTGTAGCTCTCTTCTTCTTGCTGCCTATTCACCGTTAGTAGGCTGCCACTGGATTCCCCAAGGAACTTCATCTTTCCTACAGACTGCACCCCCCTATGCCAATTTCATCCATTGTTCTCCCTTAATCAACCACTCAATCAGAAGCACTAATATCTCCTTCCTGCTGCCTTGCTTCCTTTCACATCCATCGGTCAAAAAGAAAAATTAATTGCGCATCTCCCCTTCCTTTTATCCCTAAAGATAAACCGAGCTTTCCCCTCATCCATCCTTTCCCCTTCACTTATCATCCTCTTTCCTAATCTGCACTTTTATCGCCAAGCCAGCCACTCTCACGTCACTCTTTCTTCCACCAGCCTTGAGCTCACTGTGTCCTCACTTCCTGCCTCCATTCGTCGAGGTGTCCTTCAGCACGGGTCTGCATTCGGGGTGATTACATGCTTGGTTAACTCATTCATGGCCTCCACTTGTTCCGTTCGACGCACTCTGGATGCATTACTGCTCATCTCTAATGCAGGCAGCTCATATACACACCTCAGCCCCTGCACACGCACCGTAGACAAAGTGCTCCTTTAACATGGAATCTCAGCGATCAGCGGGGATGCGGCATGACGCCTTGATTGGTCTCACAGTGGGCTCCCTGCTACACTTGTCAAACAAGCATGACTCATTTTTCTCGGAGAATATTCAGGAAACGACACCGACTTCTTGATGACTTATTCAAAGGGAGTCACGCGGCAAAAGAAAGCCTAGGACGGAGAATGTAAATTAATAGTAATTAAGCTCAATGACACCCATGAGAATCCTGAGACAACAGGCCTCCTCGTTTACTCGTATGTAGTTCTGAACCATTCTCATCTCCTCTTAGATCAGTCTGCATCTGTGTGTCTCTGACACATCCAATACATCAATAATCAAAGTAGTTCAGCACCAGCTGAGCATGAAATGTCTTTTTCCTGCCACTGACCCAGGACAAAAGGGAAAAGAGTTTAAGGCGTAAAGTTTTCAATTAGATTCACACAGAACTGGTAAACCAGGAGAACTGGAGTCGTAACAAAGAAAAAAACTCAAGTAAATCATAACGACAACAACAATCCTGAGTTTGCCACCAATGGCGTGCACAAAAAGAGACAGAGAACATACACTAACTCTTCTCAGCGTCATTCCCATGTGTACTTATCATGACTTGAGATATGAGAGGAAACCAGTTTATCACTCATTACAGCTCAAAAAGGCAACAATAACTCGGCGCATTCTAAAAAACGCTTCTATGACGTTCTATTTAAGGTATCGACAGACAGCACTGTTATCTCACAAGCAAACTGTCCCGACACGCAGAAAACACCCCTGACAGCAGGCCTCCGCCCTTCCTCAACCCACGATCTGCTTCAGAATTGCAGCAGCCAGCCAACCTGATAACCTGTCACCTGAAAGAACGACGCGGCCACACAACTTATCGTGTCAGTCCGAAACATTTGTGACTGTGACGGGACTTCACGATATTTGATCCCACCACGCTTCATAACTAGGCTTAAGGAGAACGAAATGAAAGCTCACAAAAGGAAGCTCCAAACACACCTTGAGCTGCACGCTCACAGGAAGCCTCCTTTACTTGCAGGCATACATGATGAGACAGGCAGACCAGGGCTTCAGAGTTTCCATAGCAAATGCACACGTAAATGCAAGACAACACATCTGAGTTCAATGACACTAGGCTTGACGTCTTTGAAAAGTTACTGTGTCACTTGCACTCATGTCAGAGGTTAATCCTGAATGCACTGATCATGACTTTGAACTTTGGCTGCAGGTGCCACATCGAGACAAGATGCATCCAGTACTGATCACGAGCTCCAACTCGAACTGATGACTTGGACAGCCCCGAGCTAAAAATAAAATGACATATCAGCATCAACTTCTGTCAAGTGTCACTTGCTACATGACCCCCAAAATGACACCCAGCTTATTAAAGAGCTTAAACCACCGCGTTAGTGGAAAACATACTGGTGTGCATCAGTTCAATTATTCACGGTATCAATGTTTGTTTATCCTGTAAGTGTGGGACTTATACTCTCCATCGGAGACCAGAACTTCTGCTGTACCCCATGGGTTGCACAGTTGAAAAGCTAGCCTGATTGCTTACAAGCGGCCAGCGCACCTTGCATTAGAATTAAACCAACAAACGGTCATAGTCGCGTTAACAGGACTGTCAAGCTGCTAAAGCTAGCCCATTCCCGTGTTTATCATTCCTATTATGGGCACCACATACAGTAAACTAGCCTCCACGGCGATACTGTCACGACCAACTCGGAGTGCTGCCATCATTGACGAGTTATCATCAGGCCCCGGAGATGCCAAAAAATACCGCCTGGCCCTGGGTAACGTTGTCATGAGGCTGGTTAACCGTTGAGGGATGACACGGTTACCAGCTTAGCTACCATGCTAGCCCTCAGAGCGAAGCTAAGCTAAGAAACATGCTACCTGCCTCCAGTCAGGTTTATGCGTTACAATGAAAATTTAACAGTACTCGACACGACAGTGCACCTGTCCAACACCGACTCTTGTGGCGACACCAACCAAGACGAGAGTTTGGAGCCGGCATCGCCAGGACTGCGCAGTTAGCTCGGTAAGTTAGCTGTGTGTACTTACCCCATTAACCAATCCATGGTGCTTCTTGGAGCTAGCTTAGCTAACGTTAGCTGGTAGGGGATAAATCCACCAGGAGCTGGAGGCAACCCCCTAGTTTAACCAGCCACCACCCTCGCTAGCCTGGCTGTCTGACTCCCGAGTCTTGTCGCTCTCTTCCTGGTGCCTGTGTCTCTTCCGGCGGCTGGATCTTCTAGGTGGTCAAACACAAACGTCGCTTAAACTTTGAGCGATTGTCCTTGTTTTGATCCCCAGTTAGCTCGGATCATAGAGTGGCAGTCAGATCAGTCCGTTAGCTGGTAGCGGGAGAGCAGCATTGCGTGACTTTGAATAGGAAGGCGGGTGGAGACGAGCAGGGCAGCGGTGTGGGTCCGCCTGGAGTCGCGATGTCCAGTGTGATGTGGCGCCGAGGGAGGCTTGAGTGCTGGGATGCCGCTGGTCAATCCGGTAACCTCTGTCATGAAGCTTTGTATGGCTACCGTACTAGCTGCCAGCCTGAACCTCCACTGGAGCTGCTGCTTTCTGAGCGAAGTCTAAATCGGAGTCCGGAAGTAAACACAGACCCGACCCACCGCTTCTCCTGTGCGTAAAATGCGTTTGGTCATAGCTGCAATGGGATTTGTAGTAAACGTGTTTAAAGATAAAAAATAAAAAAAAGATAGAATCAGTTCATTTTGACTACCAGAGCCATAATAGACATCCACAAACATTTTAACGTTCAAATGACAAAATTCTGCTGTTCGTATATCAGCTTAAAACTTTTTTTTTTTTTTTTTACATAAAAACTATATATGTGCAGAAAAGTTTTAATGTCTTTTTTATTCCTACACAGATCCCAAAGGCAAATAAAGGGAGCAAAATTGAATAAATGGGATGAATCAATGATGACTCCTCTTTAATTTATTATTAAGAGAATGATCAGTATTAAATGTCTGGGAATGGCATATGTTTGTGGCCCCCCCAGGATTAAATTCTGTGTTTAATTGGAAAGCGAGAACAGAGTCAGGTGTTTTAAATCAATAAAATGTGTGAGTCAAGCAAGTGTGAGTGAGCGCTCAGGTATATTTAAAGAACCGATATCTGTCAAAGTCAAAGATCATAATGACACACATGTGGAAGTGTGTTGTGGCTCAGAACAAAGGAGACTTCTAAAGACTTCAGAAAAAGGACTTAGTGGGGATGGAAAAGGTTACAAAATCGTGTGTTTGGACTGCACCTATTCACAGACAGAATGTGTGCAAATGGAGGAAATTAAAAACCACTGTTACCCTAAGAGGTCAACCAAGGAATGTCACTCAAAGAGCAGTGTCCAACGTTATAAAGAACTTCTGAGCAAATAAATTCCTGTCTTGAATGTTAATATTCATGACTCTTCTGTTAGAACATTGGACAGCATGGCAGGAGTGCAAGGGAAATAATGTGACTCTCCAAAAACAACACAGCTGCCGTGTGCAGTTTGCAGAAGATCACCTTCAGCACAAGAATCTCCAACACATGTTGGTGGTAGTATCGTAGTTTGGACCTGTTCTACTGGACCTCAGACAGGTCAGTTTACCACATTTGATGGGACAATGAATTCTTCATTTCACAAGGGAATTCTAAAGGAAAAAATGTCAAGACATTTATCAACAAATTATGTCGTTCAACCAAAGAATGGATAAAGACGAATAAATTAAATTTTTTGCAATGGTGAATTCAAAGTCCTGACCTTAATGCAAGAGATGCCGTAGAAGGACTTAAAGTGAATAGTTCAGCGACATTGGGCTACTTTTTTTATTGGCTTTGTATGAATTGGACTAATTTGGAATTTAATTCACTGGATTTGGTTGGATTGTGATTGTCACACAATGAAATTGATTGTAATTTGCTTGAATTCAATTATATATTTGAAGTGCCTTGAGATGGCATTTGTTGTCATTTGGGGCTATATAAATAAAATTTAACTGAATTACACTGGGATTTACACTGTGTTACAGTCAATTAAGATTAAGATCAGATTTATTGTCATGCATGCATACATGCAAACATACACACAAAATTTGTCCTCTGCTTTTAACCCATCCAGGTTGGCACCTGTTGACACACTCATGCTCATGCACAGGGTCACACACTCGGACAGATGCCATACACTGGAGCGGTGGGCAGCCATTCACAGCGCCTGGGGAGCATGGGGGTACGGTGCCTTGCTCAATTGCTGTACACTAACTGTTTATAGCTCACTGTTTATACTGTTAATTCTGTTTATACTGTTAATTCTGTTTATACCGCCATGTGCCATATTTATACTGATTTGCCACTGCCCTTTTCTTATATTTTTTAGCTTGTATATATATTTTTTTGATATATTTTTTGTATCTACTACTTTATATTTTATTTCATGTTATTTGCTGTTTGCACCAGGGATAAGAGGGAAACGCTTTTTCAATTCTCTGTATGTCCTGTACATATGGCAGCATTGATAATAAAAGCTGACTTGACTTGAATTGAATTCAATTGAATTTGTCCAAGCTGATGTGCAGGATTGATCCACTGTCATACGATTTTGTCACTCACAGGTATGTAATATCTCATCATTTTTCTTCCGGAATAGATAATAGAGAACAATATTTTAAAGGGTTCAGAAAGTTTAAAGCACCACAACAAAACACAGAGTTAAAATACTTTCGAATTTCATAAAAAGAGAGAATTACTTGTCAGTCTGCACTCAGCGATCGGGGTCCCTCCATTTGCAGATTAATCTGATGGCGCATTCAAGACATAAAGAGTTTGTGGTTACCTTCACCTCTCCTGGACTCTAAAAATCTTCAAATCTGGCCAATACCTCTGTTATTTATCCATTTATTCACATTACTTTTAATGAGAAGGGGTGAGCTCTGAGTTCTAAAGGGCAGAAAATGAAAAAGAAGGATCATTGTGTATCGGATCTGTCCTTCCACTTAAGATTTTTCTCCAAATTTGTCGTAAAACTTGATTAGCAAACAGTTGCACGACAAACGTCCTAGCCTCAGTTTAAGTCAGAAGGTCTCATGGTGACCTTTTGCATGCAACTCTACTTTTAGAGCTCTGTTATTTTAGTACATGTTGTTCTCATGTCATGTTCCTTCTTAAACTTAACTAACTCATCTAAAGCCAAACAATATTACCTCCAATTAATATAATACCTCAGTTGTGTGCACCTTAAACACTTTTATGCTTGAAGCTTATTTTTTGTCTCATAATTGTTGATCATCAGTCAGTCATTGAAAGAGGCCCTGAAACAAATCTAATTAGAAAATGAATTTTCAGAATCAACTGTCAAGTCTTTCGGACATGATTCGGATTGACTTATTTTGTAGCTATTCTGAGTTTTAGCTTTTCTGAACAGTTTGTTAAACAGAACAAGATATTTAAAGATGCTCACATAAGCTCACAGAAATGTAAATATATTTGTAATGCGGTTTTCTAACATTTATTGATATTCATTTTCCATTTTCACATAACAGATTAGTCAAAAATATGAAAAGAAAAGAAATGTATTGGTTTTCCTCCCAAGGTTTCGCATTATACCCTGATGTTACAAAATGCTAAATGTGATTTGCAAGTCCTATTTACAAATTTTTCGAGTATATTATTTAGGGGATCCCATTTGGATTCAAAGTGAGGTATCTATTTATCACATAACCCATCACAACCAGGATTAAATTCAACCCTTGCCAGGATTTATAGCTTTCGTTAGCGTCTTCCTCTTCCATTGACTTTTCTCCTTCAACCCCATTTTCCTCTTTACGGGAAAAGCACCAATCAGACAAATGCAGTTTGAAAAGATGGGATCAATACCTCTTTTACCCTGCCTCTCTGTATCTGAGCGATCATAACAGCAAGACAGATAGCATCATCAACCGTGAAACTTTTCCTTCTTCACTGTATCCCTCTGTTCTATAAATAACAGAACCACACTGGCGAATGAAGGGAGGCCATTCAGAATAGGAGCCCTGTTAACAGGAGGCAGAGCTGCGTGATTGGCTCGTTGACGCTGAAGCGTTCTGCGGGCCACCAATCAAATTAGTAGAGGGCGGGGCTACTGCGATGATTGACAGAACGTCAAAAGGGAGCCTTCAGCATCAGTGTATTCTTGTTAATGACCACACGAGGGCGGTGTGGGATGAGGGTTAGCTGCATCACCATAGCAATCAGCTGGTCTACGATGAGCGGCAGAAGTTGTCTTTTATTCCAAGATAAAATGTATTTTCTACTCTTTCTTTATTTTCCTCGCAGACATTTTCATGAGTTTTGCTCGGGATGGCAACACAATTTAAAAGTTACACAGTACAATTATCAGCAGTGAAATATCAGAAAGTTATAGTTCTGGTAGCCTATGTTTCATCCCTCTGTTGAAGAAATGATCAGAGAGAAACATTCTCCAACTTTAACATATGGATTCTTCAGAATATTAGGGTCAATGTCTCTTGGGAAGAAAAAGAACAACTTTTAATTGACAGTGAAGAATCTCAAAATCCTAAATCAACTTATCTTATACCAAATTCATGATGTTTCAGCATGACTACAGTGACTCTCCAGATGAACTCCAGTGAACCAGTGTTTACCTCTCACGGGCATATAACCTGCAGAATGACTTCAGAGAGGTGGCTGGTGCCAGAAAGGAGCTCTGTGGGAAAACGAGCTGAGCATTGGTCAGGTGCTCGTCTGAGTTGATCAAGGTCACTTCCTGAAATCCATCCATTTGTCGATACTTAGCCACCCGGGGGTCGATATGTTCCCATTCCACGCCACCCCAGCCAGCGCACTGAATGAGAAAAATCTGCATCAGTTTCTCCTGCATCGTGCCAAATCTGAGAGACATGAACAGTGAGTGCATTAGGAAGCCACACACTGTAATGCAGTCCAAACGTCATTCATTCAATACTTCTGTTTTTAAGCTTGTCATGTTCAATTTTAGACCAGATTTGTATAAACTGTAGTCTTTCCTTGACCTTGTTGTTTTGTGCATCTATTACTGTGCAAGAAACAGAAGACATTACAATCTGTAATTCATCTGGAACAAATTGTAAATCCTTTTTCTAACATAATATACACCAATTTCACTGTGCAATACGTCTAGCAACAATAAAGGAATCTTTATCTTTAAACACAGTGAAGAAAGTCTTTTAACTATGGCCAAATCAAGGAACCAGGGACCTGATTTTAAGTTATGTACAACTGCTGTTTTCCTGCTGAGACACCAAAATACCTCAGTAAAAAAAGGTAAAACTTAGTCACTATCAGCCTCACAAAGGTGCCATTGTTACTGAAACAGGACGCATTTCACTATAAAGATTGGGACCCTGTTCATCAGATAACTGAGAAGTTATTGTAATGATTCGCAAATTATATTCAAATAGCTCCAAGACGACACATCAAACGCTGTTTCTTCAAGAACGTGTGCTCATTAAGAATTTGACATCAGCGACACATTTTTCAAAAACCTGAAAAAAAACCTGAAAATCTGTGTAATGCTAAATGAAAATGCTACATGCAATGAGAACCTGAATGCAGAAAGAGGAGGTAGGCGAAGCAAACAAAAGTGAGTTTTAATCAAATTCCTGAATGCGCGAAAAGGAACATTGCAAAAAATGAATAAATGAATAGATAAAAAAGCAGCAGTCCACAACTAAAGAGAAAATACAGGGAGAGAAACTCAGGCTCAAGTTCAAACTAAAACTAACACAAGAATCATATCTGGTGGCACTGCAGGACAACACAGGGAAAGATAACAAATGGATTTACAAAGGAGGAGAAAAACTCTATCTCATTTACTAATTGGAACAACAGTTTTTTTTTTACTCTTCTCCTCGCAGTATGGGGTTGCATTAAAGCTCATATATGGGTAACGTACCAATCTGTGAGGGCAATATCAGTATTTAATGACGTATACAGCAATATGCTGCCATCTAAATGATGTTGTTTTCAGGGAATGACTTTCTTATTTCAGCAAAACAATGCCAAACCCTCTTCTGCATTTATTTGCATCTCTCTGAAGTTAATGAGTGCAAAACCGCTCTGTCTGGAGTCCAGACCTGTTACCCTCTGAAAATAGTTGGTGCATTATGAAACAAAAGTTCAACCATCCTGAACTAAAGCAGCTGAGATCCTGCATGTGTCTCTAAACCTTATTTTCTATCTGAAAAAGATGATACTTATTGTTAATACACACACACACCAAATAACTTCAGAGTGCTGCTGATTGAGAGAAGCTTTGGCTGCACCATGACTGATATGATTAATTCATAACAGGCGGCAGTAACTCAAAAAGCCATTAGGAGGCATTAAAACTGAGACACCTCACATTACTCTTGCATGAATAATAAATGTTTAATAGATGCAATGAGGGGCGTGTGCACATTTGAGTGTTTACATAAATTACACAGTAGATGAGACATTTGTTCTGATAGGATGTTGTTTTTGGTTTTTCTGCATGAAGAAGAGAGTATGTTTTGATTGAAAACTGATGTGTAAATTAAGTAGATGCTAAATGATTAGTCTATACAGCAGCAATGCTGTAGAATATTCAAATATAGGATACAAACCCATCAACATTCCCCCAGGCAAATGTGTGTGTGTAGAAGGCGTGTTTGCTGTTAGCTGTCTGATCTCACCACTGTTGGATTCATTTTCAGTTTCTTAACAGTGATCACATAGTATATGGTGCTGATAATGGCTGTTTGCACGACTTAGTTTCAGACTGTCGGCACCGCCAAGTCTGCCCACCAGTGTGTCGATTCACTATATATAATGTGTGTGTTTGGTCTTGGGCTTGTGTCATCGCTGGCTCCACAGTGACGGCCGATGTCTCGGTGAATGAGTAAGTCTCAGCCACATTAGTCATGTCTGCAGACCTACCTGGCTCCAGTGCCTCCTTCCAGAGGTGGAGAGGATCCAAGGATGAATAAGAATCTTCAGATGAAGAGTCATCTTGGTGATGCAATTGTTTAAAACGAGTTGGAGTGAAACAAGAAGCATTTTGAAGAGGGAAATGTGGAGAGTGTGCAGCACTTGCTGAGCACTCAGTTCTGCAGCCAGTGCATCAAACCCGAACCAACACGGGCACAGAACAGTTGAAGCAAACCGTATTAATACAACACAATTTCCATGAACTCAGTGTTGCAGCCCCGTCCCGCGTTTTCAAGCAAATCAGACATGAAGTCATTTTCAGCTAGAAGCAACTCAACAGAAATAGCTCACATGTGGCTCTGAGGTCATGGGCAGAAAGAGGAGAAATGATAACAGAGCTGCAGCCACAAACACTGTGTCAGCAGCCATCAGTCTGCTATGTGAGACATTCAGCCTTACCAACATACAAGTCATCATGTCTCCGACTGTTGAACCAGTCTTCATCAAACAACAGACCTAATCATGGACAGGTGTTTACAGAATGTCTTGCTTTCAGTTGGTGTATAATCAACAGAAAATGCTCCATAAATGCATAATATATCGATATGTTATTGCTATTTTTTCAGTTTTTGTGCTTTGATGTATCTTCAACAGGCAGCACAATGAAGACCAAAGATCTCTCCAAGCTAGCCAGGGGAAAAGTTCTGGAGAGGCACGGATCAGACTGGGTTATAAAAGTAAAGTGAAAACAGAGTCCATAATATCCACATTTAAATCCAAGAATATGGCTCCACAACAAAATTGCCAAGGAAATGACAGACCAGTAAAACCCACAGAGCAGGCGAGAGGGGCATTGACCAGAGAGGAAACAAAGTGGCCAAAGTGGTTGAAGGAAGGTGCAAAGCTCCGCAGAAAAGACTGGAGTCTTTCCAAAAACCAATTTCAGTCATACACTCAGGAAAAGGGGGACTTTTCTTAAAGAAAAAAAGACAAATAAAAACCTTTAAATTTTACTCTCAATGCATCTGGTAGACTCTGATCTTTCCAGCTATCAAAACTGTAGAGATGGAAACAAACTCAACACCTCTTCCCACAGTAAAGCATGGGGGTGGCAGCGCCATGCTCTGGGGATGTTTTTCATTAGCAGGGCCTGGAATATTGATCAGAATACAATGAATGAAGTGGGATGAAGCTAAAACATTAGAATTTATTTATCATTCATATAAGAAATATAATGTCCGCTTGGAGATAAACTAATAGGCTTCAGGGTGGACCAAGGCCAAAACAACAACAAACAAAACTATATTAAAAAGGGAAGCTGACCTAAACAAAGCAAGTTCAAAACAAAAGACAACCACTTACCTCCCTAGACTAATGAAATGCAAGAAAATAATATGGCAGCTCACCCCTACAAACTCCAAGATACAATTTTTTTTACAACTCAACAGGACTTGTGGTAACAGTGTCGGTGGTTGGGAGCAGAGGGAGATGAGTCCACCTGTTTTCATCATCCCAGGTCTTTATCAAGAAGTCCACTCACAGGTAGCTAATCCTCTACGGGCTCTTGAAGTCTTAGCCAATCGGAGCGTGGCACCTGCACACTGGCTTTTGCATAATATTAACACAAAAAGACACAAACTGTAACAGTCTTAAAAACAACTCTTGGGATAATGTTGAGTTTGGTGCCAGCTAATAAGGTCAAAATGTACAGTTAATGCAGTTACTTACTTACTGTTATGAATGCAATTAACATACCAAAAGATAAATGGAAAAAAAAGGGAAAAAGAAAGAATACAATAAGTTGAATTAGTTCATAGTGATGTGGGGTTTTTTTCTCCCAAGTTTTTCTTCTTTGTTTTGTGAAAACGTGATATTGTAAGAACCCTTTGAGACACATTGCATCAACCCAATAATACAAAGCCCACCAATTGAGTTTTGATTTTCTTTTTACAAAACAAGCACTGTTTACATCATTATATGAGCCCGGAGTAGGCGTATGCCTGTGTAACAGAAAAGGTTTTAAGATCACAACACATCAGTCCAGTTTATGAATAGAGAAGGATCAAAACAATACTTACAGATTAGTGGAAACCCTGTGACTGGGCGGTTGGACTTCAAACACTTGGTTCTTGTACTCTATGCAATTAAGTTATGTACGGTACTTTTCATACCGGATTACAGGGAGATGAATTTGTTTCTGTGGTACCACTTCTATCTGAAGAGCTGTCCTTTTCCTTGGTGGTCCAGGATGTGGTTTCTGAAGGTGCAGATGTTGGGATATGGGATACATGCTGCTGTGTGCTGTGTGTTTTTGACTACAGTAGCAGGAACAGTGTGTGTGTGTGTGTGTGTGTGTGTGTGTGTGTGTGTGTGTGTGTGTGTGTGTGTGTGTGTCTGTGTGTGTGTGTGCGCGTGCGTGTGTGTGTTTGTGTTGACAGGCTGATGGGGTTTGGACCTGAGCAGAGACTGCTGATGGGGCTGATGCGGTGAAAGAGAGGGAGAGAGTTGCAGTTTGTTCCACCGTTAGAAAGACAGAGACAGATGTCAGCACCACCAGCCGCTTTAGTCAGCACTCTGAACAAACATACACACTCTCATTCACAGTGAAGAGAGGCTGCCACGCTCACACACACAGTGCGTGCAGAGGAAACGAAGATGCTCTCACATTCTCATTTTGTTTCATTCCTGAAAACAGAAGCTAAGCGAAACCTGAGGACACATGGGCTGATGTACATTCAATCTGCTGCTGGCTCTCACTCGTGGAACTAAAGTATCGATCGCCTCTCACCTTCCTGTCAGAGGACAAACAAGAGCTGCTGAGCTTCACTGGGAGCCAGCAGTAGGTGGCAGCAGTCAGTTACACAGCACCTGCCTGAGTAATCAGAATGAGTGTGTTGTCTTCTTTCTGGTGCTGCTTTTGCAGAAATCAAACCAGTCATCATCCAAACACACTCCAGCTCCTGTATAGATGGCACCTTTCCATGCAGTAGCTAAATGGAAATCAACCAGATGGATGTCTGATTGTTACCATGACCCATTTCTGTGAGCAGTTTGGTTTGTGTTCATGTCAAAAGGCTCAAGACAGAGCAGTGTACCCCTCACAGCCTTTCTTTGTTTTCCAGGGTTTTGCCCATCTATACACCCCCCTCTTGTCTTGCTGTAATGCCGCGGTGTGTAATACACAGGTGGTCATAACAGCGCTAACTGCATTAAGCTGGATTACCTGAGGCCTGCTGAGCCTCAGAGCCAACCAGGGATTCCTCCTCACCACAGGCCTCACACACGCCTGTTGCTCAACAAAATGCTCTAATGATCTTTCCACGTTCATTCATTTGGCTCATTTCACTGCGGTTACATATAATTCATGTAGAAATAATGAAGATGGACTTATGAGCGTGCTTTTGCAGAAGGAGGAGAATATTGGACACATATGTTTGTACCAAGGCTTTTGCTGGCCTGGCATAGAGGAGAGGGGAACTACCACAGTCTGCCCGGCCTCTCGGTACTCATAGTTCAACTTTTTGCCTGCTGGTGTATGAGATGGAAAAGGATGAGAGAGTTTAGGGACAGGGAGTAAGGCTGAGAGAAAAAGTAGGATGAGCAGGCTGCCAGACTTCAGGGTTATATAAGGACAAGAGTTTTCCATGGGAAAAAAAAGGCCTATAAATGCTATTTGGCGTCAGTCATCCTTTGTGACGTGTGGAAAAGTGTGGAATGCTGTGCTGACGCAACTTTCACACAACAAATCTGAGTAATGTTAATAAGTATGCTTGAGATGAAAGTGTTGGAAAAGAAGCAGCACGCTGAGAAGAAAGTGGGCATGCACTCTAATGATGGGTGAGTTTGTGTGTGTCCGCTTTGGATGTGTGCGAGTGGAAAAGCAGAGAGAGAGAGCGCTGTAGCTTGCTGACGTAACGGTTCCGAACTGTTTCCATACAGAAGGCCTGGGAGCAGGCGCCAGGCCGCCTTTTGGCACATGTCTGGTGCCCATCAGCCTCTGTGAGAGGGAGGAAACACACTCTAACACTCACACACATATGCTCGCTGACATGCTTACAGATGTGCAACACACACTCATGTGAACAGAAGTTCATTTTAATTCACATATAAGCTTTTCTGCGAGCACGAAAATATGGATTTTTAAAATTCATTTAAGTGCAAACAGCATGTAAACAGTTTGTAGTTACAAAGTTGTCGAAATGCCACACGGAGAAAAAAAGAGTATGTTTAAACATCTTGTGAAAGCAGTATATTTCACTTTGATGGCTTGGTTTTTCCTTTACATTTACATTACCAACATCGTTAGTGAAGTAATATTTTACAACTAGTTTACCAAAAAGTTGGGACAAAAACAGAATGCAATGTTTAGCGTAAACCGATATTCTGTTCACACTAGAACAAAGGAAGCATTTCAAATGTTAAAAGTGTGACGTTTTTGCTCCATACTCCATACCTCTGCCCATCTTTATTTCTGAGAGACTCTGCCCCTCTGAGGTGCTCTTTTTACGCTCTCCAGCTGTTTTTTTTTGGACCACTTACTTTTCTAGCTGTTTGCTACCCTGGTCCCAACTTTTTAAAAATGTTTTGTGACCATCAAATTCAAAATGTGATAATTGTCAAGAAGGCAAAAATCTCCCACTTTCAACATGGGAAGCTATGTTTTTTAAATTCTATTGTGAATAAAATACTGGTTTGTAAGATTTGCAAATGATTGTATTCTGTCCCAGGTTCTGTATATAATATCTATATCATTATTGGCTGTGTGCCTTTAGTAGAATATTCTGATGTGCTGTAGTTTCATTACTACAAACCCAAACCACAGTTTATTCCAATTGGAGTTGTTTTTTTCCCCCTCTGTTGCAGTGCAGTTGTCATTTCCCAAGCCCCTACACATTTCTCCTCATGATATTTCCCATCAAATTAACAGAAATTATTATTATTTAGAAAATAATTCAGGAGGCAATTTTCTTTGACTGTTCAACCGCACGCATGTCCGGTTTTCGATCCTAAGTGCTAATTATCAGCCAAAACGAGCTCACATAAGTTTTGGCTGAGAGTTAAGTCTGACCAAACCTGGCAGCTATTACTGTACCAGAGCTGGCTTACCAAGAGTGAGCCATTGCCAGAACAAAGAGTACTCTTCCAACATTTGGCCTCACTTGGCACAAATCACCTGACTACACACAAACACAGAGAGGCGGTGCTTATGCCCACATGTTCATAGTGCACGTCAGAGTCTCTTTTAAATTTGTCACTTTTTGCCAAGATGCGTTATCTGTTGGGTTTTCCTTAATCTTTTGTCTGCACATGCATCATACAAAAACAAATGCATTTACATCTGATGTGCATGCCTTCAAATTTGTTGTCAATGAATGCACACAAAGTTGTGTATCCGATATCCAGACACACACAGGTTTACTGTATTTTCTGTCCACATGCATATTTTCATATATATTCCTGTTGTTTCCCATCTGTCCTGGACTCAATCATTCTTATTACTTGTTTTTTAATTAAGCAAATCATGCACAGAGTGGAAAATTACTGAAATCTGTTGAGATATGAATTCAAACAGGCAAAGAACTAGATAACTATGGAAAAATTAATTGGAAAGCTATTTAGGAGCACCAAACACAGGCAATAGGAAACCTGCAGTGAAGTGCAGACTGCAGCACAACTTAGGAGAGACTGTAGACGAGGCAGGTTACCCGAGATACAGATCTATATAATACAAGCTGAGGGCACCTTGAAAGACAAATACAAGCACACACATATAAAGTAGAAGCATATTGTGAAAGGATTATCTGGTATGATCCATGTGATAACTACTCACATCAGCACGGCAGGCCAGAGGCTCATGGTAGAGAGAATGTATGTAAGAAAGTGGGATTTACAATGCATTTCACTGGCGTGGGGAATTCCCTTCATGGCCATATTATGAAATACAAGAAAACCAGAGGGGCTCAGCTGGAGCTGCTGGCAACATCTCTACGTCTGCCTGTCTCCTACAGGGCTAACGGAAAAAGTGCAAAGGCCATTTGGTTTTTGTAGGTTGTTTATGCGTCTCCTTTGCTCCTCCTCACCCCACAAGTCAGCCCCAGAACAAAACACAGGTTGTTTGAGCTTCATACGACCAAATGGTCGGGCTTCGGGGGCTTTGTTTGCAGAGAGTAATGGTTGATTCCACAATGACATCATGAAACCAAAACTGCCTTTGTAGTCAAGACCCCCTAGAGATGAGGCGGTGAATCCCTATCTAGATTTGGGCAATGTTTTTTTTGTAACATCCCTGTACACTGTATCATCTTGAGGCAAATACTTCTCTTTGTTTTTCTCACACAACTGCGCACACGCACACGCACACACGCACGCACACACACACACACACACACACACACACACACACACACACACACACACACACACACACACACACACACGCGCACACACACGCGCACACACACCACATAACCTCATCTCATTCTCTCATCCCCTGGAGGTAAGCACTGTTCAAATACATCACATCATTGGCAAACACCGCACCCTCACCAGGCGGCCTCCCTCTACTGTGCTCATGACACAGATGGATAAGGGAGAGGTGGAGTAGGGAAACCAGTGGGGAAAGACCTGAAAACCTGTGTGTGTGTGTGTGTGTGTGTGTGTTGGGAGTGAGAAGAGGAAGCAGCGATGATACCAGACAATGATTCAGTCCAGAAGCAAACAGGGAACACCATGGTGACTAACTACTTTAGATTTTGGCCATAAATTCTACTTTTATGAAGGTTGGAGATTTTCTTTATCTTTTTACTGATGTTAATAGGTTGTAAAAAGCACTGGAAACACTTCAATATATTCCAGTCCAGGACATTAACTTTTATTATTTAAACTTCAGCTTACACTGAATAAGCATCATACAGGAGATTTATGATAGAGCTGTTGTATTTGATTACAGCCTTTCAAATAAAGACCCAGAAACAGTATATTCTTCTCCATTCCACTCTTCTGTGAAGGATGCCCAGATTCTCTTGAACCATGTGGGAGAGCATAACTGTTAACAGTACCTGTATGTATAAGTAGTTGGTAAGGATTTTTACTTTCAGACTTACATTTATGATGTTTGCCATATCACTATGGTTTTCATATAGTTTTGTGGGTTATTTTAAAGGGAACTACATATACTCCATTACTCTCCAGAGTGAAATATCACAGTATTTGGGAATATTTTGGTGTAGATTCACCATCATTCAGGTCATGGTAATCCGAAGAGCTTGATAAGAAGGTAACATATATTTTTGAGAACCAAGAAGATAAGTATTGTTGCCTTTCTTTTCAAGCTCTCTGGATTTGTGAATATTTGAAGAGATTTAGAAGTACAACTACAACTCTCATGTCTGCTGCAGATATGAAGCTACAGCAGGTTAGCTGAGGTTAACTGGAAACACGGAGTTAGTGACCATGTCTACGGCTGGTCTGCATAATACTCAAAGTTTCTTCTTTTATTGCTGCCCTAACACAAAACAAAAACATGTTATTCAGCGCTGTAGCTGGATTTTGTTTCCGTGCTCGATGTTTCTACTTTCTGTCTTTGATAAAAGCTATGCTAAGCTCAGTTAGCATGAAGTAGTTTGGTATAATCTTTCTGAAATACGCAAAGCCTCAACTGAAAAAGACATTATCTAAATGGCAGGTCATATCTTGTTGATCCAGAACCTGTGTATATCATTCAGAATTAATGGTACCTTCAAAGGACCCTTCCACATGCAGCCCCACCAGAGTGCGTGTTGAAAACAAACCTCAAAGTTTCCTTTTAATCCAATGACTAATCGCCCACGCTTTCAAAAAATAAACTAAACTTTGAATCATCAAACCACAGATTGGTTTTCAACTTCCCTACACCCAGCCTAAGTGAGGTTGGTCCCACAGAAGGTGGCTTTAAAAATGTTACATTCCTTGCATGGTAGAATTTTAACTTGCATTTCTGAATGCAGAAAAACGGTCTTTACTGATTCATTCTGAAATGGTTGAACTACTTTCCTGCAGTTTCAAAGAATGGAAAGACTAACAAGCTTGTTCTTTTTTTTTTTAAATCAAAATAAAATTCCTTAATATCAATATTATATAGTCATTGTTTTATTTTAAATCAGAAAGAAGGACTGTATTCTGTTCTTATTTGCATTTGTCCCAGCATTTTTGGAACTGATGCAATGATGAACTTAAACACATGCTCCATCATTTCTGATCTTATTCCGTAAGCAATAATTTGATCTAAACTTGTAAGACAGGCATGTTTTCCTTGAGAGCTATTTCCAATGCCTAATTAATTCAGCATCCCACCAGACTATTTAACCATTTGGCAATGATGCTCCCTCAGAGTTTAAAAAAAAAAAAAAATCAATGAGGCTGCGTTTTGTGGTCAGAGTGGAGTTTGTTAAACACAAAATCAATAGCCATCACCAGGACTGTTGGTCTATTTGGGGGCACTGCCTTCCCAGCCCTCTTTGGACCCCATGCAAACACACAAAAAGAGGAAGCAGAGAGGAGTTCGTATTTTGTCATGTCTGTATTTTTGTCTCATTTTCACAAAACATGTACAGGGGAAGGAAAAGCCTTTCAATTGAACCTGAGGTATTTTTGCATCAAGCAGCCTAAGGTATCAGGATTTTATTTTAAAAACTCATCTAAATTCAGTGTTCTTAGATGCGTTGCTATTTACACAACATAATAATAATAATAATAATAATACTAATAATAATGATAATAATAGTTTTATAACAACAGTTTAGCAAATGGGACAGCCTGCATCATCCTTGTTACATATCATAAATAATTCTAACAATGTTTCTTAAAAATATGGGGAGAAGGATGAGAAAAGGAGAGGTTTGAACCTCAGGGGAACACAGGAAACTATCTAAACTTACTGTAGATGCAGCAGCATAAGGTCAAAGGTCAGAGATCGCCAGAGAAGTAAAGCTAATCAAGGGTCAAAAGAAAAATAAACACATTTACATCATAAATAAATAACCATCTCGCACCAGGAAAGCAAACTTTTCATTCCTTCCAGCTCAGAACATGAAGATCCTGATTTTTTCTTTCTATCGTGTGTTACGCTGTTTTTAATCAAAGCTTTGGAAATGAAGAAATAAGAGCAAATACAGACAGAGAGAGCGTGGGAACTTTATGGACATGCATTGTGCTGATGTACCAGCAGCTGTGTACCCTGTGCTGGGCTTGGCTCACTGAAAGATCCCCTGAGAATGAACAAAAGGGTGCGTGTAGGGTCGATGCTTGACATGGGAATATAAATGTAAGTGCATACAGTATGGGGGGGTGTGTGTGCATGTGTCTTGTTTCAGCTTTGGTGGGACGTGCTGCGACGATGACTTGAAACTGGTGCTGGCTCGGAAAGGACACTCCAGACGAATCTTTATATCCTAACTTGTCATAGAGCGTGTGCCTGTTTGCATGTAGTTGTTATGCAAGCCCTCGTGTTTTACTGTGTACGAGTGATCAGAGCGTGTGGCTACTCAGACTTCCTCTGCAAACAGTCAAACAAAACAGTCGTTTTAGTTAACACTTGAGCCCTCAAATGTGATAAATCCACGAATTCACACTGTGGTGGAGCCTAAACAGATATCTTGTTTTATAGAATTGAAGGGACGTTTGTGCTGTCCTCCCAAATACAAAACAAAGGCAAAAACTTGGCTTTCAGAGTATCGCGTTGCCAGGATGTGAATGGCAATTGGTTACCAGAAAGCAGAAAAGTGCATTTCAAAGTCATACATCACTCTCTCCAAAAAAGGAACAGCACATATTGCTTGCTTGAATTTCTTGAATGTGTGTATTTGTATGAGTGTGTGTTCATAAATACCATACAGCAAATAATAATAATAATAATAATAATTCAACAGAAAGAAAAAGAAATAAATCCACAAAACATTATATTATTTCTCATTACCAGAATGAACCAATACAATAAATTAAAACTATAACTGAACAGAAGTCCATTAAAATCGCTATATATATTCATATTGTATATATAGTATTTGTCTGTCTGTAGTCAGCCTTTCAGGTGCATGCTCACTGGTGACCATAGGTGTTGACTGAGTCCAGCTGGATGGGGGCTTTGGGGGAGGATCCCAAACCCTCAGTCCCATTACGTTGGTAACACTGGAAACAAGAGGGCCAAAGTCAGGAAAGACACACTGTGCTTTAGGGGGGGAACGCTGCCCGTCACAAGTCTTTGACTCAAAGTTTTTTCATCAACAAAATGCTGAGGATCCTTCATCGTTTGAATGCAGTACCGCCTCTATGTTAAGTCCTTAGGATCTCTGCTTTGTGCTGTGGTTAGGTGAGGAGGCGGTGCTGCTGAAGAGTCCACTATTGTTGTTGATGTTGTTATGCAGTGTCTGTGGCAGGCTGAGCCACTGGGGAGGGTGCGGATGTAGCCGTGCGTGGTTCGGAGGTTCTCTGACAAGGGGTGAAGCTTTGGGAGGAGACATGGGGCTTCAAATCACAAGCTATACACCCACTGAAGCACACTACATTTGACCACAGGCAAGCAGCTTGTCTAAACTCTGTCAAAATTAGGGAACTTTATATATTAAGGATGCAACATGACATTTGCTCAGGACAATTTATTTTAAACCGTGACAGAGCTCATAAACATAAAAAGTTTCAGTACCAACAGTCACCCCATTAGACCCCCACACCCACCCCCCCCCCCACCCACCCTCCTCCAGGCTTTTCTTCAACTTTGAGTAAGAGTTCAGGATGGGTATGGCCAGCTAAGCACTACATCTGAGGCTCTGTCTGTCTTTTCACATTAACTCTCAGCTTGTATCTGTCCTTCCCTCAGTTGGAGTCTTTAACACTGTCTATGAGGTGAGCACAAAAAGTCCTCCTCTGCTCCACTTCATATGTCTTCTTCTTGCACTCCCTCTAACCAGGTCCATTTATGCCTCCAAGGGAAAGCACATATCATGTTCATTATCTGTCAGGACACCTCGATGATCTCCATACTCCCAGAGAAGCTTGACTGCTTCCCAATCTTCCCCAGTTCTTCCCTGGACCTTGTTTCAGAGATGCCCTCCTCAAACTCCATCTGACAGCTGCGCCGCTTGAACTGCTTGTCTGACACGGGCACGCTGTTCGAGCTGGTGGACATGGTCACTGCTGATGACGACATGGAGTCCCGATGGTCTCTCTGTGTCTGTGGTCCTGAGAGCTTCTCCCTCTGGGATTTGTCTCGTAACCTGACACCTTCGCTGCACCCAAATGCCACGTATGCCGAGCTGCTCCCGAACCTCACTGATGATTCCTCCCCCCTTCCATCTCCTCCTCCCAGCTCCATTTCTCTCTGAACGCACTCCTCTGCCCCGAAATGCCAGGGAGCATCTGTGGTTGGGGTAACGGGAGTGACGGGAGTGGTGGCCTGGACAGTGTCTCTGTGTTTGGTCCACATGGTCCCAGACCCCACTATGGGTAGGGAGGGTAGCGAGAGGAGCAGGGAGCCCTTTAGGTTTTCATCCAGGCTGGGGCTCTTATGGTCCAGCAACAAGCTGAGTGACTGTGGAGGTTGGATTGGTTGGGAGTGGATCGGGGAACTGCTGGAACTGTGCTTGGTTTTTCTTCTGGATCTTGAGGAGGTACTAGATCGATGTATTCCTTCACCTCCACAGAGACCCAATCCTCCAATGCTGCCCCCACTACCTGGTGAGGGGAACGGAGAATCAGAGTAGCTGGGGCTGTCGAGGACGGGCGACTGAGAGCAGACACCATTGGAGCTTCCTGTTCCTGGGCTGTCAAGCTTGCACAGCTTGGGGACGTCTTCAGAATGTGTGGGTGCAAGGCTGGGGCAGTGGGGACTGTTAGGAGAGTAGACAGACTTAATGTCCAGGGAGAAGGAGCGTTTGAGCCGGTTAGTGTCCATGATCCTCTCAGCAGAGAGGTGCATGCCGTTGAAGCCTTGCTGGAGGGAGGTGGGTGAGGGCAGCTTGGGTTCTGGTGGGATGTGTGAATCTGCCACAGATGAGTCACAGTTGGTGTGGTGACCATTCATCTCAAAACCTGTTGTGATCCCATTAACCTCTGAGCTGAGCTTTGTGTTGTTTTCAGAGTTCTTGTCGTCGGAGGTTAAAGCTTTTAGTAATTGCAGACCCTTCTCAAACTCCAGCAACTGACCCAGGAAGTTAAAGTTTGGTGATATGGACGGTCTTCTGTCCTTTACAAACCTGCAAGGAGGAACAAGGGTTTGAAAACAATTAGTCACAGTAAAGTAATTTAAAACAAAAGTATTATGTGTGAGTCCTATCTGTGGTCAAGGTTTGGCAGTAAATCATGTCTGCATGAGGTATACAGAGGGACTTTTTAAAGGCAGTTCCTCTATATGAGTCCATGATAACCGTTTTACTGATGCACAATAAATTGTTCTGAGCTAAACTGTCCTGACAGGACAAAGCTAAGCCTTTTGTACAAACGCTGTTACCTGGCAGCCATCTAACAATTTCAATTCACACGACTGGGGCAGGGAGTTCATCTAGCATTTCTTTCAACATTGGGGCCGACACCTTATCTCAGCTGGTGGTGGGCGGGAGGAGTGAGCGTACCTGTAGGCATCATCTGAAGTCAAGCCCATTGTCTTCATGATGTATGCAATTGCGATGGTTGCTGAACGCGAGATTCCAGCCAAGCAGTGTACAATGACTCTGCAGTTTGACACCTTTGCTTTGTCTGTTGGGAGGGAAATCAAAAACTATGAATACACATAGCAATCCATGATACACAAGACTGTACATCCCTGACATGTCTCATCAAACCGACTTTACTCAGAAGAATACAGAGAGTCATCTAACAGACATGTTACAACCAACACTATTGTTACCGAAGCTGCCCGTGAATGCTTCATAACCGACACAATATGCGGATATGTTGTCTAGAATATGCTTTGACACATAACTTGAGATAAATTTACTTCCTTGCAAAGACACCTCCCTCAGTCGTTATTGTGCTTTGTGCGGCTAATCTTTCCTTTCAATCCAAACTTAGCACGACTTCTTTTCAACATATTTGACCATTTCTTACCTATGAATTCATTAGTTTTGTCCAGCCATGGAAGCAATTTCTCGCAGTAGTTGTCATTGACTGGGATGCGCATGAAATGGCTCTCACTGATAAAATCTGGCTTGGGGCAGGTGTTGCTGGCATTCAGCACATAGGTGATGCCATTCTGAACCATCAGATCCTACGGAGATAGAGTTAAAGGTAGTTTAAGGTTGTGTATTAGCTGTAAGGTAACAGTAACGAGTCAGTTTGTTTACATTGATGTGACAACATGCAAAATAAATCATACCTTGTTGAGGACGTCTTTCTGTGAACCCAGGTAGAGGTGTGGCAGGATGCGAGTGGGCCCTACATTAGCTACAGGCAAACAGGGCTGGGACAAGCTCATTGGTAGAGCATTGGCAGGCTTCCCTTCACACAGGCCGGGGAAACAGGAGGAGAAAGCAGCAAAACCTCCTGCAAGGACAGAGGAGAAAACAAGAACTGGTTAGGTACACTAATGACTTTTCACTTAACAGTCACATAATACACTGGAAACCCCTCCAAATGTTCCCATGAACTCATCAGGAACATTGCACCACCATTAGCACGGCAGACAGACGCTCAATAGACATTCAAAGGTTGAATCTGGGCTACAATGTCTGGGTCCCACTTAGTGAAACAGAAGCAAAAAAGAGGCTCTCTGTGCTTCTGTGTGTGTTAGGTTAACTGCTGGGCGCCCAGGAATGCGTGTCTGGCCCTTTAAGAGGCAGGCGGCTCCGCTTTTGGCATATGTGCATATGTGTGTGTGCGTGAGAGAGAGAGTGTGTGTGTGGCTCTGTTTCCTGCATGAGCTCATGTCCTGTAGCAGTGCATTGCGTCAGGCTGGGGGAATGAAAGAGGCCACAGGTGCAGGGCCAGGACAGAGGCCCAGTAACATCCCCCTGACAACCACATTGCACGCACACACACACACACACACACACACACACACACACACACACACACACACGTATGGACACACACAGATATGAGCACAAAGATCATAATCTTGAATCCAACATTTGTTCAATATTCACTCTCACTTCCATCTTTAATTGTCTCTCTGCCCAATGCACACACGCATACCCACACTCATCATTACTCTGCAGTGCTGTGGTTTTATAATTGCAGGGTGGGGGACGCGAGAGGATTTGGGGGGTGAGCGTGTGAGTGTGTGTGTGTGTGTGTGTGTGTGTGTGTGTGTTGAGGAGTGGGTAATGACCTCGCTGAGAAGTGTTGAAAAGGGAGGGCAGTGCTACAAGGAAACCTTGAGACCCAGAAAGGAGATTAGAACCTAATCTAGGTTCAGCTCTGCATGACCCAATCTGGGTCGTGGCGTGTGCACACCTAAACACACACACACACACACACAGAAAGACATGCACACACACAAATATCACGCACACAATCACAGAGTGAGAGTGAGTGAGACATGACATCACCGTTCAAAAGTAGCACACAGATCGCAGTGCAGGCAGGACATTACTCGCTGTTTTAACGCACGCCCAGCTGCACATTACACACACACACACACACACAGAGCAAACAGTGTCCGCAGCGAGCACTGTGTGCTCAACAGATGTGACATGAAGAATAAATAAAAAGCTAAAAACAAAGACTTGTGAAGATTTTGTAAGATAAAAGATGGGGGTATTTGGAGCTGCTTCACAACAGCCTTGTTTCTGAAACACTGAGCACATCATCATGACACGGTGCTATTCTGGATGCACTGTCACTTTAAGAGCAAAGTGAAGAAGGCCTGTCTGTTTCCAGCTATTAATGGCAACCAGCGGAGCGATGACATCATCGCACAACATGGGGGGTTGGAGCGGAGAAAAGGGTAGATGCAGAAAGAACGATCAGATAACTTCCACAATTTAGGAGGGAAAACCGAGGGAGTGCTGCCTTGCTAGCTTGACTCTGTAATCTAACCTTTTTGGGCTCTGTAGAGTTGACTAAACAGACAGCTGTAATTCACACTTTGCTTTGGACTGTGCTGTACGACTCCACCAGGGTGACTCGAGTGATCCTATATGCAGCGCTACAGTGTCACTAATGGATAAAACAGAGGGAGGAAGGGCTCTTTGAAGGGTTTCTTCCTGGTTTCTCTGTTCCCAGGCAGCTCATGTTGGAGAATATACACACACACACAAAGAAAAATAATAGGTGCTACATATAGTATTTACTGTATCTGTGTGGGGAGGAGAGGAAGGGCTACACTCCTGGAGTTTGTTAAATCAACAGGAAAAGCCTCCCGTCACACAGCAACCATTTCCCTTTCTACGTAAAGACATTGTTAGAGAGTTGTTAGAAAGACAGGATGTTTCACAGTGGAGACAGTGTATGTGTGTGTGTGTGTGTCCAACACCGAAGAGAAAGTGCGTTTGTGCGTGTGAGGAGAAGTGAACACATGAATGAAAATATTCCTTCGACCTTTGATCTCGTATGCATCTGGATTAATAATTACAAGCATGATTACTGTGGCTGACCTCATCTCGTGTTAAATAAACGTTAAAGAGCCGACCGTGTAACTGAGGGAGTGAGTAAGGGGTTACTGGCGTGATGGGAGACAGAAGTCAAAGATAAGAGAGCAGAACTTGGTGTGCTTGCCTGCTTTTCTAAGAGCCATTACATTACACTGACATGACGTCAATGCATTTACAAACACCTTCCTTGTAGTCAAAGCACGGCACAATCGGCTCTAATGGACGTTCGTCACAGAAGACATACCATGTTATCGTTGCCTCGTCACCTGAACCCACTCTATTTAAAGTTGCCATGACAACAGAAAGACAGTGATGTTGAGAGTTGGCTCAACTTGTCACCCTGAGGATGGAATAAAAGGCACACAAAAACAGATTGTGAGCACCAAAAAAAGCCCAAAGAGACATGGTCTCATTCTTCCAAAAAAAATGATGACACACCTGCCAATTCTAATCTAAACACACCGAACACTCACACTGAGGTCACTGAAAATACCCCGTGACACACAGCAGCCTGGCTGCCCATGAGGGTGACATCAGAGTCAAAAATGGAAAGATTATTTTATCCTAAATGAAGCTTGACAATCAGAAAAACCAACATACTGCAACACAAAACTTTAGAGATAAACTTTTTGTGTTGCTCAATTTACCCACAACATTTTCCAAGAAATACAAAAATGAACCCAAATGTTCTCAGTGGAATGAAGATAAGCACTTGTGAGGGAATCAAAAGTAATTTCCAGTCACACGCTGAAGTCATGAAAATGTACTTGGACAGGATGTGACTAACCCAGTTCTGAACACACACTTTAGAAGAGCGAAAAAATGTTCAGGGAAAATGAAAACACACAAGCAGGAAAGAGGGCACTGTGTCGCCATCGGCAACGCTAGCCAGCGGTGACTTCCTTTTTCCGTTCTTCTCTGCCCACTTCGTCATTTATGCAACTGCTTATTTTCCTGTCCTGCCCCGTCAGAGCCAAGAACTCAGACCTTCTTTGTTCGCTGGTTGTGAGTCCCCCTCCTCATCACTTGCTTTCTACACCGAATTCAACATCCTCATTTCAGATTTAAGCTGCAGATCAAACTCAGATCAAATAATGGTGCTGCTGTAGAAAAGCCTCAGAGATGAATGGGGGTGGAATCACAGCGAGACTGACCAGAGACGGATGAAACACCTGCCTGGCACAGTTATGGTTATTGGGGGCTCTGCTGTTACATCACTACTGTTGGTACAATTGTCTGCCTTGTCAATACAACTTCAACCCTCTCCTTGTGCATGCACTTCAGCCTTTGTGGCTTTCAGTTCCCCTCTTTAACTCGTCTGTTAATGGAGATTGGGGGGGGGGGGGGGGGGGGGGGGGGGGGGGGGGGCACAAGGATGAATGTATACACTCACACACAACCCTCCACGGCCTGGAGCATTGATCTGCCTGAACGACTAACTACCCTGCACCCCTCTGTCGCTTTCCTCTGTGGTTCATATCAGGGGAGACATGACGCCATCCCTCTGTGCCCCTCCAGCTGTCCCCTCCGCTACGAGGGGACATTAGCATCTCAATGTGAGCCCCCTCACCCTCCCAACATGACATCATTGCACACATGTCCCTCTCAGCTCCACAAAGGCTGTGCTGCAGCCTGAAGAGGCAATGAGAGTGTGTGTGTGTGTGTGTGTGTGTGTGTGTGTGTGAGAGAGAGAGACACTAGGCAACATCTGTCACAAATGTGTAGAATGACAGAATATTGATGAGCTAGGATTGGATGAGGTCATTGCTTTTCATGCTTGGTGTCAGCTTTAAATGGAGTAGCTATATGATGAACATGTTGTCATTTTGGCTGACAGTTAAACTGCTTATTGTTCCTCTATTTGACTGGACAGACAGCAGGAATATGTCACTTTGATCAACTGCTGTTTCAGCAGTACCGTGTTACTGTAATATAGGACCTCCTGTAATTTAGGCTGCTTTCACAAGTCTATTTCCACAGTGATGTGTTAAAGAGCTTCAGTACCTGTGACACACACAATCTATTTTCATCTGATGACGGTTAATGTGTGACCTGAACAGAAGTGTTCAGTTTGTTTCTTTGTAGAAACAATGAACATGCACATGTGCACACAGTGAGAGGAACACCCAAGCTAACTGCTTCAAACCAGATCTCTGAGATGTCCTAATGTGCATACAGTGCACGAGAAACTTCACTCACATTCTCATATGTTATTTCAAACTGATGAACCGCTTAATAGATATTTTTGTGCAAAATGCACGACTGAGTTGTTGATTTCTCCTCAGCGCCATTGCTCGGTATTGCCTCATCGCTCTGTGTGAAAAGGTGTTATGTTAAACACCTGCAGTGCACCCTGCACACATATTGATACCATAATCTCCACAAGACACCATTCTGCAGAGGGAGAGTGAGCTGGAGTGAGTGCAAAAAGCCAAGAGCGAAGCACAAGAATGAGAAAGAGCCTTTGTAATAGTTTTACATCTCAATGACCACAGGCTGAGAGAGCATGAGCACTATGTCATACTGCGGGTCACAGCTCTCATTCTCCCCCTCCGAGCGCCTTTTCTCTCCTCTCTTTCCTCTTCATCGCTTCTCATCTTCATGATGTCATCCTCCTAATCCCCCCTTCCTCCTATTCTGGTTCTCTAAACACATTAACTGCACAAACAAAAGGGTGAGAAAACAATTAACAGTTTTGGCTCAGCTCCGGCGATGTATTCTTTTAGTCTGTTGTAGCGGTAAATCTAGCTATTGCTCTGGTACATATCCTTAAGATTCCCTTCACATCTAACTTTCATTTGTGGCAAGCATGGACTGGAATACCTGAGAGTTTGTGGTGTCTTTGTACTCCTCTGCAGTGCACGAACCCCTATCAGGGGCTTTCCCTAATCGTCTATACCTGCACAAAACATCAGTGGATTTTACAGCCCCGTCTCCAGCAGGAACACATTTACTATTTTAACTCCTCAAAATCTATTTCATTAAACCACTCAGTGCTCGTTTCATCCTCATCATACACACTCGCCAAAAAAGCAGATTTGGGTCTTTTTAACTTGCACACACAATCGTACACACATTCTTTCTCCTCCAGGTAGATACACACCTCGCAGCTCTCTCCCCTCCTTCATCCGGCGGACCCTGATCTTCAGCCTCATGTCCGTGTCCTGCAGGTCCGGCCAAAAGCAGTCCTCTGCTGGGGCAATTACCACATCCAGAGGCATCCCCCAGTACAAACGAGGTATCGCGCGCACACACAGATAAAAATGTTCTGGTGCTCCTTCCTTCAGGGACAGAGCAACCCCTCACCAATAAAAATATATCAGAACAAACAAACAAAAGTAACTGTGTAGAGGACTGACTGAGGTGAGTCCTCAGTCTGAGTCTGCAAAGTCCACTCCGGTCAAATTAGCAGCTCCTGTGTTCAGGCAGTGACTCTCATAGAGTTGACCCCGGACAACAACAAAAAAAGAAAACAGTCCAAAATGTCTGTGAATGCACTCCTCAAGTAAACATATGGCCAGAATCCAATGCAATCACCACAAAAATTCCTAGAATGCTCCTGCGTCAATATTTGGCAATTTTGTGGTTTTGTTAGGATTGGTCGGCCGCAGAAAGAGCAAGAAGGAAAATAAAGTGAGTAGCCTGTAATGTCTGGATGTAAGCGCCAGCTGTGATCTGCCTGCAGCTGGTTTACAGAGCGTCTGTGTGTTCCTCTGAGCGCTCTCTCTGTCTCTGAGTCCACAGCCACAAGAGCTGCCCACTATTGTTGTGCTGCTCCACTCTCCTCGTCTCTCATTCGCTCAGTCACTGGCTTACACTCCTCCCTCTCCCTCCCTCCTCTGACTCTTTCTGCAAAGAGGATGACGGAGCTGCACTCTCTCCTCGAGCTCTGGGGTTGAATGAGCTCACTTGCCGTGAGCTCAGACTCTACCCAACTTCCCTCCCTCCTCCTCCTCCTCCTCCTCCTCCTCCTCCTCCTCCTCCTCCTCCGCTACCTCCCTCTCTTGTGGAGCCAGCGCTCCGTCATAGCTAATGTCTAAGGCACGTAACCACATTCCTTACTCACCCAACAAATATGCGGCCACCTCAGGGGCCTAGCTATGAAGCTGGCCTCTATCAGGGAAGAACAGAAGCTGAGATGAAGCTACCAAGCTGTTAGCAAATACATACACACCTATGAGGCTTAGGCTTCTCTGATGTTCATCGCAGAGAAAAAACAACAAGGTCTGGCTTGCTGAAAGAGGCTTGTGCTGATGTGCATTATAATATAGTTATGAAAGATGATTTTTGCAAGATTTCTGCATTTGACAGCTATTATTATTCACATATGAGACGAGGAATCGATTAAATCAAATTGAATCATCTGCTAATCCTTCAAATATAGATTCTGCCCCCTTAATGAACAGTATTGCATATTAGTACGTAGAAGCTAAATACCTATGTTAGATTGAATGCCTTAAATGTACAGTAGCCTCTAAGGACATTACACTTACAGGGTGGGGGATTAAGACTGTGTCAGTATGTTGACAACTGTTGTGTCTCTGAAGATGAGGGAATGTGTTTGACTTCATAAACGTTTCCTGTGCTGGTTAATGTCAAACATGCCTGTGGACTTCTCGTCTTAGAGGATCTAAAGGCAGAGAGGAGAGAAGAGCTCAGCAGAGGCAACGAATAAATTAAATGAAATCAGGCAAACGAGGAAGAGAACATAGAGGTGGTGAGAAGGCCAAACAAGTTTGTGGTTGACAGCCATTGTTCATTTGACAGGCCACAGAGTCCTGGTGCTTTACTATGGAATGAAAAGCACGTAGACCACAAGTCTAGCTATGGAAAATAAAGCAGCACGGAATAAGAAAAAATAATTACTGGAGGAGACAGGATATGAACTCATTTATGATAAAAAACATCTCCTATATTTTGCTTTTCCAATTTAATCAATTTTGTTAGCAGTAACCACTTAAAAGGCCATAAAGCAACAAAATCAACCATTTTATCAAAGTAATTTATAAAAAACAGCGCCTTCCACGAGTAGGTCAGTCAAATGTCCTTTCTGTCTGTCTGCTCAGTTTCTGGTTGAGACATAATGGTACACTGATTACATTCAAACCAGGTCAGATGGACCTCAAGCACATGAAGTCACAGTCCAGCTCCAAAAAAAAGGCAAATAAGCTTATACAAGATGTCTAGCGAGGGGGCCAGCTGCATGCTGACTGACCTCATCTCATCGCTGTGGACCCCTGAATGATTGCACACGAGTGAGAACACAGACTTACGTCACCCTCTGTTCAACAACAGGAGGGGAAGCAGAAAGGAAATAGGTCAATTTGCTGATGATGAGCTTTGTGACAAATGCAGATATTGGTTTTGGGAGGGTTTCAAGCTGTGAGCAAATGCACACACAACACCAGATTTGCCATTGCAATACACATTCTCGCACATATTCGCCATGTGCAGCTGGTTGGAGCAGGAGTGGCACTCCACAGTGGTCAACAGGGGTCACTACACTTCAAACACACTCGTCAATCACCCCCGTTTGATCTGCACCTAAATTTAGTTGTTCTGTCTGTGTGGCTCGAGGCCGTAAACCAGCTTTGAAATACACAGCTTCCTAACACCTGCAAACCCGCAAAGGTAGAAGCCAAGAGCAACAAAACAAAATAGCCTCTGGATGTCGTTTTAATGCTCAGACCCTTTTGAGTTCCTAAAGCAAACATCATGCCATCCCTCCCTTTACACCCCTTTCCCCCTCCTCTAGTCCTCAGCAGGGTAATAAGGCTCAGAATAGTAGGTGTGTTAATTAGAGGATTACAGCCAAGATGCTATAAATGACAGTCGGGCCTTTTTTATTGACTGCACATGTGTGCCCTGCTGTGACAGAAATAGGTGGGCCGGTCACTCATAGCACCCCCCTCCTCTAAGATTCCCTCTTAGATTTAGACCATGCTTTTAAGATACAGCGATTGTTACTTGGACAACGCTCAGTTTACACACACATAAACGTACAGAGAGAATGGTGAAAACAGACAGGAAGAGCGGTGGAGATGAATATGATATAAAGGCATAGGGTAAAAGTGAGAAGGTGAATGAAGGCCAAAGGGGCCCCGGAGACTGGACCTAATTCTGACTGCTACTCGGAACCTGAAACCTCGACAGGTTCGGCGAGTTGGTTGATTAAAAGAGTAAGACTTTAAAAAAGCTACTTTATATTTATATGAAAATTATATGATAACATATAAAACATATATAAAACATATAACACCCATTAATCGTTTAAAAGATGTTCTTAAAAACCCAAATCACTCATTTCTATCCAAACAAAGGCTTGAAACTGAAAGAAATTTGATTTCCTGTCATGGGACGCAGAGAAGCAGCACATGCATACCTCTGCAAACTGTACCATTTGCCTCTTTTGCTTGAAAAACCACAAAATATTTTGACAAAATATCTGTTGAATCCCTTACCTGGAGAATAATTATGTAATTTTATACAATATACACAGTCAGCTCCTGCTGCACATGTAACACATTTATGGTTTCACCGATCTGCAGTTTTTGAGAAACATTTTTTTTCCTTTATCACCTAAAAAATGATCAACGACAGCCTAAATGCTACAACCAAATCTGCCATGTAAGCTTATAATGACATGATAATATCCAAAATTTGTCTTTCATTTAATGGATTTTGTTGAAGCCTGTCCCCCCCTTTCCTCCCACTGAGACAGGCAGCAACAGGAGTGTCATCCTACACCGCGGATCATCTGTCAAGATATCACAGGAAAGAGAGACGTCATTCTCTGGATAGGGCAAGTTAACGTGATGAGTTAATGTATGTGTTTAGCTTTTAGTGTTTGTGTGTGAGCACATGTGTTGGAGAATGAGTGGTGCAAAGGTGAGAGGAAGACAGAGAGGACATTTCTGCAGGGGTTAGGGACGGGGTTGACAGTTATTTACTCCAAATACATACAAGCATTAGTGTCTGTGCACAAGTGTGTGTGCACGCTTACTCGTACGCGTGCACGTGTGTGTGTGTTGATAGTGCTGGTTGTCAGGGGATCAGTAACAAGACTGCTCTTGCAGTGATGTAATGCCTACAGGAGAACACAGCTGCCATGCCTGGGGGGTGAGGTAGTCACCAGGGGAGAAAGAGGGGAGGACAAATGAAGCGATAGAGGGTGGGGGAGGTGTTTTTAAGGAGAAGAGGGGGAGATTAGGTGGGCTGGAGGAAAAGGGGGTGCTTGGATCAATAGGGCAATATCTGAAAGGATGCACGATATCTGTGCCACCACATGTTTCCTCATGGCATTAAGTACCAAAATGTGTCAAGGACTGAGAACTCTTTATGCAAATGATCAGGCTCATTTAAGTATCATTTGATCAAATACTTACTGATTTAAAAATCAAACTTTTCAAAGCTCATATCAACAAAAACAATTCCTGGAATAATTTCCTATTAGAAAATTAAGATATCAAATATAGATTTGTATGCAGTATATGTGAGTCAAGGCTTGTTGAAGTTAACGTCTTTGCACCAATCTCCACCTGAGACCTTTTCCTCTCTTAGATCTGATTCCTTTTTTTTTTTAGAACTAATAAACTAACTCGGTGGCTTTTGGACACGAAATTGTCCAAAAGAACGACTAAAAGTGAAAATGTGAAGGGGAACCAAAGAAAAATGAAAGGAATTGCTTCTTAGATGTAGACATCAGGAGCCAGAATGGTGCACAGATTAATGGTCTGATACACATGCACGAAGTAGCTTCATCTCTATCTGCACAGCCTGGAGGAAGGCTTCCTCACATCAATCATGAAACGGACCCCCTGCTCTCCAAACAGCTTAACTCCCGAGAGGAGCTCACATCCAAGGCTACTGCACTGGTAAATCTGCCTCACTGGAAATATTTTTTTTTAAACATCGTACACACACACAAACACATACAAAGGAAAGAAGCTGGTAAGCTATCAAATGCACCAAGGGGGGCTTTGAGGACCAGACGGGCCTTCATAAACTAGATGAACTACTTAAAAATCCCAGTTGGAGGCTCAATATGAAACACTACCACAGGCATGTGCTTACAGTATGCTTGCATGCATGTATAGCCTGAGTGTTCACTTTGCTGTTAAGTGAATGCTAATTTAAGCTGAGAGTGAGACTGCAAACAGCTGTTTTCTGACATTTTATAAGTACAGGTGATGTGTTTATGCAACAAATCTGCAGAAATGATGCGTATATCAGTTTGCCGCAATCAAAATATTAAGAATGTGATCAAATAAGAGAAAACATTCCTCTCCATGCTGATTTCCCCTGAGGTGAGTTTGTCTACTCAGGTTTGCCTGAGCAGAGCAGGGGGTATTTCATACTAAATGCAAATGTCCTGCAGGGTTTCCTTGGGGAACTTTAAAGCAATAACAATCTGAAAACCCACCTCACCTCTTTCGTGTGTGGGGCAGTCTGACACATGTGGTGGCGGCGTAATAATCTCAATGCTGGGACAGGGGAAGCTGACAACAGATCAGTTTAATGAGCTTGTGTTGCTACATGCTGACTGACAGGCAGGTCTCCAATCAGTTGAGTGTTAATTAGCTCCTCTCAGTGCAGCAGGCAGGCTGACACACACACACACACACACACACACACACACACAATATCCTCGGCAGAGCTGGAACCTGCACCAGCTGGTCTCCTGCTAGTTCAGTGTCCTCTACTGTCTTGTCTTCCTGTGTCACAATTAGCTCAGACAGTATCAGACAGTCCCAGGGTTGCTCTTTGTAGTATATATATATTCTATAATCAGTACAACCAATATTCTTCAACACTGCAAGTCAACAGCTTCGGCCTTCAAATGCATAACATGGTGTAGAAGAAAGAAAATTTCTGCTTATGTCTCCGTGATACACCACTCTATGAGAAAAAAAAATGAAAGTGGTACATTTTCTCATTTGTACCTAAACAGAAGTTTATGGAAAGATAAACTTTGGCAAAACAGTTTTAAGACAGCATACCTACACTTTTAGTCATTGAGAATTGCCCTCTTATACACGGACATGCAACAGAAGTAAGTCGTTACACCCTGGGACTGTATTTGACCATTGGAGACACGGTGACAGCTGCTATCATAGCACCCGGGGCCAAGGTCGGCTTTCCTGACTGAATGCCATGTAATTTCTGTGTGTGAGTGTGTGTGTGTGAGAATGTGTCATATCCACAACGCGGCAGTGACATCACTCTGTCAGCCACAGAAGAACAATAGAGAAGGAATGACGCTATGCAATGAAAGGAACTAGCCAAGCTGTTTCTGTGCAGTCGCCAACGCCTACATCATGCTGTTAAAACGATTTCTAGAGCCGATTGTGAGACTTTTGAACTTCCCTCTTCTGTCTAAATAAAAATCTGTTTTTAAGTGTACATACACAAGCACATTCTCAAGATAGATATTTGTATATATACATGCTGAGTTCCCTAGGCGTCTCCCTCTCACCCTGGGGAGCTCTGATGTTCCTTTATCAGAAACAGGAAATGGTTACACAACAGTGGGGGAAGTAGCCCCTCCACACTGACCCGACTTCATCTGAGAATGTGTGTACCTGTTTGTGTATGAGAGACTTGTGTGTGTGCAGAGGGGGAGATATCAGGAGGACAAGGAATGATAGCAAACTGTTGCATTCCTGAATCTGAAGCCTTTGGCTTCCCTGGAACTCCAAAATTAGCCTGTTGCTGTGGTAATGGAAAATCTCCCACCTTTATCAGTAAACCGCTGCAGCTCCAGAGGCTTGATCCAACTGATTTTAGCAATCAGTGCTCGGACAGGGAAATACTCTTGTTCCAGTAAGATTAAATAAAGAATAGCAACCCGCCCCCCCAATCAACAAAGTACTTATTAAAATACATCATCACACATTTTATCACATTTCAAAAGGAAGCTGTAGGAAAAAAAAACATTTCAACAAAAAGAGTAAATAAGGAAGCAGCGCTGCAGCATACCAGAGATAAAGTGCATCAAAGACGGCTCGGTGATAAACAGGAATTCACCATTGTTCCAGGGGATGACGCTATAACAGGATCGACAGTGGGCAGTCAGAGCATGAATGGAATTCAGTGGATGCAGGCCAGGCCTGGTTATATTAAACTAGCATAATTGTTGGCTTCTCCTTTCCCTTTTCTTGTGCCTTTTGGAAATTTCCACTCCACATGTGTGTCAGAGTAATCAGCATAAATGCTGCAGCGGTAAACTGATGGCACGGCAACCAAAGTACAGAGAGCTTGGCCCAGATTCATGAGGAGGTTTGAGTTATGAGGTGCTGATGGGGGTAAACCGAGTCTGGGTTAGCTTAGCTGTTCAACTTCAGCTCCTGTTGACCTGATGTGTTGACACTGCCTAGGTAACAGTTTCAACAAACTATTTTTATCCCATGCTGGACGAATGCACAAAATGGGTGGGCTTGGGTGTTCAAAAGGCCTCTAGATAGATTTCAAGAACCAGAAGTTGCACTGTGAACAGACTGCATGCATATTACATACTGCATCTACGGCTGAAGTATTTAGGGCACTTCACTTCCTTGTCTTATCATTAAACTACATCTTAAGTGCAGAGCAAAATCTGCTTTAATGCTTTTCTTTTAGGGTGTGCCAATTGTAATGAACATTCACCACGCAGAGATAACTTTCACTATGTGTCACAGTGAGAAATGAACTATAATGGCAGTCAGGTTTGATGTGTGCGTGCCTGCACTGACATCATGAGCCCTTATCTTCATCCATGCGTTCTGAATTTTATACACATCTCTCCTTCGCATGGATCTAGGAGAAAACGTAATCCTCCTCCTTTGCATGCTTAAGCACATACGTATGATTGTGTTTCACTAGTGTGGATGTACATATGTGTGTGCGAGGCCTCTCTGAGCCAGCAGGGGACTTTGAGTGATGGGGGAGAAAGAGAAGAAGAGCAGGAGGCAAGCAGAGCAGTGAGATCACGTCATGTTGGAAACATTTGGCAACGGTTCACATAAACACACACACACACACACACACACACGCAGGCCTGTTTTTGTTCTCCGGTTTTCAGGGAAAGAAGGGGAAAATGACATCAAGCTTATCATGTGAGGCCAATGAGACCGATGAAGGAGGGGGTGAGAACACTGGCAGAAACAGAACATTGTTACATAAAACTCAACTTAGTGCAGACCTCCCTTGGGCCCTGTCACCATATTGTTTGTGTTTGTATGCATATGCGAGAGCCGGTCCAAATGTGCATGCATGTGCAGGTTTATTGAAGTATGTGTGCAAGATAATCAGGAGCACAATACCTGAACAAGGTGTGCCCCTAAAAAAAGGGATTGATAGATACCTGCAGAGTGACTGCAGAAAACAGCATTATGTCACTGCTCGGCTTCAGAGCTTCAATGCATTTCAAGGTCAGTAACACTTTTCAGAGCGGGAGGTGATGTCATTGGTATTCTGTAGTGCACATATTCTTTAACCTTTGTGGTCCCTCTGTGAGGACTGGGGTGGGGCCGATGTGTGTGCGTTTGTGTATCTACAGGCCAGGGTGAGAGCATCGAGGCCACTGGCGCCAGATGTGATGACCGCAGGAGTCTGGGCCTAAAAATAGAGCTCTGTTCTAAGCTTGACGAAACTGAGGAGAGGAAGGACGAAGAGGAGGAGGGGATGGGTGAAAAGAGGAAGATGTCAGGGGGGAAAGTAAAGGGGCTGAAAAAGAGATGAAGATAGAGGTGGTGAGGAAGGCGAGGACATTGATAATAATGTGTGAGACCTCCCTGGGGATGGTGAGCTCACCTCTTAATGGCACCATTGGCTCCTTCTCAATGAAATCATTGATCTGCTGGAGCTCCCCACAGTGTAATGGAGAGAGTTCAGGTGGAGGAAGAGGCAAAGGGAGAAGAGAAAGGGGCAAGGAGGTGCAGAAAGAGGAAGCTCAGAAGTTAAAAGACACAGTTGCAAACAGGAGATAAGGAGGAAGGGGGGAAATTAACTCAATACATCTGCTTGATTGAACTATAGGAAATCATGTTCCTGTCTGCACTGATGTCAGAGACAGAATAGATAGGCAGCACATTAATGCAAACATTTATTTCAGTGGAAGCATTAAGAACACATTATACAACACAGCAGGTGTGCATGCATGTGCAGTTATGTGAAAGAGAAAGTCCTGCCTCTCAATCGCTGTCACCCTAAGGTTTTACATTTCAGTCTCTAATTAAATATCTGGTCCTTACCAGATGTTGAAATGAAGTAAATACAACCTCAGATAAATAACAAAAAAACATATTAAACTGTGATGTAATCTATTGGGAAAAAAAACTAAATCAAAATCCAGAAACAGTGAGTGAAAAACTAAGCCAACTAAGTCAGACCGTGCAATGCTCAAGAGAAATAGTAGAAAAAAAACAAAAGAGCTACATGTCAGACGGGCTCAGTGAGCATGTTAAATGTTAAAGTTCATGATGGTACAATACAAAAAAAGACTGAACGAGTACAGCTTGTTTCAGAGAGTTGCCAGGAGAGAGCCTCTTCTCTCTCTAAAGAGAACATGGCAGCATGTTTTAGGTTTGTAATTGCATTTGAAAAAAACTCAGACAAGACAAGACCAAGGTGTAGAAATTTACAGCAGAATGTCTGAAAAAGAAAAGATGGCCCAGTCAAAGCCCAGTCTCCAACCTGACCTGAAATGCTAGGGCCGGACCTTAGGAGACATTTGCATAAACAAATGCTGACAAATCTCAATGAACTGAAGCAACGTTGTAAAGAAGAGTGGACCAAAATTCCTCGACAATGATCTGAAAGACTGATAAGGTCATACAGAAAACAATTACTTGAAGGTATTGATGCTAAACATGGCTCTACAGGCTACTGAATCATGGGGTGAACTTAGTTTTTCCCACAAGACATCCAACTGGGCTATAGAAGAAGAATTTGCCATAAAGATTTTCAGCTCTATTGAGGCTGACAAACACTGCACAGGAAACTCTGTCTCATTAAGTAAGATCTCCAGCCACACACACTCTGAATGCACATAAAGGTGCGCACACACATTCAAGATGTAATGAGGAGCATTACCTCATCTCCTCAACTGCTCTCGTCCCTCTGTTCTGTCTTTTTTGTTTCTATCACACATGCAGTCTCAAACATTGCCTCATGCACGCGCACATACACACTACTTCATTATGCACATATTCATACAGAAAAGCACGCAGACACACAAATGCATGGGTACATTCAAGCACACACACGGACACAAACAGACCTTCTTATGTAGCTCATTGGAATGTCTCTGTGAACGGCTGCATTGTGAGATTTGGCCTCCTATGATTACCTCACCTCCTCAGCTTCTCTGTGATGCACACGCGCACACATTTATACACATGGGTCACCACCCTATTGTATACCAGAGCAGCAGAGTGATATATAACTGAATTGACCTTTGGGCTTCCATCTGTGCAGTCACACCTTAACCTGCTCTCATGGGAGCCCTGCAGTTCCCAGCAGCGCCTGGCTGTGTGTTTTTAGCGTGTTTGAAAGGGTTTGAGCCAAAGCAAATTAAGGAAATTAGGGAGAGGGACCTTTCATCTCTGAATACCTGCCATCAGTACGTCACCAACGTGTCTCATCTTGTGCTTTTGCATTGATTTGGCAGACTGACAGACTCATCATAAGCTGTAAATAAATCAAAGTGTGTTCTAAGTATGACATTTTGTGCAATACATACTGTCATTAGAGTAAATAATTTCCAGCTCGTAAATCAAACTGAAACTTCTTAGGTAAAATGAGCCACGATAATAATAAGGTTCTTTCAGCATGACAGAATATCTTCTGACACATAAATTATTTGCGGCTGAGAGCACCAAGGACAACACTAGATGAAAAAAACAGGAGTAAATCTAGACGACATTGATGAGTGTAATGACTTTTGTCACCTTTTAGTGTGAAGGAACAACACATACCAAATCTTATTAGACCTGGCTGATAATTCTATGGAATGTGAAGGTGCTCAAAATTCACCAAGCCTGATTTTTTTCTAAGAAGTAGCAGTCAAAGGTTAGACATGAGCACATTCCTGTGAATCTGAAGTACATCACGTGGACATGACGCTTCACTAAAGAAATGATTTTTTTTCAATGGATTAATTTGTAGATTTACTTAAAACGCTGATAACAGATGTCAAAGAATAACGAAAGTTACTCTGCATACTTTGTAGGAGCTCATTTTTGTTAAAGCTAGCCAACGGCAAACACAAAGATACTTGTATCATGACATTAAAAACAGAAAATCCTCATAATGTAAGAGCTGAAACCAGCAAATGTTTCTACATTTGCCAATATAAACAAGACCCCTATCTAAATATTTGACTATGCATTTTGTGTTGATGAAGTAACCGGGACGGATTCATGGCAACTGTGGTCTGTAAGTAAAATAAGTAGCCGGATGGCAGTTTCCTGCTGCCCTCAAGTCTTACCACTAAAGATAAATGAGACACATGCTTTCACTCCTCAGCTCTACCTCCTTTCCCTCGGTGTCCCTTCTCCCTCTTTTGTCTTTTTGACTCTGTGATGTGACGCTTTAGTAATCCCATGAAAAACACTGACAGATGGCGCCAGGAAAGATTAGGAGCAATCTTGCACATCTGCAAACCCTCCCACTCACAGATGGATGAAGCCCACACCTTCCTTTCCTCTCCCATGACCTACCTGTCTTATTAGACACTTTTAAAACTGTTATTTATTTAATTCTTTCTGCGTTTGTTTTATTTCCTAATCTTTACTTGTTAGTTCAGTACTTCAACAAAAGGTGCCTTTCTTGATCAAAATGCATCTCCCCTCCTCTCTCATCATTCAACTCATCTATCTGCAGAACAGAAATGTATTTTCCACACACTCTTTTCCAATCGGTCTCTGCAGCTTCATTTGTCAAAACTGAAACATAAGTTACAAACACCAGCCTCAAAACGTTTCATCCTGGCAGACCTACATGAGAGCTGCTGTGATGCAACTACGTAGCTGGCATCAGCTTTCATACCACCTACCTCCACACTAGCGGGCAGTGTTCAGTGTTATCTTTGCTTTGGCTTTGTGGTTGCAGATTGGTGGGAAACACGCAAACTTTAGACCCACTCGGGAGGCAGCTGGCTCCAACAAAATGATGTTCTCCTCCTCTACAGACACACACACACACACATAAAATCCCAACTCTGAAAAAGGCAAGACATCAGCCTGAGATCCAAGTGGGTGAGATCACCACTGTGGTATAAATATGGCTGTCCTGGGAGAAATTTGTTTCTCACCAAAAGTTTCACACAATTAATGAAGTCCTCATGCATACACTAAACCATTGTACACTCATAGTTTCACATGCATATTCACATACTAATATTTTGCAACTGCCACAACAACCACATCCTGAGCACATACATATTTCAAAGTAATTACACAGAGAGAGACAGTCAGGACCCAGATTACTCGTTTCATTCAAAAACAATTACACAAACTGGGACGCGGTCAAATGACATCATGCACATTTAGGAAACACTGTTTATGTGAACCAGTGTTATTGATTATTTGGTGAATCGAGAGAAACCCAAGAGGGATTCACTGATTGTGTTTGGATCAATACACACCAAGTACATGCACTTGGGATGTGTAACGTGCCATTTAAGCAGCTTATCTGCCATCTCCCAGTTCCGGTAATTAATTCCCCTGGTTTATGCTAAGTGTAAGTCAATATACATTAGTTCAAAATAAAAGTGTGTCACTGCAAGAATGTACTCAAATCTGCTGATAAGCTGCAGCAAAAATAGCACTTGCAAAAAGAAAAAGAATCCTCGCCCCATTAAACATAAAACTTAGTAAATATACTATAATTCATTGTATCCATTTAATTTAAGATTCTTTCCATGTCCTCTCTATATCTGACCCGCCGTCCTTTCCAATCTCACATTACCTCTTGTTTTGATCTGCAGAAATGCGGGAGTGTAAATAGTGTGTGCTTGAGTGGTGTGAACATGTGAGGCTGAAAATAAGTCGTCATGTCAGATATGAAGTCATTGGAGGAATTATTAGTATCATAAATCAGAGGTCCAGCAGAGGGGAAGTGGAAAAGAGGGAGGCTGGGGGAGGAGCGGATAATGGCATGAACGAAGGAGCAACTAGATAGAGAATTATTACTTGTTTTTTTCTGAATGTGATTGGGGAGTATTGTTACTTAAAGTCTTATCTATTTCTGCTATTTAATTTACGGTTGATTAATAAAATAAAATATAAATCTTACAAATGATTACATCAAAAGTGCATAAGAAAGTTCCCAACTCAGTGAAATGACCTGGAAGGATCTATGAGGCAGCCATAATAAGAGCTGGTGAAATGAAAGTAGATTAAATGTCTCCTTTAATATCTCCTTCATCATACCGGAAAACCCTTAATGAAAGGAAAGGAGATACTTTCAGCACTTTTAAAGTGTCAGTCAATTATTTTCAACCTTTTATTCACTACTGTGGCTCTCATTCCTTTGTCATGGTTTTATGTCACCAACCACCACTTGGTTGCTCATATTGACAGAGCTTGCACGAAAGAACATAAATGAAATTGGAGAAGCATCCAATTAGCTTTCTGTTGTAGTCCATCGGATGTCAAATTCAAATAACCTAGAGCACATTTCTGAATATGGTTCTGCAAATTTCCAACTTAGTTGTAACATCATCAGTAAGATTGATGCAGGACTGAACCGTCTGTATTGCTTGAATACTCAAAATCTTTCCCTTTGTGTGAGGTGAGAACAGCACAAATATATATTTGTGCAAGCGTGAACATAAAGTGTACAAGTGTGGTCAGATTTTCATGACTGTCTTTTCAAAAGCTCTAAAAATTCCCTTCACAAAACTTCCATGACCTCATAATTTTTTTAAATGAACATGTTCGAAAAGTGTTCAGGCGAAGATATAAGATATAAGATATAAGATTTCTTTCTGTTTTGGATGGTCAAGGCTTTTCAAAGAAGAAAAACCCATGAATTGCTTTTCTTTATATATTCTCTGGGTACAATTCTCTCGGTACATCCAGTCTTATCTTTCAGTCATCATCACTTCATGAAAACTCTGCAGCATCCTCTGACACACAACTGCTCCAGCAGCTCTTTTCACATGATTTTATAATGCACGGAAGGATGTGCACATGTGCACATGTCATGGAAGAGCCCTCCGTTTGCCCACACACTCCCATACAAAAATACACTTAAACATTATGTATGCACAGGCACTGGCTGCAAGCTCCACTGACCCAAATAGTACAAGCACCCAAACAACAGCAAATGCTATTGGCTGAGTCGTTCTGGGGAATATTCTCTGCCACTGTTGTCGTGGAAACAGCGGAGAAGCAGGGACAGAAATGGAAGAGGTGTGACTCATTTTTTTTTTCTCCTGAAGAAACACAGAAAGAATGAGCTGTGGAGACTGATAACGAGAAAGATGAGGAAACTGCTGACAGGTCATTTCTCAGGAACAATATGTCTGATCAGAGAAGCGGAGGAGGAAAATCCTGGCTTTAGGAGGCAAACGGAGACAAACTGTTTGACTTTACACCATAAGGACGAGCCCACCCGTGGCATGTGCTCAGTATATCTCTGAGAATACAACTAATTTTGGATTCTGAGTTTCTTTGAGGCAATCCTCAGCATCCATGAATGACTCATGAAAAAGCTCTAATCTCCCAGCGGCAAACCGAGAGGATGAGAAAAAGAGGGATGTGGGGATGCAGAGAACAGAGTAGAGATTTAACCGACCAGCTTGCCTCTGCCCATCTCATTTCCAATCCTGACTGAGGCAGATTACACTCTTTGCGCTGACACATTTGGGACAGATTTATAAGCCTTTGTGGGTGGATGTGTGTGTAATGTCGTCCCTTAAAAAGCTGTGGCCACCACAATCAGGTTGATTTTAACCCAAGGATCCTATTAACAGTACTGCTAGAGCTCAATTATAAGTCTTAGTGTGCTTGGGTGACAGTATGACAGGATAATAACTCTGGTAAATAAGACCAGAGGATTGAAAATTAAGCTTCACATTACTGCAGTGATGCTGGGTAAGAAAACCACTCCAGAGAAGCTCAAACATCAAAGAGCCATCCGAGAGACTTTGTATTAAGGGATACTTTCTTCTTTCCCTCTTACCTTCACAAGCACATGTGATCCTGACACTACTAAAGTTAGACTACTAGTAGAGATAAGAAATGAGGAATAACTGGTATTATGCGTCTGTGACTAATTTGCTGCAGTGACATCTGCTGGTTAAACAGAGCAATGAAACAGTGCACCTGCTCACCGTGCAACACAGGGATGGAGAAGCACATACAAAAATAGATGCTTTCACATGTAAAAATCTTCTGTACTGAAGAGAGCATGTTTTATTCACACCACCATCGTCCAACGCATGATTAACATACAACACCTACAAATATAGACACGCATTCACACACTTTCACGTACCGGTGAGCAGGGAGACTTTGTGAAAGGTTCCCTCCAACTTTCCCATTAGAATGTGAACAAAGCCGTCTTTGGACAGATGCCCTGCCTCTTTGGAACTCTGGTCATAAACCACCACTTCCTGCTTCCTGCCCAGCTCCACCTGCACAAAGGGTAAACAACAAGGAAGAGAAGAGAGCTCATTATTCAGCACTGCAGTGGAAACTATGATAACAATTCACTGCCAACAAAGAAGTCAATGTTAGTCTAAATTAATGCTACTCTAAGCATCTGATTGGTATCTTGAGGAGGGGACTAGAGAACTCATGCATGTAGGAAGCATATGTTATGTGTATTTCACCTGAACCATTATGAATACCTGCTATTGGCTGAGTAATGCTGAGCATAGATAGAAGTAATGATGACACATTGATGATAAATGAGCCTGTGACTCTCACAGTCACAAGGAAGCAGCAACAAGAAAAAGAAAATTAACTCTCAAAACATAGCTGGCTGTTTTGACAATAAATACTAGCTTGAGCAAGTTATGAAGATGCAGCATAGGATTATAAATAATGCATAAGGGCTGAGAATCACTCAACTCAGATGCTACTCAGATGGTTGGTTGCTGTTACGGTGGGTAATATCAGCAGCGTCACAAAAGAAGGTTACATAGTGGAGGGCGTGAGCAACTAAGTGATGCTGTTTCTGTCAGATTGTGAAAAAAGGAGAGAATACGAGCATGCACTGATGTGTCTTTGCTTCGTGTGTGTGAGTGTTTGCATGGGGGAGCGTGAGCACGTGCATGTAGCTGCACACAATACAGCCAGGCTGTGTTGTTCCCCCATGTTGTCAGGCAGGCTTTGGTCACATGACCATGAGGCAGCGCCTACTGCAGCTAAGAATCACTGCATCACTAAACTGCCACTGGACAGGAGAGAGGAGAGGGAGGGGAGAGCAGAGCACACGGAGGGGAGGAAAGGATGGAGAGGGGGTGGATGGTGGAGTAGTTGGGGAGGGGATGGCAGAGATGAGATGCGAGACAAAAATGCAGAAAAGGAAAGGAAGGAGGAGTGAATTGAGGTGGGAAAAAAGAGGAAGTGTAGGGAAGAAACAGAACACGTCAGGAGACAAAGAGATTACAGTTGCTTAATAAACTCATCTAGATGAGCCACTCAATAGCCACTGTTAAGACACGACTGCATATTTTCTAAGTGCTTCTTTGATGCTTTTTTTCTCTGTGTGTGCCAAAAGACATTGATCAAGACTGCTCATGGTACACACAGCGCCACAGTGTATATGAAGTGTGACTGATTATGTTTCTGCTTACAGAGCAGCTGTAGCAGAGAGGTTTGGAAGGCAGCCAGGCAGGTGATTTAGACAGGACAAGGTCAATCTGTGAAGTCTGATAGCAAGATACGCTGGTCTAGTAAAATCTGACTTCTTGCCTACCTCCAACGTCACTGCTGACATAAAAGCACCTGATGTTTCGCCTTGATCATGAGAAAACTTAGTGCAACCCTTCTCTTTTATAAAGATGAAAGAAAGATTCTGACAAATAAGACTACGGTTTTTCATGAAAACACAGTCTGTGATAACATTGAGCACTGAATTTATTCATATAGACGAGAACAATCAGATAAAATAGGACCAGCTGGTAGAGAGAACTTGGCAGGCATTTGCATGAATTTCTCAGAGACAAAAATAAAATGCTGCACATTTGAAACACACTGTGTCTATGTTCTGTTGATATGTTCTTTACCCATCCACAAGCACATATTTGTTACTTTTCCTACACAGATACTCATCTTCATGTCTCTTTTTCTTTGCTCACCCTCCACCCCATTTACAAACCCTGGGTAATTTTGACTATTAATCCTAATGGGATAGGATCTATTTTGGGAGTCTGATCTCAATGCCAGAGGATTAAAGGCCTTTAACTGTACATACATGCACAGCACAAATGTACAAACACACAGCTCAATCGGCTCTATGGTCTAGTTTATCTGCTGCACAATGATAAAAGTTTAATTTCTAGGGTGGAAAAAAAAAAAAAAAAAAGAAGTGCTGCGGTTAAGATAACTCAATGTTGACAAGCACTGTTGAAACTTTTGTGTACTATTTGAAAAATCCTTTTTCAGTCTCTGGACTCATCATCATCTGGACTGTTAGTAGTGTTAAGGTGATGTTCATGAACAGAACTTCATTTGCATATTTATTCAAATATTTTTTTGTGAAGAGGAGGGAATTAAATGTCTACCATGTCCCTCCTATGCAGCCTCTATATTTAGAGTCTGAGTGACAGACCATACGGCAGGGTACGGCCTTTGTCGATGATTTCCTTTTTCTGACAGGTTAAAACTACACACGCTGATAAGTCTGTGAGATGAACAGATTTTGGTGCAGTGTTAGAGGTCAGTGACCTAGGGCTGGAGTTGATTGTCAGACTGCAGCAGTCGTACAAATCTCTCATCCCTCTGCAGTGCTACAGCATCAGTACTACTATAAGTGCTTGCCCAGACTTTCTGATGCATGCACTCTGCAGGCAGTGTAAACAAGGATTGCCATGCCAGAAAAAAAATAATAAATAAATAAAAAATTCTGGAAAGGGGGCACGATTAAAAATGGGGATCGGTTAAAATGTTAAAAAGAAAAAGAAGGATAAATACAGTGGTGCTGGCAGAGCAAAAATGCTGGAATCCTGCAGCATCCAAACTTTCTCTAAAAGGAAATGGAGGCTGGCGTCATAGCAGGGCATAAACAAGGAGCGGTCCCAGAGGAGACGTGATTTTTCTGCTGTTCTTTGCAGAGGAAGAGGGGAGGAAATAAATAAAAGAAATTAGAAGGGAAACAGGAGAAACCCGGAGGCCCAAGTTTTTACATTTGTGTTCAATGTGAGATTTTACAAAAAACTTTGAAAGTGAAATATAAATAATGAGGCACAGAGCAAGGGATGACCAGACGTCCCTGGATGTTTCTAACTGACAACATGTTATAAAATATGTAAAGAGTGGGAGAAAAACAAGGTCAGATACAGGGCTGCATGTCAAGGCCTGGCCTTACTGTCAATGCTCCTCAGTAGGGACAGTTTGTACACAGAAACACACACACGCATGCACACACACACATACTATGAACCAAAGATATCTGTTTGCATAGCAACACAAGATAACTGCTGGATTGTAGAGACATAACTAGGAGTACCATCAGAGATTGCACAAGAAAGTGAAACATGGTTTCTCCAGTCTTAAGTAACGCTACTGACCAGTGACAAGGTCAATGCTGAGCGGGAAAGTGTGTGTGTTTCTGTGTGAGACACAACATTAGCATAAACAGTCTAAAAATGGCCCAACATTCCTAAAGCACAGTCTGGGTCCTCTCAGTGTTCCACGGAAAACAAGATGACTGCAGCATGAACCCTCTTCACTTAACAGTAAATACTGAGCAATACATCAATTTGATGTTAAATCTTTTTTAAAAGAGGATGCATCTGTGTCCGAGTCCATGCCAGTTACACTGATGCAGAACATCAGAGAATGAAGCATACATAAACCTTTTTACCAATCTATTTATCTACTTTATTTCACAGGCGCAATTATCATGTCAATCTGGAATCCATCTGGCTGTGGGGTTGGAAACTCCCAAAACACTCATCTCATGACACTACAGTACATATTGTACATTACAGGCTTACAGGGGACCTGCTGCATGCAGCTGGCAGTGGCCCCTCCAAGAAGTGTATCTGTAAGTTTATGACTCCACCACACAAGCAGCAACATACCCCTCGCACCCCTGTAAAGACACCATCCTTGGGCGAGATGATGTCATTGACTGGCACCGACAGCTGCCACTTCCATGTTTGCTTCAGTAGGTGTGACTAGTGTGTCATGAAAATGTTGTACTTCTACCCCAATGAGGACCAACTGTGCTCATAAAACGGAGAGAACAATATACATTAACACAAAGATAAACACAGGTTCATGATCAAGAATTAGGAAAATTTTGAGAAGTTAGTTTATGTTTTATGAGCTGAAGGATTAATGTCATTGCTGGAAAGTCCTTGAAAGCACAGTGTTACATTTGTGTGTCTGTGTGTGTGTGTGATTAAGACCAGGATGTGTAGATGTTGCAACGTGGTGAAAGTCCCAGATATCTTTGTGCATGTGCAGTGTGAGGTCATCACTGATCATTTCACACAGATATGTGCTCCCTTCATCTGGTCACACCTTAACGCCTCATGTCAGGGGACCTTTAAAGGGGAACTCCGGGGCATTTGAAGCGCAATCCCATTGCTAGAGGTTGTCAAATACTGACAGTAGGACACAGACAGGTGCAAATCTGCGCTCCCTGTGCGGAGATTGCGCTGTTTGCGCAGCCTGTCATGCGAGGCTAATACGTGGTGGCCAAGGGGCAAGTGCTAACCCTTCCACGTAAAACAACAACTTGCACACTGCAGAAACGTCACACCACTTTATAAACCATCCGACAATAAAGTCACAAGCCTTACCATCAAAACCATATGCATGGTTCTCACATTACTGGCATGGGGACGTTACAAAACAACTTTATAAACAGCATGTCACTTACCGGTTGTTTGTTTGCTCGCGCATGTGAAAGCCCAAAAGAGTCAATGGACGATACTCCCAAATACAAAGCAATTATCTTCTCTAGAAAAACTGCGTTCAAGTATTTAAAACATTACAACAATATTACTGGGCATGTATTGTTGTAATGTTTTAAATACTTGAACGCAGTTTTTCTAGAGAAGATAATTGTTGTTAATTGATGGTTTATAAAGTGGTGTGATGTTTCTGCAGTGTGCAAGTTGTTGTTTTACGTGGAAGGGTTAGCACTTGCCCCTTAGCCACCACGTATTAGCCTCGCATGACAGGCTGCGCAAACAGCGCAATCTCCGCACAGGGAGCGCAGATTTGCACCAGTCTGTGTCCTACTATCACTATTTGACAACCTCCAGCAATGGGATTGCGCTTCAAATGCCCTGGAGTTCCCCTTTAAGACCCAGACACACACGCACACATACATAGAGGCTGTGTTCGAAACCGCCTACTACATACTACATACTTAAAATACATAAAACGGCATACTCATCGATCAGACAGTATGCAGAGCGTTTACACACAGTGCACTTCACTCCTGCCCGAGCCGAAATCACCCAGCCTGAAAAGCTGATTTCGCTTAAGCTATAAACTCTGTAAATATATAACTTTAGCAACATTTGAAACATTTTCAGGCGAGAAAGTAGTCATTTAGACCCCCAAGGTGTTGAAAATCTGACGAAAAACCGGCTCTTTACAATTTTGTTCCCACGAATTCGGCGCTAGTAAAGCTAGCCGCAGTGAGCAACGCACTTCCGGTTATGCCGTTTTGACTGCTCTCGTCCCGTTAACAGAATTTGACCGTTCAAATGGCGATGGGCGACGTCACGTTACGTTGAATCTTGGGTAGTTTGAGTGTGACAAGTAACCTCATGATGAATACTCAACATTTCGGCGAATCTAGTATGCATCTAGTGTACATCCGGGAACTTAAAAAAGTAGGACTAGTAGGAATAGTAGGAGAAGTAGGCGGTTTCGAACACAGCTTCAGATTAGATTAAAACATGTTCACTTAAAATCAAAGTATGTAGATTTCTTGTCTCTCATGTGCGGACTTAACTCTTTTCTATAAGGACTGTCGTTCTGATTACACCATGACGTCCTCCAATATTTTGTTGCAATGTACACCACATTTTTATTCTCCAACTAACTCTGAAGCATTACCACCTTTTAGAAAACAAATCAAATAAACGTAAAATGTTCAAAAAACATTATTATTTAAACTTTGTGGTGCCCTACTTTATGTCCAAATCCTGAGAGAGAATGTGTGTTCTGATGTCAAACAGTGGTGTTTTTAAAGTAAACAATAATCCACTGCGTGACCAAGTCAAAGAAAACACATGCCAAATGTAGCTCTTAAGAAAAAAAACCTCGGCTAAAATATTTTTGTTTAAACTGGGCAGAAGGAAAACTATGAATGAAACATGCTGTAAATTCCTGGTGTTTGCCCTCTGGTTGATCTGGGGAAAACAAAAAAATATTCACGCTGTGAGTCATCGAATAAGTCCTCAGTTCTGCTGCTGTAAAGCCATATGACACATGAAAGGCTCGTGTGTTGTCCTTCATTTCGAAACCTTGTACTCGAGATGCTGGAAATGTCTTTGCACAGAATGTTATGCCCCTCTGAATCCCCACTTGCCTTGCAGTGGTGGTGTCAAAGCTGTTGAGTGGTCCCAGTTGACTTCATTGGTTATAGGATATAAGGCATGTCTGGGGCTCAATTGAAGAGTATTTTGTTTGCTTAGGAAGGTTCCTTACAAAGCTAAATGACGCAGTAGTATCTAAGTGGCAGCTGATCAAATCCTCTAAATGTTAAGGAAAGGAGCTTTAAGGCATTCGAAGAATTGAAATATTCTTAACAAAAACTTCCTTTTTTTTTTTTAAACTCATATGCTCTCCAGTTTGTCTTGCAGGACAATGAACCTGGTCATAAGAGGCACAAAAAACAAAACAAGTTTTAGAAATGTTTTCTTAAACAAAAATGTAGTGAATAAACCTCGAGTCTGAAAATTACCCTTGGATTTCCCATCATGTGTCATTACAGCCGCGTCCCGTCTCCTTTGCAAGGAGGATAAAAACAACATATGGTGGAACTGATGGAGATCTTCTTCATTGTATAAATGCATTAGTTGGTCACATGTTGTCTCTCTGTTCAGCAGGGCACTAAGCCAATCCAGCAATTAAGATCACAGACAAGATCACAGACCCCTTGCCTGGCCTGCTTTAGTGCTACGTGGCCATTATACCAAACAACAATAATCAGGCTTCTGTTCATTATCTAATATGCTGGTATCACAACACATGCAGACGTATTTGAGTGTAATTACAGGTTTAAGACTTTACTACTAGCTATGTGTGTTGTCATTGAGACATGACACTGGACACGCTTGTATGGTCAGATCTAGCTGATTCTGTAGTTTCAACAATAAAATAGAAATGAATTGAAGCATAAATTTGCCCAACAAAGCAGTTTGTCGTCCTCAAAATGCTTATGCATTCTGATTTATTGTGCAGAAATAGGAGAGAGAAGTAACACCTGAATTTGAAACTGAAATAGAAAGCTGGGGATTTCTCGAGTAGTTTGTCTAAATGATTAATTCCTCTTCTAAACTTGATCTTGATGACATTGATGCTATTTTCTTTTGACTGAGTAATTAATGTACTGATTTACATCCCTAAATTTTAACTAAATGGCTAAAGAGAATACATTAAACTAGAACTAAGAAATCTAAACGTATCAGTCAATAATTGTCGGTACTCTTTCAAGCATTAGTTTGACTCCTAATTTAATATAAATCCTCTTCTGTGTAAAATTTGTGCACTTCTCAAAACCAACTCAATTTTGTCTGTGGAAACAAATAATATCACTAGAAAACTGACATAAAATGTACAAGGATCAAACCCACATGGCTGATGCCTCAAAGTCCACTTGTTTGGGCCCTGTAATCGGATTTTTGAGATTACATTAAGAAAAGCACAATCACAGATGGATTTATGGTTCTAGTTGTTCCGTATATCACAGAAACTAACACTAAATACAAGAAATATTCAAAAAGTGACGTGTGTCACAATGGTAGGTGACTGTTCTCCCTACGAGTCACACACATCAAAGTTGCAGCATCCATACCAACATACAAGAGCTTCCCTTGGCTAGTTGCTGGTTGTGGAAACCTCTGGGCCATCTGTCCGGCCTGCTGGCCGACTGTCACCATCACAGCAGCAGGGATTATCTAGGCTTAAGCAAAGGAACCAGGCGCCTGCCTTACAGCCTGTCAGAGATGGCACGAGGAAGCCCCATCTCATCTAAGCCTGTTCTGTCTCCCTCCTAGCACAGGTCCTCCACCATAGACTACAGAATCCAGCTCTCTCTGACCTACATTAACAGACCATTATTAAAAGGGGTTATGAAGGGATTGGATATGAAAGGCAAAAGAAAGAGGACACCATTTTGATTGCTACTGTGCTGGACAGGGATGTTCATTCAGCTCAGTTAACTTAGGGACTGGGAGCTTCAATAAAACAGGGTGAGTGTAGCGCCTTGGGAGATGCAGGCTATCAGATCTCAATGAGATGTGAGGTGGGAGGCAGCTGGGGAGGAGGTGGAGGCAGCAGCCCATCCATCAATACCCTCAATACTGCTCTCCTGCTTCCTGCATTCACTTCCTCAACAAAGAGCCACAATGGTGTCCTTTGGTGTCTTGGCTGGCTGAGGCGGCTCCTGGCGATGCTCAGGCATGTGAGGGGCAGAGAGGATGGTGTGTGTGTGTGTGTGTGTGTGTGTGAGAGGGGTTAGTTGTGAGCTGACTCTAACACCACACAGCTAGTCTGCACGTGCCCAACCCGCAGTCTGCCAGTGGCCAAACAAAGGGGATGATGTCATGCTTAGCCAATAACAAAGAGTCTGGGTCTGTCAGGCCCGCCTCTTTCACCCGGCTAGTTCCAGCTTTATCCAGCCTTAGCATTAATCACAAGCCTTATCCTCTTTACTGGGGGTCGGGAATGGAAAATAACAAACCAGCCATGGGGCAACTCTAGACAGGGAGAGGAAATAAACAGGTTGGGGTTGGGAGGCTGCAGACTATGGTTGCAGCAGCCAGACAAACAGAGCTGTCATGAGACTGAAAGTGAGAGAAAGGAGGAAGCATGGCTCCGTGGGGTGCCACAGTGTGACATCTGCCAAGAACAGGGCCTCACACAGAGATGAGCCCAACAGACTCAGCACAGAAACACACTCGAGCTGGTGACACAATAAAGAAACTCTACTAAATCCAAAACCTATCAAATGTTTCAGCTCTGCAGCTGCAGAGTTTTAAACTCCTTCAGCTTTTCTTGTTTTCACTATGTTGTAGTTGTAACCTGTCTAAATCCAAAGCCAACAAGAGTAGGCCATTCATCACTGTAAAGCCTGATTTATACTCGGAAACCAGGTCGTCTGAGTGTGTCGCAGTTAACGCAGACACTACGCAGACACTACGCAGACACTACGCAGACACTCAGGTGCACCTCCTCAAAATTGTAACTCACCGCAGACATCGCCGCAGGGAGGAGAGAAAGGAGGCCTCTGATTGGTCAACTCTACATCCGCTCTACACTATGCGTATTTCCGGTTTGCTAACCGGCTGACGCTAACCGTGCTAACCGTGACGATTCTTTCGCCTCTCTGCCAGCTCCAGTAGTAGCAATATTTCTTCTATTTCTAGATCGATCAGCTGCATCTCAATCAAAGTGCGCATTCGTCCAGTCGCCATTGTTGTTGAATGACCTCCGTAACCGTAACACCCACAATCCTAGCTTGTTCGTGATTGTCCCTCTTGCGTTGTGGCGTGGCATTAACATAGCGCAGACAGCGCTTCAAGGCATAAATCAAAAATAACTGCGTCGTGTCTGCGACAAGCTCACTGCGACACACTGCTGCGAAGTATACACGAGCCTTAACCCAAAATACCACCATGATGTGAGCAGAATATGTTGACGAGTCAAACCTAAGCTGCAGGATCTTCCATCTAAGCAGGCAGCAGAATGCACCCATACAACAGGTGTTGAACAAGATTATTGTCCGGCTGATTATTGTAATTTCTAGATGAGAAGAGAAACTGAAATGGACATCATTTTACTTAGTAGAGTAGCAAACAGTATCCATTGTTCTTTAAGGTACTATATCCATGTGGAAAGTGACAGTCAACACTGAGTGAAGTGTAGACCAACAGGAGTGCCAAGCATTACAATAATCTACCGAGTTAATGATAATTTTTGGTGTTGTAACTGTGCACATCTGAGCATGTAAAAAATGTTTCACCCAAAAGGATGAGTGACAAGTGACTCTTACCTGCTCCTGGCAACCTGGGGGTTAACTAACAATAACAAATAAAGTAAGTATGTACTGCCATTCTGTGTCACACCAAGGAGTGTCATTGTTTCTTTTGTGTGTGACAGTTAAATACCTAAAAATAACATTTAGAACCAGGAAGATGAACACATTCTACCGTGCCCTCAATGGCTTTGTATTTATCTGTATTCACTAATGTTGGACTGTTGGAAGATGTATACATACACAAACTACATGAAGGCCCAAAACACCTCCCCCCAACCCTCCCTGCTAAGGTTTCCCCTCACATAGTTCCCTCAGTTTCACACAGAGACTAAAAATACAGGAGCCAGCGTGCCACGAGTGGACTGGCCATGGAAAAAAGGCTGTCATATTCAGAAGAGAAGTCATGGAAAACGGGAGGATCCAATTTCAGGGCCACTGATAAGCAACAAATCTACAGTATGCCTGCCTGCCAAATATAGCCCACGCAGATGTGGTGCAGGCCTGGGCTAGCACAGTAGAGGCCAGTCCAAAACCACATGAGCCAGGCCATTAGAGATGACCTAAAAAATCCATGGAGCTAGCTGTTAGTGTGTAAGTCTACATGAGGCACATCTCTACACAGTGACAACTTGCTTGAATCTAAAACCTTTGCTTCAAAGAAAAGCCTTACTATCCCAACTCTGTGCAACTGCTGAATAAATCATGGATGCATGGAGCATTTCCATACTACATTGATAAATAGTTCATCTTACATGCGACAACTGGCCTCGGAGGAAAAGGAACACATTTCCTCTGTGTCTACTTTCATTGACACTAGCATTTCCACAGCCGTACACCTCATCACAGCAGCGCCTGCTGTTTTTATGTCTTGTTTTCCCGAACCGATTGTGCTGCTACTGGAAAAACAAGCAAGATTACACCTCATCCTGAAAAGCGAGCGAGCGAAACTGACGCGATACGACGACGAAATTTCGCGAGGGTGTCCTGATATGGAGCGTGACGATTATGTCGGGAGTGATTCTATTGGTTCAGAAAGTACTCACTTGAAACACCGAGTTCTCTGGCGATTGCCGCCCATTCGGCCTCCCTTCGGTTCAGATCTTTGTGGTAGGGGTGTTTGGGGTCATAAACCATCGGGTGCCGTTCCACGGTAAAGATCAGCTTCTCCTCGTCCATTATTCCCTGAGTGATGCTGACCTGTTGCTAAAGCCTGATTCTTACTCGGCGCAAACGCGCAACTGTTCTGGCTCGAGAACCATTAATGACGTCATCGAAAGCGCCAGCCCCTTCACAGTTCCTTCAGCTCATAAGCGCAGTTTGCGCCGAGTATGCGTCACATTTGCAGTTCTCTCCAGACCAGCGGGCGTCACTGTTGAGGAAACAAGCTGAAAAGCACACGAAGAAAGCATACACAATGCCACCTGTGGTGTCACGTCAGCAGAGGCTGGCACATCTGATGCGGAATGAATTTACTCTGGGTGTAGAACTGTATATGTATCTCAGAGCTAAGCGGCTGCGGCAAAAACAGAAGAGAAGGTGGAATGTTCGTCCTTTGCAACAAGACGAACTTTGTCAAACGTTGTCCCAGTGTAACTTCATAGACGTGTCGTACATATGTTTGTAGAGGCGCACCCTCTCGGTCACCGCGGTCTCTGCAGTGTTCATTTTTTCTTTTTCTTGGTCAGCTGTTTCCGGTTGAGCGCGCGCGAAGTCAGAAAAAAAGTTGTGTGCGCGCCCTTGCGCAGCGCGAGGATTTTCTTGCTTGCGACGGGGGGCGTGGCAGAATTTTGTGTCACGTGACCGTTTGCGCCATTTGCGACCAGCTAGTAAGAGCGAGGTTGCGCCGAGTAAGAATCAGCCTTAACTAGCTTGTCAACAGGAAGCAGCGTGTTCATTTCAACCAATAAGAATGGGACGCCGCTGCGAAATTACGTCCAAATAGAGACAGTGCGGGCGATTTTGTAAGGGATCGGCGTCATCGCTGGACGGAGCGACATCGCTCGCGGCTGATTGAAAAGTGAGCATTCTAATAGTTTTTTTTAATCAATCGCTCGCTCGCGATCAGTCAGGATGAGGTGTTACGCTGACTTGTTCAAACACATAAATTCACCATTTTGAGTTCACAACGCTATTTGCAAGAATCGGTCTAGAAGTTAGAGGAAAGAGTCCCAACCACTGGAACCACATCATACCACCAGAAAACCATCAGATGTCAGAAAGCTTTTACTCACCTTCACCTTCCCGTTGGGTTGTAGAAGTTCAGTGACAGACACCTTGTCCTGCTGCAGCCGCCTCTTCACCAACTTTGAGCAGCAAACGTTGACTGCACCTTGCACGTGTGAAGCGTTGTACTCGGAAAACGTCCTGCTGTCAATCACCAGCAAGCGACCTGTTCCTCTCTGGATGAGGCTCGCCAGGCGCTTGATGTCCATGGCGCTTCGCTTGCTGGGCCCTTTCTCTCCTGCCATGATGTAGGAGGGGCTGGATGGTAACCAGGGAGGGCTCGTTAGAGATGGGGTATGAAAGAAGAAGGGTAAATGAGACGGGGTAAGGTGGAGGAGGAGAGGTCAGTGGAGGAGGGCTAACACTAGAGTGTGTGCCAAGAGATTCATGGTGCCTAAAGAAAGAAGAGATAAAGAAGGAAAAAAAACACAGCAACTGTTAGAAAAGAGTTGTTTAAGTGAGAGTATGCGTGACATTCGATGGTTTATTTTGATATTATTCTTGGCAAGAGTGACATTCAAGACAACCGCTGTCAGTTCTGAGATGCTGATGACCACATGACCACGATTCCCCGACTGAGTCTTCGTCCAGTGTCACAAACAAAATCACTCAACTGCTGCCATGACAAATTATCTTGGATAACTTTCCAAGTCCAGGTGTCGTAGAGGAGCTATTTTTGCGATTTTGTGTTGTCTTTTATTAGCAGACTTTGAGCACCTAATTTATCATAACAGCCACAATCCCAATCATAAATGAAAAAGTTATTTAAAGACTTAAAAGCAAACTGAGTCGTGATTTATCGGTCCTGGGATCTGAGAGATCACACTTAAAAAAAAAATAAAAAATCCACATACTTAAATTAGACACACAAAACAATGAGACGCAGAGGTGTGTGTGTGTATGTATAAATTTGGTGTCTGTTGATCGCGGGCTCATGAAACAGGAAACTGAGGGCGTGAGATAAATTAAGCTGGGGGAATTCAGAGAGCAGGTCTGGACAGAGGCAGAGGGCCGTGTGACATCCCATGTGTGTGTGAGTGTGTTGTAGACAACTGTCCATAAACTTGATGAGCTGTCTCTTCTATCGCATCTAATCACTCTGATCTCCTCCCTCCTCACATTCACCACTGCATTTGTACATTTGACATGAGACCCACAAACAAATGCTTTTATCAGGGCTATCAGACCAGTGAGTGCATGTGTAAAAGAAACGGTGTGTGCATGCCAGGTTGCACACATGAACATAAAAAAAACCTGCAGTGCTGTTTGTTTGAGATAATATGCAAAACAGCCATGTATGTAGAGGATCATTTCTTTGGTCAACAAAGTGTCATGCGACAAGCGAGAGGGTCAGAATGTGAATGCCACCATGTTGTTTTATTCATCTGAAGGGCACGTGGTGGCATGAAAAATGAATGGGCTCCCTCTCATTTACCACACAAGCTAAACGGAGGTTTAAAAGGGAGAGTGTGAGAGACAGAGGAAACAGATACGGGAGGGAGACTAAAGCAGACAAACAAACATGAAGGCTTAACCTAAAAGAGAAACCATTTTATCAATCTAATCATATCAGCAACACTTAAAGAGGTGGGGAGGGCAGACGAAAACGAGTCATGTGATCTCAAGACTTTACGGTCTTCCTCTACAACATGAAGAAAAACAGCGGCCCTCAGGAAAATATCAAACACCGGTGAAAACGTGGGTGAATGAGAGAGTGGGGAGATGTGGGGAAACGGTGTCTTCTGATCTGTGCTGTCTTGGGGAGACATCCAGGCAGCTCTGCTCTGGAACTTTTCACTTGTATTCTGATGCTAGCATACCCATGCAGCGAGGAAGAGGGGAGGTAGTGAAGAATGTTATTCAGTGAGGATCTCTCCAATCTAGCAACTCAGCCAGCTCAAGGTGAGGGAGGGAACATTTGTGGAGATGGAGAAGGGTGGAAAGAGATGCATAGAAGATGAAAGTCATCTCATGAGATGTGCCAAATGCTGTTGCAGTGCCATCATTTACAGCAGAGGCTTTGCATCAATTCCTCTAGATTTGTGAAATAATGATTTTCTGTCACTATGTCTCCAACAGGCACCTGACCAAGCTCGAACATACATACATGCGGGCAAGAACATGAATAGACAACAAAACTGCACAATAAACTAAGGCCAAACTTTTGTTGTATCAAAGACCAGCTACAGAACAGCAAAGATACAAGCTAGCTATGAAATAGTTTAATAGGATTAAGACTGTTGCTGAAAGCTGACGGTAAAACGGTCAGTCAGCACTAAGAAAAAAACATAATTTAGCCAATGCTTTATCTTAAAAAAGTAACAAAGATCATTTCAATCCACTAAATCTTAGCTGATCTGTCTAAGTGTGATTCTAAGAGTCATTCACTGCAGATTTCAGCAATATTTCTGTGACCTGAAGAAAAACAGTGCATAGCATAAAATGATACAGCCCCACTGTTCCAATGATGTGTCCCCAAACATCAATTTCTATAGAAAGCCTCTGACACATGTCGACCTGTCCCATCACCTGTCAGACCCTACCTTATATGGCAGGCAGCCCTTCAGTCAAGCAGCTAACAGCCCATCTTCCAAGGGTGGGAATGGTTTTCCCTATTTTACTGTGTCCCTGCTGCTGAGCACAGCATCTGACGCTGCATATGTCTAATGGCGACCGCTCTCCCTCCCACCCAGTCTCACACTTTTTCTCTCCGAATCCCTCCTTCCTTCCCTTTCACTCTCTTGCTTCATCTTGTGCAGTGAGCAGGGATGGGGAGGGGAAGAGTGCGAGAGTTTTCATGCGTGATAGAGAGAAACTGGACCTCTGCTTTTTTGTAGACGATCATCCAACAGTAGTTTCATAGATTAAGGAGGGAATTCAAGACATGTGTTAACAGGAGATAGGAAGACAGTGGGATCACCCCACTGTCCCCACTGACTTCAAAAGGAAGGGGAATTAGATGATGTGAAAAGGGAGCACAAACTTCAGCATGTCTACTCAGCATAACCGTCCATACACTTTGCGCATAATGTGTTTCCACTTCTATCTCACATTTAGGAAGGAAACATAAACAACAACAAATAGGCTCTTTACACTAAAATGGGCAGCAGTCATGGGCTTGTTGTTCGGTTCTGCCTGCACAGAGGAAAACAAGGAAAGAGGAGAGAAGGCAGAGACAGACACAATGTGTACAGGCCCGGAGCAGATTCTGCTGTTGCCATAGAAACAGCCAGGCTGGGGTGACCATGGGGCACAGGGAGAGTGATGGTGAGGGGATGCTACTGGTGCTGATGCTAGATGATGATACAGATCATTGTAGATAAATGATGACACTTTACAGTGAATGAGTAAACAGGCAGTGGATTAAAAACTTGTATTATAGGTGTTCTACTCCAGGTCAAACCAGCAAATTCAGCCTAACGTTTTTTTGTCTATCTGCTGTGAGATTTGTTCTTAAAAAATGAAAACAACCATCAAAACATATCTAGAGAAAAGACTGTGCACCTCCTAAAACTTTAAACTACACAGTTACAACTAGAAAAGGGGCAGAAGGCAGGAGAAGCTGATGAGCTGGTCCAATTTGAGGGTTGCTTTCCAATCTTGGTGAAAATTCTGAACATCTGAATCTACATTTCACTTCCAGAATACTTTGGCGAGTCGCTTTATGCAAGACAGCCACGAAGAAAAACCTAAACCAGACATAACCTCCTTTTATTCCTTATGATCTACAACACATGCTACTTTTTAGCATTACTTCAGAATGAATGAAGGGATTATGTAGGGGAGGGAAAAAATAAACCATGAAAATAACCATTAATAAGCCTGAAAATAACATTTTGCTTATGTGCTTTACTAAAGTTTCACGCAGTGACTAACACAGGTGCTATAACACACCTGTGGACTCATTACACCACTGCATTGTCAGAGACCTCACATGTCATGACAATTTTGCTTTGAGGCTTTCTTGGAAGACAATCAGATTAGGGCTGCACGATATATCGAAAATGTATCGTTATCGCGATACCACGGCTTGCAATACACGTATCGCAAAAGTAAAAAGTTATCGCAAATTTTTTTTTTTTTTTTTTTCCCTTGTCCTGTCCAGCATTATGGCAGCAGAATTGTAATCTGAATACCGTTTATGCTAAACACATTTGCTATGCCAAGGGAAGCTTTATGAATGTAAATGCACTAGCCATTTTGGTCTTTTCCCCATGTAATCATTTAAGCACTTTTAAGTCCCTCCCGACCTCATTTTGTGAACTCCTCCTTGATTCACCTAATTTGCTGTTATTAAAAAGGTTGACATTTTAAGTTTATGCTGTATATCAGCCATGTTTTTTCCTAATAAAAAAAATGTTGGAAATAAAACATTGCTCTCAGTTGTTTTATACATGATAAAATGCAGAATGGCAAGTAGAGAGGGAAAAATATATGTATATATTAAATATCGCAAGTAATATCGATATCGCGGTATCCAGTCATGTTATCGTGTATCGCATATTTTTCTAATATCGTGCAGCCCTAAATCAGATCTCGTTTGCACGCGACATGAAAAGCTTTGTGACACAGAATTGATTCGTCAAACAAATCATTTTGCCGCCTTGTGTCGACTAAACATTTTGGAGACACTGCTAGCAAAGTGCCTGTATTTGGAGTATTTCCAAATTTTCATTTTTGAAACTGTGTTTTATAATATTTCTTTCTGCTCGTTTTATTTTGCTCTTTTCACTTAGTCAGACAATAGTCTGCATGTCCCTCAGCAGCAGCAAACTCCACGATTTGTTCAAATAAAAGACTATTTAAAAAAACAAGTACTATTTGAGTCTATCTTGTACAATTAAGCAATAAAACTGTAGCATGATGTGTTGGGTTTGTCTAACTTGATATGAAAGGTCTTGCGATGCGATTGTGGAGTATTCACACATCGTTGAAGCAATTTATCGAACGGCCCTGTCAATATTTTATCAGCAGAATAGCTTAAAATCTATATAATTGCCACTTAATGATCTGTATGTATAGTAAGATATGTCGCAACAGTATGTTATCTGACTGGAGACCAATGAGGAAACAGCAAAGCTTCCAACATTTTCCCCTTCTAGTGAATTAAAATACGGTCACACAAATCATGAACCGACTTTGTTGCCGTTATCTTTATGGCCAATACTAAAAACTGATAACAGAAATCCTTATTTGTAATACATTATAAAATAGAGTTTAGGAAATATGTTTTCCACAGAGTGAATAATCATTGCAGGAATATTCACATGCCCTTCAAACACAACCAGTCTTGCTAAGCAGAATGGACCAGCTCAATAAAGCTCAATATTGTCATACAAGACATCACGTTGAGAGTCAAACACAAAGAGAGCAACTGGAGGGCGACCAGTGGTGATGTAATACCATCCAGGTTATTCATTAACTCCCTGCATAACGTCACATGTGTCCACAGCCTTGAGTAGGCTGATAAAAAGCTGACTCTTTAATGTTACAGAATGACAGGCGTGACTTGTTTGTTGAGACTGCAAACAATGACATCATCGGGCCATCTCATGCCCTTCACTCTGAGCCATGAGGCTCTCTCATGAACGAAACGTGTTTGTGTTAACAAATGCCCTCTTTTCACCATGTGTATTATTTACACTTTAAAAAGCAACCACAACAAAGCGCTGTGCACGTATTCAGGCCACCAACACGGAGATGACTAGTTGTCTGGTTCTGCTGATACAAATAAAAGCAGTCATCAAATATAACTATACAGCTATGAAATACAAATCAAAGGATTCCTCACGAAAGAGAAGCTGCGACCTAATAATGTTTAAGAATTTTATCATCATAACACTTGATGTAAGTAAATTTATTTCCTGACAAAAAAGACTTTGCTTCTTATAAACAACCTCCTTTCATACCATAAAAATTGTATAAAAATCCTCTTCTGAAAAGCTGTGAGCGGCAGGATGCAAATTATGAATGCATTCTTCAATAAATATGATTTAAAAATGTGTCCCAGGTCTGGGGTGTTTACATTTGTAGCAACCCATGCAGCATGAATGGTGCCCTTACAGTGATCATTTTGAAAAATCAATTCCTGGTTGGCCCTGGTAGTGGAGATCAGTACCATGATACTGCAAACAACAAACTTAGATATAAAGTCCTCTGGTGTCCTCTGATCAATAGTCTCCCAGTGGCAGCTTGTAATTGCAGGGTCAAATAACAAAGTGGGATTACCTCGGACTCCAACAAGCCGCAAATATGACACAAATACGGGTGAAAAGAACCAAAAAAAACAACCAAAAAGCCAAGAAAGTCTGACACAAAATACACAGTTTTGAAATGTGCATGAAAATGATGAGTAGAAGTGTTCCTCATAAATTCCGTTGCTTCAGATTTTGCAACCAATGGAGCGGTGAGGCACACAAAGACACAGATGGGACACTGTATACTGTGTGACAGCCTTAATAACAATGATGGAGGGCGCGCGGTCATAGCGTTCTATAATAAACCAACCTAAATAAGAGAAGAGCGGATACTGCGGACCACGACCACTACCTCTACACAGTTGGGTTTAATTACCATCAATGCTGAACGACAGAGTTTTTAATAAAGCTCTCACGGGTGTTCTGTCAGTGGGAAGCCTGTCCTCTGTTGTTATGACGCGTGGATATGTCCGCATGCGAAAATGAACCACTACATGGAACCTGACGGGCTGTGATGACAACAAGCGGCAGCGCGCAAATTCAGCAAATATGTGGCAAAAAAATGATTTCACCTACCTTGAAATTAAAGCACGGAAAGCTAGCGAACATTCATCTCAACAAAAGTGCCGATAACTTCAACCAGGACGGGTTTAATTCCCATCATAAGTCGGGCGCGCACATCCGGGAGTTGGGGGGTGTGCGCGGACTGGTTCACTGCAGCAGCGGGGGGCACGAGCACAGATAACGAGCATCCGCTGCTAACGCATGCTAGCTTAATTTGAAGCAACACATTGACAGAAAAATTAGACATTGAATATAGACATATAGGCACTCACCTCGGGCTCCACGCGGTCGCTGTGTGTTATTCAACTGGCCACCATGTGTGAGGGGACAGCGGCGGTGTCCTCATGGGGCTGGCTGGTGTTTACCTGGCGGTATTGTGGGAGGACAGTTGCCCACAGCTGACAGAGGCTGACAACGCCAGGAACAAACGAGGCATGAATGCGCAGCTGAAGGGCTACAAACGGCTGCTCCAGCCCTTTAACTGACCAAGAGACGTCGTAAGATCGTGGGAAGGTTAGATTAGCGTAGCTAAGCTAGGTAAGGGCTAAAACGGTTAGTGTGAATGTGTATGTTGAGGAGGAGGAGAGGGTAGGGGGGTGGTTAGGTACAGGAGGTGCACTTTAGCACTTTCATGAACTAAAGCGATGAGGTCATGGTTCAGGAGGGAGAGGAGTGGCAAAAAAAAGAAAAACTGTTAGTTGACGTCACCGCTAGCCAATCAGCGCTGGCGGCTTAACGATAGGATGACGTCAGTTTATGATCCATGATTAAAGGGACATTTCGGCTTTTTTAAAGGAGACGCGCACAAGAGGAGCGTAAACATGGACTCTGATTTGAATGCTACCAGTCGCTCCCAAGACAAGAAATAACAACAAAAATAATAACGATACTGATGATAGAATTACCAACAAAAAGAAGAATGAATGCACATAATGATTTTAATACTTGAAACAGAAGTACGGGTTGATTCAGCTTTTGTTACAATGCCATTTATGCCGATAGGTTGGGATGCTATATAAGAAAATGTTATTAAAAACAGACTGCAATTATTTGCAGATCTCATGAATCAATATTTAATTCACAATAGAAAAACAGAAAAAATCAAATGTTGAAACTGCTACATTTTGTTATTTTATGAAAAAGATGAGCTCATCTTGAATATGATGGCAGCCACACGGATCAAAAGAGTTGGGACTGGGCCATGTTTACCCCTGTTTAGCATCCCTCCCTCTTTTAACATCAGTTTATAAACATCAAAGAGCTGAGGAGACCAGTTGCTGGACCTTTTGAAGAGGAATGTTGCCCAATTCTTGTCTGATATAGGCTTCAAGCTGCTCAACAGTAATGGATCTTCTTTGTTTTACTTTGTGTTTCATGATGTGCCAAATATTTTCCACTGGTGAGAGATCTGGACTGCAGGCAGGTCAGTCCAGCACCTGGACTCTTCTAACACGAAGCTCCATGCTGTTGTAATAGATGCAGTATGTGGTTTAACAGTGTTCAGCTGAAATATTCAAGGCCTTTCCTGAAAATTATGTCATCTGGATAAAACCTGGATATACCTTTCAGTATCAATGGTGCCTTTACAGATGTGCGAGTTGCCAGTTCCATAGGCACTAATTCATCTCTTTACCATCAGAACTGCAGGGTTTTTAACTGAGCGCGAACAATAAACTAGATTGTCCCTCTCCTCTTTGCTCCAGAGGACGTGGCTTCAAAAAACAGTTTCCCACGTTGCCTCAGTCCATTTGAAATGAGCTTTGGCTCGGAAAAGATGAGAGCGTTTGTGAATCACATGGCTTCTTCTTTGTATGATAGCGTTTAACCTGCATTTGTGGACGGCGCGGTGACCTATGTTCACAGACAACGATTTCTGGAAGTGCAACTGAGCCCATGCAGTTATTTCCATGACCGAATCGTGTATGTTTTTAATGCTTTGCTGCCTGAGAGCCAAAAGATCAAAAGCATCCAATATTGATTTTCAGCTTTGCTCTTGCACACAGAGATGTCTCCAGATTCTTTGAATCCTTTTATTATATTATGTGTTGTAGATGATGGAATATTTATGGTAAGGAACATTGCACTGAAAATGCTCTACAATTTGTAGACATAGTTTATTGATGATTGCTGAACCTCTACCCATATTCATTTCTGTCTAAGAAGCTCTTTTTTTATATCCAGTCATGTTGCTGATCTGTTTCCAATGAACCTAATTAGTTTCAGCATGTCTCTCTAACTGTTCATTTATGGTATCACTTACTCCAGCCTTTCATTACCCCTGCCCCAACTTTTTTTGACGTGTTGCTGCCATCATTTACAAGATGAGCTCACATTTTTCCTAGAATATTAAAGCAAAATGTTTCACTTTCAACATTTGATGTGTTTTCTGTTGTGAATAAAATATTGATTTATGAGTTTTGCAGATCATTGTATTGTGTTTTTATTGACATTTTACACATCCTTGTGGATGTTTGCATTAATGTTTAACCTTTGGTTTCTTTGTAGGATTCATAATGTGCAAATCCAGCATTTACGTACATATAAAAAAGACATAAAATCCAGGGAAAAGTCTAAAAACATGGCAAAATGTGCTTTTTGGTGTTTAAATAGTAACTTTTAACACATGCTTAGAACAACTTCATTTGTGATAGAAGTACATGTCCCAAAACAAAGTAGCTCATACCTGAAGTGACTTGCCCATACTGAATGTAACATATTGTTCAGTGAATGTTCTGATGAAGTTACATGGTTTTAAGTGACCGACCATTGATAGTATCTGTTACCCTGCAAGTGCAGGGATAGATTTAGATGTTACACATACGTGCTGATCATGGGACACGTTAAAGCTGCGGTCGGCAACTTTTTTTTAGTCATATTAGCTTGAACTGTCATGGGATTCTGGAAGTAGAATATTAAATAGGCTGTTTAGAAAAAATAACGAAATCTGTAGCTCCCTCTGAAGCCTGTAATCATGCTTGCAAAAACCGAGCGCTCCCGGCTGTTTTAAACCAATCAAGTTAGGGTGGAGGAATCCTACCTGTCAATCACAGCTTGTGCACACGCTGCTGAGCGTGAGTCTGCCCCAGCTTGTGTGCGCTCACACTGGTGTGAACTCACGTGCACAACCTCGTTCACAGAGGGGGAGGGGTTTGGGGGGCGATTCGGAGCTTGTTAGAGGTTGGGGGAGGGACCTGAAAGTTGTGTCAGTTCGAATTTTCCGACTTTAGACTCGCAATTTTGAAAACCTGCCGACTGCAGCTTTAAGTTGTATTTGTTATCATGTACCATATACCAGACTTAAAAAAAAAAGAATATCTGAAAGATATTTGCACTGTTTAAACATGTAACTGCAAAATGCTACAAAAACCGAAACCTAAAGAGAAATGCTTGTGCTGACACAGAAATAATTTGACTAAGTAAAAGGCTCTGGGGATTTTACGATGTCTCTTTTATTAAGAAGAAGGATAAAAGCCTAAGTTTCACTCAACTTCAACAACAGCATAAAAACTTGATGTGTCTACATGTCTGAAATTAATCTTACGTGATGCTATATAAGGGCTTTAAGACACAAAAATATTAATTTTGCCTAAAAATTTTATGAAATCTAGAAATGAACACAGCTGTATATCCAGTCGCACATTCCCATGAACCCCTGAATAAAACATTCGTTATAAGTGGATGTTTGAAATCAGTATAATCATTTCCTTTGTTTAATCGAAAGCTATTGCTCTGTAACCTGGTTCTCACGCAGATGGATGTTTCTCGTGCGAGCTCACGAAGTGTAACGAAGATGCACGAAGCACGAAGGGTCTGCGTGAGAGCCAGGCTAATTGCTCTGTAGCTCTGCCATCAATAATGTGTCATTGAATAAACATCTGAATGAGGAGTATTTGAGCAGCACCTAGTGGCCGCTTGATATGACTGCACTGTGTGGTTCTCTTTTAACTCGTGATGTGAGCTGCCCTTTGACATGAGCTCATCTTGTTTGGTTAACGCAAGTGAAATGGGAACCTAAAGACTGATAAAGTGTGCATTTTGAGTAACTAAGTGGAGCTCAAAAAGACAGGAATACAGATTCATGAAAATCTACCTTTATTTGGATGCAAAAACTCACAACTTAAAGCAATACTGTAGCAGAGGAGAGGAATACTGATTGCTGGTTGTTGTACGTCTGACTGTTTGGCTCTTTTGTCATCCCCATTTTGATCATCAGAAAAGGACCAGGTGAGCACTGATAACGAGCACTCAAGATAAAAGCTTTTCAGTCAAGTACATTGACATTATTAGAGGATTATGTCAGAAGTCTGACAACAGATTGTAGCTTCTCTTGTTAATCTCAGTAATTTTGGCAGTTTTGTTTTCCCAGTTAAATTGATGTTGACTAATTGGTCTGAGCCCCACGCAGGTAAATCCATCCTCTGAGAATGTTCATAGCCGAAGAAGTTTTATGATTTTTGTGACGTAGAAAACTATCTCCACTGTTTTAGCTGCCTTACACGTAGCAATTACTTCTCAACTGTGTTGTTAACTGAGAGTGGCCTAGAGTCACAGATGGATAGGGACTGCGTAAAAACTCAGTCTGAGGTAAAGTTCTCCAAGAAAATGATAAAAACATACACAGAAAGCAAAGCATATTAAAGCAAAGCCTAAAGGCCTAAAGTAATAATACTGAAGACTGAACATAATCTATTTATTCTCTGTACTGTAATGTAACTAAGGTAGTTGTCACATTTTGTTCCGTTAAGTCTTGCAATATAAACCAATGGTTTGATCCACAGTATGAGCTACATTCCATCATGGTGTAAACGGAAATATACACAAGGCATCTACTCGAAAGGATTGTATCAAAATGTTCTAAAAATATCTCTGGTTGGTTTCACAAAAGCAAACTGTATCAAAAGCATTGGCTTAGAGCAAGCAATATAATAATAGGCTTAAACCCTTTTACACAACAAAAAGCAGGACAACCAATCACGTCGCTTTGATTGTGGACCTACTGAGTCCCATACAGCACATGCAGTCCAATAAACTCAACACAATCAAAACACAATACGAAAAAAGAAAAAAACTTATACAGCTGAACATCAGAGAGACAACCTTAGTTGGTCTATTGTGCTTCATACAGATTAGGCCTGGCCTGTCTATACAACAATCATGGGCTTCTTACTTCACAGATGTGTATAAGCTACTGTTGAAAGAAGAGGCGTCACAGAGCATGAGGGTGGGCAGACTTTCATTTACAAGAATACTAGCTGGATATACCCATCCTTTAGGTTCTGGTGAGTTGTCTTGGCCAGCTTTTCTCTACTCGCCGCCCTTTTGTGTATGCCATGAAGGTTGTGTACATGATGAGATTCCATTTGTGGTGTCTGCCTCCTCAGCGTCACTGGCTCTGTGGTGCCTCTGAATGAACATCTATGTGGCCTCAATGCAGAAGTTGTTTTCTGTAAACACCATGGGCCATGAGGACTGCACAGGCAGTGTGGTAAAACTGTAATACTGCAGACTGCACAGAAATCCTAATTAGTTCATTTATAACCTAACTGTTACATTCCTATGTTTCCATAACATTGCACATGCCTTTAATGAACACTTAGCACCATGCAACCTGAAGATGAGGTGACTCAGGCCTTCTGTAAAGATTTTTTTACATTAAAAGAGAGTCAGTGAGAAAAGGCTAGATGTTAATTAACTTATACTTAATATGAACTTTTATAACAATATAGTGTTAGATATTAGGCTGGCATTTGATTATCTCTGTGGATTTTAAATTATGCTGGCACTTATACTGTAAATGGCCCTTATTATCAACACTAATTTTCTTAGACTGGACTTAGATGTCCCTAAATCAAACTCCAGCTGATCTAAGTTGCTCCAGCTCCAGTTTAACCTTTTGAAAACTGTACAATCATAATGTGAGGGAGCTATTTCGAACCAAGAGCTAAACAAGGCCATGACAACTTAGCATCAGTGTGATGGAAGCCTCAACAGCACAAATGAGATGACGCTGGGAGTTTGGGCTTGGATTATTTAAGGCCTGACAGCTGCAACTCATCAGGAACGTGTGGATTTGTGACACTGAAGTGAGTGATTAGGATTTTTGGAGGGCTGCTTTAAATCCCGCCTCCCTATGTTTAGTCTGCTCAAACACATACAATAAGCACAGACTTAATGTTAACTTCTCAGTCCTGCCTGAGTGAGCCTGCCTCGGATGAAGAGATTAACATAGTTTGAAGTTGTTAAAGGGTGAGACTGAAATGATAATAAGTACAGTGGTGCATACCACCGGAGGTGGTACAGTGTACAGTGGTGTGTCTCGGTCTGGGTGTGGCTGTAGTGCTAACTCTACTCCTCAGCAGTGTGAGACAGCTGCTTCTCATACAGGCTGAGGACATGATGCACAAATTGGTACTGCTCACACGTCTGGATCATCCCACCCCTAAAAAAAACACACACAAAGAAGATTTGACTTATGAAAAGACATGATTGTTTGTATTTACACAGTTTTCAGTCAAAGTAAAAACAAATGTACCCCAAAAAACATTCTGCACCAGGTCGTTATTCATTTAAAAAATAACAAACCAAAAAAGTTTATTTTTAGCTTTAGATTTAATAGCTTGTACAAACACCTTAGGCAACTTGTTGTGATTGTTTTCCAAATGACTTTCTAATCAGTACACTTGCAAAAGACGGTTTTGGAAGCGATTGAATAATGAGGTGCACATAGTTTTTCTGCACACTGCTTCCGCATTTCAGCTTGGTTTTGTTAAATAGTTGTCAATATGGTGTAAAACATTAAGCGCTTATTTATGTTACTCCAATGCTTCCTTAGTTATCGCCTTTAGCATAGGATACACCAGACCATCTTTAATGAGAGAAAGGAGATAATTCTGTCCCACAATTACTTACTGATGCAACTTTTATCACAACACTCGATAATGTTTCATCTAGTCGTTCTGACTGTGATTCATGTGGATGAATGTAGACAGGACGATGAGCATGTGGCAACATCGTTTCACTTTTTTGTTTTTCTTTCATTTTCCAGTTACGAACTAGTATTATTATGCATTATCTCTACCATGATATATATGACACAATTTTCATGTGACAAAGTAATAAGATTGCAATAGACGAGTATTTATTTAACAGCTGAAGTTTCAGTACTACAGACCCACATCACAGTTTAGTCTCATAGTTGAATTCTCATTGCAGCATGGTTGTCTTTTCCCAAGTCATTAAGAATTGTTCCTATCATCTTTCCTTAACCCCATGGTGTTTTGTAAGGAGGTCAAGTAGACGAGCTTTGAAAAAGTACACCAAAAGATGAGTCTTTAGCGCCCCCCAGTGGCCGTTTTGCTTCCTGTGTATTCCCGCCACTTTGATTTTTTTCACCCGATCCAAGTAAACCCCCCCCCCCCCCCACACACACCTTTCCTTACATTATTTCCTTCAGAAGCACTCCTATACTTCAGGTATTCTCAGTTTGACCTATTTCTTGTAGTTTGCACATGTTCCTTGCTCTTTTAGATCTTTAAATAATTAAAAAAAAAATTAAAAATTTGAGTTGTATGTCATGTGGATGTTTTCCATCATGAATAGGCAAATTGTTTTTCTTTCTTTGGGAGGAGTGAAGTTCCCAAGCACCACTTCTTATGCATTTAAAATTCTGTTTTCTGTATTTTCTTAAAATGTTTACAATCACACCATTATTTCTGTTGAAATCAAACTTTTCACATGATGACTGCTCCAGCAAGGAATCAAGAATTCATCACATTTTCTGAAACAACCAATGCAACAACAGGCAGGTGATTCTTAGTTATCAAACACAGGTGTAACTAACAAATCAAAGAAAGGCTGGCTTTGCATACAGGTCTGCTGGTGTCAGGGTAAAAAGCTGGTGTTGTTGACATGCTTTCATGGAAATGAACCACAATCAATGTTATTAGTAAGGAGTAGTGATGCTGCTTCTTTTTGAGATTAAAAAAAAAAAAATTCAGCTTGATCGATGGTGTGATGGTTGAAGCTCTGCCGGAGGTGGGAGTTGAAACTCCTCCTTACAGGGGATTCCGCCAGCCGTTCCCAACAGACCCTCACAATACGGTTGGGCCTGCCAGGTCTGACCGGCTTTCTCCCCCACCAGGGGAGCCAACTCGCCACCAGGTGGTGATCAGTTGACAGCTCCGCCCCTCTCTTCACCCGAGTGTCCAGGACATACGGCCGCAAGTCCGACGATACGACTACAAAGTCGATCATCGAGCTGCGGCCTAGGGTGTCCTGGTGCCAAGTGCACATATGGACACCCCTATGCCTGAACATGGTGTTCGTTATGGACAGTCCGTGATGAGCACAGAAGTCCAATAACAAAGCACCACTCTGATTCAGATCGGGGGGGCCGTTCCTCCCAATCACGCCCCTCCAGGTCTCACTGTCATTGCCCACGTGAGCATTGAAGTCCCCCAGCAGGACGAGGGAGTCTCCCGGAGGAGCACTCTCTAGTGCCTCCTCCAGGGACTCCAAAAAGGGTGGGTACTCTGAACTGCCGTTCGGTGCATAAGCACAAACAAAAGTCAGGACCCATCCCCCCACCCTAAGGCGGAGGGAGGCTACCCTCTCGTCTACCAGGGTGAACCCCAAAGTACAGGCACACAGCCGGGGGGCAATAAGTATGCCCACACCTGCTCTACGCCTCTCACCGCGGGCAACTCCAGAGTGGAAGAGAGTCCAACCCCTCTCGAGGAGGCTGGTTCCGGAGCCCAAGCCATGCGTCGAGGTGAGTCCGACTATATCTAGCCGGAACCGCTCGCGCTCGCCTCGCGCACCAGCTCAGGCTCCTTCCCCAGCAGAGAGGTGACGTTCCACGTCCCAAGAGCCAGCTTCAGTAGCCGAGGATCAGACCGCCAGGGTCCCTGCCTTCGGTTGCTGCCCAGCTCACACTGCACCCGACCCCCATGGCCCCTCCCACGGGTGGTGAGCCTGTCGGAAGGGGGACCCGTGTCGTTTCTTCGGGCTGTGCCCGACCGAGCCCTACGGGCACAGACCCGGCCACCAGGCGCTCGCCGGTGACCCGCGTCCGCGCGAGGGAACACGGTATCCAAAAATATCACTCACCATAGGGGTTTTGTGAGCTGTTTGCCATGGGTGACCCTACCAGGGGCTTAAAGCCCCAGACAACATAGCTCCCAGACTCATTGGGGCACGCAAATCCCCCCCACCACGGTAAGGTGACAGCTCAAGGGGGAGCTTCAACCATGTCCCGGGGGAGGTGGGGGACATTGAGCCCGAATGGGCCATGTTCCGTGCCTCCATTGTTGAGGTGGCCGACCGGAGCTGTGGCCGTAAGGTGGTCGGTGCCTGTCGTGGCGGCAATCCCCGAACCCGCTGGTGGACCCCAGTGGTGAGGGAAGCCGTCAAGCTGAAGAATGAGTCCTATTGGGCCTTTTTGGCCAGTGGGACTCTGGAAGCAGCTGATGGGTACCGACAGGCCAAGCGGAACGCAGCCTCGGCGGTTGCTGAGGCAAAAACTTGGGCTTGGGAGGAGTTCGGGGGAGGCCATGGAGAACGACTTCCGGACGTCCTCGAGGAGATTCTGGTCCACCATCCGGCGGCTCAGGGGGGGGAAGCGGTACACCGTCAACACCGTGTATGGTGAGGGCGGGGCTCTGCTGACTTCAACTAGGGACGTCGTGAGTCGGTGGGGGGAATACTTCGAGGGCCTCCTCAATCCTACCGACACGCCTTCCGATGAGGAAGCAGAGTTGGGGAGCTCGGACGTGGGGCCTCCCATTTCTGGGGCTGAGGTTGCCGAGGTGGTCAAAAAACTCCTCGGTGGCAAGGCCCCGGGGGTGGATGAGGTCCGTCCTGAGTTCCTCAAGGCTCTGGATGTTGTGGGGCTGTCTTGGTTGACACGCCTCTGCAGCATCGCGTGGACATCGGGGGCAGTGCCTCTGGACTGGCAGATCGGGGTGGTGGTCCCCCTCCTTAAAAAGGTCCGGTTTGGCGACCTCAGAATCGGGTCTCTGCTTTTTGCGGACGATTTGGTTCTGTTGGCGTCGTCAGGCCATGACCTTCAGCTCTCACTGGAGCGGTTCGCAGCCGAGTGTGAAGCGGCTGGGATGACCATCAGCACCTCCAAATCTGAGACCATGGTCTTCGGCCGGAAAAGGGTGGAATGCCCTCTCCGGGTCGGGAACAGGAGATTGACAGACGGATCGGTGCGGCGTCTGCAGTGATGTGGGCTCTGCACCGGCCCGTCGTGGTGAAGAAGGAGCTGAGCCAGAAGGCGAAGCTCTCGATTTACCGGTCAGTCTATGTTCCTATCCTCACCTATGGTCACGAGCTGTGGGTAGTGACCGAAAGAACGAGATCGCGAATACAAGCGGCCGAAATGAGTTTCCTCCGCAGGGTGTCTGGGCTCTCTCTTAGAGATAGGGTGAGAAGCTCGGTGATCCGGGAGGGGCTCGGAGCAGAACCGCTGCTCTTCTGCATCGAGAGGAGTCAGATGAGGTGGCTCGGGCATCTGGTGAGAATGCCTCCTGGACGCCTCCCTGGTGAGGTGTTCCGGGCCCGTCCCACTGGGAGGAGGCCCCGGGGAAGACCCAGGACACATTGGAGAGACTATGTCTCTCGGCTGGCCTGGGAACGCCTCGGGGTCCCCCCAGAAGAGCTGGAGGAAGTGGCCGGGGACAGGGACGTCTGGGTCTCTTTGCTCAAGCTGCTGCCCCCGCGACCCGATCCCCGGACCAGCGGAAGATAATGGATGGATGGATGGATGGATGGTGTGATTCTATTTTAACTTTGATATACAATTGAGATATTTTCCATAAATTCCTCTATATTTTCTTTCAGGATGAACCCCACAGAGCTTTCTCTCTTGATTTGATTCTCCTTTTTTTCTTTTCTTCATTTGCCTGATCTAAAGAGAGTCATGAGCATAAACAAGGACAAAGCACATTTTACCTGTCCAGACGGAGCTGGCAGGTGGTTCTCAGGATGTCCACCACATCCTCAGTCCTCAGCTGCTTGGACAAGATGGAGGTGGCAATGAAGCAGCCAGTTCGACCAATTCCAGCACTGTGAGAGAAAAGTTAGATTGTTGAGGAAGAACTGAGACTGAAAAGTGTACCGATTAGAATAGATTACACCATGATTAGAAGGAAAAGGAAATACTTCTTGGGGAAAAGGCATGAACGGGCCTTCTAATGTATAAAACTTGGTGCTTTCCACTGTGAGCCAACACTAACGACATGGGTTTAGTTTCCAACATGAGGTCTTTTTTGTTCCCTTTGCGCTGTACCTGCAATGGACAATTGTAGGGCCACTGGAGGGTGGGGCTTTCTCTCTGGCTCGTTCTACCTCTTGTACCAGCTCCAACAGGGGTGGAGCCTTGTCTGGGGTCTTCTGATCAGGCCAGGAGGTGTACCAGTAATGCCGCAGACTGCGCTCCTCATCCCCACACTGGCCCGAACACACAGACACACAGAAAGAATGAAATACTTGCATTGTTCACATATCTACAATTTTTGATCAGCCTGTTTTGTTGCATTGTGCATCCACACTGTTACGTCGTTGTCAGTTGCCATAACAACAGCAAATGCAGAGCAAGACGTGTAAAAAAATGCCTTTATTGTTTTTTCCTCTCTTAACAGTACTGTGCACTATCAAATCCATCAGTTTCCACCGTCCCCTGAGTGCCAGTCTCCCAGTAATTATTAATACTACAGATACACAACACAACCAGAGATAAACAAACAAAGCTTTTAACTCGGAGAACATTTGTACAATGATCCCATGGTGCTTATCAATCAAATGCAGCCTGCATTAGCTGAATCATGCTTGTTTTTGTGCCAATGCCAACATGACCCCAAATTAAATATAGATCACCATGAACACAAGCAGCAGTAAAAAGTCTTGCCACCTCAGAACTTAATGGAAACCACCAACAAACACAAATATTTGAGGTGAGTCTGGATATAACTTCTGAAGAACTGAAAAATTAGATGTTGTCATTAATAAAACATGGTGTATTATTGATTGTGAGAGCAGCCATTCTGATAGGATTTTATTCAAGACAGCACAGTATTTTCTGACAATGCACCACTCATATATAGTCATGTAATACCACTGAGTTTTGTAGTAACACCCCAGAGCAGTTGAGCTAACAGGATGCCACTGGAGTTTCTCAAAACATTATGCACACACAGACATTAAGAGGGGCATGTCATTCCAAGGCTTCATTTCCAGTCACTAACCCAGAAGGTTATGAACTAAGACGAATTAAAAGACTGGAAAAATAAAGACAAACATTTAGAATTGTTTGCAAAGTTGTTTGCAAATATGCATGAATTATCTGAGAGTATGCTCAGTCAAAAAAGCACATTATTTTGACCACTCACATCACTCAGGGTGTTGTTCTTGTTTACATTAAAGGCATCCTTCAAGCATTCAATTATGGCTTTCAAAAGTTATCTGGAGTCAGGATTTAGAAAACCCGAGGTCGGATGTATAAACATTACATTACATTACAGTCATTTTGCAGACGCTTTTATCCAAAGCGACTTACAATAAGTGTGTTCCACATTGGTAGGCAAAAGAACTTCAACAAACATGTGCATCCATTTTTTTTCTCCACACACAAACTGCATAAAGGAAGAATTTAAGGTGCAAATGAGTTTACCACATGCATATTTCCCATGTATGTCAAAGCTTTTGTACAGATTTGTAAACATACCCTTTTTTTTCACTGTGAGGTGAACATGAAAAATAATGCAAGATAGATTTGAACTTAAACTGAAGGCTTCTCTGTGCCAAAGGACAGCCCTATAAAGCCCATACTATGGCTGTGTTCTCAAAGGCTTATTCAACATTGTGAACAGCAGATTGAATTTAATTATTCTCTACTCTACTGCATATTTACATCCCACTGGTGATAAATCATGAAATGGATCTCTGATCCTGGTATTCATCTTTCTAATTGTGGGGCATCTGTGGTTTACCTTCAGAGTAAACACCCTCAGACTGTAGTCATCCTCCTGGGTTACCATGACAACGGTGATCTCTATGCCCTCATGGGTCACAGTGTCCTCAGGCCAGTACTCTGCACATTTCTACAAGACCCAATAGACACACAAGAGAATATTTTTACCTGTTCGTTTATCGACTAAGAATAACAGTGCTTTATTCCAGTAATTCATCAGCATCATCATCATCATCATCGTCATCATTACTCATGTCTACACAATTACTTCGTTCTTCTCCTCCAGGTTGGTGATCATCACTATGATTGGGCTTCTCTCCTGCCACACCATCCTCCAGAAGTCCCCCACTGTGTTCACAGTGGGACCCTGGGTGGCAATGTAAGCTCGCTCTTCATCCCCATAACCCTGGACGCAGGCACACACACACACACACACGCACACGCACACGCCCGGGTTTGACAGTTATTTATTACCCAAGAATAACAAGGTCAGTGACATTGAGTATAAGTGAAATACCAACGGCTACTTCACGGAGCATTGCTGAGGAAAGAGCTCGTCCATAAATACACACATTTTCACTTACTTTAAGATAATTAGCATTGATGTAGGTGGAGAGAAAATCCTCTTCATCCTGTGAGTTTAAGATGACTCTGCTGTGTGTATCTGCACATGGACAGTGTGACAAAAACATAAGTAAGAGTGACAGAGGGTTCGTGTCACTTTGTGAGCTGCATCGTGGGTAAAAAGACCGGGAAAAGGACCTTTTACAGACGTGTCTGTTGCTCACTAGGATGTGAATTTATTAAACCAAAGCAGTATAAATACCATAATCTGTCATTTTCTTGACAGCTATACTCACTCGGTAAAATGGTTTTGTAGCGGTTCTTTCTCACCAGCCCTGGGTAATTGTATTCCTTAGGGTCCACAAAGTTCATGGGAGTTTCCTGCCAGTAGACAAAGAACAATTGGTGCATGAAAAATCAGTCCTTGCAGAAAGGTCCAGGCCTTTCCTTCTACCAAACTCTAAGAAAATAATCTTGAAAAACATGAAGTCATCCACTGCCCCTCGCATCAAACTGTTGCTGTCTAAGTGAACATGACTTAAAGGCTCCTGATAATGTTTCATCTGATCTTGAACACACATCTTTATGCCTAGTAGTCACTGGAATCTTCTGTGGATTATATATGCAAATATACTTGTAGCCCTCCATCCTTCGCCCACTGACAGGCGTTGAAAAAGCTTACGGGTGTGTGCAGAGCTCTGATGGGTGTTTGTGCCTGTGTGGGTGTGAGCATTAGTGTCCGCGCCTATGTTTGTGTGTCAGTGTCAGTCTTTTCCGGTGCGTCTCTGTTAATCTACAGTGTAGGTGGCTGAGCTGCTCTTGCGTCACTTACATAAAACTCAGCCTGTAGGCTCTGGTCATCCATGGCCCTTGTATGTAGCATAGCTGGGGTCAGGACGTGTGACCCCTGCCGGAGGTACTCCTGGGCAGACTGGTCTCTGGGAGAGAGCTGGGCTCCATAGCCGTAGGGCTCTGTGCAGCCTGGTGTGCACATGTCCAAGGTCAGAGAAACATTGGAGCCTCTCCTGTGTGATTCAGACAGAGTTAGTCTGTATAAACGTCCACTATGTGTGTACCCGTTTAAAATGTAAAAATATTACTTCAGTAGCATGGGCACGGCATATTTGTGCAGTTACCAAAATGGACATAAACACTAAACATTTTTCTCTTACTTAACAAAACAACCTCAACCTCGGTGCTTCTGTGCAGAGTGCTCTAACCTCTCCTGAAGCCCCACTGGTGTGACGGTGAGCGTGGCGGCATCTCCATCCGCCCTGGCGTCTGTGCCAATGTCAAAGACAGGGGTCTGGGGCACCGGATCCAGGTCCAGTAGATCCTCTTGGGCATCTGTCCACTCCGACAGGGTGAAGGAGGGCTGGCGACTCACAGACTGACGACGGTCACTAATGTCCCTCGACACCGTTCCTGATGACCACAAGCCTGTACCGTAACGCCACTTAGACACCATGTGCACAACCTGAATAAAGATGGAAAAGAAAAAGTGAATGGCATTATTGGATAAAAACAGATGGGCATTCAATCCTTAGTTCACAAACAAGTCAGTCAACTAAGAAACACATTTTTCAGTCAATCTCATTTCTCTAAAAGACTTTTGTGGTGCTACATCATAAAATACAATCATTCAGCATCATTCGAAAAATAACATTAAAGCAAAAAAGACCTAACAATTGAAATTTTGAATAAAAATGCTGACATGGATATGAGATTAAGGATTCTGTCAATGTTTTACCATGACTACACAGATGGCCACACCAACGCCTTCAGTGCCATGAACAATCCAGTTGTGCTGTTTGGTGTTCGCCACCTCGCTCATTAACACCGTGGACTATCCAATGCAGAGAAACACACAGAGTTAGACACAGCTGATACTCCAAAATTAACCGTGGTACTATAGGTGACATCTGAAACTTACGTCCATTCCAAAAATTGGCTGGCATGGTAAAATGAAGCCAAGGTAGAAGTCAATGACCTGCAGAGCTTTGTAGATGGATGAGAGTGGTCCATTCCCTTCCAGGACAAAAAACAGCCAGTACCCCTGTGAGGAGAGAAAGACAGAGGGCTCATGTTCAGGTAATCAGATGGCTGCTATGAGGTGAAAAGCAAATGAAGAAGAAAAGTAGATGGCCTGTTCTTTTTCACATATGAATGAAATAATAAGTCAATGAAAACAGTGGTAAGAGAGAAGGAGAACAAAAGCGGTGCCAAATAGAGAATATGAGAATATAATGCACATAAAAATAAAGTGCAAGTGGGAAAATAAGAAGAAAGCATTTGCTTTGCTTATGTTGCAGTTACACTAACATGGGTTTTTCTTGTATTCACAGCAAAACTGAAAAACAAACTAAATCAGAAATTTGAGAAAAACACTTTTTAAAACCGATTCACGTACTGTGACTTGGGAGATTATAAACAGTGCAGCCCAGCAGTGGATCTCAATCACCAACGCGTACACCTTATGTATAAACACTTCCTCTCCCTGTGGGCTTTGACCCCCTGTGGGTCCATCTTTGCAGTCAGAAAGCGCATCTTTTTTAAAGACTCCATCGCCTATTTTCTCTGTCTTTGTGGGCTCATCCAACCAGACGGGGTCCTCATCGGGCCTCAGAAAAATGGAGTCTTCAGTGTGCGAACGTGTGGAGCTACTCAGCCGGCGGGTCATGATCCCCCTGTTAAAAGAAGTTCCTCTAAGTTAGGTATATTTGATTGCTCTTTAGGTGATATAAAAGTTGAATTATTACAAAGCTTGGTATAATTATATATATATAAAACCGGATTCAGATTTTTAAAAAGTTTTAGTAGAAGGCAACACACACAGCACTTGCTTGACATCTTTTATGGTGCTTGTCGTCCGATTCCCACAAAAAGTCAAATTTAAAAATCCCAGTTTAAACGAATGTTTTCTTTGGATATTCCTTTAATCTTTTACAGATACAAAAAACTCATAGTTGTTCATGTTTGTTTTGTGGTTCAAGGTGTTTTATGACCGTTAACAAGATCTGAGTATGACACATTTAAGGTTTTTCTGCTCACCAGGCCTAGAATGTGTATGCGTTTTCAACCTCGCCAAAGAGCAATATTTTTCAGTTCAATTGAGTGCTCGATGTGTTTGTTAGCCTCTGTGAATGTTTCCGATTGTGTGTTTTTAAATAAGCGTGTATATGACAGAAAGGGTTGCATTTATTCGACAGGGCTATTCAGAGGTACAGCTAAGCAGCTTGGAGTGGCCCTCATCTCCGGATCCTCTTGTTTCCCTTAGATTGGACTCTATCGTATCAATGCGTGTGTACGTGTTAGTGTTGTGAGTGTGTGCAAGCGTGTGTGTGAGTTAGAAAGGAAGAGAGAGAGAGAGTGACGCTCTATTGTGAAGAGATGAGTCAGGGGTAGCGTGTTTGCAGCCCTGTCCGTCACCCTGGCAACAGAGTGGCTTTCATCCCTCTCATCCGTCCTGAGCATTATTATCTACTGACAACACATACACACACACCAGTCAGCAGTCAAAGCCCTTTTCTGCCCTCCACTTTTGTCCTTCAACCATTAATAAAGGTGTTTTGTACATTTGGCTGATTATCACTACGTGATTTGCGCAGATGTGTGAAAGCGGGGGCTATTGAGAGTGGTGGCGTGCTGTCAGCGCTCATATCACTTATTGTGTGAATGTGTTGCCGATGGCTAAATTTGTTGCGAGTAGAGTTTGGAACAAGTTTTCATTAATGACAAACAAACAATGAACAACAAGGAATATCGAGCCTGTCACAAGACTTACCTATGAGAGATGGCAGGGAACTGGTGATGGAGTTAGATCACATGATCAATTTGAATCCTGTATCCTGTGGCAACTGGTTGTTGTCGGCCATTGTGAGGCAAAGGCAGTTCTGAAGGACACAAGATATGAGCCAAATGTTGAAAAGCATGGCTTTAAATGTAGAATAAAGCATGCAGACCGAGAAAAATACAGGACTGATAGTCACGGATCATTTCAATACAGTCTTAATCTTGCGCCACTCAGCGTTTACAGTGGAGACACCCTGTGACCAGTTCAGCTGGTCACACTGAGACAGGGTTAGCAATCCAGTTTCCTCCGAATATGGATCAGAGTAGCGCCCTCATCAGCTCCCAGCTGTGCTTTCAGGAGCGGAGGATGGTGATGTGAGGTGACACTGTAAACTGTCAATAGTTCTTCCCCTCTCCTTCTTCCTCTGCCTCTCCCTCCCAAAGAGGCAGGGATGATTCAAGCCAGACACCCTCAGAAACACATTTAGATAGCTCCGGTCAAATCAGTATGCATGAAGTCAAGCCTTCCCTGCTCTCCTCTACAATCTCCCCTCCTCTCCTCCTGAGCCACTGGACCCTGTTGAACGAAGAGGGTTGAGCTCAGCGGAATATGAGACCACACCAGTGGCAGAAGATGTGTGTGTGTGCAGGTGTTGAACAGAGGGGAGCTGCTTTTAGTCTTTTTCTTCCTCTCTTTGCTTGCTGTGAAGGTGGTTTTGAAGTGATGACGCCAGTTAGCCCAGCTCGTAGCCATGGCAATGTGCATACATGTAACGTATACATTTATATATATATGAAGTGCACACACGCTCAAACAAAGACACACACACAGGTCTAGATTATTTTGTATAAGAGAAAGTTCAGTGTGCTTCCATTTTTAAATAATAGGTGGATAGGTAGAGGAGTGGATGGAGAGAGGAATGGGAGGAAAAGCAAATATTTTTGTGTGAAGGTTGTCTGAAGCAATGACGCAGTGAGGTTGGCGTTTTGGTAACTGTGGCAACCAACATTCTGTAGTGCACACACACATACACACACATGCACGCACACGCTTTGGCAGGCACACTGCATGAAAAATGAAAAACACAAACATACATCTGCACTGGGAGAGCAGTGACAATATTCCCGTTTGTCTAAAAAGAAAAAAAATCCCCCTCTCTTCGCTGTTGATCTTTGAGGTAAATATCTCTGTTTTCCCAGACTCTTCCTTTAGCTGCTGAGTGTTTGTGTTGCGTATTGTCTGGTACATCTAATCAAATCTGAAATGAGGATTTGAAAAAAACTGAACTCTTTAATGTCCTTCGATTGCTGTAAATCTGCAAAATGATTAGTTTCCTTGCCATCATGCTCTGATCAAAGCATCTTTTAGAGATTTTGAGATATTTAGGATAAATATATCTCTCAAATTATAGAATTGAAAATATCAGATTTATATCAAGCAATATAGAGAAAGCTTGGGGCATAATACCTAATAATACATTATACAGTTTTAAGTATTGTAGCGTTATAATTTTTTATCACAGACAAAAGCATAGAACCAATCATATATGAAACAGTTTGAATCTAGCTGTTTCATGCAGAATCTTATTAACATTTCCTTCCAAAATAGACAGTGACGACTGTCAGATTGTGACCAAAAGACAGTCTATGAACAATGTCACCAGTGAAGGAACTCATATTTACGGTTCATTCAAAATTATATGAAAAATAAGAAACCTCAGCTGAATATTGTAATATTAGGAATTAAACTAACAAAACTTTAACTTAAAAAACATCTTAGAAAGTATTCCCAGCAGCAAATTATATGAAATACATTCATGGCATATAAGACAAACCTAACAGTTGATTCAGCCTTATTCCTCTTTTCTTCTGTCCAACAAACATCACCCCCTCAGTCTTCAATTAGAGTGTTTCCATTGATCTGCATCCATTCAATAACCTACTGTCCAGCTTAGTCTGTACAAAGTTATGCAAAAAATCCTGTGGCTTCTGTCCCAAGAGAACAGCAGGACCATGAATGACCGACTTTTACTCTGTAAAACCCTTTCCTGAAAACTGGAACGAGCGGAATTAATGTAGCGACAGCTGGCTCAGGCTTAAATGGATATTCCTGATTCTCCGGAATAATGCCTGGAAAATAATGGAGCCAAATCTGCTTTTGTGCTCTATTTCTAAAAATGTTTAGCCTCTGTTTTGCTTTTTCTGTGTTGCTGTGGCCATCAACTAAAATATTTCACGTGGATTGGTGCATCATTTACAGTTTCCAGGTGAAAAAAAAGTGAATAAAGAGTGGGTATTGAGTGTCTTGCTGTGCTTGTGTGGCATCGAGACATGATAAGAGGAAGCTCTTACTGAAAGTGATGATGGGATGGTAACGTGAGATAAAGTCACGAGGGCCGGGACCTGTCTCATCAACCTTTTTCTCCCATACACACATGCAAACTCATGCACAGATCTTGATATCAATACGCAAAAAGCTCACGATGACCTTAAAATTAAATACCCAGCAAAGCTTTCTCTTGTATATCACAGAGACAGCTAATCAATCAGGTCCTCTGTTTACGAAGACTCCTACAGTTTAGTGAAGCAACTTCAGAAGCATTGCAAAGACAAATCTAGTTAACAAACATATAAACTTACAATTCTTCCAAAGCTAAACTGTATGAATAATTGAAATGTGCTGGATGGTGAATTGATTTACAGGCTGCTGGAGATAAATCTGGATTGCCGGTGACAAAGGATTGTGTTACATGACTGCACTGCATCAAAGCACCAGTGCAGGAATGGCATTCTCTGGCAGTCATTCATACTAAGACAAAACACCATTCATATCACGTACATGGCTACGGTGAGCTAGAGCGACCACACAGTGCAGAGCTGGATGGATTAGTAATGAATCACCCGGGGAGGTGCTCTGTTGCATGTCTCTTTTTGGTAACTCCCACTTGTCACATAGATATGATACAGAGAGGAAAATCAAGCTTAGAGTAGTAATAGGGAAGGCAAAAATAAAGGTAAAAGCAATATCTTAGAACCAACCTGTTGTCAATTTTTCAGTTTCATTTATCTGAGAACGAGCACACGTACAGAATCTACATCACACATCCCTACCGTTTTTCAGCCAGGAGAGCAATACAGCCATATAAACCGTGGGGGCTTTGCTGAGGAATTGGTATTCACCTCGTGTCGCACTGCCACAGAGGAGGAACGAAGGGAAAGGCAAGAGGAGAAGAGGGGGGTCTGGAACCATCATAGCTCTGAGTGTGGTTAGGATAAGTCCTCTTACCTGGCTGAGGTTGTCTTCACATCGCCATCTGCTGCTCTGCTCCCTCTGAGCCAAAGACCAGAAGCCAAACACCAACAACCACGCCAATCCCTTTACTGCTCCTCTGTCTTAGAGAAGAGGGAGTGTGTTTGCATGTGAGAAGAGGAGAGACCGACAACGGCAGACAGAGAGAGGCAGAGGATGTGTGTGAGGTTTGCAAAGGAAGAGTCTACAAATGTAGGTGTGTGCGAGGGAGAGATAGAGATAGAGAAGTCTGATGGGTTTTCTTTTGTTTGTATCCTGGAGGAAAGAGAGATCCACAGGCGGCAGCTTCGTCTAGGTATATGCAGCAAGAGGCTGTGCGGTAGCCTTGGCAACAGAGCCAGAATGAGGGAGAGCCAGTGAGGGAGCTGGAGGGTGAGAGAGTCTGCATGTGTGAGTGTGTAACTGTGCGTGTGTGTTTATTAATAATTTTGTGGGGACGTAAATCTGGTCCTACACACACTTCGAAGGTAAACCCTTGAGTTTTAAAACTAATGCTGGTGATATCCTACATATTAATTAGCTTACAAATCACAAGAAAATGCCAAAAACAAATGTATCCTGATAACACACCATGGACCTTAAATGGTGCCCAGATCTATTAAACCCAGATCAATATACCACAATCCTGCATCGGGTGACAATGAACAAGGACAATGTAGCTGTTAAGTGCCATCTTGCTGCTATAAATTCACACTGATACAACAATTGTGTATCAATCCTCCTGCGTGAATAGATCCCAGCAAGTACACTATTTCATATGTTTTCACTGCAAGAGAAATAAATGCTGAAGTGAGCTGCTATTTTTCAGGAAATACTATTAAAAGAAAATTTTTTCCATATTTGTAACTCATTTTTGATAGATTTACATCATCAGTATGGCTGAATTTGAGGCTTAGTAATACAAACAGGTTGGAGAAAATCATGAAGCGTTGAGAGACAAGCCTTTTCAGTGGCTTCAAGGACTAATAAATACATTTCCAGACTAAAATTTCAGAGTGAGGTTCAATGAATAAGTAATGGGATCGGTATCTTCCAAAGTGATAAAAACATAATTATGTGCGTGTGTATATAGTAGGGAGAGTCAGATCATAACACATCACTGAGCAGTGAACACCCCCGACTGTCGCCTCCTCTGCTTCCAAGCTGTATGCTCTGCCACCCACCTCACTCACTCATCTCAATCAGCCCACCCCCCCACTCACCATCACCCAGGTCTATCCTTTTCCAGTCTCCATCATCCTCATCATTCCATGTCATCCCCTCTCTCCTCTCAGTTGCTCTTTTTATTCCTCCTCTTTGCATTTCTAGTTTCTCCCCCTTTTCAGTGTGTTGCTCTCCCTTTCCCTCCTTCCTGTCTTGCCATATGGTAGCCTTTCCGTGTCAGCTCTCTGAACTCACCAGCATCTATATGATCAACAAGAAATCCTGGGGTGGCGAATATGAGCATAATGCCCTTTTTTTTAACTGATGTATTTTTATTCTTCTAAATGAATTAGGAAAAAACACACTTAATAATATGTACACAATAAAGTAAACACTATACTTTTGTCATAGTATCTATCATATCATACTTTTGGACATTGCTAATCCCTTTTTGAATATAAGGAACACAAATTTCTTCAAATTAATGATTAAAAAAATCGGATCTCAGAAAAACTTAAAATCTCATGAATTCCAAAAGACCTAATTAATATCAGTGGAGCGTCAGCTAGCTTCTGAAGAATTCATGTGTCACAGTGACTTGGTTCATTTTCAGCATTCATCCATTTTCCATACCCGCTTCAACCTATGCAGGCAGGTGGGGGGGCGGGAGCCCAGCTGCTATTGGGCAAGAAGCAGGGTACGTCCTGGCCAAATCTGCCAGTTGATCACAGGGCCAACACAGAAACAAGCAACCATGCAGACTCACATTAACTCCTTGAGTCAAATTGGTATCACCGACTAAGCTGACATGCGTGTTTTTGGAAGACCCAGAGAGAACCCGTGCATGCACGGGGAGAACATGCAAACTTAGCGCAGTAAGGCCCCAGCCAAGATTAAAATCTGGAACCTTCTTACTGTAAAGAAATATTGCTAACCACTATGCCACCTTGTATCCCTATAGGTTTCAACAAAAAATAAATAAAAGTATAGTCACTGCATTGGGGATTAGGTCACTTTGGCCACCAGCCTTGCAGCCTCTTCAATTCAGTCGCCATCCCACACACTCAATATAGGGTATGCACGTACGTCACTGTTCTTTCTAGAAACGCCCCCTGAGTAGCACAACATTCAACTTGGCACTGCTTGTTGTGCAATTTGGAGTATCATCTATCTGAATATCACCTAAACTGGCTGTTGGTTTTGTAACCTACCAAAGAACTTAAGCAACAGAGACATTTGTATGAGGCTAGAAATCGTACATACACATCACATACATCATGTTTATGCTGAGAAAATTCACAAAGCAAAACCTGAAGGCATCTGAAAGTCTGGATGCTTGGTCAGGAATTTGTCATGTTGTCAGATCCGAATCAACAAGTTGTTATAGAATGAAGGGAGAGATTCAACATGTCATTGTACCCGTTACAACTTAATGCAGACTTGTAAACTAGGTTTATGGGGATCAGGTTTACACTTGCAGCAAACTATTTGGCTCTCCTCTCTTTAGTATTTTATCTGCACTCTTTGCTTTTTAATTAATTAATGATTATTTTAATGGGTTTTTAATTTCTTTATTTTTTATTTCTTTTTAATGATTTTATTGCCTTCTTGTGATTTTATGTAGCTGTGAAGCACTTTGAATTGCCCTGTGTATGAATTGTGCTCTATAAATAAAATTGCCTTGCCTTGCCTTGCCTTGCCTTGCCTTGCCTTGCCTTGCCTTCTGAAAAAATAACACCCCATTTTAGACACATCTTCTAAGTTTTCCATCCGGTCAAACAGTCAAAGGTCAATGAATCAGGTGTCTTTTAGCCTTTTATAAGTCAAAACTCAAGTACAGTCACATGTCTGATGACATATAGCCTCTATAGTAGCATCCTTCAGGGGGCCACTCATTTACTTATGTTGTTACTTAAAAGAAAATCAGATTGTCTGAGATCACAAAGCTGGTGAACTGTAAGAGCCCAGATGGCCTCTTGAGCAGCTTCCTGTTTTATTTAATTCTGTCTCCTGCTGTTGGGAGAACTTTGCCATCAGTACTGGCCTGAAACTGAAAACTAAACAAACTAAAATATTTTCTACACAGAAAATAACCAAACTGCTTCATTTTATTGCAGTTTCTACAGTTAAATCATTGGAAATAAACCAATCACTCTTGGTATGAGTAAAGGACCTTCAGAGTTTCCTACAGTGTTTTAATCAGAAGTCCAAATGTGATTACAGTGACAAAACAAATTGCTTTGTCCGGATTTTTGAAATGGATGATTACAGAGTTTCCTATTTTGCTGCAGCGATAATGTTTTCAGTAATAAGCATGAATTTATCTATTTATTCTTATCTTATTCACTTAACTGAAATAGTTAGTAATAGTTTTTTAGTAATAGTAATGGCTTTTTGCCTTGCAAAGTGCATGTTTTGATATAGCTCCAATGCTTAACACAGTGTTAAAATGTTGTGTTCTTTTAATTTCTTTCTTTCAGGCTATGCTATATTCAACTAACTATTAAGTGATTATTTGTAGCCAAACAAGCTGCAGGAACAACACAGACATTTTTAGAATTTTAAGCCAATATTTCCACATTTATTTTCAACCTTTTGTATTGCAAGTCATTGCCAAGAGAAACAATGGGCAAGAGAAAAAACATAAAAAGCAAACCTGAATTAAATAAATAGTGGATTTTACTTTGCTGTCTTTGCAATCAAAGATTTGTTGACAAATCTGGTGTTCTTTCACAAGATGGGAAATAACATTTGTGTTAAATATTCCCAACATTGCTGACTCAAAATTATTAAGTTTTAGGCTGACAAATCTGGTGATATCTTGTAAAAAGGCATACATGTATGCATTGCAAGTGCTAGTAAACCAGCTCCAGGAGTCAGTTAGATAGCTTAGCACAAAACCTCACAAAGACACAGGTGGTACCACAGGTGGATGTGGAACCAAAATAAAACAAATCAGATGTAATATGTTTGTGAAATGCCGCCCGATGTAATTTGTTACCTGGAGCAAATCTAGCTTTTTCTCTTTTATTTCCAGTGTTTAAAATATCTTTAAAAAAGAGAAAATATTGTCAAGCTTAAGCTTGTACTAGACATTTCTACCAATGCTAGCACATTGTTAAGGTTTTGTTCGTGTGGAGACGAAAAGCTGAAATTTCCGACAGCATCAAACTGCATTGAACACCATCACCAATTTGTTTTTCCTTTAATTTTGACCATGATCAACAATTGGTTTAATTTAAACCAAATCATTATACTGAACACGCTAAGACTACTTTCTTTCTCTCTCTTCTCTTTATGAGCCACACTTCCGAGTCCTTTCCTCTCCTCTTCCATGTATCTTTCCCACACATCCTTGTGTCTCCCCAATCAACTAAATAAACTCTTCTGTCCTTCCTTATCTACTCATGCTCATTCCTTTTTTTCTGCGAACATCATCTAATCTAATCAATGATACAGAAAAGGAGGCTGACATGCACCGGCCTTCAGCTGTCTGGCCCTCTATCAATTTGTTACATGACTTCCTCATTCTCCCACAGCATTACACAGTTTTGAATAAATACTTGAATTTATTTTAGAGGGAGATGCAAAAACTGCACATGAATAGCTGCTTCCTGGAAAAACAGCTTAAATAAAAATACTGTGTGACATTCGAAAAGTAAATATAGTTCAGGAAAGAAAGAAGACTAAGCATTTCATTACATTTCAGAAGATGTCTAAGAGACAATGGGGTAGCATTCCTGCGGTAACAAATGGAGGCATCTAGTGGTCTTAGTGACTCATAGCTGGTGTCTTTAGAAATTAAAAAGTACCCATGTCGGTCTCATTAACGCATGTCTCTGGAACATCTAGACAAGTGATATTTTATGCAGCGAGTTCTAACAAGTAATTGGGCTTAAACCCTTCCTGTCTGTAACCAAACTGATGCCAATCTTCAAATTTGACTGTGACTCATCGTGTCGCATCCAAAAGAAGCCGGCAGCCTCCAGTCTGTCTATATGGAATAGTAAAAAAGTCCAATACAGACAGGCAGACTAATCTCGCTGCATATTTGCATTGGCGTGAATCAGGGAGCTGACCTGTCCTGTACGTCTGTGGCAATATTTAATTTAGAGGGCCTAAATTGAAAAAATGTGAGATATGCTTCGTCAGTCACAACATGCATAATGTAAATAAGGCATCAAAATGAAAGAGAACTACATCAGTTCTTTGTCTTCTTTGTTAAGATAACATCACTATACAGTAAAAACACAAATTAGGAGGTGTTAACAGAGCCTTTCTCTAAGCTTTACTCATTAAGATCAGTTTCCCGAATAGCTGTTCAATGTAAAACACTTTCGAGTTGTAAAGGTGTAAATTTCAAGAAAAAAAGTCAATCCCTGACCACTGTTTAATTTGCAAATAGATGACACATTTTTACGGGAGGGCTCGTGTATGAAAAATTAAAAACAAACGTCATGTCACGGCTTGTTAAGCCTATTGATTTTGTTCGTGAAAATGGGATTGATCATGTGATTAATGTACATGTACATGTAAATTCTTACATTATTAGCCAGCAACTTTCTCTTTTGTGAGTAAATGGAGTTATCACATAAAGAATCCAACCAACTCTCATGGGAAAACATGAAATAGTCACTTTAATTAAATTTATTTGTCTCGTATTTATAGACAGGATTTTCACATTTCTTTCTTTTTTTTGGCATGTTACTGAACATTGTGAAAGTAAGATGCCACCGAATGCCACTGCACAGTGTGAGATATTCACATTTTGACTGTTGTGTCACATTGAGCTGGTGCAAAAGTCCGCATTTGATGGTTGATAACGATGCAACGATGTTGATAAAGATAGAACTACACACCCCACTGGTAAGTGGAAGAGTCAAGAATCAACACCCATCCTGATCACCAGGGCCCTCAAGAAATGTTGCATTGAAATGTTGCTTCCACCTTCACCTGCTGCTTTGTTGCTGTTTTGCACATTAAAAAGTAGCGGTTGTGGTTAGTTATTGAATAACAAGATGGTTAAGGTTAGAAAAACATCAAAGCTTTCATCAAAACTGATCCTGTAATAACATATATCAAAATCTGCTTTTTTTCTGGGTTACTGTGTGTACTCTCTTAGCTGGTCCTGTTAACATACATCACTATTATTATTAATTATTATTATTATTATTATTATTATTGTTGTGGGCCATGTTCCGTGCCTCCATTGTTGAGGTGGCCGACCGGAGCTGTGGCTGTAAGGTGGTCGGTGCCTGTCGTGGCGGAAATCCCCGAACCCGCTGGTGGACACCAGTGGTGAGGGAAGCCGTCAAGCTGAAGAAGGAGTCCTATCGGCCTTTTTGGCTAGTGGGACTCTGGAAGCAGCTGATGGGTACCGACAGGCCAAACGGAACACGGCCTCGGCGGTTGCTGAGGCAAAAACTCGGGCTTGGGAGGAGTTCGGGGAGGCCATGGAGAATGATTTCCGGACGGCCTCGAAGAGTTTCTGGTCCCCCATCCGGCGGCTCGGAGGGGGGGAAGCGGTGCTTTGTCAACACCGTGTATGGTGAGGGCGGGGCTCTGCTGACCTCAACTAGGGACGTCGTGAGTCGGTGGGGGAAATACTTCGAGGGCCTCCTCAATCCTACCGACACGCCTTCCGATGAGGAAGCAGAGTTGGGGAGCTCGGACGTGGGGCCTCCCATTTCTGGGGCTGAGGTTGCCGAGGTGGTCAAAAATTCCTCGGTGGCAAGGCCCCAGGGGTGGATGAGGTCCGTCCTGAGTTCCTCAAGGCTCTGGATGTAGTAGGGCTGTCTTGGTTGACACGCCTCTGCAGCATCGCGTGGACATCGGGGGCAGTGCCTCTGGACTGGCAGATCGGTGTGGTGGTCCCCCTCTTCAAAAAAGGGGACTGGAGGGTGTGTTCCAACTATAGGGGGATCACACTCCTCAGCCTCCCTGGTAAGGTCTATTCGGGGGTACTGGAGAGGAGGATCCGGTGGATAATCGAATCTCGGATTCAGGAGGTACAGTGTGGTTTTCGTCCTGGCCATGGAACAGTAGACCAGCTCTATACCCTCGGCAGGATCCTGGAGGGTGCCCAACCGGTCTACATGTGTTTTGTGGACTTGGAGAAGGCATTCGACCGTGTCCCTCGGGGACTCTTGTGGGGGGTGTTCCGGGAGTATGGAGTGCCGGACCCCTTGATATGGGCTGTTCGGTCTCTGTATGACCGGAGTCAGAGTTTGGTCCGTATTGCCGGCAGTGAGTCGGACATGTTTCCTGTGAGGGTTGGACTCCGTTAGGGCTGCCCTTTGTCACCGATTCTGTTCATAATTTTTATGGACAGAATTTCTAGGTGCAGCCAGGGCGTTGAGGGGGTCCGTTTTGGCGACCTCAGAATCGGGTCTCTGCTCTTTGCGGACGATGTGGTTCTGTTGGCGGCGTCAGGCCGTGACCTTCAGCTCTCACTGGAGCGGTTCGCAGCCGAGTGTGAAGCGGCTGGGATGAGAATCAGCACCTCCAAATCTGAGACCATGGTCCTCAGCCGGAAAAGGGTGGAGTGCTCTCTCTGGGTCGGGAATGAGATCCTTCCCCAAGTGGAGGAGTTCAAGTATCTCGGGGTCTTGTTCACGAGTGAGGGACGAATGGAGCAGGAGATTGACAGGCGGATTGGTGCGGCGTCTGCAGTGTTGCGGGCTCTGCACCGGCCCGTCGTGTTGAAGAAGGAGCTGAGCCAGAAGGCCAAGCTCTCGATTTACCGGTCAATCTATGTTCCTACCCTCACCTATGGTCACGAGCTGTGGGTAGTGACCGAAAGAATGAGATCGCGAATACAAGCGGCCGAAATGAGTTTCCTCCGCAGGGTGTCTGGGCTCTCCCTTAGAGATAGGGTGAGAAGCTCGGTCATCCGGGAGGGGCTCGGAGCAGAACCGCTGCTCTTCCGCATCGAGAGGAATCAGATGAGGTGGCTCGGGCATCTGGTTAGGATGCCTCCTGGACGCCTCCCCGGTGAGGTGTTCCGGGCCCGTCCCACTGGGAGGAGGCCCCGGGGAAGACCCAGGACACGTTGGAGAGACTATGTTTCTCGACTGGCCTGGGAACGCCTCGGGGTCCCCCCAGAAGAGCTGGAGGAAGTGGCCAGAGAAGCGGAAAATTATGGATGGATGGATGGATGGATTATTATTGTAATTTATGTTAGATGGCATTAAAAAAAAAATACAGATTTTGTCCTCGTTAACAAGTCTTTTATGTGACTATTTAATTTTTTCCCTGAAACTGGGTTGAAGTAATTGAAAAATATTTAAAAAATGAGACCTCCTCAATGTTACTGCAGCAGCCAAAAAGGAGCAAACTGAACAACAGGAGTCCTTTAGCATTTCCCACAGACAGTAAAATATAGGGGTAGGCAGAAGGCATTCAGTTGGTTTAAACATTTTTTTACACTTAGAAGCCTTTTTTTAAACTGTGGGAGAAAGACAAGAAGGCAGGCCGATAGAAGGGAGCATGACATGCAACAACGTGCGGGTCAGGATTCAAACTTAAAGGGGAAGTACGTTTTTTTTAAACCTGGGCCTTATCTCTGGCATACAGTACGTTCATCTACTCACCGATAACAGTTTGGTGAAAGTCGGCGTCCTTTGGACGCTATTTAGATGTCTCGAGATCGATGTATATCCATATAACGGAAGAGAACGGGGCATTGACAATACAGCCACTAAATAAGGCATTATCTGTCTTTATTTCACCAATACTTTAAGACGAATGAACGCGTACTATTGCACTGTTAGTTCAGAGCTACCCGTGTTGTTGTTATTGGGGGCTATCGGGGGGCTTATGGGGGCTTTCTACACATGTCTAGTGGGATGACCAAACTGTTATCGGTGAGTAGATTAACGTATTTTATGGCAGGGATAAGGTTCAGGTTTAAAAAAAAAAACTAACTTCCCCTTAAAGCCTGGCCGCAAACTTAAGCCTGGCCGCAACTAGGACTTCAGTCAGCGTATACGTGGGACAACCACTCAACCAGTTGAGCTACATGATGGACCACATGAACATATCTTTTAATCATAGCATACCCTTTTTAGGACATTATACGTTGCATGAACAAGCAGTTGAGGCTTTTGAGCTTTAGTCTGCACATCTTTCTCCTCACTGTGAGGAAATGAATTACCAGCACTTGCAATCTTGTGGGCTGTAGGTCAGTCGGTGAAGAACTTGTCTCTTAATCACAAGGTTGGAGGTTTAATAATGACTAACTTATAGCTAGTTGCAGTGTAAGCAGCCCATTCATACTCCACTGGCATCATAATCTTCAGTTTTGTCAGGACCCCCTGGTGAACCTCACCTCAAAATCTTAAGTTTTTCACACATAGTTTCTCTGTATAATGTGTAGAAAACAGCTATAGAAACACAATAGAAATTGCCAAATGTATTTCCCAGAGAACTTGATGCATCCCATTTCCATATCAATCTATAATAATAATAATGCTCTTTAAATTTGCTCATTTGTTACCTTTTTTAAACACAAAGTCTTCCTGCTGATCCACACTGACAGACCTAAGACATGTGGTTGTAAATAACTAATCTCCAACTGTTATTCGGAAGAATATTTCCTTGAGGTTTGCCTTGTTGATTTTTAACAGTAATAACCTTAAGTCGTCGGAAATTGTTGCTGAGCCAACATGTAAAATTTTTGACACATTCCTGTTACCTTTAACAGAAATGTAAACATGATGGTGGTAACAAAACCATTGTACATTTTGGTCTCATTTCTCATTTAACAAGGCTGCAGGGGGTTGACAATAGAGGTTTGATACAGGATCTCATTGCCTTTGTTCACATGATTTATGAAAATGAAACTCTGGAAAGTTAATCTTTATCTATAAATAAGTGAGTGTACGTTTGTATGAAATGTGCAGGATGTGTTTTAAAGTGACCGTGTTCGTGTGTGTTTGTAACAGATAAAGAAAAGGGGGAAAAAAAGATAAGTAAGAAATTATGCTATATCAAGATTTCAGTGGATGGGGCAGTTCAAACGTCTTGTATCTCCACCCTCGCTGCAGGGCTGTGTCACTGCAACCTCACCACAAACATCATTTTAACGTTGTGTGTATTTTAGCTTTCAAATGCTAGATTACGAGACCCTGTTTACTCCGCTGTTCAAATGTAAACAAAATAGCCCTGACAGTGGAGATATAAACTCACATGTTCATGGGTCAAAGCAGCAATTAGGACCATTTATCCGACATAAACAAACAAATGAGAGTCATGCAGATGAAGAGATAGAGGGAGCATAGTTACATGCTTTGAATAACCAGAGGACATATGCCGTCAAACAGAGATGCTTTGATCACTGCCTCTCTGTATTTCTGTGGAATTACGAATAGGAGGAAGTTTGCCGAGTTAGTTGGTTAGTTTAGATTGAGAAGGAGACAGACAGAGAAAAGGGAGGTGGTAGAGGGGGCAAGTGTAGAAACAGACCAACAGACACGACAGGGTCACTGATAGGGCAACATTTTTTCTGTTTGATGTTCATCCACAACCCCTTCAGATAAACAAAGCTCTGCTTTAGTGCCCCATGACTCATGTCTCAAATAAAAAAAAAACAAAACATATTTTCAAACAATTTCTCACATGATCGTATCTATTTTAACTACTATTATTCACGAACAATACAGTCTTACAACTAGGTTAGTCAGATGCTAAAGGTTAGCATTTTAAGGCAAAGGCAGTTTATTTGTAGAGCATCTTTCAGCATGTAAGCCACTAGTTCTTTGAATCTCATGGGTTTCAATAAAGAAAAAAAGTCCTTTCCACTGTTTTGGAAGTATGTTTTTAACACGTTTTGCCCAAAAACTGAATGTTGCTGCTCAGTGTTAAGCTTTGAGTCTGTTTGGTGGGCCAACGTGTACCCAAGAGGTCTTAACAGTCTATAATGGAGCAGTAGATCTGTTATGTGTTTTTAATGCTTTAATTTAATTTCATGATGATTCATTAGGATTTGATAGATTTAGTGAAGCCTCTGAAGCCTCTATGCACTCTAATTGTTCATCTGGGAGGTGTTGGGATTGTTAGATATTAAGAGACATAGTACACATTCAAACAAAATGTCTTCATCAGTATGCTGAAGCTTGAACACTCATTCAGTCTATGCCAATATTTCTTAAAGCTTTATTGAGACATACCAGGCAAGGACTGACAGGAGAACTGTAGTTCAAGCACGGTATTTATCATGAACGAAAGACTGTGAAGTGCACAACGTAACTAAAAAAAGGTATATATTAGTCTGACTAGTGTACTTTGTCTAAGCTTATTGAACAGATTGAGTGAGGGGGGACTGACGCTCAATTGCGAGGGCGTCATTGCACTTACATTATGCAAGCTATCAGTTCGAGGAAAATCATTTTTTTTCTGTGTTCAAAGTTTCCAAGGTGTTCACGAAGGGTGTGTGTGTGTGTGTGTGTGTGTGTGTGTGTGTGTGTCCAGCATTGTCTGCAAGACAAAGAGCAAAGGCTGTGGCTAACAATGCAACCCATAGCACTCTAGAAATATGAACCATTGTTTTTGCTATTCATTTGGGGGTGTTGCACTTTAAAAAGAGTCTTTGAGCATGGCTACATAACACTAGTGAGAAAAACAAATGATTGTGTCAGTCAGATCCAAACTAAACTTTTAAAGCCATGCAAACATGTTAATCACAACAGGACTGACACACTGAGATAATATCATTGGGACTTCATTTTCATTACTTTTTTCTTTTTGTCAGACAGCAACACATGTACTTAACACGAGCCCATGACTTTGCATTTCCATACTGTCGCTGTGCTCCAATAGATTTTATAACCACACTGTGAGCTCACAAAATCACCAAAAGAAAATGTCTTTGCAGTGAATTTGGCTATGCTTACATGTACGATCATCCCCCGCAGAGAAAGTTAGAAGTGACATCTTGAATTTTGTATTAAGGGGCTGAAGCTGCAGAGTGATACTCTGACAAAAATGTGCCTCTTTAAGCCCTAAAATATTATTTAAACATTACTTTAAAAATCAACACCAGCACAACAAAGGAATATGTTTAGTGATGACATGTGGGCTGAATGTATTGGCCTGCTATATCATGAGAGAACCATGTGAAATTGAACCTATTAAAGCTAAAACTCATGACAGCTAGCTTCTCAACTATATTGTTGTACAGTGCAGAACATATAAATGATATGGAAGAACAGACTTGTCTAGCTTGTTGAACACATCCATTTCTTCTCTCTATAAATTCACCACTTAATCGGGACTTTTGGATACATTTTACCCCTTCATTAGAGTTATGGTACATTATTTCCATCAATTGAACAATGTTTCTATATTCTATTGCTTTCTGGTAATTATTTGAACCATTTAGCCATTACCGTTTAGACTTCTCTGCCATCTAGCCTCATAACTCATTCTCATTTTTGTCGTCGCCACATGTTTATTTGTATTTTTTCACGTTTTACTCCATCTTCTACATTACTACAACTGCAGGTACTCATGGCTATTAAACATTGCAGTTGATGATACGACTAACAACACTGAGGCTGAACCTGAATAGTTTATTTGTTGTGAGGTTAAAAAAAAGGTCTAAAAACCATGAAGTTTGATAGCTTGCACACAGGGAATAAAAAAAGAAGTGGAGCCTGGTATTCTAACCACGAAGAGCATTCTACATGCAGAACTTTAGTCTCCATGGAAGCTCCCTCACAACTCACCATAAACCTCCCAGTGTGGATCCCGTCTGAATGAGTAATGACCTCCTGATTGAAATTCAAGCAGAGGACAGCTCCTCCGTCCTTCTTTGTCTATATAAACCCAGGTCAGAGGTAAAAGTTATAAAGTTGTAATGTTATCTCAAATGTGCATTTCATAAACTTATGCTACAACCACGGGATGGTGTGGGTAAATTGCAAAAACAAATGTTTATACAACAGAATAAAAAGATATTTCAAGAGGAAAGCAGCCAAGAAAACAGGTGTAAAAAGTAAATTTGTGCATCCATAGAGAGGATGAGTTTACAAAACAAGGGGAAAGAAAAGTGTTAATGGAAAACAGTTCTTAACTGAAAAGTACTACAAATGGGATAAGTCTGTACACATTACTGTGTGTGCTCATGTAGCCATGTGCAGGATCATACTGAATCCAAGAGGTGTGTTTCAGTCAGACATTTTTTCAAACACTGTTTCATTGTGTGTCTCTGGAAACTTTTAGAGGCTTAAAAGGATTTGCTATTTTGTATATTTCACTACATATTACCTTTATTGATGAGGTGTCCCAGCCTATTACCGTAAGCTGTGGTGACTCATCCTTTCTTGCTTTTTCATCGCCTATGTCAGTACCATTAGCTAGTTATATAACATTTTAACAGAAAAAGCTTTTTCCACAATGCTTAACCAACACCCCATTGATTTAGACCTTGTCAATGAAGTCTAACACACAAAATAAAGGTAATTCAGTTTCTATTACCTTGGGTGTTTCCCATGGAACCAAAGAGAATCATCTCAGTTGGCAGCTTCCTGTGTGAGAAAACTTAAAGAAACTTTTTTTTCTGGAAAGTTTTAGCTTATTTTCAAACACCAACCATATTAGAGAATAACAGCTGAAGAAAAGGTGGGGTGCACTTGGAGTTGAACTGTATGAAAACATCTTTCTATGTTTGAAAAAGCTGAGAACTTTTTATTTCCTTTTACAACTCGAACAACCAGGACCCGTGTATGTGTTTCACACACATACTTCTGTCATATCAGATCAACTCTCCCATTTTTGTCAGCCAAATCATGTCACTACTTTGACCTAATTAGGAAGTTTCTCCATTGTCTCCATTATTTGGTCTGGAACTTGAAATGCTTTGGTTTGTTTCCTGCTTATAACCTCTTTCAAGTGGAGCAAATATTCAAGGGATCACCTTTTTTCATTCTGGTGTATGAACTTGAACAAGGTCACTTTGTGTTTGATTGTGCTGTTCTTTGAAGTTCTTCTCAGCAACCCTGTTAATCAAATACACAATCAGGCCTCAAATGGACACCACCTTATATTCTTTCTCTCAGCTTTTCCTTTGATTATGATTTATTTAACAAAACTGCCAAATGAAGAAGAAATGTAATAATGTAATTTCACCATGTATTTGTCATTATTTGTCGGTGGGTATATATGTGCGGGCATGGTTTAAACCGAAGAGCAAACACTGATTTGAATTTGGTTTGCATTATGAGAGTATATGACACCACTACTGTGCGTGTGTTTGCAAGTGAAATACTGTAATATGGTAAACATGGTGTGACAAACATTTCCATCTATAAAAAGCAATGTAACCTCATAAAAGCTGTGTTTTACCTCTGAATATTTGCATTTATTCTCCTGTGGACTCTTGTTTTGTTGAATATTGGTCATATGATTCATCCATCCATCCATTTTCTGTTCCCTCTAAATCCAAATAGTGTTGTAGGGGGTTCTTTCGCAATTGTCACTGGCTGAAAGGCGCGGTACACCCCAGGACGGGTAACCAGTCCATTGCAGGGCCACACAGAAAAAAACGAGACAAATAACCATGCTTGCTCACATTCACTCTTATGATTGATTTAAAGTCACCAATTAACCTAACATGCATGTTTTTGGATGGTGAGAGGAAGCCGGAGTACCACCTGAGAATATGCAAACTCCACACAGAAACCATCTTGCTATGAGGGAACGGTGCTAACCATCACAACACCGTGCAGCCCTCTTGTGATTCAGCTCAGTGCAACAAAGAATCAAAGCCTTTCTTGATTTTGCTTCAATTTAATTCAATTCAGTTCAATTCAGTTTTATTCATATAGCGCACAATTACAACAAAGGTCATCTCAAGGCACTTAAATAATATAGTCCAATTCAAGCCAATTGGAGTTCAATTCATTGTAATGTAACCGGATGGACTGGATGGGAGCAAGGGTGCAATAATGGGGCCAGGACAATGGGGGAGCTATGGGATTTGCTGCTGTGAAATACTGGGTTCATGGGGAGAAGAAGAGGAACCTTTAAAAGCTGGGCCTGTTGAGAGCCTGCGGCCTTGGTCTCCTTTGTGTCAGCAGTGGGTAAGGTGGATGGTGTGCAGCTGAGTTTTCTGGTTTGCTTTGAGTAATTTATGTGCTTTTGCTTTAACAAGAGCTAAGTGTTGTGGTTAGTTGAGTGCCATCATGGAGCCAGAACAGCCTTAATCTCCGGTCTCCTTCCATATGAGTTTTGCTGTGTTTATTTGGTTTGTTTTGTGTTAGTTTTGTTTGTTTGTCCAGGCCAGGGCGGCCGACCTGTGCTGAAATGCTGCACACCTTCTGCCTTCCCCGAGTGGCTCAGCCTGAGGTCCAGTAGTCGTAGTTTCTGCTTCATGGTGATTTGTGGTGGCCTTTGCCTTTTTTAACATAGTACTAGGATTAAACTTAATAAAGTAATGCTTTCTTAACTGTTTTAATGTTAATGAACTTTGCCAGTTACTGGGGACTGCAGGCTGTAGCCACTGTGTGCACCTACTACTGGGCCTTTTTGTGTGACAATTGACTTGTGGGTAGCCATTAGTAGTTATTGAGCGCCATGTTTGAATTTAGGTGTAATGCTTGCAGTGGTGTCATTTGTGAACCTGAGATATGTATTTGGTTTGCACTCTCTGTTTGGAGTTTATTTATTCCCTGTTACTGACTTGGTGTTTTATCTATTTAAGGTCCCAGTGGTGGGTGGCAACCTCTGACTCCTCCCTCTCATGAGCTTGGTTCTAAATAAATTGTAAACCTTTGGACACTTGACTCTTCATTGTCTTACGTTGGTCGACAGAATCTGGTTACATCTTTGGCGTAGTTCGGCAGCGACCAACTTAATTGTAATTTGATTGAAGATGTCTCAGAGTGAGAATGAAGGAGGGGGGAGACCAAGGTCTTCTTCAGTGCCTACCTTTTTTCCCATTTATGATGCCTTGTGCTAAATTTTCTGGGGGTAGAGGGACAAATGAAGGTACATTTAAACAGTGGAAAAGTGACCTTGAAATGTGGTTTAGAATGTATGGCATTCCTGCTGAAAATCAGTTATACTGGGTATTAAGTTGTTTGGAGGGGGAAGCAAAGAGAGAACTGGCCATTTTGCCTGCTGATGAGATAAATACTGTTGCCAAAGTATTCACAAAGTTGTCAAGTTTGTATTCTAGTGCTGTCCCTGCTTCTGTCTCACGCTCTCTGTTCTTCAACTGTAGACAGCAGGCTGAAGAAAGTGTGAGGGCTTTTGCCCTCCGCCTACAGGAGTGCTGGCAGAAGATGATGATCCATGATGCACAAAATATCTTGAACCCGGAGATACTAATGCGAGATCAGTTTGTTTCAGGGCTCTGTGATGATGGTCTGAAGAGAGAACTAAGAATGAAGGTAACACTGAATAACGATCTTAAGTTTGCAGACGTGCAGAAGGAGGCTATATTACGGGCAGGCCTGGAGGAAAATGAGCAAGTGTGTTGTGGAGCAGTGAAGGCAACCACATCTAAGAAGCCTTGAGAAGATGACTTACAAAAACTTCAAACTGAACTTAAGTCAGAACTGGCGAAGGAGGTAGAGAATCAAGTGAATAACCTGTCCCAATCTCTCCTGCAGGGCATAAGGGAGGAGTTCCGCAAAGCGAAGCTTGAGTCACAGCCAACCCAGACACCCTCTACTCCCTGTGTCACAAAGATCCCGTAGTTTTTCACCAGGCCCTAGGCAACAGAAAACGAGGGCCCAGTTCAGGCCCAATGAGTATGACGAACAGGGGCGACCCATCTGTTACCAATGCAGAACCCCAGGCCACATTGCACGCCAATGCCCCAAACGAAGCCCACCTGCCCCTTTAAACTAGCTTGCCCTGCTGTTGTGGATCTAACAGTGGGCCAAACAGCAAATGATCCATTCCCCACATTGACCCAAGCATGTGAGCTGCAAACACCAGTGCCCCCTGCTGGGCTTGTAGGGGACTGTCCCATGATTCAAGTCTCCATGGATGGCATTGAAATCTCCTGCCTACTAGACACTGACTCCCAGGTGTCCATGGTACGCCAAGAGTGGCTACAGAGACACTTCGGCCAAGATGGCCGGCACCTGAAAGATCCAGCTTCCTGGCTGAAGTTGAAGGCAGCAAATGGTAAAGAGATTCCATACCTAGGATATGTTGAAGTTCAGACGGACATTGCTGGGGTGACATTGTCAAACGTGGGGGTAATCGTAGTAAAAGACAGCTGTTTAAAAGTATCAGCCCTTGTAGGAATGAATGTGATTAAACAAGTGTGGCAAGTTTTATTCAAGAACACAGCACCTTGCAAAGTGAAGACCCCACCAAAACTAAATGACCTCGGCAAGACCCTGTGGCAGGAGGCCATGCATGTATGCAGGAAGGAGCAAGGATTCGTCACCCCTGATGGTTTTGTCGGATATGCCCGTCTTGCCAGCCATCGGCCTGTGACTATACTTGGGAACCGGGAGCTGCTACTGAACTGTCGAGCCAGGGGCGGCCCAGGAGGTCGAGGGTATGAAGCCTTGATGGAGCCACTGCCCATACAAGATGGACTCCTGGTAGCTCGGGCCCTAGTGACAGTTGGGAGTGGACGGGCACAGGTACGGGTGCGCAACATCAGCAATACCCCTCTAGTCGTTTACCCCTACCAAAAGTTAGGCAAAATATTTCTGTTGGATTCTTGTGAAGTATTTGATGATGAACCTGCTTTTGAAATTGTGAGAGGTGACAGCGTGGAGGCCCAGATGTCAAGTGGTGCTGAACCAAACAGCACACCAATTAGCAAGACTGACCTGGATTCCTTACCATCATTTGACCTTAAAGGGGTTGCTCTGTCAGCAGAACAGAAGAGCAAATTGTCCACCTTGCTCAACAAACACAAAGCTGTCTTTTCTCAGCATGAGGATTATGGTTGCACAGACACCATCTTGCACAGAATCCCTACAGGAGACGCAGCCCCCATCAGGCAAAGGCATCGTCAGATTCCACCAAACTTGTATGTTGAGGTCAGGGCCTTGATCAAGCGCATGCTGGAAGCTGATGTCATCAAGCCAATCTCAAGCCCATGGTCATCACCCATAGGCTTAGTACGCAAGAAAGATGGCTCCATTCGATTCTGCGTGGACTATAGGCAAGTAAACCAAGTCACTAGGAAAGACTCTTATCCCTTACCCCGAGTCGAGGAAGCTCTAGCCAGTTTGAAGAAGGCCAGCTGGTATTCCACACTGGATCTGGCATCTGGCTATTGGCAGGTCAAAGTGGATGACAAAGACCAAGAAAAGACGGCCTTTACCACTTCCATGGGGCTTTTTGAATTTCAAAGGATGCCCTTTGGATTATGCAATGCGCCTGCTACGTTTCAGCGCCTTATGGAGAGTTGCCTGGGAGAACATGATTACCAATCACTGTTAATCTATTTAGATGATATTATTGTCTTTGCGGCTGATTTTGATACTCACCTTGAGCGTCTTGATTATGTGTTCTCCCGTCTCTCTGCCCAGGGCCTGAAGCTGAAACCTGACAAGTGTAAACTTCTCCGCGATAGTGTCCAGTACCTCGGCCACATCTTGTCTGCAAATGGAATAGCCCCAGACCCTGGTAAAGTGTCAGCAGTCCAGCAGTGGAAAGTGCCAGCTACACCAACGGAGCTACGAGCATTCCTCGGCCTGGCAGGGTATTACCGCCGATTCGTCAAGGGGTTCTCCCAAACAGCAGGCCCTCTCCACAGACTCTTAGGCGGGTACCCAGCAAAGAAGACCAAACCCAGAGTGCCAGGTCCTGCTTGGCACTGGACAGAAGAATGCAATCTGGCCTTCTCACGTCTAAAGCAAGCCTTGACCAAGGCCCCAATCCTGTCCTTCGCTGATTTCAGTTTGCCTTTTCTCCTCTGCACGGATGCCAGCAACCAAGGCCTGGGCGCAGTACTCTCCCAGGTCCAAGAGGGCCAAGAAAAAGTTATTGCCTATGCAAGTAGAGGCCTGCAAGGTGCTGAGCGTAATGATGCCAATTACAGTTCTTTTAAATTAGAACTACTCGCACTGAAATGGGCCATTACAGAAAAATTCCATGAATACTTGCTTGGTTCCGACTTTGTAGTTTACACAGACAATAACCCCCTGGCCCATCTTTCCACAGCCCGGTTAGGTGCAGTGGAGCAGCACTGGGTGGCGCGACTGGCGAGCTACAAGTTCCAGGTGAAAAATCGCTCCGGAAAGTCTAGTGTTAATGCTGATGTGCTCTCTCGTTACCCCCTAGAAACCCCAAAGGCATCAGAAGAACAGGATGGGGTGGAGGTTCCGGGCTTCCAAGATGTGACGGTGGAGGTGGTCCAGGCGTGCTTGTTGGGGGTGTGTGATGTGGAGTCTGCACCTGAGCCAGCAAAAGCTTCATGGATTGGAGAAGGCTGGTCTGCTGACAGGTGGGCCGATGGACAACAAAAGGACCCAGCAATCTCGAGAATTCTGTTCCTTTTGCAGACCAAACATCTATTGCTGGCAGCCGAACGACAGCTGGAGAGTCCCCAAGTGTGGCGCATGCTGAAGGAAATGCACCGCTTAGAGCTGCGAGAGGGGGTACTTTACAGGCGAGTTCAGGACTCAAAAACTAATGCCCTCTATTTCCAGCTCGTCTTACCCCAGAGTAAACGGTGAGAAGTCTGCACTAGCTGTCATGAGCATATGGGACATTTTGCTGTGGACAAGACCCTTAAGACACTACAAACCAGGTACTACTGGCCCAATTTGTTTGCAGACACCCAGAGGTGGTGCTCGGAGTGTCCTCAGTGTGTGCTAAGAAAAAAGCCCACCAACTCAACAGTTAGTCTGACACCCATTACAGCCTCTTACCCCTTAGAGCTGGTTACCATGGACTTTCTGTCTTTAGAAGCCTCCGTAGGTGGATTTGAAAACATCATGGTCCTCATTGATCATTTCACAAAGTTTGCCTGGGCTGCTGCAACTCGTGACCAGACCGCAAAAACAACTGTGAGGGTGATGTGGCAACAGATTATCCAGTATTTTGGATGCCCTGCCCGATTCCATGCTGACCAAGGGCCAAACTTTGAAGCGGCTGTGGTGAAACAACTCTGTGACTTGTACGGCTGCAAAAAGAGTCACACCACCCCATACCACCCAGAGGGTAATGGGCTCACAGAAAGATTCAACCGTACCCTGCTTGGAATGTTGCGTAGTCTGGTGGAGGAAAAGAAGAGCAGGTGGGCAGATTACCTACCAGAAATGATCCATGCTTATAACAACACTGTGCATACCAGTACATACAGGATATACCCCATCGTACCTCATGTTCGGAAGACATGCACGTGCACCGGTAGACGTTCTCCTGGGGGGTCCGTTGGAAGAACCAAGCACAGTTGGAGAGTGGGTCCAGAAGCACCATGAGCGCCTGAATTTTGCCTACAAAAGAGCGGGGGAGGTGAATGCAGGGGCAGCACAGAAGCAAAAGAGGCAACATGACGGCCAAGGGGGGTTGGGTCCATTAATGATGGGGGAAAGGGTGCTGTTGCGTAATGTGGGTCCCAAGGGGCTGAGTAAACTTGCAAACTATTGGCATAATGTACCCTATGTAGTGGTAAAACACCCTAACCCTGATGTTCCTGTGTATGTGGTCAAGCCTGAAAGGGGGGAGGGGAAGGAGAAAGTGTTGCACAGGCGGTTGCTTCGTTCTTGTCTTTTGTCATTGCAGGCCCCAGTGCAGGAAGAACGTGGCGAACCTGAGCCAGCGAGACCGTCGTTCACGTGGATGCCCCCACCAACCCGATGGCTGCCCCCATGGCACATTGCAGGTCCGTCCACGGCGCCCCCAGCGGAAGATTCTGGGGCTGAGGGACCTGAGGAGCTGCGGAGGTCTCAGCGCAATTCAAGGGGGATCCCATCCCAGCGTTATGGACAAGGGGACAATTGACCGGCAGCACAAGGATGTGCTGTGAAAATGTGGTGGGGGATGGACTGGATGGGAGCAAGGGTGCAATAATGGGGCCAGGACAATGGGGGAGCTATGGGATTTGCTGCTGTGAAATACTGGGTTCATGGGGAGAAGAAGAGGAACCTTTAAAAGCTGGGCCTGTTGAGAGCCTGCGGCCTTGGTCTCCTTTGTGTCAGCAGTGGGTAAGGTGGATGGTGTGCAGCTGAGTTTTCTGGTTTGCTTTGAGTAATTTATGTGCTTTTGCTTTAACAAGAGCTAAGTGTTGTGGTTAGTTGAGTGCCGTCATGGAGCCAGAACAGCCTTAAGCTCCGGTCTCCTTCCATATGAGTTTTGCTGTGTTTATTTGGTTTGTTTTGTGTTAGTTTTGTTTGTTTGTCCAGGCCAGGGCGGCCGACCTGTGCTGAAATGCTGCACACCTTCTGCCTTCCCCGAGTGGCTCAGCCTGAGGTCCAGTAGTCGTAGTTTCTGCTTCATGGTGATTTGTGGTGGCCTTTGCCTTTTTTAACATAGTACTAGGATTAAACTTAATAAAGTAATGCTTTCTTAACTGTTTTAATGTTAATGAACTTTGCCAGTTACTGGGGACTGCAGGCTGTAGCCACTGTGTGCACCTACTACTGGGCCTTTTTGTGTGACAATTGACTTGTGGGTAGCCATTGGTAGTTATTGAGCGCCATGTTTGAATTTAGGTGTAATGCTTGCAGTGGTGTCATTTGTGAACCTGAGATATGTATTTGGTTTGCACTCTCTGTTTGGAGTTTATTTATTCCCTGTTACTGACTTGGTGTTTTATCTATTTAAGGTCCCAGTGGTGGGTGGCAACCTCTGACTCCTCCCTCTCATGAGCTTGGTTCTAAATAAATTGTAAACCTTTGGACACTTGACTCTTCATTGTCTTACGTTGGTCGACAGAATCTGGTTACAGTAATAATAATCCAATGAAATCCAAGTGATTCACTTCAAAATAGTCCAAATCATTCATTTAGAGCCAATTTAAAAAAAAAAAAAAAAAAAAAAAAATGTACTCAGCAGGGTTTCCACAAAAGTGAAATGCCCAATGATTAAAAAATGACAATCTCACCACATTATTACCACTGTGGTGAGATATCACCACCACAGACAGCCTCCAACCTGTATTCAGTTGAGGTGTCTGTGACAGCGCTACAAGTGGAAGGGTAAAATGACCAAGTCTAAATTGGGAATACAGTAAATCTCTCTCTGTCCCCATAACATTTCTTCTGAAGAGGATCCAAGTTAAAGCTATGGTAGGTAATCCTAGAGAGCTAGCAAGAGAGCTAGCAAGATTCGAAAGTGTCCCCTCCTCTAAGCTCCACCCCCCCCTCCCCATTCCGTCAGTGCGTCATCCAAAGCCGGTAGAACCGCATGCGCACACGGAGCAGGGAGCCGACAGAGGGGGGCGTAGGCAGAAAGCAGAGGCATCTGATTGGTTTTTGTAGGCGCTCCAATCCGAGATCAGCGGGACGCTGATCTCGGATTGGTCAGCTTTTTCTCAGTCCTGCAGCTGCCACAGAGGTCTGATTATTTTCGTCCCTTTTTCTAAATACATCTTGTATAGATTTCTCTCAGGACAGACGGACCATTTCACCCAGTATTACAAAATGTGTTTCTGAACAGGATTACCAACCATGCCTTTAACCATATAACATGTTACAAAAACTGTTGCTATTACTTAAAAGTTATGTTTTGCGCTGGTAAGTGGCTTCACGCTAGTGACAGATTGGCCACAATAATTGTTTTCATTTTTTTAATAAACAATTGTTTTTGTAACATTTCCATGAGCTGTTCTGGATCCTGTGCAGCTAGAATGATTTCTGATGGTTATTCTTTCCCTTTTGTTACATCTGTTCCAACTGTGTCAAGAGAAAAGTTGTTATAAGAGAGAGGAAGCATGTTGGTAAAGAAGAGGCCAAAAGGATGAGCAGTGTTTTTTTTTTTTTTTTTTTTTTTTCACTAAATTCTTACCCACAAAGTAATTGCACTATTTAGGAATCTACACGTATGGCCAAAATCTGAGACTAAATAAAGAAAGCAGTGGTGCTTCAGCATGTGCATTCTTGCATTTTACAATGTTATCTTGAAATGCTCCTGGGAGAGCATGTTTATATCATCAACCATGTTATCTTGAATGTAAAGCATCAACACAGAGATGCAGGTTATACTGTATATACAACCTCCACTCTGTAAATCCAGATCACTCAGGCTGGGATGTTTACGGTAGGTCCAGAGTTTAATGGATCTTTGCATGTTTATGAATCCTTGCAGATAACATCACATTTCTCCAGTTTGCCTGTGTTTTATCTGCATCATCTCAAACATGAACATATTTTACCTTTGATTTACTGACATACAAAGATGAGGTGAGGAGACAATAGAGGACAAACACAAATAGAGGAGAAAGAAAAAAACAATGCATGCTCAGAACATATACTTCACTATGTAAATGGGAAACAAAAGCACAAATAGAAAGTGAGGCTCGTAGGAATGAAAGAAAAAAAAAAGTTGCAACACTCCCCAGAGGATTACATAACATTTCCTTGGGAATGGTGGGTCATAGTGACCAGCTCATATCATCTCTGTCTCCATCAGCAGGCCTGTTTTAACAGCCATTCTGAAACTATGTGTCACAAAGCGGTGGCAGCTCCGGCATCCAGTGTACTATTTAAAGGTCAGAAAATCACCCACTCAACACGGCACATCATCTATAGCGACACAACAATTAAGACGTGTTCATTTTGCAAGAGCACAATGAGCGATTCACAGCTAGATAAGCAGTGCTGCTGCTTTCAGTCACTGATCATTTTAAAGACTGTACTCAAATGTTTTTGCAGCTAATGTTTGTTGTGAAAGTATTTCATTGTTTAAGTGGATGTTTTTGCAAGAGGAGGGTTTGCTGTCCATTGTGAATGGCTCCCATTTGAACTGTTAAGTAAGATAAATGAAAGCAAGATGGCTTAATGGCGTCTCTGTTCCCAACCACATCACTCAAATATTCATAAAGAAAACCCTGAACTCAAGGCAGCTAGTTATTTTGAATCAATCTCGAATAGCATCATATTGACATTGAGGGGTTAAAGACGCCTCAATGTCAGATGAAACAGCAGCTGCTCATATCTGCTACTTCTCTAATGACAGAAGTGTTATAACTTATAGAACTGTTCAACCAAAAATTCAACATTCAAGCCACTTCATGCAATGTAACCAGGTGTGCTGGGGTGAGAAATAAAACAAGCCTTGAACGCTCTCAAACTGTTTTTCCACTCTTTGCATGAACAAGTCGGTCACATTTTGTTTAATCAAAAAATGTGTTCCATCTACAGATAATGTTTAAACACTGACCTGTGCCACATCTAAGCACTCACTTTAAAAAGCCCATTTTGATCCTATGGAAGGAATCAACTAATGCAAATAAATGCTGTGCGATTGTCATTGCACTGTACTATTCTGATAGGTAATTGGTCTCCAGTGATTCTAAAAGGAGGATTTGGACTCACTTTCTACACCCACATGATCACGAAACAAGCCCACAAGACAACACATTGAGACTATGGCCCATTTAGTTGTATGAATAAACCTTTTTAGATGAAATATCTGCAGAGAATCATTATTTCCATCCGTCCATACATTTAATTCTCTATACCTGCTTGTTGTCTTAAGATGGGCATCTTATAGTTTCACAGCCACTTAAGCACAAAAGCTGATTGTTTCCTTAACTAAGTTGATTAAATGTTCTACAAACAAACTTTACATGATAACTGCCTCTTAACACTTCCAATAATCTATGTTAATCTTCATTCTCATATGCACAGTGAGGATGTGCAGGACGTTTTTCAGGCTTCTTTTCACTTCTTGAACAGACATTGAATCAAACATCAACACGGTGCTGCTCTGCAGCTGAACCTAACTTTCGACTTTAAACTTTAGAAAAAAAGAGTTCCGTATCTTCAACAGTGCACACTTACATTTCAGTCTGGTTTCACATCTTCTGTGGGTTCTACTTGACAGAGGGGGCCTCGAAGGGCCTCAATCAGAGTCTTTGTCCCCTTTCAGCTGCAAATTCATTACAGTATCCTCTCACACACTTTTGGGTTTTCACATTGTACCAACCAAAATCCACTGACAGACAAAACAAACAACTGTGGTTACTATTTTAAAAACAAGTTGGACAAGTCAGTAAATCAAAGAGTAGAGTGATATAATAACATATTGTTGAATAGACAAATGAAGAATGGTTGTGACAATACTATATGTATTACATCTGACAAAACCTCCCCTATTTCACAGCCATGAAGGCACAAGTAGAGAACCATTTCATACTGAATATTTAAGATGAGAGTGATATGCCTTTAGTGAGCATTGGCCTCCTGTTTGGCCCTTTCACACAGCGATCTCACCAAGCTGGCGCAAAAAAAGATGTACTGGCGCATAGGACACCGATGCACAACAACGGGAGATCAGTCCTCAAAGGCGCAGTGTAAAAACAGCTTTTGTGAGTACAGAAGCACAATGAGGGTTGACATTGATGTTCCGTTGATAGGAAGCAGGTTCAAGCGCCAAAATGGTCTATGTGTTTAAAATAGGTTTCACGAGTAAACGTTTCAGGCATCAGCGTTCTCGGACGGTTCTCATTCACTTTGAACAGGGGATCTGTTGCTGGATCTGTTGCTTTGCTTTGTTAGCATAGCTCATGATGGAAATTTGAGAATAGTTCAACATCTCAAGAGGCAGCAAGGCAGCCAGCATTCAAATGAAATGACTGATCGCATATCTGACTGCATTACTGATTACTGCCACAATTCTAAATATCAAGTTCGCCCAACATTTAGAATTATCGCGTCACACCCATGTGAGTCAGCTTTGAGCACTGACTCCACCTCTTTACTTTCACACATGAGACCAAAGAGCAATGCAGGTGCATCAGTTTCAGCTTGAAGGTGTGAAAACAACTTGAGTAAAAGCACACGCTGGCGTGGCTCTGAGCTTCCTATTTTTGATCTGTGCGTATTATCAAAGAGGAACAGTGGTATATTGATGAAGAAGTCTTTTTTTGCTCCGATAAAGTGCAGCCATTGTGTGAAAAGGGCTGTGGTGACGAGGCCGAATAGGCACGCATGTGTTAATTGTGAGTAACTGTGGCATAGCGCAACAATTTAATCAATGATATTGTTGCCACTCACCTATTTCCTCAACATCGGCTTGTTATTTGTAAGCACACAATGCATTGATGATGTGCTGAACAGCCTCTGGGCTATCTTGAATTATCAAACAGGAACAGCAGTGGCTTCACAAGGACCACTTTTTTACACCAGTGTGACGTGACTGCAATGTGAAAAAGGCAAGTTAGATAGTATTAATAAACAAATGAATTGTCATTAAATATACAAAAGATGAATTGATTCTGCATTCATGATTCCTGTTAGCTGGGTTGAGAGGACAAAGGTATAGGAAGGCAGTTTGCCTTACCAGCCACAAGAAGAGGAGAATCATGTCTCTTTCTGACTGTATTGGTATTGACTGAGAAGTCAGCTGGTGCAGCTCAGATCTGATGCGGGTGATGGTGTGAAAACATCCAGAAATTAATATTGAGCTATGGGTTGGTGGTCAACAAAGTCTAAAGATTAATCTGAATGTTTTTAGACATTTTGATAACCAAAGTACTGAAAAAAAAAAAATACATATATCTGCAGCATGATTCAAGTATGGCTTATGGTAATTGGTTGTTTGGTTCTCTTTCAGAGATGTTCCTGTTAGTCATGTGGCAGTTTGACCCTCGATTTAGTCCAAAACACCAAAATAATTTGAGATAAGATGACTTTATTTTAAAAATGGTTAACTTTTTCATGTTAACAATTAACATTCTCACCAGGATTCGGGGAACTGTAAGCCATTGTCATGGGTTCCATTAGGATCAAACCAAGAGAATTTCAATCTATAAACTGACAACGTGAGATTAATAAAAAATGAATAATAATTTGTTGCAGGATTAGTTTACAATTCTTTTAAGTTGTTTTGTGATCTCCAGGATATTAAATGCTTCCTTGTGTGAGGGAACATTCTCTGTGGGAAGCACATGAGGAGCCCCATGACACCCATTTGTCATCCCTCATGCTAAAGAGCCCTATAATTGCTTACCACGCACTTTTTGCTGATGTGGAATCAGCCTGCAGCATCACTTATTGGTTGCAGCAAAACTGTGTCAGCCGGCTAAGTTGCCTAAAAACTATTTGCTTTGTATCTCTCTCCAGGGCTGGACTGGGACCAAAAAATGGCCCGGGCATTTTTGGCCATGGCGGCTCACCTTTGAATATTTATACGATCACACAAGTAATCTTATCACTTTCTGTGAAAAATGCAATTAAATCCTAACACAAATGTATTCATTTAAATCCATCTCCTCACCTTACAAAAGTATTTTTTTCATTAAATCGCTCTTCTCTGCAACTCTGTCAATCACTGTGTCAGTATCAAGGGACACAAGAACATCTTTCTCGGTGGCCATCAACATAAAGGCTTCCAGTTTGCTGGCAGAAAGGCAACTCCTCAGTCTGTGTTTGATGTAGCGGAGGGTTGAAAATGACCGGAAATGACCGAGGAAGGAATATTAATTCCGTATTTCTCTGGTTACCTACCAATCCATTTCAGCAAAGCAATGTTTCACAAATATTACATGGGCAACTGTAACCTGTAACACCTGCAAACAATATAGTTATCACAAGCTAAAATAACACTGAAAACTTTGGTGTCTACATGAGAGTGTCATAAACATTAATGACACACTTGATATCTATGACTGATGTCATTGGGTATTTGCAATATCTGCACACCAGTCAACTTTACATAAGCCTACAAAATGGAATGGCACAAGATACGTTATAGCCTTGCCTACATTAATGATGGTTTAAGGACTGTAACGCTAATGACAGGCGCATGTCATTTTTACACCTTCAAATAAAATAAATCTACTCATAACATTAGTTGAAAATAAAGACTCTGAATGATCTCTGTGACAGAAACGCGCACGCGCAGACACACACACACCACAGTCGGTGAGCACCTCCTAACCAACAAGGTTGTGCAAAGAACAGGCTAGGCTTTTTATTCGTGTTCCAGCCTAACTGGATAAAATAAGTAATAATTTCAGCATGATCAATTCCCCCATACTGATGTAATGAAGATGTAGCCTACCAGTCGTTTATCTATAAATACCTAATTTAAGTCTCCACGCACACGGAGAGCCCTCAGTCCTCCCATTAAAAAAACATGTCGTCATTCTGCTAACATTTCGCCTAACATTAGCCTACTTCTTACCGGGCTGGCTATTCTGACCTCCTCAACCTGTCCCTGGGTCACGTCTGTCTCCTCCTCCTCCACCTCTGAATCCACCTCGACAGCTTCTTCCTCTGTGTTTGGCCTACACTGTCCTACACTCGTGCACTGGGGGCTGCTGCTGATGTTGACGGCCCTGGCCCTGCACTTAACCCTCTGGGTTCTAAGGCCTTTTCAGAGACTTTGAGGCAGTTGTCACCACCTTGACATTTTCAAGTATATCAACTAACTGTAAACATCTATGCAAAAGTGACACATATGGTTGTATTCGGAAAAGCCTAACAAAAAACAATATGAGAGTGAAGTGAATGTAATACAAACAAGTTTTATTTAAATTGAGGGGAAACACAACTGTACAAAAAAACAAGTTTTAGAGGTCTTCAAACAGTGCAAGAAAACACACTATAAATATATCTAGCCAAGACTTTTGAAGGTTGAACCTTGCAAACAAAAGTGTTGGCTGCATAAAAGTAAAAAGTGCAGTCAGAAATGTTTTTTTGTTTTCACACAAACTGTAAAAAAGTTTTTGTAACTCCAGTCAGTGTCTCTGAGCGTTGAATACTAATTAGATGGGTGTGTAACACCCCTGATTCCCCCCCAGCCCCCTGTCACTCCATGTGATAATTGTCTGTCACTGGCAGGACATTGCTGCCTTCCCCCACATGCTGGCTGAATGGGGTGTGTTCTCACCTGTGAATAGCCACTCAATCACCTGGTACTTAACATGTGAATAGCGATAGGTGTGGCCTAGGAAGCTGCTGCAGTCTGAGAGTACAGAAAATCCAAAGATTTCTGTTCACTCTCTTTAAAAAGGGCCAGCTATATAATTTATTTTAAAATATATATATTTGAAAACTAGAAGTTTCAAGGTTTTTAATGGTGTCACTTATATGTTTGAATGACAAAAACTCACAGAGTTACAGATGTGTTTTTGGAGATGTGTCAAAATGCCCACCGGTGGGCATTAGACCCCAGAGTGTTAATGGCCCTGCACCCGGTGCTGTGGTCGTGGTGGAACCACTTGCAAACATGTCAGTAAGCTTCGCACATTTTGCTGCTTGTAGGCTTTTTAGCCTTATCTCGAGCTTCTGTGCACCACCCTTTCGTTTCTGTTGTTTATCCATTTGGGTTTTTGACTGTTCTCTCCTAGTCAGTTCAGCTCAAATGGAAGGATTGATGACCTGTGTCAACGGTGAGGGGAGGGGCGGGCCAAAGAGGTGCTGAGAGATTTCATTGGACTAGCCCCGTCAACATGAAATCGTGGGCCGCCCGCCGGTAACTTTTTTTCTTTTTTACATTAATAAAAAAACAAAAACACACAAAAAAAACGACATCACCGGCCCTCGAGGGGCGTCGGCCCACCGTGAAAATGCCCGGTATGCCAGACTGTCAGTCCAGCCCTACTAGGCTAAAGAGACCTCGCATTCCTCGCAACCGCATTCTTTCACTCTGGTTGGCCAAGTTATGACGAGCATGCGGGAGGACTTGTTTTCATGCCTTGGAGGTAGAGGATGGGCATGCTTTTCCTCGCAGTTTTCAGAACAATATCTACAGGATGAAGTAGCTGTAACATAATGATACTGATGCAATGAGGACTGTGCTGCTGCTGCTGTTGATGATGATGATGATGATGAGAGGAGGGGCAGCTCCTCTGAACTTCCCTGAGTGACGCGCACGGCCGCCGCTCCTCCCCATTAAGAGCGAAGAGGAAAACGTTCACCCTATTTACTTTCAACTCTTCTGATGCTGCAACAGTTCGACGGAGTGAGAAGTTTTAAGCAAGAAGTTTGGTCATGAAAGCTCTCGACGGGTAGAAAAAGCCCTTCTCTTTTCTTCTCTCCGGCATCATGAAGCTGTCGCGGCGCTTCAGCGTCCCTCTGTGGACTCTCCTGGTCTTCAGCGCTCTTTGCGAAGTAAGAAAGACATTTCCCTCATTTTCCTTATAGACAAACTTGATCTAGAAGTTACTTTTTTTTTACTCTTCTTTTTTTGCCACGAGAAACGATGTCAGGGCGCTTTGTTTCAGTGATGAAGTCAGAGGAGTGTGACTGCACCTGTTGCGCAGGTAGCTGCAGACGGAGGGAAAAAAAGATGAAAAATATCATCACTTTCAAAATAGTTTCATTCTGGTGTCACTATAGACGAGATGGTGATAGACATGGCTTAAAAAAGAATTCGTTGAGAGTTTCAACTGGATACAAATTTTATGTCAACATGCAATTGATAAATCACCCTTCAGCTGCAGAGATTTAACAATGCTTTACAGTTTATTGGAAGTCTTTCAGAAAATACTCTAGTCCAACGTGGTTTGACATATTTTCAGTCCAAAAACACATTCCATTTTTGTGGAATAATCGAGTGAAGTAAGTCAAACGTGACATTTCGATTAGGAATAATCAATTTTTTTTGCGCAGGATAGAAAAAAAAAGTTTCAGATATTTTATGTGAAATAAGTCATAAATGCATTCCTCTGAACCAAACTTACATAACAGAGAGACTGAGGCATCCAACAGCCACAGACCCACCTGTCCTCGTCCCACTGGTCTATCTGGTGAAAGACAGGGGAAGGGTTAGAGAGGTTGAGAATGGCATGTGAGGATGTGTGCGGCTAACACAAAAGGGTCAGGAATGGAATGAGGTGCAGCTCATACCCCTTTAGCAACCGCGGCGGCTCCAGTGCCAGGTCTTTGGGTCTTCACAGCAAAAGAACCTAAATTAGCCCAGAGCAGGACTAACTCTTTGTTGGTCCAGAATCAAAAACCCCAGCAAAAAATGTCAGGGGATGGAGGCGGGATTATGATGGCCAAACAGACCAATTCAGACTTCGTAACCAACATTTAAAAAGTTCTGCATAATCCATGTAAAAGCAAATAAAAGCTGAAGTAACAGTATTAATCAAAGAGGTCATAATTTGACTTAACTTTCCTGCCACTTGTATTTTAATATTGCATTATATAATGGAGAATATATGGCGGAGAAGGAAAGTGGTTCTTGAAAGGTCAAAGTGGCAAAAAAAAAGCAACCTTACTTTACCTTACGTTTACCGTATGTGTATCTGAAGTGAAAAACAAGGAAATCACATACAATAACTCTCTTGTTTCGGATTTAATGGTTATTTTTTAAGGTTAGAGAGAACAGAAAGAAACTACGATCCAGTGTGCTTCCATGCAATGAAACATTTAATCAGCTTCTGAGAAAGTTGAGTCTTAAAATGTAACTTTATTAACAGATAACACACAAAAGTTGAAAATATTAGTTATTGATATCACATTGATTTAACAGGTATATTTTTCCAAAGCGTCTTGTAAGTGAGAAACACATTAGGTAGCAGTGTGGGGTGCGGTGTCTGGGGAAGTTGGGGATTAAACCAGCAAACTTCAGACTGAAAGACAACCACAATATCTTCTGAGCTACAGCCACCTCCTCAATATTTGTTGTTTTCCATCTGTAAATATATTTTCTGGCTCCGCAAAGCAGACTAATTTACAGTGAAATGTAAAACTATAAGCTGATACTAAACTGCACAAATCTGATATTGTACATGTGCTCTCCTTTGTTCCACATTTCACACCTGTGTACTTCATGGAACCTTCTTTTGATGTTAGGTAACACAAACTAATGTGGAACTGAAGCATCACTTGCTGATTGAAAATGGAACAGACATTAATGTACACAAAGAGCCTGTTTTTGTCATGACGTTGTGAAAGCACTATTTAAGATCAGGCCAAGGTAGAATAACTACTGGCATTGATTAGAAAGTAAAAGCATCTGACTAAAAATAAAAAAAAAACAAATTTAGGCACCATCTCAAGCCACGAAGGTGAATAACACCCCACCCTTTTTGGGTGGATGGATGTAAAATGTGTGATTTTGACACCAGTGTGAGAAGCTCATATGACTTTTCCTGGCAACAGTCATTAATGTGTTTTTTAAACACCGCACCCAGAGCTTCAACATGCAGACATCTTATCAGGAAACTGATTACCATAAACACATTTTTCCATTTAGTTATGTGGACACGGTGGATGTATTCATTTCTTGATATCATGCAAAACAGCTTAGTCACTTATTTGGCTGTTATATGGACCTTATTTGAATCAATGTATCACAGAGTTTCCAAACTGTCAACACGTTGTTTCCAGCTAAATCCTGGATGCAGTTACTTATTATCAATGCTTTAACAGAGTCAATCTGGGACTCAAAGTTCTCTCTAAATATCAAGGTATCACACAACTCCATTTCTCAGGCAATTGATCAGAAGACTCGTGGTGAAACAGATGAAACTGCGATGCACATAATTTAGTGCTCAGTGTAAACATACTAACCATGTGAAACTTCTTACTCAAGACATTCATTTTAGTTAATTCTTGAATACAGTCATGAATTGTCTTTTGCTGACTTATACAAATGCGATATAACCATGTTATTTTTAATGGGGAAGTGAATGTGCAATGAACCATTAATCCAGTCAACTTCTATAATACACTAGGAGAGCGGAGATGCACGCGGTAGGCTACACATGCAAATGTGAGCTCGACACCAACACAGCTTGTTTCTGTGAAAGACAGAAACATTTTCAGACTTGTATAAATGTGTACTTCAGTCCTAGAAGGTCATCATGTTTCTACTTATGTAAATCCGGAATTGTTTGTAAAAAAAAAAAAAAACAATGGTAGAGAATCGAGTTTTGTTTGTTGAGCCTTAAACCGTAATTTCAACCAGGACAATCAGGACTTTCTGGTTTAAAACACATTTCACTTTAAACATCTGTTCTCCTGATGGAATTTAGAGATTAGAGGCCACGTTGGTTAGAAACAGTTGTTGCCTTTTTGTGGCACCCAAGAGGCTCAGGGGATGAATCATATTCTGATTTCTGTCTTATTCCTCACTTTTCTGTTTTCATCTTGTTATCTTCCTCGCTATGTTCTATCAGCATCATTTCCCTAACTTTTAACCCCCCCAGTGAAAAAAAACCTAAACATTTTTACCCTCACTTTTCTTGTCTCCGCAGTTCTTATTTTAACATTATTGCTTTAAAAGTTTGTTCCACTTGCAGGGAGTTTTATGGGGGGCACTGCCCTTCTTAGGTCATGGAAACAAGTCAGAGTGGATGAGATTATAATGTAATACTTGAAAAATTTAGCAATAACAAGCTAATTTTGATTAAACATGTTTAGGTCATGATATCTGTTACTTATTATATTTGTAAATTGAGAACGCATCAGATGCTGAATTTTGTTTTAAAAGTCAGTTGGAATAAAATACTAATTTAGACACAAAGCCCAGCTAAAATTACAAGGGAAAGATTATTAGAAAAGGGGAAATATTTGGCTTCCTTGAAATGAAGTCCTTTTGCATATTAATATGTTCCATTAATGTAATTTCCACCTTTAAAAACATGCAATATCCTCTTAAACTAAAACAGTGTAAAGTGAGCCATTTTCAGCCACATTCTTTTAATGTAGTTGAAATGTTGAAATGAAGAACATTAAATTGGTAATTAAGATTGAAATAAGTCTCTCATGTTATGCTTCTTAACCCTTGATTAGAAAAGACATTTGAGATTGTATGGATGTCCCTATTAGAAAGTTTAACTTCTATTTCTTATTAAATCTGGAGAAAAAACATTAGAAATCATCTGCTAAAATGATTTTATATATCCAAAATTTACTTTTTAATTCTGACCCTTGTATTATGTCTGTAGCTCCTTTAATGCTTCCATTTTGTGCCATTTATGAGGCCTTCGCTCACCACGCAGGAAATAACCTGCAAATGAGATTAAAGACAGGCCAAAATATTACGTGTTATTTGTGCAGCCCAATCCAGAGAAATCCAGGGTGCGTGCAATGGCACAGCTTAAGGTTCAAGCATTAATGACCCATGCAGGAAAAGTACAACACTTTGCATGAGTTCATCATAGAATGGAGCCTTTTACTGATCCCATCCACTGTGTCAGTTTCTCTCTCATTCCTGTCCTCCTCGCAGCTTGTAGAAATGAGGGGATGACGGCACTTCTGTCAGAGGGAAACATCCTGGAACAAAGTAATGGCATATCTTCTAACACCTAAAAGAACGAGCACTGTATGTGGAGCGCTGTCTTTGTGGCTATCAGCATTTCAACAGTAATTCCATGCACTTGTTCAAAATATGAATGACGCGTGATGACGTGCAGTGATTTGGGGACGTCTGATACATTTCTCTTTCTAAATGTGCTCCCCTTACTTTATCCAAATTAGAAAGCACAGGCCTTTCTGTGTCTTGTATTGTTTCTCTAAAGAGCAAAAGTCACAAATCAAGTCCCTCTTTGTGGGAGGTTCCACCCACTCTCAGCCCCCTTCAGCTTCATCAGACAGTTCAGTTTCAAATTGACATCCTCAAACATGCTGCCTTTGACCAGGAATGCAACTGGAAGCTCAACATGTAGAGTACAAGATGAATTACAAAGAGTCCCAGTTCCAGCATGTAAATTAGACGCAGGCTTCTCTTACAGCCTGAAAGGCCTCATTGTCAGGAGATAGTAATCGTTTTATCAGAGGCCTCTGAACAAGTTATAACCAGACAAGGCTGTAGTGGTGATAATGAAATTATTATTTTTCCCCTTATTTCATATATCTTGCTCTCATTCGGTCATGCTGTATTTTCAGATTCAAAGCTATATTCTTCAAACAGGATTTTTAATGCTCCCATTACTATAAAATGAGCTGCTTTTTTTGTTCTTCCCTTAGCACCAGCAATAGATAACAGTCTTTTCTTTAATCATTCACATGACTAAATGTCCATACACTTAAGATGGCAGTTGTTTGGTGCACTTTCATCCAGACTGATCTCATCAACTAAAGGATAGATTCAATTTTCTACTTCTTCCAACCATCTAAAAACACGGATGTGAGGTTAATTGGTGATTCTAAACTGACTCCAGAAGTGAGTGTGAGTGTGCACGTGTGTATGTCTCCGTCTTGTCAAGCAAGTCAAACAGAGGTTGACAAAGACAAAGACAAAGATAAAGATAAAAGATAAAATATAAGACATACTCTCATGTCTCATGGGGAAACTTGTCTTGGTCTGAAAAGCCGCTGCAGCATTCAACACACTTGCAACAACATCAACACGCATTGTAACATCACAAAACCAATGCTAAATTTCTCAAAGCAAACATGTACTGTTGGGAACCTGAAATATTTTAAATGAATTCTCTGGTAGCAGTAGTTTAGGAGATGCACTATTCTGGTATATTTCATAACAAATATATTTATATATATATATATATATATATATATATATATATATATATATATATATATATATATAAATAAATACACACAAAACATGCAGGTTAAGGGGGAATGTGGATAAATTCCTCTGCTTTATTCATTTATTGGTGTCATGTGATCAGATGAGTAGTGCTTTCAATCGTTGAGGTGCATTTATTTGATTTTGTGTTATACCTTTCAATAAACAGTTGGCCATTACAGGAAATGTCGGCGCGGAGGTGTGTAGTATTGACACCTTATATTTTTAGAAGGCACGGCTGACCAATGCACAAGTAAAAATCTTAATTATTCTCCAGTGCATCTTACTGTATTACTGAGAATGAAGCGTTTACATTTTATTTGTTTGTTGTAAACAAAATTAATAATTGTTTTCATTCTTGAAAGAATGAAAACTCTCAACACTAGTAGCATATATGTATAAGCGATGGTGCAATGAAGCTGTGAAGACAGATAGTCAAATGTGATTAGAGGCTGTATCAGCACCATTTTCTTTAAAGTGTGGATTTAAATAGAGAACAACAGTTATAGTCACACTTCCTCCCACCAAGTAAGACCAGAAATGACACTGTTCAGCACAGCAGAAAGAAGACATTCATTAATAATACAAAAACCTACAGTATTCTTTCTCTGCTTAATCACACATTCACTCTTCTCGCTTCACTTTCACACATTTCACGCTGATCACACTTCAGTGATCAGTGTAGTGGCCCAGCCCTCTGTGACCAGAATCCAAGGGCGTGGGTTTGTATGCATTCAAGCGCAATTTCTTCCTTCTGCTGGCCACCAGCATAATGAGGAAGTGCATTTTACTTTGATGAGTATCTGCAGCCAGCAGTGTAGCACTCTGCAGAGCGCAGCGCAGTGTCAGAGACAGTAAATACCACGTCACTCATTTCCATAGACACTGATGTGGCCCCTGATAGCAGTGATGGGACTGTGGTGTGGGAAGCTGATATCAGAGACAAACACACTCATAACTACAGCTCTCAGGCACTGGGATTTTTTGGAAGCAGCGGATATATTTAGACACAGCTATTTTGTATGAATCATGTTCCCATAGTGTCCCACAGAAAGATGCTTCCACGGAATTTCACTTTTGTAATATTGTCCTGTCTGTTTTATCATGGGAAGGCTGTCATGGTCAATTTCTGTAAAATATATCAAAATGGTTGGAAATACTTTAAAAATACAGAGGCATTTTTAGTATGTATTAAAAGACTCAAAATTACCCACCCCCCAAAAAAACTGAACAAACAAACATGAAGTATTTATTTGTTCAATAACATGAGTAGTTATGGACATTTATGTCTGATGTTAGATATGAAGCTCGTGTGGAAGTGCCTTAACATGCAGTATCCCTGATGGACACTAGGAGCTGACTCCAAATCTCTTACCCTAATCCTAGATATAAAAGACATTGTGAACAATACAAGGATGTAGGTATATTCAGGAAGGTACATTAAGAGTGCATAACACTCATTATTCAAATTATTGCACACTGGTGATGATAAAGGGTTTTATGGATGTTGCATTATTGTTTTCAGAGTTCAATGTCATGATAGCTCTAGGGTAAAACACATTTCTCAGTCTGTTTGTCCACGGTCTGAGCTCCCAGAAGGCAGCAGTTCAAACAAGTAATGTCAAAGGTCGGACCGGTCTGCCAGAATGCCGCAGGATCTATCGAGGCATCGAGAGCTGTGTGACTCCTCAAGGGAAAGCAGAGGATTGTCAATTGTCTTCTTTGCAGTGGAGATGCTGGTTCTGAATCCCAAAGAAACTTAGTAACTCAGCACACTCCAGATGGAACAGCAGTAGAAGGACAGCAGCAGTTTCTTCAGGGTCCTCGGGAAATCTAGATGTTGCTGTTGCTTCTTAACAAGCGCTCTGGAGTTTGTTTTCTTCAAGAGGTCATCATCCACATTCACACTCAGGAACGCAAAGTCACTGACCCTCTACGCTGTCCCCATTTCTGTCGGCAGAATTCAGTGCAGGTTATTTTCTTCCGGAGGTCTATGATCAGCTCTTTGGTCTCTGTGCTGTTCAGGGCCAGGTTGTGGTGTTGACACCACACTGACAGTTCGGGTAGATGACGGCGCAGTAGTGGGAGCGATGGCTGCTGACACACTCAAATGAATGGCTCCTGATCAGGCCACCGCAGAGCTTGATGACGAGTTGATCATTTGAATCGGGTGTGCTGAAAGAGGGAAACATCGAAAACACGCACGACAGTGGGTCCCGAGGACCGGAATTGAGAAACACTGGGATAATGGCAAAGACATAGTTGTGTGTAGAGTCTCTTAACTGTGAATGGAGGTACATTTAAAATAAGAAAATGCACTATCGAGTATCAAGTGACAAATGTTTTATATAATTTACAAAAAGTTGTTTGTATTTAAACTTGAAAAGGTGTGAGAATTCAAAATGGCCACAGAGGAAAGACTTGTGGCAGTCTGTCAGGTGGTTTTCACACCAACACTGTTTTAAGCGGTTAGAATAGTTCATGTTGGGTTTTCGGCTATTGTCATGTGGCTTTTGTCTTTTTCTTTGACCTTAATGAGTACAGAGTGATAGGTAACTAAAACGTCCTTAATGTTGTCCAAATGTTATATTAGGGGTCTCTGGGTGGGCCCAGAAAGTTCCAGGAAGTTATCTTAGAACAGAAACAATGCATAGGTTCTGAGCCAATGAACCTTTGATAGAAAACAAGCTGCCAGTTGTGTAAAAGGAGAAGGGGAACAAAATAATGCCAACCTGAACAAATCGTTGTGATGGACACAACTTACTTCTGCATTTTGAAGAAGAGAGTTAGCGGATAGGATTTAGATTTGAAATTACATATACTCACACTCAAGTTGACGACAGAAAGAGCTGTTCTTTTCCTGAAATAAATACATTTCACTTAAAAGATTTCAAAATGCTAAGGGGACCACATAAATGTTTTGAATTACCCTGGATGATTAAGCCTCTTATCAGGCTGAGTTTAAAATTTCCTGATGAAAATGAACTCAGTGAATCAAATGTGAAATTTTTGTTTTGCTGTAATAGTCACAACAAATCTGGCAGGAAAACAGAGGCTGTCAATCAAGAGCTCTTATCATGCAGCTGAGAACACCAGTGGAGGTGAACAGAAAGCGTCTAGGAGCATTTAAAAAACATCTTAATTGGGAATTGATAAATTCTTACTGGGTTCAAATGTGTGTGCACGAGTCGCTGGATGTGTTTTATGATTCAGTTTTAGATGATTCAAGTATTTACTGGGGTTTTGCATGTTATTGGACTTATATGGGTAAGGAAAACAAGGAAAACACTGCTTTTGCTTCACATTTAACCCATTTAGGCCTAAGACGCCTGGAAAAGAATGCCTGTAAAACTATGGGCGATTTCAGAAAGACCTCCTAAAACCTGAAGTTTTTCTGGAAATTCAGCAATTACTAAATGATTGATTTCTCAGTCTCTGTAGCAGATAGAAACAAAATTCAAAAAGTATTTGAGAACTTGCACCTGTGGCTTTCTTTGGAAATTGAGTTTATTTACATACACCTTCACGAAAATAGAACATGTAAAAAGTAAAGTGCAGGAACAGCACTATTTTCAATAAAAAAACAGTAATAAAATAAAATAAAAAGTAAAGTGCAGGAACAGCGCTATTTTCAATTAGAAAACAGTAATAAAATAAAATAAAATTTTATTTGATATTTAAATTATTTATTTATCTATTTATTTTATCGCCAGTAATCTCTTCGTACTGGCAGCACAAGGAGTCCATACACATTCCAATAAACGTTTTCATCTCCGGCACACTTACGTGTGACCACCTTGCCATCTTTGCTCGAGCTGGAGTCTGATGTACCTGGTGACTGTATCTATTCATCTCGGAAACGAGATGCTCCTCAGTAAAAATATGATTAAATGCCTGCAACGATGTGGCATCTGCAGGTAAACCGACTTTCACCGCTGGTGTGCGGTTGAAATCTCTCTGTCGATTACGGTGGTAATTCTCAGTCTTCCACTCACATTCAAACCCTTCAAAATCATCCTCAAACATATGTGTTGGCCATAAATCTCCATCAATTGGGTCAGCACGTTCTTCAGCATCATCAGAGCCAAGAAACTCCTCACAATCGCTCCCGTCTGAAATATCTTCCCACTGAAAGTCCTCCATGCTTGGTTCAATGAAACTTAACTTTTTTTTTTTTTTTCTCGATGTAACTTAACTTCAAAACAATGACACGAGGAACATGACGACACTCTCACATGTCTATTATAATGCATTTAATTCGCGCAGAGGTCAATAATTGGTGCAAAACAACCTCATACATGAAAAAAGACGTGTACGCATTCCCGTTCTTAAAGCTAGAATAACGCAACAGCGCCCCCCGGTTTTAAAGGTAGAAATGCGGCAATGCTTTCCCGGCCTTCAATGGGTTAAAGACATGGTTGGTAATCCTGTTCAGAAACACATTTTGTAATACTGGGTGAAATGGTCCGTCTATCCTGAGAGAAATCTATACAAGATGTATTTAGAAAAAGGGACGAAAATAATCAGACCTCTGTGGCAGCTGCAGGACTGAGAAAAAGCTGACCGCTGATCTCGGATTGGTCGCCTACAAAAAACCAATCAGATGCCTCTGCTTTCTGCCTACGCCCCCCTCTGCCGGCTCCCTGCTCCATGTGCGCACGCGGTTCTACCGGCTTTGGATGAAGCACTGACAGAATGGGGGGGGGGGGGGGGGGTGGAGCTTAGAGGAGGGGACACTTTCGAATCTTGCTAGCTCTCTTGCTAGCTCTCTAGGATTACCTACCATAGCTTTAAATAAACTAGCATAGAAGGGTCACTATCTCTGCTGCATGTGATCGTGGTCTGATGTGATTAATCTGCCTTTGAGTCACATATTTGAAAGCAACTAGCAAATTATTTCCTGACTAACTCCACATACCAAACTCTAGCAACCAATCCCTCAACTTACTCTAACCCTAACCCACAGTCACAGCACATCAGTCTCTTATAATGTCATAACGACTTCTATAGGAAAGGGACCAGGTGTGCATATGAATGAATGGAAAGAAGTAGGCAAGAAAGTTTTTTTATATTTTATTTTATTTTTTAAAGTAGGGCTGTGTGAAGTACTTATAAGCAGTCTGTGTATTACCTGTAGTAGACAGGTGAGAGTTCTCTCAGTTTGGAAAACACTGACTTCTCTTAAGTACTTCACACAACCCCACTTCAAAATATTCAAAATATCTCTTTGAGATAGATTCCTACAGTTTAGTTCCAGCTGGAAGTGCCAGCCCCTGTTCTTCCCAAACCTTTTCATTTGTTTTGGTCTTCAGCAGTGTTTTCTTTTCAAGTAAAGCCCTGCAAAAGCAACACATCGGCAGTATGTTTGGCCAAAACTGCTCACTATCAACAGCTCTAATCGACACTTGATATTCCTGATCAGCAACAAAATCGACAGAAGGCATCACAAAACTGAATTAAAATGAAATGTCTCAGAAGAAGGTTTTAAAAGGTTTTATTAAGAAGGAAATAAAAATTAACAAAGGAGATAAGACTGCTATCTACATATGTTTCTTCCTTGTGAATCTTGGGTGTTTTGGTGTTGTTAATCATTAACACACATAAACATACATGTCATGGTTTGAGTCCGATAACACGATTCTGCCAAATTTACAGCCTTCAGTGTCCACTTTCTTCACTCAGCACGTCAGCAAGTCCTCAGCTATATTTGTATAACTTTGTGAATAAATGAAGAGTTGCGCAACTACTTCTTTATTCTTTTGTTCCACGTTATCAGATTCTTTGGAGTTAATGTTAAATGGCTGATCCTTGAACTAACAACCTTTAAGGTGATTTCTTGATTGTTTTTGGGTCTGAGTGTTATTATTCAGGAAGGAACTTGGGTGTTATCAGGAGGCCGACTGTTAGGAATCTGAAGGAATCAGAAGGGTGGCAGGCTGCTTTTAGGGGTGATGTAATATTTATATAGCGGTCAGGACAGCCATTTCCTCCTTCTCCTGACCTGCAGACAGGCCCAGTCAAAGGGTACAGATAGTATACAGGGCAACAGGGGCATGGACTGAGTCTCAAAAGAGTACTGCATGTTCCCCAATGAACTTTAAATATTGCTTTTCATGTCTAATGCTTACAAGTAGTTTTTAAGAGGTGTCTTTCAAATCACGCTGTGTGCTCTTCAAAAGCGAGAGAAAACATTTTCAGTAAATATTAAGAAGCTACAAGCAGCATATTCACTTTATTCTTGTTATAAAAACAGAATACAAAATTATAGCCTTGATGGACTGGCTGCCAAATGACATGATCATATGACATGTTGTGTAAGTTTGAGATAGATGTAGGTGGATCAAAGGGAATATATAAGAAAATGAAGCACAATTTTTGAGTTGAAGTATTTCTATGGAAGTATTCCACAAAAGGGACCTTGAGTTTATGTTATCCATGCTATGTGAGTCAGCGCCAAAGTGTAATGGCTTTAGCCGTTGTTTTGTTTATTTGGTCAGGGGAAAATAAGTGATTCTTGGGAGTAGAGCCAAGGGAAATAAAATTTCTGGGAGTCATTGCTTAGAGAAGTCACATCCCTGGGGTCATTTTATCACGGATATTTGGATAAAAACATGAAATTGTCATGGTGTTGAGATGCAGACATTATGTGACCTTTACCATGTTCTCAAGAAGCTGGGGGGATTTTAGCTCAAATGTATTTGTCACTACATTTAAAACATATTTCACAGCACAAATGACTTTTTAGACAAAGTTCTGTGCACTAATCACATGCTTTTATTGGTAGCTGTTGTGGCTTTTATCTTCTCCACCAGCTGATGATTTAATTGGAATAATATTGAGGATGTTCATGCACCAAAGTGTACGGGCCCCAAGGTTTTGTGGCATCAGTGTTGGAGCATGGTTTGCAAGTCGAGAAGAGCGACCATAAACTTAGCTTTATTGCAAAAATCCATGTGTTTCTGCTGTAACTGATAGAATGAAAAAGTTAAAAAGACATTAAATGTATGCTATTTTCACCCAAATTGGCGCAGATGATTGAAGGATATATTTTTATCTTTTTAATGGCAGAGCTGCTGAACAGGAACAAAAGTCATATCCCAACAATGCTTTAAAATATCAAAACCAACATTGGTATGATGAGCTCCAGGGGGCACTGCAGGGCTATCAACATCATTTCTTATACTGGTGGTTTGCTACTATTCTAATGATGCACTTTATTTACCTGTAAAGTTGGAGCTGGAAGTTCTGTCAAATCCCACGTTAACCGAGTCTCAGTAGTCAGAAAGTTAGAAAATAATGCTCACTGACTGGGTTAGCTATTGTTAGCAGTACCTGCTGATAATGGCAGATTACACATTATTTAACATGTTCTAAGATGTAGCATGTGGAGTTAGCGGGACTTCTGGCAGAGGAGATGTCTTAATGTGACCCATCCATCCATCCATCCATCCATCCATTATCTTCCGCTGGTCCGGGGATCGGGTCGCGGGGGCAGCAGCTTGAGCAAAGAGACCCAGACGTCCCTGTCCCCGGCCACTTCCTCCAGCTCTTCTGGGGGGACCCCGAGGCGTTCCCAGGCCAGCCTGGGTCTTCCCCGGGGCCTCCTCCCAGTGGGACGGGCCCGGAACACCTCACCGGGGAGGCGTCCAGGAGGCATTCTCACCAGATGCCCGAGCCACCTCATCTGACTCCTCTCGATGCGGAGGAGCAGCGGTTCTACTCCGAGCCCCTCCCGGATGACCGAGCTTCTCACCCTATCTCTAAGGAAGAGCCCAGACACCCTGCGGAGGAAACTCATTTCGGCCGCTTGTATTCGCGATCTCGTTCTTTCGGTCACTACCCACAGCTCGTGACCATAGGTGAGGGTAGGAACATAGATTGACCGGTAAATGGAGAGCTTCGCCTTCTGGCTCAGCTCCTTCTTCACCACGACGGGCCGGTGCAGAGCCCGCATCACTGCAGACGCCGCACCAATCCGCCTGTCAATCTCCTGCTCCATTCGTCCCTCACTCGTGAACAAGACCCCGAGATACTTTACCCTGATGAATAAAATCATGACTAAATCCGTACCTGTGAGAGCTTTTGGATAATTTGATGCTACCACCTCTAATATTTTCAGTTTGAAAGTGTGCATTTCCAGTAGTTGATGGACATGAAGGCTCAAACGAAAACAAAAAAAGTTAAGATATGTCATATTTTTGCTGTATAAATAGTAATTAAAAAAAGAAATGTCTTTGAATTGATTTTATTAACAATACAGACAGAAAAAGGGCATCACTAGTATTTTTTCCACACAAGAATGACTGAGTTTGAGTGACTAAATACTGTTCTCTGCAGTGTAATGAGCATATCGTTAACGCGAAATGTCACTACTCTCTACACCGGCACAAGGTTTCTCCTCTTAACTCATGTCGTGTACTTATGTAATTACTGATGTAACTTTGCTCTTTGTTCAGTCAGTATCTTTACCCACAGAAGGGATATGCTGATGCTTCATGTTATTGGTGTTTGTAAGCAAAAAACCTCGAGTGGAGAGTGAACTTTGACAGCTGGTACATTAAATCACTGGTAAATTAGGCTTTTTGAAAGGATGCCGGGCAATGGTAGAGCTGAAGTTTGATGAATGTTTAATTGTCTCATCTCTTACTGACTCTATTCAGAATGTGTCATGTTCTGCTTTTAAGAATTTGATGTTATATATTCATGCCATATTCATTCCACACATGTTTGAGAACCACAAAACCTGTGAATAAAGTCTATAGTTTTGAGTGAAGCTAGGAGCTTACAGTAACTGTTGCAGACATTATGCCAACCCCAACCCCAGACATGGCCTTATACTACTGTGAGAAGTTATTCTCACTCTGGTCTCAAAGACCATCTATATCGGCAAAGTAAAATGTGTCACTGAATTACACCAGTGATAATTCTCTAACACCCATTGACGCTCTCCATCCCAGGGTGTTATTCTGGTCAGACATTGTAAACAAGTAGCAGAAGTGCTGCACACTCACGCCCATGTATACTTCCTCATACAGGCTGTGTCTCCTGTTAAAGTACAAAAATGAGGGGAGTTTTGTATTAGCTGACATATTACATATTACCTGACAGATTAACTTTACAGTTATTTTTTTAATTTACTGGACTTTTAAACTCCACCGACAGATTTATGTGATACCTTTGTCCTTCAGATAGTGTCCCAGGGGGGAAAAGGAAAGCCTGGTTCCTGATTTCCATCCCTGGGGCCTTTGTGTGTTTGCATGCTGTCTTTGTGTTGACCTTGTGATGGGCTGGCGACGTGTCCAGGGTGTATCTCGCCTTTCGTCCATAGGCTAGACTCTTACATTACATTCACTTCAATTTAATTCAGTTCAGTTTTATTTATATAGCGCCAGATTACAACAAATGTCATCACAAGGCACTTCAAAGATACTATCCAATTCAATACAATTAGCCTCCATTTCATTTAATTCCAAATTAGTGCACTTCATACAGACAAAAAAAATAAGTATTCGAGCTAAGAAAACCAACAGATTGCACCGAAAACTGACTTTGATCCAATCCCCCGTCCTGAGCGTGTACGAGGTGACTGTGGAAAGAAAGAAAAACTCCCTTTTAATAGGAAGAAACCTCCATCAGAACCAGATTCAGGAAGGGTGGCCATTTGCCTCGAGCACAGGAAAGAGAGGATCAGAAACGCCATTACACCAGAGCAGGGATACCTGCTGAGAAAGAGAAACTTAATGACAACAATAATGTTATGTACATAGAGAAAAAAGAGAACAGAGTGAGGAGTGGTGCATCATAGGAGGTCCCCCAGCAATCTAGGCCTATAGCAGCGTAACTATGGGATGTTTCAGGGTCACCTGAGCCATCCCTAACTATAAGCTTTATCAAAGAGGAAAGTTTTAAGCCTAATCTTAAAGGTAGAGAGGGTGTCTGCATCCTGGACGTATACTGGCAGCTGGTTCCACAGAGAGGGGCCTGATAACTGAAGGTAAACCTGCAATCTAAGAGCAAAGCGCTATGAGATCTTGAAGGTATGATGGAGCTTGGTCATTAAGAGCTTTATATGTGAGGAGAAGAATTTCGTGTGACATTCATTTCACTAAATTCAGGTGATTTTGTAGTGGATTCCAGGCAGATGAAGCAGCAAAGTCAAATAACCTTTCTTAACTCAGGAGCAGCTTATAGACAAAAAGTTGCTTCTTTTTTTTTTTTCACAGTGTCTGTCATTATTAGAAGTTAATAATTGTCCTTCTCTGTTATCTTTGTTGGAGAGAAACTTTTGCAGGTTTGACCGATGACACCATGCGTTAATGTTAATGTTTAGCTGAGTTGCAAACAGTGAAAGGGATGATTGAATTTTAGCTAATAAGTAATGTGGAATCAGATCTGTGTGTTTGTCCTTATAAGAGAATACAGATGATAACCACGAACAGAGATGAGGTCGACACAAAGGGTCATGAACATATGAGATATTACAGTTCACCATGATCAACATTTCGTGGTTATATTGGAGTTTGAGAAATGAGAGATCCAGATATAATGCTACAATGAGGAAGAACATTGTTCTGAACTGCAGTCCCATCCAATGAGGCAACAGGAGGATAAGGTTTACTTCCTTGTTTGCACTTCATCATCTGGGTTGGAAATGATATTTAACTTCTTATTTTTTTTTTATACAGGCAGCTATTCAGCTGGCTACTAATATTTGTGTCTGTACAATAGCCAATGTAAACATGACAGGCTCATTCTGTATATTCAAGCTCGGGAAATTTCACAATGCACCAGAGCTAGAACTTATGGTCTCCTGACAGTGCAGCTTCCTAATTTACAGGAGGAAACATCTGATTCAAAACTAGGGAGCAGTAAAGAAGATTGTGACAAGAATTTCTTATGAACTTTTTAAAAATGATTGTTTCTTTTGAATGGATTTAGGTTTGATACCCAGCTTTGTAAAAGGCTCAGTATTTATTCACCAAAACAGTGTGAAGAGAACTGAAAAAGCTAATTGTTCGGCTGGCTGGGAGTATGACCCTGCCTTCTCTATAGTGCGTGCGCTTATGATTTGAAAATGTTTTCAATTTGGTCAGTAAGAGTGGTCACCAGTTCACCAGCAGCTCTTTACATGTTTTTAATTCAACACTCATGTTCAGTTATTGCTGAATGCTTAAGTTCCCTGGAACTTAAACAGATGGTCGGTGGTTTATACTCTCTGTTTGAAACTAACTACTGCCCTCTTCTGGTTAAAAATAATTTACTGCTTCTCTGTCTTTATCTCTGCAGAGCATCCAAGCAAACTGTAATGGTAAGTACTTTATTCTTTTATTATTTTTTTATGTGCTAATTGTCTGTTGTTCTGTCTCTATGAATTCAAACAATCTTTTTGTATTTAATCCAAGATCTTTAATGAAATCGGATCCTTCTTCTTTCTTTTAGAAACATGTGAGATAAACTCTACATTAAAAATAACAACAACAAATATTAGTTTATCTGGCACAGCCTGCAACCTAACCACTGGCAATAATATCACTGGAAGTGGATTCATAACTGGTCTGAGTCCTGGAACCATTTATGAAGTTACCTTTGATTGTTATACCTGCTGCAAAAAGGTCACAACCAGTAAGTCTGTTTCTCTTTTATTAACCAAATGTAAAACAAAGATTTTTGTAGATGTAGTGCCAACAACGGAGCAAAAGATAATCCTGACTCTAACTACATTTGGCAACAAAGCTCTCTCTGAATTAATTAAACAAATTATCATATTTCATGATAATGAGTGATGAAATGGCGTTTGAACTAGTCCCCCACTGCCATCTTTCTGATTTACAGAACCTGAAGCTGTCAGTCATGTCAATGCCTCTGAAGTCACAACAACTTCAGTGTTTGTGAACTGGACCAAACCATCTGGAAGTCGCTCCTTTTACAGAGTGAAATGGACGGATGGAAATAAAACCCAGGAGGCAAATGAGACAGAAGAAAATAAAAACATTACCGATCTGACTCCTGGTGTCCAGTATTATATAACTGTTACTGCTGTGGCAGAGGATAATAGCACTGAAGGAGCAAGTGCCAATCTGTCTCTTTACACAAGTGAGTACATATTTAAGTTTGTCTTCAGCTTAAAGATGATCATGATTAAAAAGAGTAGAGGTGTGAACACAGTGTGGTGTGTGCTTTTGAGTGCACTGCTATAACTAAACTGCAATAACTGATTTAACCAGCTCGTATGTCAACTGTTTCTCCATCCCCTCTTTTCCACTCACTGGCTTTCATCTCATTATCTACTCATCCTCATGTATTAACAGGGCCTGAGATAGTTGGGAATCTCACTGTCACTGAAATCACAACTTCCTCCATATCTCTGAACTGGATTAAACCATTGGGTCAGAGTTCCTCCTATAAAGTACAGTGGACGGATGGAAATATAACCAGGAGTTCAAGTCAGGCTGAAACAAACATAACCATTTATAACCTGACTGCTGGTGTCCAGTATGGAATAGATGTCACTGCTGTGGCTGGTGATAATGAAACTAAAGGGAAAGCAACAACAGTCTCAGTGTATACAAGTAAGATGTTCAGCACTTCAGCATCTGCATTAAAGTCTCACATAGGGCCTTTCCTTTAACGTTGATGCCAGCTGTCTGTCAGTTAACCTGAGAAACTTCAATGATGGTTGAATTTCCTTTGGTTGCATTTCTCCTGTATCTTTTTGTGGATAAATAAGATTTTTCTGTTGTCTTTCCACCTTTGCATCCACCTCTCTGTTGCTCACAGAGCCTGAGGTAGTCAGGAATCTCACTGTCACTGGTTTAACAACATCCTCTTTGTTTGTTAACTGGACCAAACCAAAGGGAAACAGCTCTTTCTATAGAGTACAGTGGACAGACGGAGAAATAAGTGGCTCTGTAAATGTTTCTGATACATTTAAGGACATTACTAACCTGACTGCTGGTGTTCAGTATAAGATAACTGTCACTGCAGTAGCTGGTGATGGTCACACTGAAGGACAGAATACCACTGTTTCCAAATACACACGTAAGCAAGCATTTAGTTATGGTTCATATATGGAGATAGTTAACGTTTGCAGAGGACATCTGGGGGAGAAGCGTCTTTTTTAAGGTTTTTTAGGATGATTTTAAAATTCTTTTCATTCTAACCTCCATTCCCTCACAGAGCCTGAGATAGTCAGGAATCTCACTATCACTGAAATCACAACTTCCTCCATATCTCTGAACTGGATTAAACCATTGGGTCAGAGTTCCTCCTATAAAGTACAGTGGACGGATGGAAATATAACCAGGAGTTCAAGTCAGGCTGAAACAAACATAACCATTTATAACCTGACTGCTGGTGTCCAGTATGGAATAGATGTCACTGCTGTGGCTGGTGATAATGAAACTAAAGGGAAAGCAACAACAGTCTCAGTGTATACAAGTAAGATGTTCAGCAGTTCAGCATCTGCATTAAAGTCTCACATAGTCCCTTTCCTTTAACGTTAATATTAGCTGTCTGTCAGTTAACCTGAGAAACTTCAATGATGCTTGAATTTCCTTTGGTTGCATTTCTCCTGTATCTTTTTGTGGATAAATAAGATTTTTCTGTTGTCTTTCCACCTTTGCATCCACCTCTCTGTTGCTCACAGAGCCTGAGGTAGTCAGGGATCTCACTGTCACTGGTTTAACAACATCCTCTTTGTTTGTTAACTGGACCAAACCAAAGGGAAACAGCTCTTTCTATAGAGTACAGTGGACAGACGGAGAAATAAGTGGCTCTGTAAATGTTTCTGATACATTTAAGGACATTACTAACCTGACTGCTGGTGTTCAGTATAAGATAACTGTCACTGCAGTAGCTGGTGATGGTCACACTGAAGGACAGAATACCACTGTTTCCAAATACACACGTAAGCAAGCATTTAGTTATGGTTCATATAAGGAGATAGTTAACGTTTGCAGAGGACATCTGGGGGAGAAGCGTCTTTTTTAAGGTTCTTTAAGATGATTTTAAGATTATTTTCATTCTAACCTTCATTCCCTCACAGAGCCTGAGATAGTCAGGAATCTCACTGTCACTGAAATCACAACTTCCTCCATATCTCTGAACTGGATTAAACCATTGGGTCAGAGCTCCTTCTATAAAGAACAGTGGACGGATGGAAATATAACCAGGAGTTCAAGTCAGGCTGAAACAAAAATAACCATTTATAACCTGACTGCTGGTGTCCAGTATGGAATAGATGTCACTGCTGTGGCTGGTGATAATGAAACTAAAGGGAAAGCAACAACAGTCTCAGTGTATACAAGTAAGATGTTCAGCAGTTCAGCATCTGCATTCATTTCTCACATAGGGCCTTTCCTTTAAAGTTGATGTTAGCTGTCTGTCAGTTAACCTGAGAAACTTCAATGATGGTTGAATTTCCTTTGGTTGCATTTCTCCTGTATCTTTTTGTGGATAAATAAGATTTTTCTGTTGTCTTTCCACCTTTGCATCCACCTCTCTGTTGCTCACAGAGCCTGAGGTAGTCAGGGATCTCACTGTCACTGATTTAACAACATCCTCTTTGTTTGTTAACTGGACCAAACCAAAGGGAAACAGCTCTTTCTATAGAGTACAGTGGACAGACGGAGAAATAAGTGGCTCTGTAAATGTTTCTGATACATTTAAGGACATTACTAACCTGACTGCTGGTGTTCAGTATAAGATAACTGTCACTGCAGTAGCTGGTGATGGTCACACTGAAGGACAGAATACCACTGTTTCCAAATACACACGTAAGCAAGCATTTAGTTATGGTTCATATAAGGAGATAGTTAACGTTTGCAGAGGACATCTGGGGGAGAAGCGTCTTTTTTAAGGTTTTTTAGGATGATTTTAAGATTCTTTTCATTCTAACCTCCATTCCCTCACAGAGCCTGAGATAGTCAGGAATCTCACTATCACTGAAATCACAACTTCCTCCATATCTCTGAACTGGATTAAACCATTGGGTCAGAGCCCCTTCTATAAAGTACAGTGGACGGATGGAAATATAACCAGGAGTTCAAGTCAGGCTGAAACAAACATAACCATTTATAACCTGACTGCTGGTGTCCAGTATGGAATAGATGTCACTGCTGTGGCTGGTGATAATGAAACTAAAGGGAAAGCAACAACAGTCTCAGTGTATACAAGTAAGATGTTCAGCAGTTCAGCATCTGCATTAAAGTCTCACATAGTGCCTTTCCTTTAAAGTTGATGTTAGCTGTCTGTCAGTTAACCTGAGAAACTTCAATGATGGTTGAATTTCCTTTGGTTGCATTTCTCCTGTATCTTTTTGTGGATAAATAAGATTTTTCTGTTGTCTTTCCACCTTTGCATCCACCTCTCTGTTGCTCACAGAGCCTGAGGTAGTCAGGAATCTCACTGTCACTGGTTTAACAACATCCTCTTTGTTTGTTAACTGGACCAAACCAAAGGGAAACAGCTCTTTCTATAGAGTACAGTGGACAGACGGAGAAATAAGTGGCTCTGTTAATGTTTCTGATACATTTAAGGACATTACTAAACTGACTGCTGGTGTTCAGTATAAGATAACTGTCACTGCAGTAGCTGGTGATGGTCACACTGAAGGACAGAATACCACTGTTTCCAAATACACACGTAAGCAAGCATTTAGTTATGGTTCATATAAGGAGATAGTTAACGTTTGCAGAGGACATCTGGGGGAGAAGCGTCTTTTTTAAGGTTTTTTAGGATGATTTTAAGATTCTTTTCATTCTAACCTTCATTCCCTCACAGAGCCTGAGATAGTCAGGAATCTCACTATCACTGAAATCACAACTTCCTCCATATCTCTGAACTGGATTAAACCATTGGGTCAGAGCCCCTTCTATAAAGTACAGTGGACGGATGGAAATATAACCAGGAGTTCAAGTCAGGCTGAAACAAACATAACCATTTATAACCTGACTGCTGGTGTCCAGTATGGAATAGATGTCACTGCTGTGGCTGGTGATAATGAAACTAAAGGGACAGCAACAACAGTCTCAGTGTATACAAGTAAGATGTTCAGCAGTTCAGCATCTGCATTAAAGTCTCACATAGTGCCTTTCCTTTAACGTTAATATTAGCTGTCTGTCAGTTAACCTGAGAAACTTCAATGATGGTTGAATTTCCTTTGGTTGCATTTCTCCTGTATCTTTTTGTGGATAAATAAGATTTTTCTGTTGTCTTTCCACCTTTGCATCCACCTCTCTGTTGCTCACAGAGCCTGAGGTAGTCAGGGATCTCACTGTCACTGAAATCACAACTTCCTCCATATCTCTGAACTGGATTAAACCATTGGGTCAGAGCTCCTTCTATAAAGAACAGTGGACGGATGGAAATATAACCAGGAGTTCAAGTCAGGCTGAAACAAACATAACCATTTATAACCTGACTGCTGGTGTCCAGTATGGAATAGATGTCACTGCTGTGGCTGGTGATAATGAAACTAAAGGGACAGCAACAACAGTCTCAGTGTATACAAGTAAGATGTTCAGCAGTTCAGCATCTGCATTCATTTCTCACATAGGGCCTTTCCTTTAACGTTAATATTAGCTGTCTGTCAGTTAACCTGAGAAACTTCAATGATGCTTGAATTTCCTTTGGTTGCATTTCTCCTGTATCTTTTTGTGGATAAATAAGATTTTTCTGTTGTCTTTCCACCTTTGCATCCACCTCTCTGTTGCTCACAGAGCCTGAGGTAGTCAGGGATCTCACTGTCACTGGTTTAACAACATCCTCTTTGTTTGTTAACTGGACCAAACCAAAGGGAAACAGCTCTTTCTATAGAGTACAGTGGACAGACGGAGAAATAAGTGGCTCTGTAAATGTTTCTGATACATTTAAGGACATTACTAACCTGACTGCTGGTGTTCAGTATAAGATAACTGTCACTGCAGTAGCTGGTGATGGTCACACTGAAGGACAGAATACCACTGTTTCCAAATACACACGTAAGCAAGCATTTAGTTATGGTTCATATAAGGAGATAGTTAACGTTTGCAGAGGACATCTGGGGGAGAAGCGTCTTTTTTAAGGTTTTTTAGGATGATTTTAAGATTCTTTTCATTCTAACCTTCATTCCCTCACAGAGCCTGAGATAGTCAGGAATCTCACTATCACTGAAATCACAACTTCCTCCATATCTCTGAACTGGATTAAACCATTGGGTCAGAGCCCCTTCTATAAAGTACAGTGGACGGATGGAAATATAACCAGGAGTTCAAGTCAGGCTGAAACAAACATAACCATTTATAACCTGACTGCTGGTGTCCAGTATGGAATAGATGTCACTGCTGTGGCTGGTGATAATGAAACTAAAGGGAAAGCAACAACAGTCTCAGTGTATACAAGTAAGATGTTCAGCAGTTCAGCATCTGCATTCATTTGTCAAATAGTGCCTTTCCTTTAAAGTTGATGTCAGCTGTCTGTCAGTTAACCTGAGAAACTTCAATGATGCTTGAATTTCCTTTGGTTGCATTTCTCCTGTATCTTTTTGTGGATAAATAAGATTTTTCTGTTGTCTTTCCACCTTTGCATCCACCTCTCTGTTGCTCACAGAGCCTGAGGTAGTCAGGGATCTCACTGTCACTGGTTTAACAACATCCTCTTTGTTTGTTAACTGGACCAAACCAAAGGGAAACAGCTCTTTCTATAGAGTACAGTGGACAGACGGAGAAATAAGTGGCTCTGTAAATGTTTCTGATACATTTAAGGACATTACTAACCTGACTGCTGGTGTTCAGTATAAGATAACTGTCACTGCAGTAGCTGGTGATGGTCACACTGAAGGACAGAATACCACTGTTTCCAAATACACACGTAAGTACACAGTAGTGTTTGGCTCATACTGAATGACCAGGAGACCAAAAAGACTTGGACCAAAAAGATAAGGGGAAGTGTGAAGTGGGTTATTGTGATCCTGTATTTTTATCCTGTCACTGTGGCAACTGGAGATCAGAAATTTAAAAGAAAAACCACAGCAGTCTCAGTGTATATAAGCAAGATAAATGGTGTTATCGTACTAGTCCCTTAGCAGACTTAAAGAACTTTTCTGAAACTTGTAATTTTCCTGTCTGGTATTAATGTCTATATTTCACATTATGTTTTTTCTTTATCTTCACTCACACAGCCAGAAGTAGTTAGGAATCTTACTTTCTTCAATACACTATTTCCTTATGTGTAAGAATTTAAAGGCTACATATGTATATATCCTATTGTCTGGAGGTATATGAACTTTATTTTAACTTTTTAATTGCTCTCCTGTCCTCTCCTCATGTATCCTTTGCAGGACCAGGTGCAATACCCACAGCTCACAGCATTAACATAAACACATCCACCATCGTCTTGAACTGGACTTCACCCACTGGTCAGGTGTTCAGATACAAAGTGGAGTGGAGTAAAGCTGGAGATTCAAGGGTGTTACACACAAACGATACCTCCGCTACACTTTTAGATCTGATACCTGGTACTAACTACACAATAAATATCACTGCCGTCGCTGGGGACAATAAAACAGAAGGAGAGCCCCACAAAATCCAAGTCACCACAAGTAAGCCACAGTTATTACTTTGACTATCTTGTAATTGAAATTCATGCTGCTGATGCATTTCTCTCCCGAGGTTTCCCTTTCGAACGTCTTGCTTGAAGATGCTACAAAACTGTAAACGACAAATTCATTTTGTTCCCATCTTCTTTCTTTTCCCCCCTGTTTTTACAGAGCCTGCTGAGGTTGCCAATCTCGCAGTAGTTGATGTCGCAACATCCTCTGTGTTGCTAAACTGGACTAAACCACAGGGCAATGCTGAATTTTACCAAATTCAGTGGTATTCGAAAAATCATGGCTCCAACAGTAACAACACTAACGAAACCTACTTTATCATCAAAAGCTTAGTCCCTGGAGTCCTGTACAACATATCAGTGACTGCGGTTGTTTGGTTAGTTGAGGGTAAAGCAGTCTCCAAAAGTACCTTCACAAGTAGGTTCATAATTCTAGAACATTATTATTCTTTTTTAAAGAGAGAGAAATTATAAATTTTCTTCTTCATTGCATTTTCAACACTTAACTTTTGGAACCCAAATAAAGAATCTGAGAGAAGGCAAGGCAAGGCAATTTTATTTACAGAGCACAATTCGTACACAAGGTAATTCAAAGTGCTTTACAGCTACATAAAATCACAAACCCATTAAAAATAATCATTAATTAATTCATTTAAAAGTGAAGAGTGCAGATAAAATACTTTCAGTTGTCATATGAACAGCTAAATAGAACTGTTTTCAGCCTGGATTTAAACATTGTCAGAGTTGAGGCCTGTCTCACATCTTCTGGAAGACTGTTCCAGATTTTAGGGGCATAAAACTGAAACGCAGCCTCACCTTGTTTAGTCCTGACTCTGGGCACCAGCAGGAGACCCCTCCCTGAGGATCTCAGAGTCCCAGTTGGTTCACATGGCTCTAACATGTCAGAGATGTACTTTGGCGAATGACCATGAAGACACTTGTACACAAGCAGAGCTGTTCTAAAGCCTATTCTCTGAGCAACAGGACAGTGCAGAGACCTGAGCACTGGACTAATATGGTCGTGTTTCCTGGTTCTAGTCAGGACTCGAGCAGCAGCGTTCTGGATGTACTGCAGCTGTCTTACAGCCCTCTTAGAGAGCCCAGTGAGCAGGCCGTTACAGTAGTCTAACCTGCTGGAGACAAACGCATGGATCAGTCTTTCTAAGTCTGGTTTAGACACTATTCTTTTGATTCTGGCAATGTTTTTTAGATGGTAAAAAGCTGCTGATGTTACTGATTTAATGTGGCTGTTAAAGTTCAGGTCTGAATCCAATATTACTCCTAGATTTCTAACTTGATAATTAGGTTTTAGAGAGAGAGTCTTAAGGTGACTGATAACACTTTCTCTTTGTTTCTGTGGGCCACAGACAATGATTTCAGTTTTGTCTGAGTTTAGCTGGTGAAAATTGCTTTGCATCCACACACTGATCTGTTCGATGCAGTGACACAATGTATCTACAGGCCCGTGTTCTCCTGCCGTCCGTGACACGTAGATCTGTGTGTCATCTGCACAGTTGTGGTAGGACACATTATTAAGATTAAGATCCGATTTATTGGTCATGCATACATGCATACACACGAAATTTGTCCTCCGCTTTTAACCCATCCAGGTTGGCACCTGTTGACATGCACATGCACAGGTTCACACACTCAGAGACAGATGCCAACCTGGAGCGGTGGGCAGCCATTCAGAGCCCGGGGAGCATGGGGGTACGGTGCCTCAAGGGCATCTCAGCCGTGACAAGGAGGTGGACTGACATCAGTTCCACCAATCTTTTTTTTTTGAGTGGCGAGAGTGGGAATCGAACCGCCAACCTTCCGGTTATTGGCCTAGTGGCAGCATGTACAGATGGAACAATATGGGTCCCAGGATTGACCCCAGGGGAACCCCACCGGTCGTAGCCATTTGGTCTGAGACACAGTTACCAATTTCAACAAAATATTTCTTGTCCTCCAGATAGGACTTGAACCAGTTTAAAGCACGACCAGAGATTCCCACCCAGTCTTCTAACCTCTGTAATAAGATCGCATGGTCAACTGTGTCAAAGGCAGCACTCAGGTCTAACAGAAGACTGAGACTTTACTTGCATCTGTGTTCAGGTGGATGTCATTTGTCACCTTGATCAGAGCTGTCTCAGTGCTGTGGTGGGACCTAAAGCCTGATTGGAAAGTATCAAAGCATTGTTAGACAGGAGAAAGTCACTAAGCTGTTGGTATACAACTTTTTCTAGTACTTTGCCTAAGAATGGCAGGTTTGATATGGGCCGGTAGTTGTTCAGTACTGTGGCATCAAGATTTCTCTTCTTTAGAAGAGGCTTAATGACAGCGGTTTTAAAGGCCTTTGGAAATGTTCCAGTCTGGAGTGAGATGTTGACTAGATGAGTGAGTTGTGGTAACAACCTGCTCAGCACAGACTTTAGGAATCTAGTGGGCAACTCATCAAGGAAGCATGTTGATGAACTCAGACTGCAGATGGTTTCTTCGACTGTTTTGTCAGTAACAGGTGTGAAATGTGTCAGCTCTAGGTGTCTAGCTGGCTACAGAGTAGTTATTTGTGTTGTGGAAATTATTGCATTTTTAATGCCTTGAACTTTGTCATTAAAGAATATTGCAAACTCATTACACTTGGATGTAGAAATGAGTTCTAAAGGCAGTGAAACTGGACGGTTTAATAATCTGTTTACTGTAGCAAAAAGGACACAAGAGTTTTTACTGCAGTTTTTGATGATTTCAGAAAAATATCTCTCCCTCGTTCTACGCAAAGTCTGGTTGAACACACATAGCTTTTCTTTGTAAGTGTCATAAACAAGGTGAGGCTGCGTTTCAGTTTTATGCCCCTAAAATCTGGAACAGTCTTCCAGAAGATGTGAGACAGGCCTCAACTCTGACAATGTTTAAATCCAGGCTGAAAACAGTTCTGTTTAGCAGTGCATATGACACCTGAAAGTATTTTATCTGCACTCTTCACTTTTTAATTAATTAATGATTATTTTAATGGGTTTTAAATTTCTTTCTTTTTTAATTTCTTTCTTTTATTTTTTTATTCCTTTTTAATGGTTTTATTGCCTTCTTGTGATTTTATGTAGCTGTAAAGCACTTTGAATTGCCCTGTGTATGAATTGTGCTCTATAAATAAAATTGCCTTGCCTTGCCTTGCCTTGCCTTGCCTTGCCTCATAATGAACTTGGAGCTTTGACTTGCGCCATTTCCGTTCGGCTCTCCGGCACTCCCTTTTCTGTGCCCTGACCGACTCTTCTTTCCCCCATGGTGCCCTTTGCCTACTTTTAACCATTCTAACCTTGACAGGAGCAATGGTATCCAAAACATTTAAGAGACTTGATGTGTAAGAGTTCAACAGATCATCAACATCAGAACACGGGGTGTTCTCAAACCTAATCATTTCCATAAACTGTGTCCCTGTTCAGTCTTCCCCGAACAACTGCAGACCCAGCTGCTGGAATGAGCACATCTCGAGTGTGCCCTCTGTTGTGGGTGGGCTCAGTCACATGCTGAGTTAGACCAAACATTTCAAGGACAGCAGTGAGCTCTTTAGCTTCCTTGTAATGGGCTACATCCACATGCACATTCAAGTCCCCTGTTATGACTAAACAGTCAAAAGCAGTGCACACAATTGAAAGTAGTTCAGTAAAATCATCAATAAAACAATTCTGTGGTGGTTTATAAATGGTGATATAAAGTATGGAAGATTGTTTTATCTCCATTTTGAATGACACATACTCAAATTATGAAAAAAACAAAAAACAAATGAAAACCCATCTCCAGGCTACAAGCCCTCAGTTTGAGACCAAATTACTAAATTTCAGACCAATCTGTGCCCAATACTGCCTACAATGAGCAGGTATTAAGTGTGAAAAGAGTCAACAATGCTCCTGCTCACTGGCTCCTATGTATTGGTTGAAGTTTGCTAACGATGGCGATAGATGTTACACCTGATAAGCTTCTAAATATTTTCTTTTAAAAGTCAGGCCTTTTCCAAACACTTTCTATGCAGAACTTTCCAGATGGGTTTGTGAAAGTTACCTGACCTGCCTGTTGCCATTCTGGACTCTTGTAAGGGGCTTACATCTTAAGACGAATCCCCAGGGGTTACAGTTTTACTGTCAGTCTTTCTGTTCTATCACAAAGGGTTTTTTCCTTCTCTTCGAAAAGGATTATTTAATCATCCACAAGTCTTCTCAGTTCCACCTCATCTAAACGCCAACTTTTGACAAACACTGAGCCACATTTTTGCTGTTCTGTCCATTCAGTCTTGCCACAATAAAACACAGAAGCCCAAGAAACATTAAGTACTCAGATGATATTTCTGAATCCACAACATGACGAAAAAGCTTAATTTCTCTTAAACTTCTCTCTTGATATAAACTGCTGAGACTTTTGTGATGTAATCATTCAGTCAAACTGAATATGCTGAAGCACAGCAGAGTATTTTTATTTAAATGTGTTGCATTTACAACCATTATGCTGGTTCTCCTCATGGACAAAAATCCCTTTCTACTCTTTTGCTGGACAGGACCTGAGAAGCCCGGGAACATTATTGCAGCACAAGGAACTGACAACTTGCAGATCAACTGGACTTTGTCTCGAGGACAGGATGTTCGTTACATCGTGAACATCTCTAATGTTGATCTGGGATATCTGAGCCATATGGAAACAACACTCCCCACAGCTCACTTCACTGATTTACATCCAGGAAGACTATATAATGTCACAGTGACCGCTAAAGCTGGAAGCTTCTCTGACACAAATGGAACTCATTCATTTGCCACTGGTAAGAACATCTCAAAATACCATCAAACAATCCGGACTTGAATAATTGCAGTAAAATAAAAAAGATAATAAGATTGTAGCTTCAACAACTTCAGTTTCTCCAATGGCTGATATGCTTCCACTCCATGCATACACAAGCAGGGCCTTGTAGCAGTTTGATTTAATCTTATATTGATATTTTAAAGAACTATGTAGATGAAAAGCTAAATTGAGCATAATAATTTATTCATAGTCTAAGTGTATGTTGTTATTGATTTTTTTATGATTTTATAAGTATAGAATAAGTCTTACAGACATTGGATGAAAGTACAACCCTTGGAAATTGCTGACTATTTCTGACAAACATCTTTCTTTCTGATTTGATTTAAAGTTTTTAAACCACAAGGAAAATTAGTTTTAACGATCATTTATTTAGCAAAATATCTGTTCTTCTGAGGAAAAGAAAAAGCATTCCCTTGGCTTCAGAAACTGCTATTTCCCTATTTAACAGAAATACCTTAATTGAGGGCTTTTTGTGGCTTTTTCAGCTCGCTGAATGGGACTACCCTACCACACAGAAGTGGGTTTCTTGCAGTGGCACATTTATAGTCCTGGTAGAACTCAATTTTCTGTGGCAGCCGTTCCAGACAAATTGGCAGTACTTTGAATTTTATATGACATGTAAAAAAAGAGGAAGTGGAAAAATTTGATTTAAGTAATTGTAAGATATTTTTAAATCTCCTTCCCTAGTCTTATAGGTCCTATTTTTTCCTGTTTTTTTTAAACCTTTGAGAATTTGGTTTATCTCGGTAGATCTTTGATAGATACGTGATGACACTACACACTCACAAATCATCTCATTAAAACAGATGTAACTTTATTTTTGTTCCTTTAAATTACTCTAAAATGTTAGTTTCACATGTTTTATATAGTTGTTTAATTGTATCTCATCTAATAATAGGCACTGTGTAGAACAAAGTAAACTGATAAGTGTGTGTGTGTGTGCATCTGTTATTTCTACTTCTTAGTACCCACACCCCCTGGTTTCATCAACATCAGTCACAAGACAAATGTTTCACTCGAGCTGGAGTGGATGAGCCCACTAAAGATGGATAATGCTCCTAACATCAAGTACATTATCAACTACACAAATGCTAGTGAGAGCACAGGAAGTAAAGTGTCTCCAGGAAATTCCACACAGTTTTCTCTAAACAGTCTTGAGTCTGGAACCCTTTACAACATAACCATCAACACTGTTGGACCACAAGGTCTGGAAAGCGTGGTTGTCCGTAAATCATCTTTCACTCGTAAGTTTGTCTGGCAGGCACATAAGATTGCTGTTACATTTAATAAATATACAAACGTGTCATTTGTGATGACAATTCCTGCTAACAAAATTGCTTTTTAACTATTTTTTCCCCCTTCATCAACGTTTTAGTGCCGAACCCAGTGAGCAATGTTGTAGCCAACCCCATTTCGACCACTTCAATAAAAGTGAACTGGTCAATGCCACTAGGCGCCAGGGATTATTACAAATACTTGATTGAAACCTACAACGTCACAAGACTTGTTAACTCGCAAACAGTTAACAGTAGCAGCGTGGATGTAAACGAGCTAGAGCCAGGATCAATATACAATATCAGTGTCACAGTGACAGTTCCAGATGGAAGTAAATCCACTGCTGTGACGACTTTCAATTACACAAGTAAGTAAATAGATGGAATGCTGTTACACTGCTGAAGCATTACGAAAAATACAGTTTCATTTACAGTTACAGTTGATATTTGGCCTTCTATAACTTTATGCTGCATTTGTTTCAGAGCCCGAAACAGTGACCAACCTAAAAGGATTATACGTGAATACAACAGCCATCACCTTGACTTGGGACAGACAAAGTGATCATAAGCCCTCCTACACCTACTGGGTGAAAGTATTCCTGGATTCAAGGACGGTTCAGGTTTCCACAAAAGAGGAATCATTCACCTTCTATGATCTGAACCCTGGAACCCCGTACACATTTTTTGTGTACACAGTCATATACGGGGTCTTTTCTGAAAGCAGAAGCAAAGAGATATACACAAGTATGTTTTATGTGTGCCTTAAATTTGTTTTTAAGATAAATCTAAGTAATCACATTTTAAATCTATACTGTGTTCGAGAATATTGCCAAAAAAAGGACATCTAGATCTAGTGCTGATCTTCTATCAAGTTGGAAGAAAGAGAGCTACATAACCTGAAATAACAGCTTTTACTCTTATTTGTGGATCAGTAGTTATTATGCCTGTTAAATTCCTATGTTTTGTAGTGTAACACAGATTTTCTATTGGAAGTTCTCAAGCTAAATTTCAATTTCAACTTTTTCCTTGATGTCACATGTACCATTATGAGTATTTCTCTCACACAATTAAATTTGGGATGCATTTAAAATATATAATTGTGTAACAGTTATTCTGTTACAAAGTGATCAACTAGTCCGCCTCTTTTGACATGAAGCTGTATGACATCCCATATTAGCAATATCATTTATTAAATTTGACTTACCCCCTGCTGCGTCCTGTGAGCCGAGTTCCAGCCTTGTTTTGGCGTTGACGAAGGTAGTCCGGCTAGTTGGCAGGGGCCACAAAAATAAAGCGTTTTGCTTCTCAAAACAATATGCATTCAAAAGAGTCATACGTTTGCATCACAAAATCGTTCATCCAGAAAAAGTCAGACCTCACAATCGCTTGGCGCTATTTTCTCTCTCTAGGTGAACTATCCCTTTAATGTGTGTTCATTAGGTCATGCGGAACCATTTAAAGAATTGTTATTGAAACTACATTTAAGTCTTTTTTGTCTTTTAGATCCTAGGAATGTTTCTAACATTACAGCCATCGGAACCACAACTAGCCTCACAGTGAGCTGGACAAAGCCGGAGGGGCGGGTGTCCTCATACTCTGCCAGCCTGTACAGCAACAATCAATTAGTGAAGAACACAAATGTGAGCACAGACGACAGAAACACATCGTTTCAGGACTTGAAACCAGGAGTCCTTTACTGTGTGGTGCTGGTCACCAGAAGCGGACCTGCTGAGAGTATCAACACAACTTTGTGCAACGCAACCTGTGAGTAACATGAGATTGTAGTAGATTGTATTCACACTTTGTCAACTATATATTTATTTTACGAATGTGTTCTATGGTAACACTGCTTTCCCACTTTTGTTCAGTTCCCAACCCCCCTGGCCCTATCACGGTGGCCTTTCAGACAGTCAACTCAATCAACTTTACCTGGCAGCATCCAGAAAACATGTACCATAATCAGTACAACTTCCGTGTGTCCAGTGCTAATATCTCTAATCGGACTGAAAACAACTGGCTCCTTCTGGAAAATCTCCAGTCAGGAAGCCCCTACTCAATCTCTGTTGTTACTGTTGGTGTGTGGGGATTTATGAGTACAGCAGTTACAGTGGAAAATTACACACGTGAGTAGACTCATACTAATACTGATTACATCAGGGTTATTTCTGTGGATGAAATGACCCATTCCATAGGATTTTACAGTTGTAACATAAGTCGTTTTCTTTTCAGTCTGATATATTCATCTTTGATAAGGGTTTCTTATCTACTTACTGATGTTTTTTGGTTTTGATAATAATTCTTACTACTGCAATACAGATTTTGTTACAGCTTCGAATAACATAGTTTGTAGGCAGCAGTAATAAGCCCCAAAATAACAAAGCTTTCTTTAAAAAAATGGAATACTTGAAAAACTGTATTTTGTGTCTAGTACTATCAAAATAAATCCTCAAAAAAAAAAGAATAAAAAGTAACCATTTTACTTTAATCATGGTTTAATTTCTGACAGAAACCTTGATGACATGTTCAGTGATGTTTTTATGATAGATATTTTCTCTTTCAAATCGTGGCCATTTAGTTGCAAAAGTTGGATTATGGAAAGTCAGCAAACCAAAATATGTATTTGTGGTGAACTACAGACACTATTTATGCACTTTACAATTTCTTAGAACATTCAGAGAGTTACCATCTCTGCTGATTCACTGTCTCTCATCTGTCTCACTTACTCAGGACCATATCCTGTAAGAACACCTACATCGACAGAAATAACCACAAATTCAGTGACCTTGGTGTGGGGACAACAAGAGAAAAAACCAAGCTACTCTTATGAGGTGCTGGCCAATGGCTCCAAGTCTGTGGTATACACTACTAAAGTAACAGTGCCGAATCTTTGGTCTGGGAGCAATTTCAGCGTCACCATCACAACGCTGACAGCAGATGGCACTCGATCAGAACCTGTGACGGCTTCCTACTTCACACGTGCGGACTGTAATATCTTGTCAGACATTGATCGATTGATTGAGTTATGCTCTGTTTCAATGAGTAACACTCAATATCTTGTGTTTTTAGGACCACACAAAATCACAGAGTTGAAGGCTGTAACCTTAAACACAACTGCTATTCAGTTAAATTGGATGCAACCATTGGAGAACAAAAATGAGTATACATATTTGGTGCAGACGACAGGCTGTGGCTCCCATAACAACACTGTAGCAGAGGAGAACATTGACATCTCAGGGCTCACTCCTGGCACCAACTGCACCTTCTGTGTTTCTGTGAGGGCAGCAGATGGCATTGAAGGGGAGGAATACTGCATCTCTCAATACACTAGTGAGATCCTCACCTGTTGTTTCTCTTTTTGTAAATGTGTCATGACCTGCTCTAATTTTCCTCATCTGCCCCTTGACAGAGCCTGAGAAGGTGAAGCCCAGCATCTCCAGTCAGGGCTCTAATAGCTCAGTCCTGGTGTCATGGACCAAACCTCTTGGAAATGTAGAGCGTTATAAACTTTATCTTAATAGCTCCTCCAAAGGTTTCAACAAAGTAATTGAGCTAAACTCTATCAGTGTCTCGTTCCTGTTCAACAACCTGTCAGCTGGAGTGCTTCACAGCGTCATGTTGTCCACATGCAGTGGACCCTTCAATGCATCATCTGAATTTGTCACTAATGCAACTTGTGAGTATAATAAATTTGTTATATTCTGAATTCTGATTTACATAATGAAAGCTTTTATTTGTATTGATTATTTTTCCATCACGAAAAAAGTTTTGATTAATTTCAAAGTACTTGAAAACTTATATTTGAACTGAGACTTGGGTGTAAAAACGCATCTGGTACCACAAAGCCTAACTGCTCCTTCATGTAATTAAAATGTTTTGCTGTTTTAACTGTGACAAGTTAGTTGACACTGACTGTACACGGATATCTGAGAGTATAGAGTTTGAGAAATATGACAAAAGTTCATCAGTTTAGCAGGGAAGTGAGCTGCTGCTGACACGGATTGTAATTAATTGTATTGTCAGAAAAAAAACAGGACAAACATGGTAGTAAATAGATCATTGGTGGTCGTTTCAGTTCTTGAAACTCAGATGTTTTATATATAAAAGTCTTCAGTGTAGTTGTATAAACATTTAATCATGCATATTTCGTGAAAATTGAAAGCATCCGTTTGTTGAAGTCGGCGTACATATCTGTCTCTGCAGTCCCTAACCCTCCGGGGCTGATTGAGATCCTGAGCAAGACGATCAACTCCATTGAATTTAGATGGGATGAGGCTCCTCTAATGGCTGGCTCATCATTTCACTATCTACTGACTTACTCACACACCCAAGGAGGGAACAACACTACCATCCTTGGTACCAAAACCAGTCATACATTTACCTCCCTGCCTTCTGGGACTCCTCACGACATTTCTGTGAGAAGCATTGGACCCATGAATTTTGAGAGTGAAAGTGTTCACAGACCCATGGTCACCACAAGTAAGGGTTTTATTTTCGCACCAACAAATACAAAAGCCTTTTTCTCATTCATATATGTTGTGTGGATTAACGGTTACTTTTCTTAAATGTCTCTTACACCACTAGGACCAGAAAGCGTGCGGTCCCTTGCCACCGATCCGCAGGAGAACAAAATCACAGTGCGCTGGACTGAACCCATTGATAACAAGAGCAGCTATCGTTACAATGTGACCTGGCAAAGCTCCAATGGGAGTGTTAGCATGAGCAACATATCTTATCAAACTTTGTATACCATTGATGACCTGACACCTGGTAGCGAGTATGCTATTAGTGTTACCACAGAGACCTCTGATGGAACCGAGGGTGCTTCGAAAATGGTTAACAACTGCACAGGTGTGATTATAACAACCTAATTTAATCTACAGTGTTTGTGCCAAGTGTTTTCACATGTTTGTAACTAAATAAGTAACAAAACAATGAAAAAAAAACTCATTGAAACACAGATAAAGTGATATAAGTAAAATTTGTCCTAACATTTATTTCTGTTTTGTTGCTGCAGATGCGAGCCCTGTGACAGATTTCACATGTCATGGTCCAGACTCAGAAAACGCAGAAGTCATTTTGTCATGGAAAAAACCCCTTGGTCAGAACTCTGGTTTCCAGATTACTCAAGACGGACACCTTGTTGAATCCATGGTCAATTGTTGTAAATTCAATGTTTCAAAGCTTCTTTACTATAAGGAATATAATATGACTGTGATAACTCAAAGCTGTGGGCGTTCCAGCATTCCTGTATTTCGCAAATGCAAGACTGGCATCACAAGTAAGACCTTATCTTTTTTGGACTCACACATATTTCTTTAGAGTTGTTGCAGATACAAACAGCAGTCTTTATAGAGCTTTGGATGAGCCTCGTTACAAGATGATTAATTCTCAATTTCTCTTTTATTCTTTGGAAGATCCACCCATTCCCAGAGATTTTAAGAATCTAAGCATTACGACTCTAATATCTCACAACAAGTTCAGTATTCAGATTGATGGCGACCTGCTAGACAACTCGAAAGGACCAATTACATATGTTGGGGTTCTGGTAAAACGCGACATTCCTGGTAATTGTCTTTTCATAACACTAAGACGTGTATGTTCTGTTGTTGTAATCAGTTAAGTGCTCGTCTGACTGTTTGTCTTGCAGTTTTAGTTACATCATTTTATATAAATATTACACTATAAAGAGCTTTCCTCTAAAGAGCATCTTCCTATTTTGGTTATTTCTTTCCTTCCAGATGATCCAGATTCATCAATTTACTTGGAGAAAACTTATGAAGAGTGGAAAGCAAACTCTGCTAAAGCATACCTTGCAACAGTCATCAACAACACCGTCCAGTCACGCAGCAGTCATGAACATCTGGTAATTGATATAGCAAGTGGATCCACATGGAGTGGCTACACTAACGGTGCTCTGAATCCCAGTGAATCTTACCGGTAAGAACACAAACTACATTTTGTATAAAAAGGCCTCCAGTGGCAGAGGACACACAACACATTCAATGTGTCATATAATTTACACTATGTAAATATAGAAATGTGTAATATTGTTGCATTAGTAGTCACCCTGTGTTGAATACTGATTTTTTTTAGATAATTCTAAAAACATCAGCTCCCATTGTTTCACATTTTTGAATGGCCTTGTATTTAATTACTGGAACAAATATTACAGCAGTAATCATGTCAAGACAATCATCAACAGATTAGAAACGTAAATCTAATCCATGTAAAATTTGGGTGCATAAGAATGATTTAAAATCTCTAACCTGAGTGGTTTGTTTACTCCTGCAGATATGCCATTGTGATATTCACCCGTCTGCATATGGAAAACAACCGTGTGAATAGCAAGCGGTCACTGTTTTCAATAACAGGCTTCTATGAGCCTCTTCAACTCCAAAAAGATCCAGGTACCATTTTTAAAATTAAAATGTGACTGAAATAGTCCTATGCTGTGAGCAAATGCTTATATTTCTATTTGTCTTTCTGCTGTAACATTTTAGTTATCACTGCAATTGCTATTGGAGTAACATTGGGAATTTTTGGATTTCTCTTCGTAATACTCATGGGCTTCATTATCTACTGGAAAAGGTTAGTCAATATCATTATTGTCAAAAGAAAAAAGACTATTGAGACAGTGTTTATTGATACAGACTCCAAACTCACTATATAATGTGCTGCAGGTTATACAAAAAAGAGGAATCAGACATCCAGATTCATTCACTAAGGTAAGTTTTACATTTTCTTAACCTCATTATTCTTGCTGTATGTTTGAATGTATTGGGTAATGATTGTTTCTGTAATCATTGCTTTTTCCTCTTTCTTTTTTCCAGAGCCAAAGTGTAAGTATAAGCCCTTTATATCATTATTATCAGACTTTTTGAATGTAGTGCAGTTTTCCAATCACAACTTGTCATTTTTATTTGAACTTGGTTGTTCATTTGAGCAGAAGTGCAGCTGTGAGGGTGGAGGACTATGAGGCTTACTACAAGAAGCAGAAGGCAGACTCCAACTGTGGCTTTGCAGAAGAGTTTGAGGTGAAAATGAACCTGATATTCAATGGCTCCTGATTTGTGTCAGTTGCTGTAATTGAACAATTTAAGTAAATGTGACAGTTACATTGGTGCTTGAAAGGTTGAGAACTTATTTTTGCATGAATATGATTTTTCATGTGCTGCTTTTCGATAAAGATAAGCTAATTAACCAAATATGATAAATACCATGTATTACTTGAAAATGATGTAAATGATATGCAGTTGATTTAAAGCTGACATTAGAGTCATCATGTGGAAGTTTTATTTTTATCGTTGTTACCAGCATTCACTGAAAGAGGACAGTAGATAGTTCAAATGTGCATGCATGGAAAGCTCTGGCCTCGCTGATCCAAACTGTAGCTTTGTTTGCACACGCGTATGGATCCGCGTATGATTTGGCTTGATTGTCTGCAAGATCCCAAAGGAATCCAAGGAACCTTCTAAGCACATACAGGCCTCTCTCATTTGTAAATGTTCAAGACTCCACCATCTGAAGGACACTGAACAACATGGCAGGACTCTAAGCCATCAGCTATAGCTCCAGCAAAACACAATTACTACTGGTCTGGTCTGCAGTTTGCTGGAGATCATTTGGAAAAGCGAGAGGTCTTGGAAAATTATTTAAGGGGTGACTGAGATGAAAATACAAGCGGTATTGTGTTTATTATGTTTAGAGAAATGTAAGCAATGCACTTTTGCATAAGAAACATAGTCGTGGTAGTATCATGGTTTGTCACACTAAATCTGGACCAAGGCGGCTCACCATCATACACGAGACAATGAATTCTTAATTATATGAGAGTATTCTACAGGAGCATTTGCATGGGACCTAAGTCTTAAGAGAAGGAATGAACATTCGTCAGGAAAACAATACTATGCACATGGGAAAATCTACCACAAAATGGTTTATGCCTTTATTATAGGACAGTGAAGAGAGACAGGAAGCAAGGGGCAGAGAGAGGGGAACAACACACAGCAAAGGGCTGTCCGATGCTGAATTTGAACTGGTGCCAGCTGCACGAGGACTAGCCTCTGTACATGGGGCGTCTGCTGTACCCACTACGCCACAGACTGCCCCACCATGAAATGGTTTAATAAGATTAAACAGTCCTGACATTAATCCAACACAAAGGTTTCTAGTGCAGAAACCTCATTCTACGTCCATGGTTTGATCTGAAATGTTTGATCTAGAAAAATGTAACGGGGAACATTTTTATTGTTTTAGATCATGTTTACGTAGATATAAGTATATTCTAGAGTTTACAAACTTCCAAACACCTCTTAACATCAGATTTACAAGGTAATCATTTTTTTAGATTTTACTTTGTAGAAAAAAAGTACCTTCTGTTGCTGCAGTTAAGTAATACATTTAATAGAGAGGCTTGGGCTGGAAGGAACTGTGACCTTAAGCATAAAATTTATTTAGCTTATCTTCCTCAGACATGTTAGACATTTTAACTATTATATTTAACTTATCAAGGATGGAACTCTTTTACTGAATAGCTTACAGTACTTCATGAATACTTTACTGTTGTAAATGGTGAATAGTGTAGTGGTAAGATTGTCACCTTTCATGTAGGTGATCTGGGTTCAAATCCCCTTCATGAAAGGTATATACTTAGGCAAGACCCCCTTACTCTACCTGTAAGTTGCTCTGGATAAAAGTGTCTGCCAAATGCATAAAGAGAAATAGAAAGTGTGTTGGAGCTGCAGCAAAATGTAATATTATTATTGTCACTGGCATTGTCTTAAATCAAACTCAAGCCACATTTACTGTGGAAAAAAGAAGTGGTTGTGCATCCTTGTAAATTAAGTTGCTGCTTCTTGAAATGCACATCCAGCCATCAAATAATCACTCAAAACTTCTTTTTTTTTTTCTTTGTCTTTAAGGATCTGAAGCCTGTTGGCACAAGTCAGGCAAAAATACATGCGCTGACTTTGGAAAACAAGCCTAAAAACCGCTACAACAACGTGCTTCCTTGTGAGTCACTTTAACAACTCCTCTTCTGTTGCTTTCAACACTAACGCTCATTTTTCAGACATGAATCATCAATGACAGTTTACCCATTTTTTCTGGCATTTAACCAGAGTTATCATAATTATCATACATATTCCAACAAATAAAATCCAACCATATACCATAACCATAAACCATTATATTTCATTCACCCTCTTGTTCACTCCTTAGATGACTCATCAAGAGTGAAACTCTCTATTATCCATGGAAGTCCATATGATGACTACATCAATGCTAACTACATGGCGGTGCGTACTGACACTTAATAACACAGCTCCCTGCTCCCAGCTCATTGCTTCAGTTTTAGCAAACATCCTATGGGGCAGTATGGCTACTCATTTCTTTGCTTAATAGGGGCCATTAAAACTATTCCATCTTCACTCATGCTAAGCATTAGAGGAGCTCCATGAAAAACTCAACTTGATGTTTTCTGTGGCTGGGTTGACATTCTGTCTGGCAGGGTTACCTCTCCAGGAAGGAATTCATTGCAGCTCAGGGTCCTTTGCCCACAACAGTCAACGAGTTCTGGAGGATGATCTGGGAGAAGAATATTCAGACTCTGGTCATGCTGACACGCTGTAATGAACAGGGAAGAGTGAGTATGCAGCAACTGTTTCTGCAATTGTCACCTCATCCTAAAGGTTACAACTTTTATGTTCTGTGGACACTTAAAACATTTTCTACAGGTTGATCCAAGAAAGTATTAACAACAATATCCTGAAATAGCTTAATATTTTTTTTAATCAAAAGATACGCTGTAAGCCTATGTAGAGCACATAAAGCTCATACAGTCTGAATAAAGATCATTGCTATTACATGAATACCTGCAGTTTCCTGCAGCTCAATCATAATCTTCCCTTATCAGGTTAAATGTGAGCAGTACTGGGGTCCTGGCACAATGCACTTTGAAGACATCACTGTGACAACAACATCCGAAATACCACTTGATGACTGGACCATCAGAGACTTTGATGTTAAAAATGTAAGTATCAAGGTGTTACATATGAGGCTTTTTTTCAGAGGAGAAAAAAAAGAAACCTCTTCCAGTAAAAGTTACTGGGTCTGTACCATTTCCGAAGCTTCACATGACAGTGGCATGCCGAGAAGGTGAAGTCTGCATATCATTTAAACAGCTTACCTCCTCGTCTTTATACTGGACAGCTCATCACATCAACGACTGTTACACTACATTTAAAAGATATGCGACGCCAGTTTAAAAACGTTGGGGCATTGTGTAAAATTTTTATAAAAACAAATCTCATATAACAATAACTCGTTCACAATTGGAAATAGAAAACATATCAAATGTTGATAGTGAAACATTTTACTACATCATGGAAAATATTAGCTCATCTTCAATATGATTTGAGCAATATGTCTCAAAAACGTTGGGACAGGTCCATGTTTACCACTGTGTAGCATCCCCTCTTCTTTTAACAACCTTCTCCAAACTTCTAGGAACTGATTGGAACAGCTGTTGGACCTTTGGGAGAGGATTGTATGATATATGATTCTAGCTGCTCAACAGTCCTTGGTCTTTTATTTCATGGTGCAGCAAATGTTTTTAATTGGTGAAAGATCTGGACTGCAGACAGGCCAGTCAAGCAGGCAGTCCAGACTCTTTTACTTCGAAACCATGCTGTTGTAATAGTATGCGGTTTAGCACTGTCCTGATGAGATAAGCAAGGCCTTCTCTGAAAAAGACATTATCAATATGGGAGCATATGTTTTTCTAAAACCTGCATATAGCTTTCAGCTTTGATGGTGCCTTTCCAGATGTGCAAGTTGCTAATTCCGTAGGCACATCTGCACCCTGGCACCATCAGAGATGCAGGCTTTTTGATTTTAAATGAGCTTTGGCCCACCGTTTCTGGATCATCTTCACAGATGGCTTCTTCTTTGCACGATAGAGCTCAAACCTGTATTTGTGTATGGCACAGTGAACTGTGTTCACAAACTTATGATTTCAGTAAGTGCTGCTGAGTCCATGCAGTGGGCTCCATTACAGAATTGTGCATGCTTCTAATGTGGTGCTGTCTGAGGGCTTGAAGATCCAATTTTGATTTTTGAACATACCTCTCAGGCACAGCAATGTCTCCAGATTCTCTGAATCTTTTGATACTATGTACTGTTGATGATGGAATATTCAGCCTGTGCTATTGTACATTGAAGAACATTATTATGAAATTGCTCCACAATTTGCAGATGCAGTTTTTTGTTCAGATTACACAACCTCTGACTATCTTAATACCCAGTCATGTCACTGACTTGTCGTAAATTAACATTATTAGTTGCAACATGTTCCTCCAGTGAGGAAATATTTGTGAATATATCTTTATTTATGATATTTGCAATTCATTGCATTCTACACAAAGAGAACTGTTCAAGCTTGAAGGCTTGAACCCTCTGTTATGCCTTGGGGATCATTTTGCAAGCACGTCTCGTGTGACTGGAAATCATTACAAAGTTGTTCTGAGTGATTACCTTAATCCCTTAAAGATTTGTATGAATATTTATTAGGGAGTGAAAAGCAATTTGCATTTCAACATAAACCCTTACAACAAGTTGAATATTATTTCAAAAAGCTCTGAGCTACAGTTACTGTCTGACCCAAGGAACTTATCTTAAGGTCATATACTGTTGGAATTCAAAATTGTTTCAATATTGTTGCTCCAGGTGAAAACAGCAGAGGTCCGTTCAGTTCGTCACTTCCACTTCACAGCCTGGCCAGATCACGGGGTGCCAGAAACCACCGAGCTCCTCATCAGCTTCAGACATTTGGTCAGAGAGCACATGAACCAGTACTCTAGAAACTCTCCTACCATGGTCCACTGCAGGTCAGACAAAACAAACAAACAAATACACACACTTTTGCATTTAGAGCTACGTGACAGTTTCAGAAATTACAGAGAAAAGCTATCTAATCTTCTCTCTGTCTGCTCTCCTTCCCTTGTCTGTGTTCATCTTGCCTACACTCAGTGCTGGTGTGGGGCGCACTGGCACCTTCATAGCCATTGACCGCCTGATCTTCCAAATTGAAAGGGAAAATTTCGTTGACGTGTATGGCATTGTTTACGACCTGCGAATGCACAGGCCCCTAATGGTGCAGACAGAGGTAGGAAACAGCTGCAACCGCTGCGCCTTTTCTTCACATGTTGTTTGATATGATCAGTTTACAGCTCACTGATCTCTCATGTTTGACACATCTACAGGACCAGTATGTGTTCTTAAACCAGTGTGCCTTGGATGTCATCCGGTCGAGAACGGGGACCAACGTGGATCTAATCTACCAAAACACAGCTGCACTTTCGATTTATGAGAATGTGAAACCAAAACAAAGGTTTTCCTAAACATGAATATTAGATTGCATGGAGTTATTCAGCTCTTCCATCTCTCTTTCTTCTGAAAAGCAAGGAACTGAGCAGGCGTGTGTAAAGGGAATGGTTTTAATAGATGTAGTTGCTGTATATATTTTTTTTTACCAGTCACACTTTTGTGAAGAATCTTCCAACATTCAGGATTTAAACCTCTATTTTGTTGTATTTATTTTTTAAGAAAAAAAAAGTTGAATGTTTGAAAGTGGAGGAAACTGTGTGGCGATGCAATAGTGGATGTTATCAGAGACCAAAAATGTGGATCAGATGTACAGCTCTGTCTTGAGTTTTCTCTTTTTACTGCATATGTGTGTATCGCACAAAATGTCTGATTGCTTCCTACTGTATATGACTCACTGATGTTTTTTTTTTTTCTCTCAGGTAGCTTGTTGGATGCTGTATAGGTATTTTACAGAAATATTTGACAAAGACAAACTTGGAACAGACTTGCACAAAACAAATGCTGGTATAAATACTGTGTGCCTTTTCACAACCTGTATGCTTTTATGCCAATAGGTGGCAGTCTTCTGTTTGTTTTTTTCTTCGTCTTTTTAAGACAAATGGGGACATTATGATATTATTATTGCAGGAACCTTAAATTATACATATTGTTTTTGCTTGACTAACAGTACGCCAATGTTGAACCGTGCAATTTTTTTTAAATGAAGGAGATTTGTTGTTTGTCTCTTTTATATGCACTGCAATGTGAATAATGCACTGGATGCATTTGTCTTCTACACTGTCCACTTTAAACAAAAGAGATGTTTTATCCGTAGTGTTTATTACATTTTGGCCAGGGCTTAACGAAGGGGAATATTTTACTCCTTGCCCATCGTTTGATTTCTCAGGAACTCTGCTAAATTAAGATTTTCTGGCTGTTGTGATCAGTCTGTACTGTCTAGGACTTAAAGGTCACTTCCATTGTTTTGTTTTATTGATGTCCGTCTTTTCTACACTGTGCATTCCTCACAGAAACTGTAATGCTATGTAACTTCCTGCGACATAACAGATCCGACTGTGGTCATTTCCTGTGATTTTAATTTTGCCCGAGAAGTACAGGCTTTATTTTCAGCTTCTGAAGAGCAAAGTTTTCCGTGAAGCAGGTACATTTTTGTAGATACTCCTAAACTCGCGCTCTATTTTAGTTATATCACTGTGTACCTAAAATGCTCGGAAGCACTTATATTTTTAATGACAAATAAGAATAGGAGGAATCGTCAACGTTTTAAGATGTTTTTAAATGCTATATGATATGCTTGCTGGTTCAATGCAATTACATAAAAAGAGGCAGGATTTTAAAATGTGTATATTTCTGAGTTTGTCAGATGAAATGTGATTAAAGATGTTCATGCCTTATAGCATCAATCTTCCCTACAAGGATCCATCAGCCTCAATATTATTAAAGCTTTATTCTCTCAGTATAATGTTGTCTAAGCAGTTTGAATTACAATGCTGATGCCACACTGAATATGACTGTTATTGTGTGTTTCGTAACATATTTATAAGCTAATATTTAGATAAGCAAGGTGTGACAGCTGGAAGCTGCAATGATAATATGTTCATTATGTGAAGTCAAATGGAAAGATCAAAAGGAATGAAACAACTCAATGTTCCATGCTGCAGAGGTGGATGAGCTTGTGCACCTCTGGAATATTCAACTTTGAAGTTGCAGGTAGTGAGGTGCACCCTCGACAAATTAATAAAAAATACCATTTCTCTTTCTTATTTTGCAAGGAAACAGATTTTTTGGGGGGGAAACTTAAGCATTTTACAGCCTACAACAGGCCTACACTCCCATGTACCCATGTACGATATGGAGTTGTTTTCACACTGCTCAGTGCAATGGTAATATAAGATTCTGCAAGAATGTCGGCTTCAATGAGGCCCCCCTCCATCTCTCCATCTCTCCACTCCTCCACGTCATCCTTGTTTTATGTCACTCACATCCACAAGTTACATTTAAAAATAGATCTGGCCTTTGAATGTCTCTTTCGGGTTTTCTCTGCTGTCACTTTCAATAAAAAAAAAAGTATACAAAGAGCAGGAGCAATCGTGAGAGCTATCCAACCTGAAAATGCAAAAATTAAATAATGAGTTGATCCAGATGAAATAAAAGCCAAAAGTGCCAGAAAACCCACATGGATTCAGTAAGAAAAACTACTTTGCATTTAATCAAACAGGTGTTAATGCTAACCAAATAATAACGATCTGCCAGTATGAACAGTATATGAAATACTTTTTTGTATCTACAATTAACAAGATACAATAGTAAATTGCAATCATATGTTAATCCATAATTCATACATACCATAAAATGTAATGTATAATACTGATATTAACCTTTGTGCTGCCTAAGAATTACTTTACATGAAATTTGCTGATGATATTTCTGTATTTTACTTCAGTGGAGTGTGAAGTGCTAAATTTGATTAAAATCAAGACATTTGTATTTTTTAGGCCATTATACATGTTGATCACTGGAAAAATAAAAGCATTATCTTTTAATGGTACAAATTTTGAATGCATTTTTTAAAACGTTTCTGACATTTTGAATATGAAAAATAACAATTTAACCATTTCAGAGTGCATAAGGCCCCAGATGCACATTATGTGACCATGAAAATGTGTCTTTGATGTAAAAAGTAACATGACCACTCGATAGTTTGTACGGAGGGGTGCAAGCAGGTGTAGTGCGCCTTTAAGGCCACAGGTGTCGCCAGAGCCCCCTGCGCGGCAGCAGCCACATGAACCGCAGCAGGAGGATCCAGTCTATTCCGCTCTCTCCATGTTGAAACGGAGCAACTTCTCCTCCGACAGACCCCGACCGTCCCCCACAACCCAGCTGTCTCCCCTCTGTGCCCTGCTATGACACAGGACTGGGAAGGGAGCTGTGAAACTGTACGAGCGCTGCCCTGATCGACAAAGAGTAAGTTTACGTTTTCGGCAACACAACGAGGAGGACAACTTGCTATTTTTAGTTACTTCTATTTATCTTAGTAACATATGTTTTTATATGCTAACTTATGCTAGCTAGCGGAGCTCCCATAGCCGTTACAGGGAATGAGGGTTTGATGGTATTTTTAGGCATGCTAGAGTCGCTATATTTGGAGGAATTTGGTCTGTGGTGATTGTAACGTCATCTGTGTGTGTTTGCTCTGCCATCTCCTTGGGTATTTGCTAACGTTACTAGCTTGCTACCCTAAGTAAACCTTCATCCCCACGTTAGCGGAGAAGACCGGGCGGCTGTAGTTTCGCTGTCACCCGTTTGCATAGCAACCATGAGGCAACCCGATTCCCACGGTGGTTGTGACAAACAAGGACGAGTAACTGGTTTTGATCCTCTCGTATGGGTGCGATGCACCTTCCTGCTGTCATCCTCCGTGAAGTGTAATAAACCGAACGGGTTAACACGAGCAAGTTAACGCGATAACGTTACACGCGATAACAGAGAGAGGTCGTCGGAGAAATAAACATAGTTAGTATTTTTACCTCTAAACAACCTCCATTGATCAGAGGAATCGAAACCCTCTGTGTGTGGTTATGGTGGCTTGCACGTTGCGACGTGTTGCATTAGCACGCACAGGGCAATTGTTGATGGCTGAAATTAGGCTAATAGACATTAAAATATAGCATACATGCAGTTTGAGGCTGAAACATCATCAGAAAGATGTAGCTCCTCTGTTATCAGTGTATCACCAAACCTGTGGTTTTTGTCATGTGTTCACAGTTCAGTGCAACAGCTTTCATGAACTGAACATTTTGACATTGGTTAGAAATTAAATGTGGGAGTTGTAATTAGGTACAGTCACAATGCAGATGTGTTACTAGCCTACGTGAGTTATATGGAGCTGGAGTATTAAATAGATTCAGGGTATTTTAACTTATTCAGAAGCATAGCTTTTCTACCTGAAGGCACATAGGCTAGTTAATTTTAAAACAACAAAATGGAGCCCACGCCACATATAAAAGTCACAACAACAGAACAGATCCATATTAGCATTTAGAATATTGTATAGAATAGCATTCACTTTTTTATTATTTATTTATTTATCTATTTCTTTTCTTTAAATCAAGCTGTCCTCAACTTTAGCGCTGTCGAGACAGCTGGGTATTTTTAAGCCAATATGTGGTACTGTGATGAGGAAAATTGGTGTTTTAGTACCCTTTTATATCACTGGCATGATAATTTAATACCACAAGAAAGCAACCACTTCCTTTAATGGAGAAACTAGTTTTTGCTTAAAGATATTGAGAAGTTGTAATCAAGTTGTAATTGCAGATATGTCTAATCTGGTACTTCGAAGACATGCTTCGTTGCTGCACCCAAGTCTTTTCATGGTTGAAAGCCTTGCTACTGTTTAAACTACCACAGTATCAACGCTGGCAAGCTCCATTTAGATCATGTTTAGATATCTTTGGATAAGTCAGTAATTTAGTTATCATAACAGTCCTGGTCCGCCTCAACAGCTGATTGTGGGTTGGGCTACACTTGCGGTTCGAAGTCTTTGATTAGACTGTGAGTATATATGGAGGTTTGTAGTGCCGCTTCCCTTTATTTGTATGCACATTTAAGATGGAGGAGCTCATCATCTTTGATTGTCTGGTATTATGTAGAGTTGGGCTTAGAATAACACTGAAATACACTCAAGTTGATGGCGAGATTCACTGAAATTTGTCACTCAAAATACAGGAAAAGAGAGGGTAGGAACAGGCGGAAATGAATACCAGTGTGTGAGATGTTAAGTGATACCTGGAAATTGCTGCAGAGCGAGAAAAGATGGCTACCTTTTGTTCCACACTTTCTCTTTCTGTCAAAGCTCTGCACATTCTTTGCTTGTGCTTTTGCTTCAGGCTCTCTGTCGTTTGTCTGAACCTCCTTGTTTGACTCCATCTTTCCACAGATACACACAAATACCCACTATTGTGATTCTCTCTGAGGCTTGGATCGGACAAAGATCGAGCCAGTATTGATTGACTGCAAAAGGTCGGACCTTACGCAGTGTCAATAGCAGTGATGGTAACATAGAAAGCATTCGAAGGTCATAAATATTGCATGGCCATTGGAACTGGGTCATTAAATCGTGAACAGACACTACTCTCACTTGCATATCAGACTTTTCACAAGTCTGTGCTGCCCTAAATAGAAGCTGTCTGACACTCTTCTTTCAGAATGACTCTTGAAATTTTATTACAAAGCCAATAAACATCTATTACACTTTGCAATTTAGTTTGGACAATAAGGGGAGGAATCATGCACTGGTCTGTAAACACCTAATGTCTGGTCATGTCACGTGACAGTCTGCCTTCCCCTAATCAGGTGGGGATATATAATGGTGTTGGGCCTTAAGCCTATCAAGTAGAACTATGGCTTTGCTCTACTGTGAATGACAAATAGGGAGAGAGTGGTAGTGAATGAAGGAAAAACAAAGGGGTGGAGGGAATGTGAGGTGCTGTTTGAGTCACTTTCTGTGGGTGGCGGTTGGTGCTGTGTTTTTATCGCTGGTGTTTCAAGCAGGAAGACAGAACAACAGATGCCATAACTTTTCATGCTGAGCTGCGAGGGATACTTAAGAAAAAGCCATATTCAACCACAGACTGTTGATTTTGATGTTACTGGAGAGGTCACCTGAGGTAGTCGTGGTTGTTTAGGTGTTTAAGATGATAACTGTGTTGCTGTGGACCATTTGTGCATCTCACCCCTCCTCCTACTCATTCATTTTCAATCCATTTATCAATATCCACAAATGAATGCAGCCAAAGCGTCACAGAAATGACCGGCTGGTTACTATTTAAAAACATGGCATTTCTGTCTGTTTTATCTATAAGAAAACACGAAAATGCTGTAGTAAATAATGTTGTAATTTTATAAGAATACATACCCTTAAGCTACTGATTTGAATGCGAATCCTCTTTGCTACTCCTGGGTTGATAAGTCTCAGCGCCTCTCCCGTTCCCCTGAGATATAAATGCTTTCCCCAACATCTAGTGGCGAAATCTAGGCTAATACCGTTCCATACTGAATCTGTTTCTCTCTGAAGCACTTTTAGCAGCCTATATTGTGCCAAGATTCCCATCCCCTGCAGATTTTTGTTCAAAGTTACTTTACAGCTGCAAGATGGACCTTTATGGCTCCAAACCAGTCCATTTGTTGCAGAAATAGCATCTTTTCTCCCAGAGAAAAATCCCTCTTAAGGGACTGCAGAACAACTGAACAATTGTTTTTTCTAAATTTTACTAAAGCTCCATTTAGATTAGAAAATGACCAAATTGATCTCATGCATTTGTTAAGAATGTTTCAAGCTTTTAGCTGAACGCACACTGGGATTATGACACCCTCTAATATAACTAGTCTTTTGTGTATTTACCATATTGTTACCAAATTTCCCCCCTTTTATCGTGATAAAATCAGACAAAGAAAAACATGGTTCTTTAAAACATCTGAAATGTTTTTGTGGTCGAGTTGCAACACTTTATGAATTCAAACAGGATTTTTCTGTCATGAGATCTCGATCTTGGGTCACTGGTGACAACAGGCGATGGTTTGTTTATTGAAAGAGAGCTGGAGCTGGCAGGGTGCAACTAAAAAAGACAGCCGTTATGTTCAATTTTCATGGCAGCTTCACATCTTCAGATTTTGCTGTCATGATATCTCCTGGAACATTATATCTAATTGTCATTTCACCATTTGATAGGAGTTGACTGTCTGTTTGATGACACTGTCATCATATTAGTTTTCTAAGATTGTTTACAAGCAAAACTGTTTGATTCTCCATTACAAACATTTGATAATCATTATATTTGTTGACATATGCTCTATGGCCATACTAGGCACAGACACTTCATTTACACTGGGTCTGTGTGAGAACACAGAAGTGGCACAACGAGTTGGGCTTCTTAGTGTTCTAGTTTTATTTTCCTATAGGTGGTTTATGTCTTTCTGACTACATCCAACAATAAATATAAGATTTGCAGCTAACCTCTGGACCCCTGGACTTTTACTATGTTCACGGGTAGCTGGCGTCTCTATAGAGAGCAAGTTTAAAGGCGTACATCCACCACTCCTCTTTTTACAGGCTGCTGTGAATGTTCTCACTGTAGCTATCGCCTCTGTAATCAATATCCACCTCTCACACATCTTATGCTTGCTTTATGGAGTTGCTGCTTTTGTAAATAATGTGACCTTACTCACCCCAGTGTATTTACCATGTGAAGACTGCACTAATAAGTACTAGAAATGATTTAACACATATTCTTGTGTCTGTATGATATATACCTCTGTGTTTTGTGTGGATGGAATGCGTTTATTCTAGTTTTATCACACAGTGACGCTCAGTGCAGTGCAGTGATATTGAGTCTGAGAGTTGGTGCATTCTCCCTGTTATTTCCATTTGTAATGTGTAGCCTATATTTGTTTTTGTGATCAGCAGATTTGCTAATCTCTTGCGTCACAATCAAACATGGGACTGTTGCACATATGCACCTCGACACCATCTACTTTTGTTCTAAAGTGGTTTCAGAGTGGCGATATTGGCGCAGACATTTCGTCCAGTCCCTGAAAATGATCGGCCCTATGCTCACCCCATGTCCAATCCGAGTAATCTGCAGCTTCGAGGGATAAGCCACAGCATCTGCGTTGAGTTTACAGCTGGGCTGTTGTAAGTTTTTGACATACTTTCTACACAGTGTGTTTTTTCATGAAGGAAGTGTCGGTGGGAGGCTTAATTACGTCATCAGCCCGTTAAAGCCCTCTTTAGACGGTCATCGTGGTGCTCCGTGCAGACTCAGATTAGCTGTAGCCTTTTTGGCATCTGGCTCCTGATGTTTTCAAGTCATGAGATTTTGTTTGCTGTTGGCAAATGAGTCAATACCTTTTTAATGTAATATGACAGCTTTGTTGCTTCAGGAAATGAACAATCCTGACACAACAGGGTTGTATTAAAGATGGAGTAGACTCTGTATTTACCCAAAAAAGTAGTCAGGTGGAGGAAAGTGACACGGATATGTTCCACTCAACGGAAACTTGTGACTCCCTGCTAGAGCTGTCCATGCCAAGCAGCTTCAAGAAAGCAAGCATCGCTTTAACCTTACAGAAAGATCTTGGGTTTCAGAAGCTGGGTGGTTTCCGTGACATGGGATCATCATCTGACCTCATAAGGTGATAGCCCACCAATGCTAGGTATATGGACTATCTAACACGTGCAGTGTGTTTATAAGAGGTGACTTCCAGGCTGTGATGATTGACAGTATGAATTTTGTGGGTTGCAATGGTGTTCAACGGTGTACCTAAAGCACAGAGGTGAAACTGATCTAGATCTTCTTGACCAACTCTTAAATAGAAAGTACAAAGATAAAAAGTATCTTATTAAAAGTGTCAGTTAATTCCTTTCATGCCAGATAAAGAAGCTTTTCATCTGCAGTACTGAGTAGATTTTTCTGCTGGTTTCAACATCAAGCTTCATTTAGTGATTGATCAGTGTCCTGTTCCACTCATGCCAATAATTTCCACTGCAGCATAACTAGCACAGCTGTCTATTGTTTATTTTCTGCTTCAATAACCCTTGTGTGAATAGGGACATGGAAAGTGATTGCGTCCCTTCTGAGTCATGTTTGACCTGGATATGCTGCACACAGATAGATTTCAGGGTCCCATACCAACTTTTTGTGGCTTTTCCTTCTTTACCTCACACAGATTGACCCACTAAAGTTGATGGGTTGGCAGTGTTGGTGCTTTTGGACCAAACAGATATCAGTTAAAGTGCCAAATAGTTGTTGTTTAGCAGTTTCGCCCCAGTTTATAGCCATTAATTCTCATGTGGGACACCTGTCATCTTTCAGTTTATTGTTCACAGCATTGCTGTCATTTTTTTAAGTTGTGCCAGAGGATCGACTATAAATCACTGGACAGGCTCTGGCTTGGACCCCATCCTATGAGTCAGTCTTGGCTCTTTGCTGTGAGAGTTGGCAAACCGACAATGCTCTTATGCAAATGTTGCTTAGTTGTATTCTTGGAGAGAAACAAGCAGAATGCTGGTTATACAATATGCATGTGGCACAGTAACTCGGCAGTCCATAACCATATGGCCTTTAATTTGCAGCGCTAGTGTGGGCTAACTGTCCCCTTTGCTGAATTATATTTGAATTAGTTTTATTAATATGCAATGAGTAGGAAGCAGGAGTAATTGGGGAAATCACATAGCATTATTTCTGTGTGGCATGAAGTTTACTACAGTCAGGCGGTCCCAAGAACAGATGCAAACATCTGGTCTGAGGGAGGAAATGTGGGACAGCTAGAGGAGGTTAGTGCTGGTGTTGAGCTGGCGTCCTTCCATCCGAGCCCTGTTACATTCTGGGTCAGTGTCTTATCCCACGTCTAGTTTTTACTCTTTTTTTAATGATTCTTGCGTGTTTTGTGCCGCTCAAAATGAAAACCAACAAATTGTTGCCATCTTCCATCTTCCCAACATCTCTCTGTTCTCTTTAATTCACTGTGTGTTGGTTTCATCGCCCCTGCTCAACAAACCCTCAGTCTTTTCCCCCCTTAGCGCTGTCAGCTCTTTGATTCTTTTTCAGTTCACTACTTATTTAGGTTAGACACGCTCGAGTATTATTGCTTCCTCCTTTTCTTAGCAGTAGGATGTGAGGCACAGATTTTGCCACAGCTGCCCAACCCATTTCACACGTGTTGGTTTTCCAGTAAATTATTACCAAAGGTGTTCTTGGCAGAGATCCATGCACAGACTGATAAAGTGGAATTTGTGATTTCTTCATGGGATGCAACGGAGGAGTGATGTCATTATAAAATGTAAGCCGTGTAATGTTTCTTTAGCGTTCTGAGTAATTCTGCAGATTTCCTCTTCATAAACTCATCTTTTCAGTTAGTTTTAATAGGTCCAATTAAACTGAGACAAACTCTACAGAGTACTTGTTGTCCATATTTGGTTTATCTTACATCCCAGCTCCCAGCTGTTTGAGAACGCATTGTTCTTTCCACGAGGATGATTATAAGGCCTTTCAAGGAGAAAACAAAGAGAAAACCAAACACAGGTGGTGGCGAACACAACATCTTTTAGCTGTTAAAAACACAATATGCGGCGTGACAGGTCTAACCTTCTAGAGAGAGATTGTTTAAAACTGACATTGACCTGAGTGTCAGATTCCTGCTATAAAGGGTTCACATCCTACCAGAGTGTTCGTCGAGGGTAAGAGTAGTAATTATCCATGAGTATGATGGTGTGTGTTGACTGGATTGGTTTTAGTTTTGGTGAAGTGTGTCTCTGTTCTGGTGATAAACACACTGAGCAAGCATTAGGGTGCTAGCATTTTACCCTTTTAATTATCTTATTTGGGAGGGGTGGGATTTTATTCCCAGCGGCCCGCTCATGTAGCTATTTTGGGTGAGGTGTGGGCTTGTAGCTGACTTGCGGTGGTTTGTGTATATGTGTGCGTGCAGGTGAAAAACTGTAAGATGTTAGCAGTTCCCTTAGGTTTCAGATTGAATGGGGTGGGGCTTTAGCACAGTGGTGTGACCAGGAGGAGCATGGGAAGGAGAAACGAACGCTGGGGTTGAGGCAGTTTTGTCTGTTTGTAGTGTGTGAGTTAGAGTGAAACCTTATAACTTTTGTATGTCTGCAGGTGAGACCGGCTGCTCCAGCAAAGGCTTCTGGATGCTGTGTCTCCTGCGGTTTAGGTGAAAGGTAAGCTGAGCTCTTACACCTGGTGGATCACTTTTTTTTTTTTTTCTTTCAGTAAATGAATAATGCAAGTACTCCTTTTAAGTGCTTTAGCTTCATTTAAACAAATGGTATGCATGTACCATACACATGTTAAAGTCCAAAGTCCCGACTTGTTGAATAGTATAGGATTTACTCGTCTAATTTGTGAACTAATTTTGTTCCAGACATCCGTCTGACACAGATACAAGCACATTTTTACTCATTGTTGCCATGAGGGATATCTGACTTTCTTAGCAGAACAGAAATTAGGGCATGTCTCTCAGGGTGGGAAGTGGACTTTCTGTTTGTCATTTTTCTTACTTTTTCCATTTTTGTGAGCACTTCGTTCTGATGCGAGAACCTGTGTGTCAGAGTTGCACAGAAAGTGCTTTCTTTGTAAGAAGAGAGATGGTTTGGCAGAACTGACATCATCAGTTTAAAAGGGTGTGTCAGATTAAATTGGTTTAGTAGGGAGTGGATGTTTGGGGTTGCACGAAGACAGTCGGCTTCTGAATGATACTTTACAAAGATCCTCAAAGCCCTGAAACAGGTAGTCGGCCTGAGTACTTGTTGATCTTTCATACAGAAGTAGGGATATAATACTAAGTTACTGTTTCTTTTTTCAGCCTCTATAATCTCTCCTGGAAGGATAAGGGTGCCAGTGTCTTTATGTAGGTTAGCTGTGTGAGCTTTACGAGAGGTGTTCAGCTGTTTGACACGTCTGCCCAACAGGCATTAAGTTTTTTTATTATAAGCCAGCATTTACTTATGAGCGTAGGTGGCCCTCTCTCTGAAGAACAGTATATTTTGGTGTGATAGAGTTGATAGTGACGATACAGTAATCCCACGCTTTCTGCTTTTAACTTTCTGACTTAGTTTTGTCAATTGAATTCATATTTTTTTGTGGCAGATTACACATAACCGTAAGATGGCTGCAGAGTAAAATGTGGCAGAAGTCAAGAAAGTCTAAACATGCCCGTATACTTTTGTCAGAAAGTGTTTGGGTTCAGCCACAGCCAAGCTACTTATCTTACGTTACATTTACATCACGAGTGAGGAACACATCGTGGGGGAACGGTGTCTTGCCCAAGGATACTTTGACATGTAAACTTGGAAGTTGGAGATCACCTGAGCTACAGCGACTCTTGGTTTGTTAGCAGCATGAAGACATTAAATTTAACTGCAAATTACTTATTAACCTGACAAAATTCCCCAACCTTTACTGACATCTCACAGCCAGGTTACTGTCTTCTCATTTTTGCTTTAAATGCCGCACATATTGAGACGTATTTTATTTAATGCAGTATTACGATGGTGGTTATAAAACTATGGTTCATCTTTCTTTCTGGTGACTATCTCCCTTATCTGCTCTGCGTTACCTCAGTGGATTTACTGTGCTATTGTGCACGCAGAGTTTACTGTACTGTATATTCATGCTTCACCTTGATCTTTTGCATCAGCAGTGAATCACGCTGGCATTGTTTATTTCAGTCACTCAAGTACTATCAGGCCTACTCAGTTGGAACGGACTTAAAACAAATATCCAATATTGTCAAAATCTCAATTTAAAACTAAGCTTTTTCTCTCAAAAGATAGAATGTGAAATTAGCAGCGAGATACCAAATGGTATGTTTATTTAAAACATCTGGTGGACTGAAAACTATAAGGACCGAATGACAGGACAGGGTACCCTGTACTGCAAAAAATAATTAAATTTTTAGCTGGTCTGTAACCTTCCGGAAATAGAAATTGTGGAATAGATGGAAATGTTGAAATTGTTAACAGCACAGCTTCTCTTCCCTTCATGAGTGGTCTGAGCTTCAAAGCTTGTTTGATCAATACCTGATGGAGCATAGTATGATGTGGCTCATTTATGATTCCGTGAAAAGAATTGCATGACTAAATTTAATTTCTGAGTGTTTCTGTGTAAGTATAAGCCAATATTCGATCATGGAATCTCTGTCAGGAGCTAATTCGTTACCCTGATCTGAAAGAAAGGGTAACTCCAAATGAGTTGTTTAACAAGATGAATTAACGGGTAATTACAAAATACGGTAATTAGCATCTCTATTGGCCATTTTAGAACCACGGTCACAGAAAATAGGCTGTTCAGCACGCCAGCATTTTGTTTGGCAAAGCAAGATTGAATGAAATATGAATAACAATCAGTAAGCTTGAGTTCGACCTGCTGATTATGTCTTGAGTTCTCTGTGATGTTGCTGTGTGTGTGAACAAAGATGCCCCGTGATCTTATTTATGCAATGGCAAATCTAGAGCAAAACTAACACACCACTATTTACATGCAGATCTTATGAAGGTAGCGATCTAGAAACTAAGTGGGAGAGAGTCTCGTGGAAATAGAAATGAAACTGGCTGCAAGTCTGGATACCACCCGTGAACAGATGGATAAAAAATAAGCTTGTATGTAGGTTAGGGAAAACATTCCAAGAGAAACCAATCGTGGCATCTTTATGTTAACTACTACCATTTAAGATCTTTTATATGCATTCCAGTGTTCAGTGTCTTACCTAATTGTCTTTTGCATTATCACTTCTGTAAGAATAAGCTTGTGTTTCTGTTGGTGAAAAGCCTGGGAGCTTCTGCCAGCATCTATAAAAGTCCATCAATGTAAAGCTGATGGAGGAACATAAAGAGGGTGGGTGGTAGACAATAAAGGAAAGGGATGGACAGACAGGGTGAAAGGTCATCTACAGTTTTCTAAACTTTTACAAAACAGTTGTGTTACAGACTCTTAGAGAATTCAGTTAACTTTTCCCCAAACATTTAAACTAAACACTTTTATCTCGATCTGCTGTGACATTAGCTTAGCTTATCTGACTTTAAGGGGATCCGTGCTTCACAACACTTTTTCCTTTTTTTTTTTAGTTTTTATTGCAGTCGGTGTGAAGAAAGTTGAGGGGCACAGGTTCAGTTGTAACAGCTTTCCACACATCAGCTGCCTCTGCTCCAGGCATAAACTCACACTAACTCCCCCACAGCTGGTGGTATGAGTTCTTTTACAATCACATGCAGCATTTTGCTTTTTTATAGCTTGCTAAGTGAAAAGATAAGATGCCCCCTCCCCTGTTGCAAAGGTTAACCATTTGCTTCTCTGACAGGTGCATTACTTACTCTTCTACTGGAAAAATAATTTTTCTTTATTTGCATGCTCCTTTCGGTGTAGCTTTGCCAGATGGTGCTTGAGTTTGGTTTGCTTTATTTCCATCCAGCCAAAGACAGACAGATTTTTTTATTGTGGTCTCCCATCATCGTTGTCCATTGAGGTACAAATTCAGTATTGCTACTATTGTACTTTTATTTTTTTGTTTGCATATTTATCTTGCACTTGATGACAATGACTGATGGTTAGCAGATTTGCAGAATAATATATAGCTTGTTAGCAAACAGTTTGATGATGATTGTGTTGATTGATTTACAGCATTTTATGGTGAATTTACTTAATTTTACACAACATTTGTGTACAATTGGTCGTTGTCTGTCGGATATGCCTTTCAACGCACCACTGATGCGCCTTCATTGCACATTGTTGTCATGGTCTTAGGAGGCACAGGGAGTCAAAGTCGAACCGAAGCTGGTTCACCTGTGAGCCGACAAGACGGGGAGTGAAAGAGTCGAAATGGGTCTGCATCGCTGTGTACGTACACCCATCAAGTCGGCATAGCAGAACTTGCCGCTCTAATCTGTCATCACTCAGCTGATGTGTGTAAGCACACACCGATGCAGAGCTGAGCCACCTTTATCCGGCAAGTGTGAATTACGGAGGAAGAACAGGGGCGTGTTAACAAGGACGACTTTTTTCCACCATTGAGCCACTTCCGTAATGAGAAAAGGGCTTGAGATGCAATTGCTATGACAAACTAGCTTTATCACACTTTATGCTCCTTATTTATTTTTTTTTTGGTTTCCAATTAATTTTTCAGAACAGCAAAGTTTGTTGTAAATGTTTTAATAAAACTCATTGACACTTTGGACTGAAATAAGTGATTTAATCTCGATGGGCATGTATAGAGAGCACAGTGACACCTCCGATATAATGTTATTACACTAAGTATACTGGTTTTTTTTTTAAGAATAACTTTTAAAGTTACAGTTCTGCTTTGACAAAGTGCAGAACTTGTGCCCTTTGTAGATGATCCAGTTATCTCTCAATAAATGTTGTATAGGTCACTGTTGGGGTAGAATTTCTTTCAAATTTTTCTTTATAAGACAGTCTTGCAGTTTGTAGAAGTGGTGTGAAAAGCTGAATGATTTGAACTTATGCTGCATTGCCATGCTGAGACTGTGATATCGGAAAGTTGGGTTCTAAAAAGCATTCGGCTGTTTGTTTGTTTTTTTGATGACCAAACCTGGGTCCATTTGAATTGCCTTGTATTTGTTTTTCGTATTAGACGCGAGGAAGTGTATTACAAATATTTAGTTTAAAACAGTTAAGGGGAATTATTAAAGACCTGTCACTATGCATCGAGTTTATCGTTGTGTGGAACTGAACAAAGTGTGGAGATGGTCACAGAGCTTAACTGACTTGTGCCTGTAAGGGAGCCTTTAATATCTGGGACTTTTCTAGTCACGACCGAGCTGCCGTAGAAGGTGCTCTTGGCAACCTGCCCTACTGTCTTTGTCAGCGTCCCTGCCAAAGAATGCCCTGGAAATATAGACATTATCTCCATCTTTCCAGCCACTTTCACCATCCTTGTGTGCTCTAAAAGTGCCTGTGTCGGTGTGCGATAGTCCAGGCTCTGAGTCTGACTCATTTCAAAGCTCCATGGGAACTGTGATCTTCAGCTCATTTTCCATAGAATACTTTCTATATCCTGTTCATTGACAAACTTCTCTCCCTTCAGGTTGGGAAACCCTACAATTTATCTGATAAATGGTGAGAGTGGTGAGAGTATTTTCACTATCCTCTGCCTTCAATAAGGCTGGTTTTCGCTTCGGCATCATTAATTAAAGTAATTGATCCAACACCTTGTCATTAGTCAATCCTTGATTTATTTTTAGTTAAGACAGGCAGCCTCCCCGTCTCTGCTGGTGGGCATCCTTCCAGTCCCTAACACCTCCTTTCTCTCCAGGAGACAGACAGAAGAGGCCTTACCAAACACTCTCCCCTGAGGAAAACACTTGGCCCAGCCAGGAGTCTGTGATGCCTTAATCAAGAAAAAACAGGCTCATTTTCTGCTCCTTTTTCTCTCTTTCTCTGTGTTTGTAATCGACACAGCTTATTATAACTTTTCTGCCTCTAAGAGCTTTCAGCTCTCTTAAAAGGCCGTGTCGTAATCTCAACAAGGCATTAAAATATTTGTAACAACCTCGAGAGGAGCAAAAGAAATAATCTAATTTATAGAGTTCTATTATATCATTCAAATTGCAATTGGACGAGTAAATTGGCTGATGTCTTCCTTATTCATACTATGAAATTGTCTGCTCGGGGGAATAGAAATGTAGGATTGTCATTTCAAGCTGAAGGAAAGCCTCTGCATGACATTTGTTGATAGGATGAAGCTCTAAGGTGAGCTTTTCAAAACCGCTTATTTGTCTTATTAGCACTGTCGCATCCCGCGAAGACACATTCTTCTTCACCCTCTATGAAACCATGTAAATTTCTGTCATGCTACCTGATTGTTTGTGTTGTCATCTTGTTGCGTCCTGAAACTGGCACACAATTGAAACTGGGGTGGGTCTTTTAAATACCTTGGAACTCATGAAGTAAATTGCTGTTGATCCCTTCTTCATCCCTGATACCCTTGTGCAAAGGTGCTTTGTTAGAAAAGAGATTAGTTATGTCTCCCAGTCAGGCCGTCCTAATAGGTGAGAACATTCAGATCAAATTGGATATTTTCTTTATTTGTACTGATGGGACGAGTTTGTTTTGAGTGGACATGTCGAGCTGTTTAACAAGAAAAACATATTGGTAGCATTTATACACTTGGTGGTTTGTATCAGATTTCAGCCAAATTGCTGCCAAAGGAACTTAGGCTACGTGCCCACCACAACGCTCTGAAGCATAAACGCAGATGTCCGTTTTTTTCCTCCACAATTTATCTGCGTTCTCACGAGCGTCTTGGGTGGATATCTGTCTATCCATGGGAACAGGGAAAACGTATAAAACTCATAAAACTCGCAGTTTGCCAATGTAGTATGCACGCCCCGGACGTAGGTGGCAGTAGCAACAATAAAAAACGTGTGCAAAAAACGCACTTCTGCATTTTGAACTGTTCCTACAGCGACGAGAGGTTGGAAAGTTTTCAAGATCTCCACTCTGGGGGGCGTTTGTGTTTTCTCCGTTTTGAACTCCTAAAAACGCCGTCGCCGTGTGCAAGATAGGCACATCTGTCGAAATGTTCTACGTTTATCTGTCGTTACCGTTGTCGTGGGCACGTAGCCTTAGTTTTGACTTTTGAGATTGTAAACATTCAGTGGATGGGAGTCAAATTCTGTTTTGGAGCATGTGGGATGGGTCCGGAGTTTTTTTTCTTTTTTCTTATCCGGAGTTTCCTTGAAGAGAACGGTTGCCAGCCACACCTACCACACCAGATGGCTCAGCTGAGACTCGAGGGTAAATCTCAAATTACCAAACATGAGAGATATGCCATGCAGATCATTAGCTCCGATATTTTTAATCTACTTTCCTCTGTTTCTTAAGCTGCTCTGAGCTCTCAGTTTAAGTGTTTCCATTTCAGTGTGGGCTTCACAGTCCACTTCCTTTTGTTTTATAGCAGTTGCTATACAAAGAACTCAAAGTGACTGAGCCCATCTAACAGTCTGTTTATAAGAAATAAAGGTGTGTGTATACATGAATATATATGATACTGATCATTAGGGCTGCACAACATGTTGAAAATTGATTATTTATCATTATTCTACAGCTACATTGGTGGACTGTTGCCTTCCTTTATACACCTGTGATTAGCACCATATATTAAAGTATTTGTTCAATTCAACAATGATACTACATATCGCATGTTTTCCTTCTATCATGCAGCTCTATTGCGTATATATCAATATTTTTCTACATGAAAGGAGACAAAAAAATTACAGAGATTTAACAGCATACGTTTAAGAAAATAAGCCCTATGAAAAACACTGCTGTGGTCCTTGAGGAAGGTTTAAAGTATTTCCGTGGGCTGTAGGTCATGTATGTATCTTATTTCCTTTCATGTCATTCTATAGTTAGATCCTTTTCTTTCTTTTTGGGAAGTTGGAAAGGTGCTTCATGCCTACAGCATCTCTGATGTATTACTGGCGTCCCCTGACACTTTAAACCACTGGCAGGATACTCAGCGTGTATATTTGTACATGTGGGTTTATAAGTGCATGTGGACTTCTCTGTTGCTGCAATTCATATACACAATGGGGCCTTGTGCGCCACGATGGCAGGGCATTATACATCAGCTCTCTCTGACAAGGCCTTTCTTAGGCTGGCTCTCACACACAGCAACCTCAAACCCTGAGCCCAGTCATATGCACAGCCTGCTGGCTCGGTCTGTCTACCAGGTCACACATGGCTGCAGTTTGTGTCTTGGGACCTGCTCTATTAATCATATTTAGTATATTAAAGCAAAAGGGAACACATGATTATTGCTATTTACTGTATATTTCCAGTACAGTGCCCCATTATTCATTTTTATAAACAGTGGTCCAGATGTTGCTGCTACAGTTTTCGCTCATGTATGATAATGAATCAGAAGCGTTAGCACAGCTTATGAGCTGGTTTTGGAGGAAGACGATAAAAGGGCTTTTTAGTTTCCAAAGAAATTACACCGCAATTTATTTATCACCAAGAAAGGAATTAAAATTTTAGAAGTGGTTGTTTGGGATAAGGTCTGTTTAATAAGATACATGCCCATTGAATCATAAAACAATCTGAACTAGAATGCAAAGTAAGATGGTGTCTGTGGTGTACTTGTGGTTTTTCTAACCTCCACTGTGTGCATGACATTTTTTTCAGTGTGATGATTTGTAGCAGGTACAAAAGTGGGTACGTGTTTGGGTAATGTTCAGACACTGAAACACTTAATACTAATAGTCGAGATTATTAGTGGAGTAAGAAAGGCAGATACTTTATACACAGAATTTAGGTTTTAATCTGTAGTCGTGTTTTGATGTAGCAGTCAATTTTCAGGTAGAGTTTTGTTCATCTTGCCATCCCCTACTTTTCACCCTTACCCTCTAACAGACTCTACCCTCAACCTCAACCTCAACCTCTCTCACTTACAGGCCACGATTGCATTGCTTCTGTTACAGAAGCCTCGCACAAAGCGTGCATCAAGGGAGGTTGCATCTGCTGCCCGTCGAACCTGAAACACAACTAACGGGTGTGTGTTGGAAGTTCCTTAATCTCTGACAAATCTGCTGAATTTATCAGCAGCCGAATGCTGCATCATGGGAACAGAGAGAAGATGTGCACATATAAAGTATCACAAGTTGCAATTGTTGATATTGAATCAGCATCAGGGAAAAGGCTTCTGGATAAAACAGGGTACAGATGTCGGTTGAAAGGATGTAAAGATGTTTCACCATCTATCAAAGTCCTGAAAAAGCAAAGGAGGTCTCCTGTTTTTAATAAGGTGAAATGTTAGTGAAGTTTAACTGGAGGAGATTTTCTCCATGCAAGTTTCTTAGAATATCCTGGCCTCCCCACAAGACAGAGAATAGAAAAACTAAACCACACATCCTCCCACAGTGGTTACCAGAATTACACCATGCGTTTTTTTTTTTTGTTTTTTTTTAAAGAACACTTTTAAACACACAGCAGCTACAGTTGTTGATGCCTTGTTTGCTTCCGTTTAGTTGGACATTTATAGATTCGAACTCTTTTGTTTTATTTATAAGAACGTCAGTGCACGAAGCGGGGTCGCACTTTCTAAACGTAGCTCTTACCGACACATAGTTCACGAAGCAGTGACCATCATTTCACGTGTTATTTCCACAGTATTGATACAGTTTGTTCCATGCAGATATATACATTTGCTGGTGCTATGAAGAGTTTGGAGAATGCACTGGGTGGCTTTGTCAATTTATTGACCTACTTTGCTTTTAACCATACCATGCCACGAAAGCACGAGTCAACTTGTGTGAAAATACTACGATGAAATGGATCTTTCTATTAGTTTTTGTTTAAACAACAAATGCCTGCACATGTAGCTCTTCGGTGCATGCTGGTACAGCACCATTATTTATTTATGTTTTTTAAATTTTTTCATCTGCCGCTGCATGCTGCTGTAATGTTCATTGTTGGTGCATACACTGCACTTTGGGAACATCCCATTGGTGTTAATCTGGGTCATGTGGTCATCCGTTCTTCCAATCGTCACTGGAGACGAGGGGTTAACGTGGTGGGGGACGTTAAAAGGGGCATAGATGAAAGGATGAGAGAGTGTCTGGACTTAATCTGTGCAATCATATTAAGAACAGCTGGCTTGATTCTGAGTGTCTGTGTTGCAAGGCTTTTACAAGCTCAACACATCTACCGGTAGTTTGTGGCTGGAGACCTACTGTGTTTGTCAAATATTGTCTATTTTAAAGTTGCTGTAGCATTGGGTATTTGCTCTTATTGTTGGCCTCCTTATTTTTGTTAATACAATGTTTTTATTTTTTTTATTTCCCTCTCCCAGCTTCTTTGGGAAAAACAAAGACCTCCCTTGGCCAACATTGTTCCTCTTTGTGTACCTTTGGTGTTCTCTGTACATACCTAATGTCTGCAGGGAAAGACTCGAGCTATTCAGCAAACATCTACAGCAGATGGACACACAGAGAAACTGCGTCTGTATTTTTTCAGCTCGTTCCCAATGCATTTAAGGCCAATGACAGAGATACTTGCCGACAACAAAAAAGGTTGTGCCTAAACATAACTACCAAGGATTATAGCAACTGTCTGTGAAAAAATCCCGAAGCTGAATTTCTATGTAAAGCATTAGACTGTTGCTTCTCCACTTATGAACAACTAATGGATTAGAATAAATAAATAAATTAATGAATAAACACGTGTTTTTTTGTTCTACAAAAGCCATTTGCCAGAATCTACAGAAAAAGTTCAGGTTGTGCTTTTTTTGGTTTAAAGATTGATGTAGAGCTCCTGTAAAGTCAGCTCCCAGCTCATGTTCCTCCCTGCTACAGCGTTGCGCGTATTCTGCAATTAATCAGCAAAGTGAACTGCCTCAGTCAGATCCCGGCGCTTTTTGGCCAGTTAAACAGAAATTGTTGGAAAATGTGTTTCTGTTAAAATGACCGTGTGCAGCATTGTGCAGTGAATTGGCCAGTTGGCCTCTGTTTTTGCAGCTCAGAGACTCAGATTTATTCGAGTCAGGTCAGTCGAGCTTATTAACAATACACAGGTTGGAACATGTCAGCGGTTGCCTTCCAACCCTCCTCTCCCCCAACTGTCCCAGGTGGTGTAATGATTACTAAAAACAAACAGGCTCCATGTGACAGCAAGTCGAGTGTTTTCACCTCAACAAGGTGACTGTGGGTAAGGCACTTCTGTTGTTGTTGTTTCTGTTTTGCTTTGTTTTTCTGTCCTACTTTTTGTATGGTTAACATATGACTCAAGAATGCGTTATGAACCAGTCCGCGGCTGTTACACTCGTATTAGTGTTATCATTTCATATCGCAGGATAAATATTCGCCCAGCACCTGCATAGTTTGGCTTTGCTGGATTGAGATAATATTAGCCCAGCACTGTAGACTTTACTCTATGTACAGAGAGAGGGGAGCGTTGAGTTTTAACATTGTTGCGTGTTGTATTTGAATTCATGAGAAGGTCACGTAAATTAAGAGCGAGTGAAATGCTGGTTAGATTCATGCTTGGATTGTCGGGGAGCAGGTTCCCCCTACATGTCCCCCTTTATCACAGATAGAACATGTCAGTGCAGCCAACACTGATCTGGTCCTGCTGATATATCATTGATCTTTTGCGGTTAGTTATTTTCCCCTCACAGCTTTGATATTTTACAAACATTAACTTTTTGGCCATAAGTAAAGATTAAAATTGTAGCTAAATGTTTTGAATAGATATTTTGGGATGTAATTGGCATATATATGTCTTAGTAGTTTTCATGATTATACTGTTATTAGCTATCGAGCGAATGCATGAGATGGAAAATTGCACAAAAAAAAGAAACTTCCTGGTTAATGATTGTCAGAAACCCCTGCATCTTTCTGTCTTCAGACAAGGAATGTGTTTGTCTCTCTATCTGTTATAGAGGTTATGTGATAGTGCTCATGACAACCATGATATGTTAGTTAATTCTTTGAATCTTGTTTATCAGTTCATCTTGTTGAGAATCCATTAAATGCTCTTGTTCTTTTGCACATCATTTTGCAATACATGGTCTTAAATTTTTTTATTTTATTGTTGGTATTTTTATTATTCCTAAGTTTTCCACAGATTTTCAGTATCATTAGTTATCGTGTATTGATTATAGTGTAATCTGTAACTATGACTTTTCAGCATTCACACATTGCTCATGCTGTGTGCTGGAAAGGATCTTCATTATTATAACTTGTAGCGCGACTGTTATGGCACTTTTATGTGTACTACTCGATTCAACACTCCCTGCAGCGACTGTCTGAAAACTCGCAGGTTTTCGCTCCACCCCCCAAATTATGTCACATCCACACTTAATGCAGACAAACATTCGCACACAACTTATTCAGCACGATGCTTTGCTTACCTCTCACACACAATGTTTCTCTCTCACCTCTGAAATAGTACGATTGGAACTGAACTGTTTTGCATGCACTGCTTCTCCACTAGTGTTGAGATTGGCTGGCCAGAGAGGAGCATTTTAATGGCAATTGATCATGTGTGTCTGTAATCCTCCCTTCAGTCTGCAGCAGCAAGCCAGACACACAGAAACACAGTCGGGCATGCGTGTCCACACACTCATTTATTTGCACTTGCATCATTCAACAAACACACCCATCACTGGCACGTCCTTCATATATGCGTAACTGTTAGAATCACACAATGTGCGATTACATTACAAATGTAAGGATGCCACACTCATGCTCAGTCTTGGCTGCACAAGTGCTCAAATTCTCAGTTTTTTCCCCAACTAATCCGGCTCTGCAGTTGTGTCAGTAAGCTGTGATTGGTTGATCCTGTCAGTCTGTTTGTGTCTCCACATCTTGATCTGTCTTGTGGCCTGTACTGTAAATGGTATTAATTCTGTGTGTGTGTGTGTGTGTGTGTGTGTGTGTGTGTGTGTGTGTGTACTCTGCCTGTACTGCTTGGCAGCCCGTTGTGTTTAATGTTGTGTTGTCTCTTTTCCATGCAGCATGCACCTCACAGAGGGTTCAGCGCTGCACTGCACATGCACATATACACTGCAGCAATGGAGCTATTTATAGATCTGCTCTGCAAGGACAAATGAGGCCATTTACATTTTCTTCTTTCTTTTTTCTTTTTTACCTTAATCATTTATTAGATCCTCTTTAAAATGGAAAAAAAAGCAAAGGGCTGTAGGGGGGGGGTACTAACTGAAGAGATTGCAGGACCAGAAATGAGAAGCTAGTCTGGATGTTGAAAGAATGAGTCACTGAGGCAGCATAGACAACAGAGTGAAGAAGGGAGTGGCGTAATGAGGACGTGAGTGTGCTTTGTATTTTTTAATTTTGCACACGAATGTACTTGTAGAGGGGGGGCACACTTTAACGATGAAAATTCCTGCAGTACTGTCATTACTAGTTCCAGTGTTCACCATTTTCACAAACTACCATTGCAATATCACCGTGGAATAATGTGGGAAGGTTAAAATATGAATCAGTCTTTGAAGACACTCTGAAATGAGTCTTATGTAAGACTATGTTCTTGGATGTTGTAATTGAGGACTTGAGTAGACGAGGCTGCTCAATAGGCTCGGAGTCAGAGGGTCTCATATACAGCATGTGCACAAAGTGAATAGGACTATAATTGGTCTGAATGGAGCACAGCATGGTCATGGACAGACCAGGTGGTAACAGCTCTGCTCCATTAACATCACTGTTTTAACATCAGCACTGATTTGCTATTATCAGCTCAGCCCCCTTTACATTGAGCATAATGATCTGACTGCGAACAGCTGTGTCTCCGTGCAGTTGTTGATAGCGGCACACTAAGAATAGTTTTCTGATTGTCAATATTTGACGAGCTCATTAGAGGCGAAAATAGACTTGCATACAGCATGCACACCGGTTGTGTGTGTGCGCTTGTTTTGGTGGCCAAAGACTATGAGTCATCCAGTTCTTGCTGTAAATGAAAAACATAAAGCTGCAGAGCCACAGCCAATCCTGTGCACATCTGCATTAGCTGCAATCGTTACTCTTTTTATCTGCTGATATGTGCGTCTCATTAGCAGAAGGGCTTTTTAAGGTTTAATAACAGAATGACTCAAAAAGTTATTGTACTGTCGATCTCTGTGGACAGACTAGCTGAACTCAGCTGGACCCTCCATCTGTCAAGTAGTCTGACAGTGTGCAGTCTGAACTGGTTGTCACTGCCATGCACTGTGTTGTTATGTGGACAGACTGACATGTCCTTGTACAGTAGGGCTTTGTTAGTGTGGGAGAAGAGTGAAAGGGTGGAGGTTCAGACAGATAAATGAACACAGAGAAGTCTCATTAGGCTTAGAGCTCTGTTTGTGATATAGCAAGAAAATAGCAAGAAATAAAACGAGTAAATTGGATTAACAAGAAGAGGATCCTCGGTGGCAGGAGAAATCACTTGGATGATATGTAAATTCTTCCATTAGACGGACCAATACACGCAGCCACCTTACGGTCGAAATCACATTTCCCTCTTTCTTCCTTTGTACTTTCCCCCAACAGAGGACGAGCAAGTTGTCAGGATGAAGGAGGAGAATTTGTTCCATCGGAGGCTTTCTCTGTGCCACAGTGCCACCTCTCCACCTAAAATTGACCCCCGCACCCTCACCCGGAACCTGTCTTATGGAGGAGACAACGACCTCTATAACCTTACTCCAGGTAAGTGGCCCAAAGGTCAAAGATGATAAATGGAAAGTGAATATGACAGGATGGTGATATTTCATTGACTTTCGCTGGTGGATTCCTTGTCTGAAAATATTGCATTGCGCTGCTGTAATGTTCTTACTCCATACAAGTCAACAATCGTCAGCTACTGCTTTTTAGCTGTTTTGGCGGCTGCCATGCTTTAACTGTCTGTCAGCAGGTTTATTCACTGAGCGCATTTGTATGTGACTGTGTGTTGTGGGTTCCCACCAGGCAGTGAGACAGACAGGAACGGTCTCTCCATGCTGAGTAATGAACTTAGTCCTGCCCAATCACCAGGCAGCAAGGTAAGAACACAGTTCCTGATTGGGCAGTTCTTCAACAGCTCACTATAAATGACACCATAGGTGAGCTAACACTTATTCCTTTTGAGATCATTTCTTTTCTTCTTATCGTCACCGTGTTAGCAACCTGAATTTTGTGCAAAATTTTAAGTTGACAAAGCTTCTAAATATCGAGGCTTTTAAAGGAGGTCGTTTGATTTCAGAGCATTTTACAAAGATGAAATTAATTCAACAGTCTGAATTAGACAGCTAAGGTATTGCTTATTGATGAATTGGCACCAACAGAACAGGAATGGAAACATTTCCAAGGCCTGATACTGCACCGGTTTAGATAAGCCATCTTAAAGCTGCATTTTTTAATTCAAGGCCATGGTGGGAACTATGTCTTGGATCACAAGCCTATTATGTAGCAACGCAGACCTATTTGGTCACGATGTTGCTTACTATTTATCAGTCTTAACAATCCGTCTTCATTCTTAAGAAAAAATTAATTACGAATTAGAAATAAATGTTGCCATTGGCAACCAGGTAGTTTCATCATGTCTTGTCTCCTCATGTTGCTTTGCTTCACTCAGTCCCACTATATTGCCTTCTGCATTATGTCGAGTAATGTCACATGTGCAGCTGCAGGTCTTGCCTTTTGCCCTTTCTTCCATCCCAAAGGCCCTTTTGGACCAATTCAAGGCAGCTTTATCCGTGCATGCTATCACTTACACTTGGATGTGGTTGTGTAATATGCTTTAAGAGTGGCTTTTTTTTACTAACACAGATAAATGTGTTTAAAGGGCTGTGTGGCCTCACCAAAAGATTTTTTAAATGTGCACTCAAACCAGTAGTTGTGTGGTTATACTGTATATCACAATACAATCACAGAGTTACTTATATGGTTCTAATCTCTGTTTGATGGAGACAATCAAACCCTTTGTGCCCTTTGTGGTCCTAACTCAGGAAGTTAGTTGGTTTGTGGTCACAAAACCAGAACTGACTACCTGCTTAGTTCCCTTGTTGACTGAAAGAGCCACCACCTTCTCACTAGCTTGTAGAAACATTAAACGTTGTTCTGTCCGTAAGTTAAGCAAATAAGACAATAAACTCCTGTGGCAGTATATCACTGAACAATCATCAGTAAAAACGTGACTTAGATTTTTCTTCTCAAAATTTGGCCCAATAAAAACTTACAAGACAATATTTGACGATATTTTTCAGTCCTTTGTTTATGTAAAATTAAATCTCCACAGAAGCTGTAAGAGTTCAGAGTCTATGTCTCTGTGAATCACTCTTTTCACTCTTTCCTCACTCCCACTCCGACTCTCAGTCTGAGTCCAGGATGTTTAATGGTGTTGAGAAGGAGTGCCCCTCCCCCACAGAGAAGCTTGCCCGAAAGGAGTCTCTTAAGGTACACGTCACTTCCTTTCTTGAGACAACTGCAAGAAATGTTCAGCATTATGATGCAACATTTCATTAATCATGAAGTAGATCACATGTTGAAAAGCCATTTTAGAACCTTTTGAAATATGTACATATGAGTGACACGTCTCTGATGAATGCTACAGTTTGTTTGACTCTGCTTCCACCTAGTGTTTGCTTATTCACATCAGTCCTTTGACACTGACACTGATGACTCTTGTGTGATTTTGCTCTTAACAGGTCCAAAAGCAAAATTACAGGCAAGAGAAGAAACGGGCAGCTAAGGAACTGTCCAGTGCACTCAAGGACCCCAGTGTTGTCATCATGTCCAACTGGCTAAAGGTGTGAGCATGTTAGAACACACACCTGTTTCAGTCACATGCAGAATCACACAGACCCCATCAACAATTCTCATTGTTTTTGTAATATGTTATAATTACCACTGAAGTAATTGTAACAGTTTAGAATGTGTTTATGCTTATATCCAGCACACAAAACATGAACTTGTGGGGTTATTTAGGCTGCAGTTGCACATCAACATCATGTTCCTATAACTGCTCCCCGTCTCATCCCTTCTCCCTTCTTAAGATCCGTGGCTCTTTAAAGAGTTGGACCAAGCTGTGGTGTGCCCTGAAGCCCGGAGTACTTCTGATCTATAAGACTCCCAAAGCGGATCACTGGGTGGGCACCATTCTGCTCACTGCATGCAAGCTGATTGAGAGACCCTCCAAGAAGGATGGCTTCTGCTTCAAGCTCTACCACCCACTGGAGAAATCCATCTGGGCCGTCAAGGTCAGACACTTTTTTTTACATTTTTGCAGGAATGCTTTTTTTGAAAGGAAATGTATAAATCCTCTTAAACTTGTGTCTCCTTCCAAATTGTACATTTAAAAGTTTTTAACCCTAACCCTAAATTCACCACTCCCACATCTCCACCTGACATTGTCTGTCTCTGCCAAGCAAAGACCATTGTTAATATTGAGCCATAGAAGTATACATTGACTTTCTTAAATAAGAAAGAAAAAAAGCCATATCTTTGAACCAGGAAGCATTTCTTAAGGAAGCAGAAGGAACAATACGAGGTGATAGCAACATGGAATCATCACAATGGATTCAGTTTTTGACAATTAAACACAGGCTGTGTCCAGGAGCGCCGGGCTAGTCCAAAGCTGTTAAAGGCCCTGAAGGTACTCCTATGTTCCAAAGCTAGTTGCACACAACACAAAACTAAGCCCAGCATGGAACCCCTACATGTGACAACGCAACCAGAAACTTGCTCGTCACAATAGCTGGCAGCTCTGGGAGCACCAGGCTCGATAAGCCTGGGAAACGGTCCAGCCCATGAGCAAGCAGAGCGGACACTCAGACTGGCTGCTAGCGTGGAAGCTGCCGGATCCCGGAGCTGGTTCCTCCAAAAAGTCTACGTAGAACATACAGGCTGCCCGGCTGTCTGTCTGAGACAGTCAGTGGTGCTCTGCAGATTCAAACACAAATCCTCAGCCATGTCGCTAATGGCTGATTTTGCTCACGATATGTCTTGTAAAACATAAAAACCATCTTATGGACATATTAAAAAGTTTTAAAGCTCTTTTAGTTCAGGTGGACTTCAAGGACCGGAGGTTTTGAGCCATTTGTTTCTGTTGGTAAAACATGAATGCGCAATATGAAATGTGAGTCATTCTTTGAACCATATGCTCAGGGTCCCAAAGGAGAGAATGTTGGTTCCATCACGCAGCCTTTACCCAGCAACTACCTGATCTTCAGAGCTGCATCTGAGTCTGATGGTGAGGCCTATGGGGAGTTGTTTCACTTGGATGTATACATCCTCGCATGCTGGATAATATATTTGCTATCAGAAATTGTTGAAGGCACTCTAAAACCTGTTCTTTTTTCTCAGGACGGTGCTGGATGGATGCCCTGGAGCTGGCTCTAAGCTGCTCCAGTCTCTACAAGCTGACAGCCAAACCTGGGAAAGAGGGAGATATCAGCATGTCTTCAGAGTCCTCGCATATACTCCACCTGCTGCAGTCTTCTCCGCTCACCGATACCGAGCTGCTACAGTAAGTAATACACATATATGGCTGCATACAGCAGATGCATATATACATCTCCACCTTACCCTTATTTGTATTTTCCCCTATGCTAATGAGCTGCTTTCTGTAATCACACTCGTTCTAGTTCATGCACAGGACAGTTGGCACATATGCAGAAATGACCAAATGGCCAAATTTGAACGTAGTAACGGTGCAGTCTGGTGTTCAGCTTACAGCAGCGGATGCAGAATTGTGGATTCTCTGGAGATATTTTTGATAAGTGAGAAAAAGGTTGCCTTTTCTCTTTATAGTGTATACCATGTGTACACCATGTGCTGCCATTTTTAGATGAGACAAAAAAAACTGCATGTTAATCTTGAAAATGTTTCAAATTTAAACATTTTTTCATGTGAAGATGTTTTACAAAGACGGATACTCTTTATGTGAGTACAAGGCAATTGAGATCAAACTAACAGTTTCAATGTTGTGTTTCTGCAGTAGACGTACAGATTTTAGATTTACTGTATGCAGATGCAGTCAGTTAGATTTGCTTCTCCCGGTCAGAGACCAGACTGCTGCAAGCCAATTTCAGCCATACACCTTACAGAGAATCCCTGGCAGGGAAGTGAATAGCTCTTGTATTGATCACCCATCTGTTCTAACTGTCTCTATATATTGACAGGGAGATCACTGAGAAAACAGGTGCAAATAAGATGTAAGGTGTACGAATCAGAAATGTTCAGTACTGTAAGCCCGATCCCAAATGTAGCAGGACTCTTAAAGGTACGACCTCCAAAATTAGGCTGCTTTGTGGGGTTAAATATGTTGTGAGTACTTGGGTATGTGGTTAGCTTGGGTCAGCGGTTTGTCAAAACTCATTAAAACCAAGTTTTCATTTGATTATTTCACAACTGTGTCTGTAAGCATGAACTTACGCGACACACACACACGTGCCATTTTGTGCGTGTATCCTCATAGCTCTCATCTTTTGACAACACTTAAGTTATGTTTGTATGCGTGTGTGTCATGTTTTCACACCAAACATTGGTCTGGACTGTCTCTAAGTGCCTGCTCGAAAGGAATTGCTGAGTTTTCACAATGGGAAGTGCCAGGAGATTACTTTTTGTGATGAATTGGCACAATATATGAGTAAGATTAAAATGTAATCATAATGTTCTTATCAAAATAACTTTGATGTATTACATACTGGCTTGGAAAGTTAATGCGTAGTTGTTCCTCAGACACAACTTGGAAATCGGAGATTAAACAACTCAGCTAGTATCTATTAAGTGGTGGACTATAAAACAGTTTGCATCTACTGAACTTTGAATGTGAAACTAAGTAGGAAAAGTAGAGGGAAAATGACGGCAGGGTCTGTTAATGTGCTTACTGTTAATGTGGTTTTCAAATCCAGTAATGGTTGATAAATGCTGTGAGATTAGAAAGTCAAACCAAAATTACAACCTGCATTTAAAGGTGCCATGGCATGAAAATAAATGGAGGCTTTTATATATTTTTATAGGCTTTAGTGGTCCCCTAATACTGTATCTGAGTTTTTTTCCACAAAATTCTGCCTTGGTGCAGAATTACAGCCAATCCCAAAAATAAGCTTTCCTTAGGATCCTCAGAATGAGCTGTTTTGGGCCTGCAGCTTTAAATGCAAATTAGGAGGAGAAAGGCAGGGCAAAGCGGAAGGTGGGGGTGTGGCCTTACTTACGCCTGTGGTACCATGCGTAAAGGTTTTGTGAATCGCTATGGCACGTAAAACAGCAGTCGTTCAAGCTTTTCAATTTGACCACAGCAAGACTACAAAAAAGGCGTGCGTGAAGGGGAAAGCAGGAGTGAGGATTTTGACATTCTCATCTGATTGCTCTGGTTTGCAAAGATGCACGTAGCGCTAGTCATTTCAATCGGGGTAAAGGCAGATATCGTGCGCGCCATAACACCAACAGCAGGACGGCTTTCAAAGCAACAAATAAGTACACAACACTCGCGTTACAGTAAATGAGGTGTCCACTCGCACAACTCATCCTATTTACCGTTACATTAGCGACAGTGACTGAGCTATTAGCTGCAGAGCTAACGATACAGACACTTTCCTGTGGTAACAAGCTATGCAACTATACTGTACATACATGAAAGCAACACAATGATAGAGAGTTAAATTACTTACTTGTCCGAGGTCTGTAGTTGGGCCAAAGAGAGTTGGTACTGATCCAGGGTTAATTTTCAGACGTTCGGCAAGGCCAGCTCGGTATTGGCCCAAGTTCTGGAAACAGATTTTTTACATCTGTTGTACATCCACAGGGTTCTAGCTAGGATGAAATTATAGCGTAGTGGTGTAGGCGAGGGAGCGAAGCGACCAAGCCCGGGGGGGGATGGTGCGGAACGGGGGACTCCCCCTTCCGTGATGCGGAGATTTTGGAAATTTAAGGTAAAAATTGGCCATTCTAGGGGTACCCAAAGGGAGAAATTGTACTTTAAAAACAATAAAGTCTTAATGGGAGATGTTCCCATCTTTGCTTTTGGTTAATTAATTCAGTTAAAGCTGCAGTCGGCAGGTTTTCAAAATTGCGAGTCTAAAGTCGGAAAATTCGAACTGATACAACTTTCAGGTCCCTCCCCCAACCTCTAACAAGCTCCGAATCGCCCCCCAAACCCCTCCCCCTCTGTGGACGAGGTTGTGCACGTGAGTTCACACCAGTGTGAGCGCACACAAGCTGGGGCAGACTCACGCTCAGCAGCGTGTGCACAAGCTGTGATTGACTGGTAGGATTCCTCCACCCTAACTTGATTGGTTAAAAACAGCCGGGAGCGCTCGGTTTTTGCAAGCATGATTACAGGCTTCAGAGGGAGCTACAGATTTTGTTATTTTTCCTAAACAGCCTATTTAATATTCTACTTCCAGAATCCCATGACAGTTCAAGCTAATATGACTAAAAAACGTATCTGTCCCGTAGCTTCCCCCACACATTCTTACAGAACTTTCCCTCTTTCCCCAAAGTTCTGCCAATCTCTGTGCACCAGTTTTGGGAGTTTACGTGCTCCCTGTGCTGTTTCACTGCAGTTTCGTACAGCTGCCTCTACAAACGCACCTCCTGACTGAGCCGGTCTCACATCGGTCCATTCGATTCGTTGTTCTCGGCGCAGCCAAGTTACAAAAATCGACTGGTGCACGACAACGCGCTGCGCCGTCTTTTCAAGGCAAGCGCCATGCCTGAAACGTCATTTTGACGCCACGGTCCGCCACCACCGTGACAGACGCGGCAACCATGCTAGCGCCTTCAGTCAATCGCGCCTCGTGGAGAGGACTGCTTTCTGTTCTTTTCTCGAGCGCCAAGTCAACTGCACGTTCAGCTTAAATGATAACTTGATCAGCTCATCACATATTGTACGTAAGAAGCTTTGAAAAAGCACAGCAACCTTGATCGTTTTTGCTTACTTCAAATAGGGACGGGTAAAATAGGCTACAGCTATTCTAACATGATTTCTGCCGAATCCCCTTACGTGTGCGCTTCTGCGTGTGTGAGTAACCATGGCTACGGAGCACTCTTACCAGAGATTCTAGGAGCCGCGGACGCGGAGTGCCTCTGCCTCGAGCTACAGTTTCGTCTGCGGTTGTACTGACAGGCAGCGCAACCTTTCTTGGCTGCCATTGCGAAAAATGTGTCAAGTTTGTCAGAAAGGTGAAAATGGCATTGATCTGGTGTTATTGTACAAATAAATACAGACAAAATGCCGCTACGCTGTATTGAAAATAAGCGTAGCGGTCCAAAATTATAGCGTAGCGGGCCGCTACGCAAGTTTGCGCTAGCTAGAACCCTGATCCATGTACAGAGCAAATGCTATGCTTTCGATCAGCCATGGTGTGTCAGATATCCTACGCAGAAAAATCAAGATGGCATCGCACAGACTTTCAACTGATTTTATAATGAGCTGGCCAAAGAGCTGTGGGCAGGGAAAGGCAGTTTTGGCATAGCCATATATGGGCTCTGGGGGGAAATAACCTCAACGTCATATGAGGCGCCACGTCATAAGAGGCAGCTTTCCCGATCAGGCCATCTGCATGGTCACATTACCAAAGGCGGAGAATAATTTCCAGTGCATGGTTTAGGTCTATCGTCATTTTTAGCCACTGGGGTACCGCAGGCAGGCTAGTGGAACTCATATTAATGTTAAACAACCTTAAAAAGTGAAAATTTCATGCCATGGCTCCTTTGAAATGTAGTTTCCTTGAAATACTTTAGTTATGAATGATCGTACGGAATATTTCCTTCTAAAACACGGTTAAATGATATAAGCTCATATAAATGCGCTTGTGTGTATATGTATAGTTATTTTGAAGCCCTCACTTTTGTCTGCTGGGTGCTCTTTGCACCTACATTAAACAAACCCCTCTGCTCCTCACACCTCCCCCCCCTCTTATCCTTCCCAAGCAATGGGAATGTCTCACTCCTCTCCCAGCCAATCACAGCACCCTGCTCAATCACATGACTGACAGGGGAGCAGGAAGATGAAACACAATGTGAGCAGTGCACCACCCAGAAAGAGACGGTAGCAACGCAGCCATTGCGAGCTTACAAACACACACACACACACACACACACACACACAAACAAACACACCTTGGCACACAGACAGAAATATCCACACGCACATTCAGGAAGCAGGTATGTCGGAGTGAAAGGGACAAACAGCACCTTTTTGTCAGTAGACTGAAAACATTTACACACACACAGAAGAGAAGGTGAGATAAGGACAGGCTGCATCTGTTTTTTTGGATTTGCTGATTTTTGGTGTTTGGATCCCCAAAGAAGAGTTTGTCTATATGCTGGATGTCTTTGAGGTAAGGAAAGCTGCCTCTTGTCCAGGGTGTGTTTGGACTGACAGATAACATTGTGGGTCTGTTAATTATTCATAGTCTGCCGGAGAGTGGTTGATCAGGTCTGTGAAGTCCTCTGGGATTTTGAAATTTGAACTCTCTTCCTTTGTTTTTTACCAAACTGAGCTGTTTTTTTAGGGGGGTTTTTGGGACCATAGTTACGTCACTGAGAGTGATTATGAAAGCACGTGAGACAGTACAGTTGTTGTCCAGATCCCAAGTGTGGAAAATGAGTGAAATGTCTAACACTGAGTGAGCATGATAAAAACTTCCGTTGATTTCTGTGTCTTTGCATCTGTTTTGGCTGAATGCACTATGAATACACTCAGACATTCACTGTCTGACCTGTAAAATGGTAGTTGGATGTTCCTCTTAAGCTACCCCACCCCCAACATCCTCACCCTCCATATTTCTCTTCTCTTTTCACACTATCACTTCTCCTCTCTGTGGCCTCTTTTGAGCTGATTTATGACTTTCTTCGCCATCTTTTCGTTTTTCCGATGCGCACCGTCGACTGCAGACTGAACTGAGGTCTGGGTTTGATTTGTTGAGGCTGGAAAATTCCACAGTGTGAAACATGATCATTTAGCGAAGGATGCAATTTGTTTGCCCACAACTTTGTGAGCGCACACATGTTGAGTGTGTTTCATATTGGGGTGATCATAAGACGTGGACAGTTTTTACTTATTTGTCCAATTGTCCAAATGTCAAAGAGTATAATGATTTTTTTTAAGCCTTTTTGACTTCAGCAGACATATAATTCTCCCTGATAATTCTCCTCCAGGCCCTCACTGCAGATGTCTATCACTGTCTTGCCTTTATTAAATCAAATGTGGCGCATTAAGGCTGAGATCCTAAGTTAATTATTGCCTGAGTGATACTGTCCACAGAGTTGTGATGCCTCTGGCTGAATCTTAACATATCCAGAGGGGGTGAGATGGTCACATCTTTGCTCCTCATGTTGCCAGATCTCTCTAATTCAATCTGACTGACAACATTTGATCTATTCTTACCTATGTTTGCCTATCTAACAAGTCCATATGCTATTTAAAGTCAGTTATACAGCTTTAAGTCAAATATCAACACACAAAATGATTCCAGAGCACATTTAAAACGACCTCAGTTGACCAAAGTGCTGTACAGAAGCAAAAGCATAATAAGAATAATCATAAACACTACAACAACAAATACAACACAAGGGATACTAATCATTCAGTATAAAACAAATTAAGATTAAAAGTGAATATAAAAGAGAGTAAGAGGGATAAAGAAAAAGCGAGAGAGCATCGACAAATTAGTCGGCAATAATTAGTTGTGGTTGTTACCTGAGTGTTAATTCCTCTGTTTTTATCAGGTTGAATGACTCTGCCCTGCTCGGCAATGACCAAATGGAGCATGACGGCTTCTCAGACAAATCGGAGCGAGAGATTCACGACGATTGGGACACTACAGTCAATGAAAATGGTGGAAGGCTGACAGAGGAGAGCGACATGGAGCAGTCAGACGAGATGTCCCCCGGCCCACAGGCTACGGCGTACGTGGAGCAGGGCAACGAGGACATGGCTGAGGTAAAGGGGCTCTGTCTTATTTTTCTGCAGTCAGTTTTGTCTTCATCATCTGTATTCATACTTCACAGGTATTTTGTTATCTTCCATAATGAATATGTATGAAACCACCTCTCAGCCACACTTGATTTCTTGTCACAGACCTATTCTCTTACTGTCACTTACCTGCTCCCACCTCTGTCCGTTTATTACTTTATTAGGCTGGGGAGGCATCCCAGGTGGAGACGGTGTCAGAGGAGAACAAGGGTCTGATCTGGACCCTGCTGAAACAGCTGCGGCCAGGCATGGACCTGTCAAAGGTGGTGCTGCCTACCTTCATCCTGGAGCCACGGTCCTTCTTGGACAAGCTGTCCGACTACTACTACCACGCTGATCTGCTCTCACAGTTAGTAAATTATTCTAACTTAACTGAGTATGTGTTCATAAGAATGTAAACATTTAAGATTATTTTTATCTCATATTTCTGCTTCTTCACCACAGAGCTGCACTAGAAGAGAGTGCATATGGTCGGATCAAGCAGGTGCTGAGATGGTACTTGTCTGGCTTCTACAAGAAGCCAAAAGTAAGATATGTTTTCTCTATTAAGGCTTGTTGTTATCAAGCCAGCTGTGCTATAAGACAGCCAAAGCCGGCTCAGTATTTCGGAAACTCTCAGGATCTACAGTGTTTATATGTGAATATTCACAAAGTTTGGACAATGTTGAAGTAATATGTTTAATTTCACTTTATGACAACTATTAATTCAAATTTAGATTCAGTAACAACCAGAGGATTTCATGTTTGATGATCATTAAACCCTTCTTCCTGCTCTCCATTCGTCCATCCTGTTTTTTCAGTCACACTAACTGCCCCCTCGACTCGCTGCAAGCGGCCCTTTTTACTGCTGGCGAAGATTTTCTGACTGTTAGCATTTTTTGTTGTTGTTTTAGGCTCTCACTAACAATTGGCTGTTCGACAAATAGCCCTGTCCAGGCTCTGTTTCTGCTGTAAAAATGTCAGGAGACACTTTCCACTCGTTTCCACTCATTAGATATTTATTTCCTCTGTGGCTGCAGCAGCAGCAAAGAGAAGCAGCCAGTATGAGCCAGCAGAAAATTCCCTCTGATCAATCGGTGCTTACGCAGCACTTTTTATGCTCACTGCCTTTTGGGGAATCAAGGTAGATAGACAACAATTCTATACCAATATTAGCTAGTAGATGTAAAGCTCTGTCTGTTTTGGTAATCCTGTTGATTATGTCCTATGCTGCAGACAGGTGGCAACGTGCTCCATAATTAGTTTGTTCCTTAATACATTGAAGAAAAGGAAGCTTGCTCAATTGTCACAAAAATCATTTAAAACCTGTTTAGGTCAGCAGATGGTTGAATTGATACTGATTCTTCTTTGTGTTCACATTTTTCAGGGTCTAAAAAAGCCTTACAACCCGATCCTGGGGGAAACATTTCGCTGCTGCTGGCTCCATCCTCAGACTGATAGCTGCACCTTCTATATAGCCGAGCAGGTAAAACCAGATATAAAGCTAAATGCAAACTGTCACAGGACACGAGTCGTCCCTTGTGTGAAAATTCTCGCGCAGTTTGCCGAACACATTAAGCACACGCTTGGGAAATGCAGCACCACAGGGTATCTAACACCTTGTTTTTTTTCCCCTCACTCTGCTGTCGCCTTTCCAGGTGTCCCACCATCCACCCATCTCTGCCTTTTATATCTGCAATAGGAAGGATGGTTTTTCTATCAGCGGCAGCATCCTGGCCAAGTCCAAGTTCTATGGTACACGTCATACTGGAATGTGCAGTCTGTTTGTTATATAAAGACATTCAAAGACACTACGGTTTGATCTCCAAACCCCACACTTGCCACAGAGGCCTGACTGTTGATGGCAGATTATGAAGTGGGAACTAGAAGGGAAACTGATGGTCGTGTTGTTCTGTGTTCACTTGCAGGTAACTCTCTGTCAGCTATTTTAGATGGCAGAGCTAGACTGCTGTTCATGAGCAGGGATGAGGAGTATGTCATCACCATGCCTTACGCTCACTGCAAAGGTAACAGGTTTACAACTTATAATTATGTATATCCCTACTAATTAACCGAGCCCCATCCCTGTTACTCTGTTAATAATCGTCTTAATACTGCAGCATGGCGGTGTCCTTCTTCATGCTGCTGTGTTGGTGACAAACCCATGATTGGATGGAACTACGCTGTAGAATATTCAGTTCTAACTGTTAGAAAATCAAAGTACAAATGAAGGTCACTAATGGGAAGTGAATTATACGTTTGCAAAAATAACAGGAGGAAGTTTTTCAATAGTCTCTAAGGTTTACTATAGGATATGTGTGATTATTTACGAGGCATCCACCAGTCTGAAGGTCAGCAGATCAATCTCCAGCTCTACCGTGTGTCAAGCAAGACGCTAAATGACACATTGTTCCCAGTATCGACACTGAAAGCACTGAATGTATAGACTAATGTGAGTGGGTGTGGCATGGCTTTAGCTTGGTGATGTTTTCTTTATATCTTCATGGGGAAAAAAATCAGTTTAGATAGATAAACATGCTAGATATACAGCTGTATATTATTATTTTGGTATATTGCTGATGAATTCAGCCTGTAGCTCCTTCCTCTCTATTCACTGACCGACTGGATCCAGTAAGCTGTGTGATGTCTCTTCCGTGTTTGCAAAGATATTTGTCTAATGTAACAAATCATGTGTGGGCTGTATCTTTTACAGCCATCTGCTGTAGTCAATATCTCTGAGCTACTGGAAATAAAATGAGGCCTCGCTGTGCTCTAAACTTGAACTCTTGACATGGCAGATGTCCAAAAGTAAAGATGGAGAATGGATGTATTTTAAGTCAGGTCAAGTTTCTGTCAATTCTCCAACTTTACTTTGGGAAGTTGTAAATGACTGTTTTCATCTGGTCGCCACTTACTGTAATTGGCAAGCTTGTTAATAGTAATAATCCATCCAGAAATTGTATGCGCTGTGGACATCAACCTTAAGTATTTAGAGCCAAATAACCGATGTGTTTCTCTGATGATGCAATGCTATGTCTCCTGTAGGTATCTTGTATGGCACTATGACATTAGAGCTGGGAGGGAAAGTTTCCATCGAGTGTGAGAAAACCAAATGTTTTGCAGAGCTCGAGTTCAAACTGAAGGTACGTATTTGAACAAATAAAATGCTCAAGTTAAATGTTCAGTTTAACTTCTTTTGATTTGTTAGTAGAGCCAAGTTATCCTATCCTGAAACGGCTGTTTTAGGAAAGGTGTTTCATAATAATTCTGTTCATTGCAGCCTTTCCTCGGAGGCGCCAGCTCTGTAAATCAGATCAGTGGGAAGATCTTCGTGGGAGACGAGCTACTGGCCACCGTTGATGGACACTGGGTAAGAGCTGCTGTACCTCACACTTGGATTTCTGGTTGGAATGTATCTCTTTCTGCCACTTATACCACTGATTACCATTCAGTAATTCTCTGTACTAAACAGAGACAGAATTGGTAATTATAGGCTTAGGAGCAGCAGGCACAACAAGCAGTAGACTCCATTTAGAGGGCTCTTAAAGAGTGTCTGGAAATGAAGTATTAAAAGGTTTCAAAGTGAATGGAGGATTTAAATGGAAAGACTTTCAAGCTTGACCTTGAAGAAAGATTACATTTTAAAAAATTTCTTACATAGTTACCTAACATTGTAAAAATTGGATGGCTCGGTGTGGGGAAATGTTTAAATTGGCTACGCTGAACCTTTTTGTGGTCTTTGTTTAAATCAAGGACAACGAGGTGTTCATTCATGAGAAGCGCTCCAACCAGCAGGAGACTTTGTGGAACCCAAGTGCAGATATTCGCAGCTGGCGCCTCAAGAGACAAGTGGTCCAGATAGACCAGCAAGGAGAGTTTGAGTCTGAAAGGTAACCTCAAACCGTATGTTAGTCATTTGAACTGGTCCTACGTGGAGGTAGATTACAGCTATAATTCTAACATTAATGTTTGAGTTTCATTAAGCTGCATCAATGAGCTGATATGCCTCAAACCTGTATGTAAAATGTTTAAATACAAGCTAAATGAAGATATTATTCATTTAGTTATGCACATGTACTTGGAAAAGTAACTCATCTTTGTAAGGAGTAGCAAGCGGTCAGACAACTTCATTTTTGTCTCAAAGCATATTAACAAAGACGGTGGAAAACTATTGCTTTAATTGTGTAATACATTTACTCTTTTAGCGTTTAATGCAATGTGTCCTCAACAGACTGTGGCAGCACGTGACCAGTGCCATCATGGATCGGGACCAAGTGAGGGCCACCCAGGAGAAGTTTGTGTTGGAGGAGGCTCAGCGAAGAGAGAGCCGAGAGAGAGGAGACAAACCCTGGATCCCACGACTTTTCCAGCAGGACCCAATCACTTCCGAGTGGACCTACAGGCACATGGAGTACGAACGCACGCACACCAAGCAGCACACACACCGCACAGGACACCCATTGTTGTTTGTTTACTGTAGTTTATCGTTCAGTGTGGAGAAGGATGTACCGTGGGCTAAGGCACATTTTATTATGCTGCATCTTTTTTTTCGTAGCACTCATCCGTGGGACCCTGAGCACTGTCTGGTCCAGTTTGAGAAGGACGGCGTGATCCAGACGCACGAGAAAAGTCAGAGGCAACACAACGGGCTCTCCTACAGCCACGGCTGGGCCAGTCAACACAAGGTCAAGCTACAGCTTTGGCAGAAGTTTTCCAGACATAAATGAACCATGTTTTGTTGTGTTTTCAGACTCATCTTAAAATGGACTCAGTTGATTTATTTTCTCATCAATCCACACACAATTCTCCACACCGGTAAAGCAAAAAAAAACAACAGTATTTTAAAGTGTCTTAAAGTATTTAAAAAGACAGAATATCCCATTTAGTATTCAGACCCCTGTTTTTCATACTTGTGTGGCAGAATATTTCGGGTTTAATGGGGAGCTCCTTTTTCAGGTCTTTTCAGAAATAGTTCCTGCAGGACAAGTTCTTGGTTTTATGCTTTTGGTCACTTCCCCATTGAAATATAAACGTTTCCACCAGCCTGGAATCCTGAGCCCTCTGGAAAAGGTCGTTTTACTCAGTATTGCTCTGTATTGTTCTGCATCCATCTTTCACTCTACCCGGACTGATCGCTCAGTCCCTCTCATGGTCTGAATAATATTAAGTTGCCCTCAGGCCTCTGTCTGGCCACTCTTATCGTAAAGGTCAGAATAAAGCTCTCTGCCTTTACAAAAATGTATTTTCACCAGTCTGCGGACAATTCTCTCAACCTCTTGGTTTGGTTTTCACTCTGACATAGACGGATGTGAGCCTGTCCAGCGAATTCAGTGCGGTGGACTCCACCGTAGCTCAAATGCGTTGGTGATTGAGAACTACTCCTGTAATTAGGTTGTTTCAGTTTTTTATGTTTGATAAATCCACAAAAAAAATTTAAAACGCACACCTTTCTTTGTTATTGTGGAGAATCGAGTGTGAATCAATGTAAACGAAAAAAAGGCTTGATCTACTTTAAAATGAGTCTAAAACAATGAAAACTTGAAAGAGGATTAAAAGTACCTCCTCTAGTGTGTATTGTTTTATTGTTATTTTGTATTTCACTGAAATATTGTCTAATATTGTCTAATTGAAAGCTGGGCTGCTTCCTGTCAAGTCACACTACACCTGATAGCTCTGATAGCCCTTTTTCCTTCTTGCTTGATTTTAACTTCAGTGATGGTCAGACTTCCAAATTCCATCTTTATTTAGCTCTTAGCATGTTGCATCATCCAGCAGTTCGCTGGTAGTTTTCATGCAGTGCAGTAAGAAAAAAATGACCTGTCTCTCCCCAGGCGGGGGTGAACGGGAAACGCAGGAAGGCCAGCAGCCAGCCGTCCAGCTGCAGCCAGAACACGGAGAGCAGCAGCACCACACCAGAACCCACGCACGAGTCCTCGGACAATGAAGGTGAGGTGTGCACGCTCACACAAGCGGTGATACGAACCAAATCATTAAGGTGATCAATTAAGACGCCATGCATAAATGGTTTGGTGGAGGAGATATATATACACATATATAGAGAGAGAGCTTGAGAACGTTCAGAATAGTTCAGGAGTAACCCCGGAGTCTTTTTCTTGCGACCAGGCTTTTCAAACCAGTGTGCCCGTTGCAGTAAAGAGATGAAGGACATCGCTGTGATCGAGGCCTCCATCACATCTATACAGAAGACACAGCAAGATATTCAGAGGTGAAAAGAACACATTTACACTGTATAGAAGAGAGCTGCTTTGTGTAATATTACTGTCTGTTCAGAAATATCCTAAACACAGTGTTGCTTATGAATATTTGTTTTTCTGTTGATGGAGGGGGGAAAAAACTCTTGATTTTAAGGACCAGAAGCAGTCGTGTCAACATTTAGGAGATAAAATACTGACACGATTTTTATGTCTGAACAACATTTAGTGATGAATCTGATTCAAAGTGTTGTTTGTGTTTTTTTTGTTTAGCTTCTTCGCCTCTTTTTGCACTCGTGGACATGCTTATATATGTCAGTATTTATTATATTTGGGATTTAGCGTTAGAAAGGTCTTTCTACACAAAAATTATTTTGGTCATTTTCCATTGGTGCTAAAACTTAGATTCATTGTTGTTTATAGATGTATACTAAGCTTCGGTCATTTTTGTCTCTCGCTTCTATCAGATGCGGTTGTGCAGCATTCAACCTGCAACACTGTTTATTTACGTCTCAGATGTGGCTTTATTTCACTTCAGGAGTGTTTTACAAGTGTAGACGTCACATTAAGCAGGGCAGAATAATCGTCTTAATGTGATAAAAAAGTCGTTAACCTGATGATTTACACACCTCTCTGAAGAGTGTCTGTGCTGTTGATTTCTATTGAAAATTGGCCGGCTTTTCTCTGGTCTTCCTGTGACTGACTTCCTCTCTGACTTATCCAGCCTGTGCTGGCTGTCAGTGCTTACATTAAAAATAGACGAGCTGGGTCTTTTTTAGTGAAGCACATAACCGCTTCTCGGAGGCTGAAACACAATGCAGAAAATCAAAAGTTCTCCAGAATCACTGTGATCTTCTGACTGCAAAAAGAAAAGCCAGTAAAAAAGTACTCTGAAACCACCAAAAGAGTGAAAAGGTTTTTAAAAATGTAACTTTTTGTGGAGTCACAGCCCTATGTTCACCCTGACCTTTCGCTTTCTGCAGGAACCTGGTGGCTCTGAGTCGTCAGCTGACTCTTCAGAGGGCGACAGACGACGGCATGTCGTTAACCGGCCGACACTGCCTCATCCTCTGTGTTCTGCTCCTCTCTCAGCTCCTCATCAACTACGTCTTCACCTGAGCCAGATCCCTGGGGAGGAGTTTCCCTCCGGCACTGATCTGGCATGAAAGCCTCCAAATAGAGCACAGACTCTTATCAACAGAGAGTGTGTGTGTGTGTGTGGGGGGGGGGGCTCAGATTAGTGTTGGGAGGGCCACTTTATCCCTTGGTTTCCTTTTATGAGGGGAGGAGCAAAGACTTTATAGCAATAAACACAGCCACAGCCACCGCCTGTCAGTCATCTGCAGAGAGGAACGGCACCCCCTAGTGTAGCCAGACCGTAACAGCGCTGCTACCCACGCACGTCGGACCAGAGAGGAGAAACAAGAGACAGGCATGGCTGAAAAAATTTGAGATGTATGATGAAGATATAGAATGGTTTTGCAAAAAGAAGTGACAGAGGATGTTTCACCATTCCTTAGTGTCTTTTTATATTGCCCTGCAATACTGCTCATCTGTGAGTGTGCCTGTATGTGTGTCGTTTGTATTTACAGTAGGCCCTGTGGGCATAAGCAGATCACGGCTTGGACTTCTCCTACTTCCCTTCCACTCCAGATTATGGGCCTTAATGCTGACGCCAAAAAAAAGAAAAATGAAAAAAAGAAAGAAAAATACAACATATACAAATGATGAAGAGATCTTCAAACAGTGCAATTGTGTGTTTTGTATTGGTGTACGCTCAAATGCGACGTGTCTCGTCTTTTAATGATGATGATTTTACCAAAACAGTATTTATTATCCGAAAGGACAAAGAGTACTTGTTTACAGAGAGCGCTGCATGTGTTTGTAGTGACACATCGGAGGGGGGGATATTGGAAATGAGGCAGGGCAGAGAGCCAAACAGAGTGTCTTTGTACTTGTGTGCCTGTAGTGGTGTAAGTGAAGGGATAATAGAATAGCACTGCTTTAGTCTAGACCATGACACTAGTGTGTACAATCAATCACATAAAATAGTGTGTGGAAGAAAGGACCGAGAGAAAGAGAGGGAGTGAAAAAAAAACGTGAGCCTAAGGGAAGAGATTTATGTGTGCATCTTGGCCTACACCATGTTCAAGTGACTGTCTTAGATGTAAACACTTAGTAACAAAAAAAAGTTTTTTTTCTTTGAATTAATTTGTATATATTTGTCTGTTTCAAAAAGAAATTGCAGAATGTATTTATTATGTGATTCACTTGGACTTTCCTAATCTTAATCAACACAGAGGACCGGGGACAACAGTCACCCTCCCAGGGTGTGTGTGTGTGTGTGTGTGTGTGTGTGTGTGTGTGTGTGTGTGTGTGTGTGTGTGTGTGTGTGTGTGTGTGTGTGTGTGTGTGTGTGTGTGTGTGTGTGTGTGTGTGTGATGAAGCACATGTATGCGAGAAAGCCATTATGGTCACGCTAAAACACAGCCAGATCTCTCATTGTGGTTTTTACTGGTTTTTAGCCCTTGAATTTATGTGTGATTATGCGTCAGTACTGAAGGAGCCAACGGGAGAGAATCAGAGAGCAGCACAAGAAGGACGTCAACTCATTGAATTCTTTTTTTTCTTTTGTTTCCTCTTTTCATCGTCATCCTCTTTTCTACTTTGCTGCCATGTTGTGGAGATTCTACATGCCAGATATTTTTGGAACAAAACACAATATGATGATGCCTAATGTTCTCATTCATACCTGTCACATACTGTAGTACTACAGTAAAATATTTTAACCCTGACACTGTGTGTGGCCGTCGTTAATGTCTTCTGTGGGAAAAACTGAATCCGGAGGCGCTAAAAACGAGAGCTTTTCCCTGCACAGACAACTAGCTCTGTCATTCTCCACTAGAAGGAGATATAGATGTAGGTAAACGTAGTCTAACTGCATCTGAAAGGGATTTCCCTTTATGTTACTTCACTGCTGTTATAAAGCAGATGCGTTTTCCATGAAAATATGTGAAACAAAATTAGAAGGCTGCATGTGCTATACACCACAGATATTATCAATGTTGGGGAAAAGCAATGCCTTGCAAACTGAAACCAATGGACTATCGCCATTACAAAAGACAAACGATTGACCCAGACTCTCAGTGTCAGCTCCAAAAATTGCATTCAAATTGGGAGAACCTCAATGACAAGTTGGAAAACAAAAGATAATGGAAGAAATTACAAATATGGACATATCAGAGGAGACATTTATAGTATAATTGTAGTTCTGACTGATCATCTAGATGAAGTGGAAATGATTCAACGATCGTGCATCAAGCAGAAGATCACAAAGCTATCCCAGAAGAGACCTCTTCTGCTCAGCTTCAGAAACATGAGCAAAGACGTTACATGTTCTCTGACACTAAAGTTGAGGGCCTGGTTACATCTGAGCAGCAGAGGTATAGTTCCTGATTGCAAAGAGTCAGAGCAGGAAAAGAGCCCCACTCATAAGGTTGAACAACATGAGCACAGACATGACGCTACGTTTGAAGCTACATTTCACAGCCTGATTGTGCATGAGGAGAAGAGATCTTGGTCCCTTCTAAAAAGTTGCTGTTAGGATAGTGATACTTCAGCCAAGACCTGAAATGGTTTTGTATACCAGATTTGAGGACCTGATTGCATCTAAGCACCAGAGACCAAGTCCATGCTTGGAATGTGCCGCTCTAGAGCAAGAAGAGATCTTTGTGGCTAGCTATGAGAGACTTGACACATTTTTGACAATAAATTTGAGGGCTGAATGTGCAAGGGGAGCAAAGAGCTAGGCCCAACTTGGAAGTTATGGCTACAGATTCAGAGCCAGACGACGACTTATTTATTGCGGCTGAGGAACAGGTGCAAAAACATGGCACATTTCTAGATACTTTTTTCAAGGACTCGATCTTGCCTGAATGGAAAAGAAACAGTACTCTGGATAATTTAGGAGCCCGACCTGAAAAAGAGACAACTGCTACACACCACCAGCAGTGTGCTGCCACTAAGAATTCAGATACAAAAGATGTATATGTTGAAACTTCATTGAACTACCAAAACATCAACTAATTATCACATCACTGCAGTACTTAAAGCAAAGTATTAATTGTAACCATCTGTATAAATGTAGAAAAACTTTGCCACAATGTCAGTCTAAATGGTTGTTCTGATGTAAAGATGATTTGATATTTAAAAAAATTGTTCTCAGCAGAATAGCTTACCATCTCTACTCTTAACATAAATCCAGAATATTATCATGATAATTATTTCATTTTTGCCAAGTTGTAGGGTGAATGTAATGGTTGCAGAAGGTAGATGTTATAAAGTAGTCACTTTGTCAGTTGTCTGTGTCTCTTTAGAACTGCATGATGAACACGTCAGTTCTTCATTCCAAACACTAGATGGCAGGCGTGAATTATATAGCCAAAGAGAGACTTCTGGTCCACACTGTCAGATGTTAGTTTTTCACTACATATGAAGTTTAGATGAGCGTTATAAGTAAGTGTAGTTTACGTACACCCCATTTACCCCAAGCCACCAGATAAAAATAATTAAAAAAACATCACACAAGAACATACACTGAAGGAGTTCTTTCATGTCTCATGTAATGGAGCTAAGATATTTCTGGTAATAACTGAGAGTTAATTTGGGAGTCTTAGTTTCTTGGTGGGGTGCATATACAGCTGGAGGAGAAGCATTTTCTCAGCAACAACACATCTCCTTAATCTTTTATACTAGCACTGCACTCTTCACAACTCCAAAAAGTTTGTACTTATTTCAAAACAAGGGGAAGCTTTCTGCTTGACAAAGGATCCTGCTGACAAAGAGGATTTGGCTACAGTATCTTTTGACTGATCGAAATCCTGGTATCTATGTCAACATGATTATATTACTTAATCCATTAGTCACTCAAACATTCAGCCACTACAACCAAATACTGCTGTTTTGATATCAGTTCAAATGAACACATCCATCCATCTTCTGTAGTCGCTTCATCCTATTTAAGGCGACGTGGGCCTGGAGCCTATCCCAGCTGCCATCAATCAAGAGGCAGGCTAACCCCATGGACAAATCAGCCGCGCTCAATTGAACACTACTAAACCAGGTGCATCACCACCTCTCCATCCCTGGGCAGCCATAAGCAACATGAAGCTCCCCTTCTCTTTTAGCTGATACAACAGCTTATGGAGATGCGCACTCGATTGTTGGCCATTTCAGCTCAACTATCGAGGAGCTCATATGGACTATGCTGCAGGGTCGTCAAGACCACCTCTAAATCAGATGGATTAAAGGTCTTCGTCAGTAAGGAGTAACCCTATGGGCACTCTTTAGGAATGAAGCAGTAAGGTCACAGTAACTGTTTGTCAGAGCAAGCACAGGCTGCCTTTATGTCCAGTATCCCTCTCAGAGGCTTGGGAGATTTCCTTGAGGAAAAGCAGGTTGTCCTGGGCTATGCATGAGAGGGGATCAACCTGTATGGTATCTCACCAAGTTTGAAACCCTCCACGTGCTTTAGTTCAGAGTAAAGAATGAAGCGTTCACAAAAAACTTCACCTCCTCTGAAACACGGAGGCTCAGCTGTGGTATGTGGTAGCTATGACATGCGTCACACCGTGTCCATAAGGTTTTTCTTCCTGCTACCACTCGTGTGATCAATTATGGAATTATTTGAATATATCTCACCATTATTGTTTCTTCTATCAAAGGGGGAGTGTCTCCCATGACTGGTAACAGGACTGAGAGCTGAATCTGAGGAGGTGGAAATCTCCTGCTAGACATCACATGGATCAACATATCTGCCACACAGTGATTTAAGCCCCACTGAGGCAACCTGGGTTGTATTTAGGAGTCTGACTGCCATGCAGGACAGAGAAAGGGATATTATAATGTATATGTTCTGTTTTTTAATAGACTTGAAAGCAATTTTTTAAAAAGCAAAGTATGTGGGGAAAAAAACCCATTCAGAGTCATTATAATCCTTCTTTTAGGAAGCAGCAAGTATCAGATTCTGTAAAATAGCGTAAAATGACAAATAAATGCTAAACGTTTAGTCAGATTGCTTTAAATTGAAAATACGTACCAATGCTAACACTACCAATACAAAACAAATACTTAAAAATACTAACAGTACTTACACTTTGTGACTATGTTTTACCAGTACTTCCTACTCAAATTAGTGAAAAATGACAGACTTTACATACAGAGTAAACTAAATCTACAACAATACTATAAGATAAATATAAAACAATAAATGATCATTCCCATGCTTGCATATTGCTGTGCTCACGTGTTATTCATTAGATAATGATCACAGTGTCACTATGCCCAGTTGTTCCTTCTTTCTTTTAAATCAGAGGCATAAGAAAAGTACACCTGTTTCCCTCTGCAGTTGTGATATAAAAAGATGTTTTAATTCAAATTTCAAATGCCTGAAGAAAGATTCTTGAGTAAAATGTCCCGTGTCACTGAGTCCAGTAACCAGCGTTCCTCATGCTTCCACATGTGACAGCAAATCTGTCCAGTTCCCATCCACTTTACAGAGAACACCTTTGATGTGAAGTGAAGCGGATGCCTGGCATATTTGTGTGTCAAGACAACCCAAACAGGAACTAACCTCCGAAAGAGCGCTGTGTTTGTGGTTAAGTATCTTCCAGTAGATACTTTGAGTTTTTGGGCTTGGCTCAACTTCCCGTCTGTCACAGAAAAATTTGATTAAGAAAAAATGTCAACCTCGCTGACAGCCAGGCTATGATGTTAATAATGTGACCTGAAGCAGTCGCCGTAAAAACAGGTCAATAAGTGATCAATAAGCTCTGATTTTGAATTGTTTTGTAGATTTTTTTCTTATCTGTACTTTTCTTATGAGATCAGAGCACAGGATCAGCATTAAAACAACTCATACAGAGCACTGCTGTCACTGCAAATCTTTCTCAATTTTCTCACCCAGCTTGACAAACTGTATGTTTTCTATCTAAAGAGGAGGCCAGTGTGAGCTCACTGAGGAGCGGTGATAAAGTAACAGAGATTTTAGCGTATGGAGAAGTCTTCTTCTGTCTTGTCTCTATACTCCAGATATCTAGATTTCTATGTGAATGCAAAGTGGGCCATTGTGCTGTTCAGCTGTATTATATAAGGCTGATGGAGGGACTGACAGTCTAAGTTAACTGTGTGGGGGTGTGCCCCCCCACCCCATGCATTTAAAATTCAAAAGATGGTTTCCAGGAGTGAAAGTGATTTTTTTGTCCTGGCACTGGATGCATGATGGTTGCAAATTCTCATCAATCACAGTGTCACCCACAGAGACTTTTTCAATCTCTGTCTTTGAAGGTTAAATGTCTGAACTTGTGATCCCGAATCTGAAAGTAAAGCAAAATTAATCAGCATCTGAATAATGTCTCGTGGCCTTTCTGTCCTACATTTCAAACAATGAAAAATCTTAAAGAGGTCGTTTAATTTTTAGGTTCTCCCTTTCCTTTCTTGAGTCTTTTGCTTGTCAAGGGGATGCAAATTTGCTACGCTCAGTTCACATGGAAGGGAGTCATTTTCTTCAACAGTGTGAAAACACCTTGTTTTGTTGTCCAGAAAATGTTCTGTTATTTGTTCAAGTCAACCATAACCAAAGCACCAAAGATAATGTCAAGAGGCCAAAAGTGATGTCGAATAATGTAGATCATGGTACTTTCAAGAACAAAAACTGTCTAGTTAGCCAAAGATAACACTTCACTTTCAGTTCAACTCACTGTAGAAAAAACAACTATCAAACGAAAAAAACAATAAACTTCTGTGTCTGTTTGTCCTGCTCTTTAGTAGAGTTACATGGCAGCTGCAGCACCACCTTGGCCATAACTGAAATGGCTCCAGTAGAAAAAAGGGGTTAGGTGTGTACAAAAGTTTTCAAGGTAAGAAAAACAATCAGAAAACCTCTTTTTATTTTACATGTCAAGAACACCTGGTACCAGGTCTTAAAATGTATCATCATTTATTTGACAAAAACTAAGGCGAAAAGCAGAAGAAACCTTGTACTGTACTGTACAATAACCCAATCAATTTGTCATTCCTCATACACCAACAGCTTGAAGTAATCATTTTCTGTATGGCATTATCAGACTCTCACATTGTTGTGGAGGAATTTTGGTCCACTGTTCTTTACAACGTTCCTTCAGGTAATTGATGTTTGCAGGTTTTTATTTCAGAACAGGTTAAGGTCCCACCACAGCCTTTCAGTCAGGTTGAGGTCTGGACTTTGACTGGACCATTGCAACACCACATTGATTATTTTCTTTTTCAGTCTTTCTGTTGTAGATTAGCTGCCGTGTTTGGGACCATTGTCTTGGGATATTACACAATTTCAACCAAGCTTTGGCTGTCAGACAGATGGCCTCATAACCCTTCCTAGACTGATGAACAGTCTATTAGATCATTACTGATAACACACTTAAAAGCACGAAATCAACAACTTCCTGCTTTAACAGAGGCGCTCACGTCTGCTGATGATCAATTAATAAAGTTCATTTGAGCAGCAGCACTTGGCTGCTACTTACACTTAATTCCTAAAGGAGCAGTAAAATTACAATCTTTGCAATCTGTCTTGCATGACATGACACAAAAACTCTTTTTTTTCTCTGTGTTTCACTTTGGTTTGCTTTGAATCACATCGGGGTAAATAAAGCTAAAAATCCTACCCAGAATAATGAGGACGATGTTTTATCCCCCACCTTCTCCTGAATGAAGCTCAAGTAAATGTTTTGTTTTGTCTGAAGAGCGGCAGAACTCAGTTTGGATGTTTGTTGTGTGGGCTGCTGCTCTGCTTCAGCTCAAGCCTGTCTGGAATGAACTGAGCCAAGCTTAGAGGCGGGAGGCAGGCAGGGACAGAAAACTTGTCTGGACTTGCCCTAAACAGAACAGAGGGGAGAGAGGACATAGAGGCAGGGTGCCAGCAATCTGAAGCACCCTGAGGAGGTGCCAGTAATGTGTCTACTTTATCTTTACTGCAAAGGATCAGATAATGTCAGGTTAACTCATCTCAGCAAACCACTAAATCTCTGCTCAGGTCTTGATTTTAACAGCATTCCTATTGTGCAGGGAAACCCTTGCTGTTCATCGGACTCTGACAAGTGTTGCACTTAACTATGATTTCAAAGCACTTGTGCTTTACTTGAGACTATACCCACTGAAGGTCCACTCACTGGTCTGTTATGGGGCCAAAACAAATGATTGTCATGGAACCACAGCTGTTCCAAATATCTATCATTCTACGCTTCAAGGGCTTCTTGTCAGTGATGGCTTGAAATTAAATTTGACAGCATCAAATTTGTTGAGAAGAGACTCGATTCAGTGTCAACTTACTGGCTTATTCTGGAGCGTTGTGCTTTATAAACAATAAGCTGCTCCTGATGGAGACAGTAGCTGGGTTCCCACTGACCAGTAAAGCAAATCTGAAGCAATCTTTTGAAAAGCCACAAAAAATTTATTATGAATCAGACATATTACCATTGACTGGTTTGAAGCAAATCCACCAGACATTTAATTTTTTTCTAACAACTGTGTTGTTAGTGGTTGTAATTCAGTTGAAGAAGTTGTCATTAACAAACTTGCAGGAGGAAAACAACAACATCTACTGCTGTGGACATCTACAAGAGGAAAATAGAGAAAGCTCTTCTTTAGGAATTACTGTCTCTCTGGGATATCTAGCATATTATAAAACATCAGGGAAGACACTGGTCAGTCAAGTGAGTTTAATGTTTGTTGGCTCAGACCAGAAACGGGTGATGAGTCACCTCATTTAAATCTTTGCCAGGTCAGAAGGGATTTTCAAAGTTCTTTACATTCCCCCTAATGTGCATTAAGGTTTGAAACCGGTTCACAACTACCTCAGGCAAGCATCTTAAATTTTTGAACATTAGTAGTAGTTTGTCTTTGTTTCACATTTTACAGTGACTTGCAGACCCTGTTGTGTGATTTCTGTCCAACTCTTTCTTCAGAATTAACCGAACCTTACAACCTTCATTTCCATGTGGGGGTAATAAAATCTAACACACACTTTTAGTTTCCATCCAAACTGACTCATTGAGCTTTCATTTTGATGTTTAATGGATGAGTCACAAAGTCTCAAATTAAAAGAAAAACCCTTTAAGGCGAGTACTGATTTGTTGGTGTGGCTATGACAATGCTTTGTCTGTCTGTTGCTGTGTCAAACACCCACATCATTTGATCTCGATTTATGTGGTAAAGGGATGCGGGGTGGTCTTCATGTGCAGACAGGTAGGCATGACTTGTTGAAACACAAGCAGAGGAGGATTTCTAACCTCAGCTCAGGGTAGGTGTGAGAATGAACATCTTCTTAAAGAGTTCTAAGGCATTACATAAAATATGTTTAATCTGCTCAGTGTCACGCTTTGACTTGTTGCTGCGCTGGTGGCAGTGTCTGCCTCTGAGACTTCCATGTAGAGCTGCTGCTCTTGTCGAGTCTTGTCCCAGAGAGCTCGACTCATCCCACAGTTTAATGAGGCAGCATGCAGTTGTTCGGAAGGGAGTGTCAATGACACTTTTCACCACCTCACTCATGCTTAAAATCCTAAAATAGACAATCATGTGCAGGTTGTCCAGAGAAAAACATCATCTTTATTGGATCTTTATTGTTTCCACATTGAATGCTTGAAGCTAGACTGGCTGATCTCTGCTTCCTGTCTGTGTATTTTGGTTTCATTGCTAATCCTTCAACTACACTTGTTATTTTTTTTCCCCCAGGTAATTAATTTTTCTCTTCTCTTCCCTTCTGAAAATTATTAGACAATATTCTGAAATTTAAAAAAAACAAGAAGAACACAATAGCATTTAAAACACAACAAAGCAGGGGCTGCATGGTGGTGTGGTTGTTTGCACAGCAAGAAGGTTCCAGGTTCGAATGGGGTCTGCATGTTCTCCCCGTGTATGTGTAGGTTCTCTTCGGATACATTTGTGACTCTTAATTCCTCCAAGGAATGAGTGTGAGAGTGGATGGTTGTTTGTCTCATTTGTCTCCATGTGGCTCTGTGATGGACTGGCGACGCGTGTACCCTGGACAGGTCACCCAATGACCACAAAATGAAAAAAAAAACAGCATTTCTGAAAACACAACGAAGCAGAAATCACATCATAACACAAAAATATGACATTTCATGAAACACAAGCATAGAAGAAGAAAAACCAACAGTTTACAGATATAGAACACAGATTTTTTTTAACTTTGAAATTTGTTGTGTCCTCTGTTCTCTCATGGTGTTTTGTTTTCTGAAATGTATTTTTCTTCCATATTTCTGTGTTTTCTATTATTGTTTTGATGTTTTTGAAAAATTGTGTTGTTTTTTTTTGTTTATTTTTGTTGTAGGCTGCAAGGTGGTGTGGTGGTTAGCACCGTCACCTCACAGCAAGAAGGTTCCAGGTTCAACTCCCAGCTGGGTTCTTTCTGTGTGGAGTTTGCATGTTCTCCCCGTGTATGTGTGGGTTCTCTCTGTGTACTCCAGCTTCCTCCCACTGTTCAAAAACATGCATGTTAGGTTAATTGGTGTCTCTAAAACACCAAGCACCTTAGTGTGTATGTGGTTGTTTGTCTCTGTGTGGCCCTGTGATGGACTGGCAGCCTGTCCAGGGTGTACCCTGCCTCTCGCCCATTGACAGCTGGGATAGGCTCCAGCCCCCCCGCGACCCGACCGACAGATTCAGCGGGTATAGAAGATGGATGGATGTTTGTTATTTTTTCCAAATTGCCCAAAATTTGCAAAATGTTACGTTACCTATATTTGTTTGTGCTTTTTAAAATGTCTATTTCTTAAAATGTTGTGTTTTTATTGTGGTCTTCTGTCAGATGTTGTTCTGTTCCTTTTGCCATTATACATCTCTGTAATTCTGTTTTGTGTTTTTTCCTTTTAACGCTTGTTTTTTTCCCCCAAAATTGTTGTGTTTTGTACCTCGGGGCCACCGTACTTCTCCTTTTATTTACGTCACTCACACAGTTGCTCGCGGTCTCATAAACAGGGGAGTGAAAGTTGTGACATGAGGTCACAGCTGGTGAGTTTGTGTTTGAAATCCTATACAGATGTCATGTTTGCCACCAAGCTCACCGGCTTTAAAAAACAGAGCTGTTACACAGGAAGTTTGTTGCCGGCAGGTTTTGTTTATTTTCTTTAACAAACAGACTTCTGTCTCTGATTGAATTTGCATTTAAAGGACCTGAAGGAGGAACGGGAAGAAAACTTATAAATGTAAATACTATTATATCAACTCTAAGAGGTTACACACTGTCAAAGATTAAACCAGAGTTCCTGAATCTGTGTTTTCCTCCACACACTGAGACATACAAATCACAGTTTCACTAGCTTGCTATGGAAGGATAATAGATTGCATTGCACTCAGACAAAATACAACACACTGTACATACAGCCGTCACGTTTTCTACAGTAGGAGTCTTTGTCACAGGGGCCACGTCCTCGGCAGTGAGCTCCTGACCCTAGTTAGAGTGGGATTAAATGTATGTTTGTATGTGAGACAAGTGTGTGTGTATGTGTTCGTGTTACTGCCATTCTATGCACACTGTATGTAGCCTGCCCACTCAGCTCCTCCACCCATAGGCCAAGATTCCAGCAGACCTCCATGCTCGGGTGTTGGGGTTGGAGAGCAGGCTTTGAAGAAGGCTCCAGTGACTCATTACCCAACAATCCACCCACCCATCATGTCCTCTGCACCCTCCAAACATCTCCTTCCTTGCTCCAGCCCCTTCCTCTGCCCCTTGTCCTCTGGCTCAGATGGCGGACACTCGGCTCCCTGCGCGTACACACACTCGCTGATTGCTTGGAGAAGAAAAGAGATTTTGTTTAATGGTTGTCAAAGCCTCTTCTGTGTGTGTGTGTGTTCATGCAAGTGTGTAATTTAATGCCACATGCAAGACCAATACACTAATCTATAAATATTTCAACATCATTTGGAATAAATTTCATTTGAAAGGATCTCACCGTTCATGTTTAATATTTCAACCTTCGATGTGTAAACCTGAAACTCTGATCCCTGGCTCCATATCTCCTGCCACAGTAATTCCTCCACATTTCCTTTGTAAACCTACACCACAAACTCCTGTTCCCACAACCACACAAGTCAAATCCCCACCGTTAACTGGTGTCAGCACACATTGGCGTATCTCGTGGGGACAAAACCAGACATCTGCAGCCGTTTTTTAGCAATTGGATCAGGATATGTCTGCATGTTTTTAACATACAGCATTGTGTCTGTAAACGTTGTGTTCATTAGAAATGACATCCAAAGGAGATGACATCATGCGACTTCCTGTCTGAAGCAAAAGGGGCAAGATTACATTTTCAAATACATGTTGATTCACCAAACATTAGAGAAATGACTCTTTTTGTTCATGGGAAAGTGTCCCTAATGAACTCACATCTGTTGCATTTTGAAATAAGTATGGGGTGGGCTGCAAAACTCACACTCTGAGCCAAGTTTGGGGCAGATTCAAAGTTAAATGTGAAGCAGGGTGGAGAAAGAAGGAAAGGAAAGAGTGAGGCGGCAGGCAGAAAAAAGTACATGACATTTTGAAGTCATTTTCTGTCACTACTTTGGACATAATTTCCAGATGTAAAGCCAGATGTATAAAAATGAAACTTCTACTTATTAAAATTAGTTTTACATCTTTAAATGATGTCAAAATATACATATGAATAATAAAAAAAGCTAAAACTGTGAAACCGTCATAGATGAGGCTCATATTTCTACAGGTAAGAGAAGTGTGTGTAGAAGCTTGTGTTTGCATTGCTGAAGTGTGCTTGTGCTGCATTTTAAGTTCACTGTCTAATTTGATTAATGCTGACCTCCCATAAAATTACAGCCCCTTTGGTAAAAGGTTGCCCCTGTGCTCAGTTTCTGGGCAGCGTGGACACAGAGAGGAGCATTGTGAGTTCCAGTGCTTCTTGGGAAAAACCCTTGAGACATGAAAAACAGGACATCCTCTTATTCCAGTCTTTATTCTTCCCACTTCCTCCCGCTTTAAAGGATACTTACCATACAGCAACTAACAACCATGTAAAGCAAAATAAACTCCTCATGTATTCAGTATCACCGTGTTACCACGGTCATGATACTGATAGACCAGTTACGTTTTTTTTATCAGAAATTCCATCAAAACTTCAGGTTAAGAAACAAGTAACTTTCCGAGGTGTGTGTTTATTGTGGTGCACTGTGCACATTTGAATGGTGCTGAACGTGCTGCTTAAGCTGAGAAGTTGATTTACTTCCATTTTTACCTCTCTTCCTCTGACAATGTAATTGTGAAACCGCAATTTTTTCTCTGAAAACAGACTAAAATGTTGTTCTTAGACGACTTTTAGATAGTAATGTTGAAGTATTCTTTATAAGACATGTTATGTCTCATAATGTTACTTATATGCCTGTTTGGGGCCTTTTGGACGTTCTTAGAGGTGTTAAAGATTTCTTAATTTCCTATCTCATCTTGAATTTGCTCTCTCATCTTGCTCTCAAAGGTTCACTTCGCTTCATTAAAACCTTTTTTCCCTCACATTTTTAATCCCTCTCATGACCGGATGAGAGTTGCTGGCGTATGTGCGTCACACCTGTGTGAGTCAACGATTTAATGGACTGTAAAAGTCTTCAAAACAGATGTTCACAATGGCTGGAGTTATAATAATATTGTTAATCTTTTTTCTACAGTCTATGATAGGGACAGTCCTTCGAAAAAAGTACATATTCAGCACCTGCCTATATCGCAATCCATGGTTGAGGGAAGACACAAAGGCAGGGCTTAGTAGGAGGCCGTCATTATGGGAAACAAAAGTTCTTTATTTCAGTAAAAAATAAATAAATAAAATTATATCACATTACAAACAGAAAACTGGTGTGACTCAAGAGCAAAAAGCAAAACTAACAGGAATGAACAGTGGGGTCATGAACGTCACAAAATAAAGCAGGAAGTTAATCTGAATACCAAACATTACAAGTCAATTTAAAAAATGTGCAAAGTCAAATATTACATTTGCATTTGTTTTCTGTTAGAGTGGTAAAAATAATGCAATGATTTTATGTTAGATATTTATTGAACACATGTTGAACACATGCTCTATGCGACTGTAATCACTGCTTTAATCTGTCATTTTAATTAGAATTTTAGATTAGAGTGAATAATAGCCTTGGAACAATAAATAATTATGGAATTGGTCTGGTTCTGAAAATTCTAATCTGGTAATCTTCTAAGTGCCACATCCATTTCTGTGATGGTTGTATGAGACAGCCTCCTCAATGTCAATGTGCCATTTGTGAAAACCTTGAAAAATACTGCAGGTATTTTTCTTTTCTTTCTTTCTTTTTTTTTTACTTTACTTTACTTTAGTCGCATCATCATCATCATAGTCATATAATGGTTGAGGCTATAAAAATGACAGCCCAAGCCAGCCATCATAAAAAAAATAAGAAGAATAAGAGAATGAGAGAGACTTGATGATGTTGTAACCTCCTGCCAGTTTCCTGAGGTTCAAACCTTCCATCCATTCCAAGATCAACCCACACAGGCTTAACATCACCACAGTTAAAGTATGCAGCCTCAGATCCACATGCCTACGCCCTGATCAGCAGCGATTAAATGCACTCTGCAGTAACTGAACAATACACCCCTGTTGGGTCCTGCTTTGATTGATGGAGACATTTGTTTCAGGGTCAATAACACGCTGTTGAAGTGATCAGGGAGCTAGAGCCATGCAGCGAAACAATATGGAGGATCTGGGAGTGGATTGTGCAAGAACCTGTGCTGTTATAATGGGACTTTCCAGCCTCTTGTGTTCTCGTCACACTGAGGAAGACATCTGCAGACATTTAGCGTTGGTTCACTGTTTCACAACTGAATATCATATAAAATATATAATAAATTTATATTGTTCCCTATAAAACTTCTCATCTTAGGAATTATGGTATAATCTTTCTGTTGTTCATGTGCTTGCCGTGAAATTACAAATACCCTATAATTATGACATAATGATAATGAAGATATACAGCAGATTGAATCAATTCTAAAGCTCACAGAAATTTACGGCACTTCTTGTCTTTAATAAAACCAACCACACTGGGAGCGTCGCTTTATGACTTCTCATTCATTTACTGTAAATGAAAACAATTCTTCAACAACTTGTGTGAAAATGTTGCGCAGAGAGAAAAGGGAAAATGTTTTATGAATAACGGGATTTGGTCTCAAATTAGCTGTAAATGCTGCTTTCAAAAAAGCCTTTTTTTTTTTTAAAGCCTCATTCTTGGGTGTTGTTTGATTTCTTAAGACCGGACGCAAGATGGTTTGAAAATCTTTCAGCTTATTGTTTGTGAAAGGAGCACCATCCCTGATGAGTTATCCGTCCATTAAATCGTTCTTGGTGTGGTGTTGGCTTTGGTGTGGCGCTGGAGAATTGGTGCGTTCATTTTTCTCCTTTCAGCAAACTCTTCTATTGCCACCAGTAATGATATATTCTCTGTGTTGGAATTTTCCCTCTCTCCCTTAATGTGCTCATTTATCTTTCCTTCTCTTTCATTTGCCCCTCCTCTTGTGCAATATCTGCCCTGGACTCATTTCCTCTCGCCCTGATAATAGTTCTGCACCCGGGGTCATCATTACGGGTTATTGCAGTCATTTGTTTCACCTGCAGTTTCTTGTCAGGAAAAGTTGATCATGTTTCTGCCTTATTTGCTGCACCAACAATCTGATGTAGTTTACAGTAACTCACAGTCAGCTGGTGTTAAGTTGCACCAGAGGTTTGCCTTTTAACTTAACACTTAGATGGGCTTTCTCCTCTCAACTGTCTATAGCTCATTTTCTTTTATGTGCGACTACCACTACAGTTATTACTGCTGCGCAACAGGTGATGAATGTAAAGTCTGGGAAAAGTCAGGAAAAGGCGCCCAAACCAGATAAACAGAAGAACTCCCCTTTCGTGAGTTAAACCGAACTTGTCTGGAGACATCGTAATAACGTCTTACAGTGGACCCGACAGGGAGATGTAATGTTATTGTAATCTGTTCATGGTCATCTGTTCTCACACCCACTCAGACAGGTGCTTGTAACTAAACCTCCCCCCAGGAGTCCAGTTAGACTGTGATCAGTCTCAGACCATGCAGAGCAGCTCCAGAGCTGAACCACAGCTGCCCTTTTCAGAGTCCTAACCATCCGCTGTGATCCACTTCATGTTAAAGGATGTCTTACTGTACATTTTGTGCTAACCAGCCAAAATAGTTTGAAAATTGTTGCATTTATGAAGGAAATGTAATAAGTGTGGATTTCTAGCCAGCACCAAAATCCTTATAAGAAATTTCCACTGACCATTAAATGCTGACACGGTTATTGATTGATTATTGAGACTCAAAACCCTTTATTTGCAAACCCAATTTCAGGATGCAGCGATTTGGACAATTCAAGAATTCTAGAAAGTCTTTGAGAAGCAAAGATGAGTTGAAGAGTTTGAAGATTTCTTCTTCTTTGTTATGTAACGTCATTGAAACTTAGGAGAACCTTTAGAAAATCTGTTTGTACACATGGGAGAAGTTTTAAAATTCATCTTGAATAAACACAATCTTTAGGCCCTCGGGTAGCACTGCATTAAAAACAGGCATGATTATTTTGTTGAATTCACAGCATGTACGTAGGGTCACTTTTGACCATCACCCCTTCCAGAAGGGAAAGTCAAAACATGAACAAGCAGAGAAAAAAACATTTACACAGCCGGAAGTGCAGTCACTTTAAATTAACAGAAGATGGATTGAAGTGCAGTGGAAAAAGTGTTCTGTTCTCAAAAAAAATTGAATTTGAAATGTGTTTATTGTAAGTCATGTAGATGCTGCTTCCTCTGGGCCAAAAGGGAGAGCATGTGGTATGTTATTAGATCAGAGTTTGAAGGTACTGTTGATGACCTTACCTTAGTAAGACACTTTCTATCACACCTTAGTAGTGCATATTACAACAGGATGGCTCCATAGTAAGAGTCCAGGTGCGACATGACCTGCCCACAGTACAGACCTGTCATCTACTGAAAACACTTGGCGCAGTTTTGAATGAAAGAGAATGTGAAATGTTGTGCAGTTGAGAACCTATATCCAGCAAGAACTGAGTATTATTCTCAAATACTAATAAAGGATATTTTCAAATACTTATAGAATGTTAAAAGAAGATTAAATGAAACACAGTGGTAAATATGTACCTGTTTAAACATTTTAGCAAACATATATACATATATACAATATATACACATTTCAAGACAAAGCTTTTTTTCTTTCTTTTTGAGCAAAATCTGAAGTTTTTGAGTCGACATTATCTGACACTGATCTTTGTGTTGCCTGCTTCCTGAGGCCACTGAAAGCACGCAGAGCTCTTTCGTCCACGGCCTTCCGCCCCCTCACTGCCTTGTAGACATTCCTGACAGCGTCTCCTCTCGCTGTCTGAGGCTTCTATCCGGACAGCTGGGTCTTGAGCAACATGATCCCCACTCACCAGTGCAGCTCCTGCCAACACTTTGTATGTGCTGTATGTTTGCTGTATGTGAATGCACTAATGTATATCAAATGCTCACACATGTCTCAGAAGTGAATGGTGCCACATTCAAAAGATTTCCCCTGAAAAACAGGACTGAGGAGAAAGAAACTGTCTGTTACGGGGGAATATTCCCCTACATCTCACATAAGTGGAGTCTGCTTGTTTCTGTGGAATAGCAAACGTGATCTGGATGTGGAGCAACATTAGGCTGGAGGGAATATCTCAGATGTAGACAGGAAAGATTCATCACTGCTGTAGCTGTGGAGTCCCATGATTTCTGCTCTGTCACAGTCACAATGACACAGTATTTCTCCGTGTCATCACATTTAGTGTTGTATTCTGGCCACAGTCACAACCAGAGTAAGGGCACACAGCCGAAGATGTGGATTTCGGGAGTTCTTTCTACATGACTCAGCAGTTAGAAATTAATGTCAGATAGAAAACAAACATGGTTGTCATGGCTGCGAACAATCAGAAGAAAGACCCCTTTGTGGATAAGATGAGGAGGGAATTTGTCCATGTTATACCCAAAACCAGATCTGGGAATCAGATGACCTTTATTTGTATGAAGGGATGAGAATCAGCGTTGAACTACGGAAAGCTGAATTTCAGTCAAGCACTTCCTGGCAGCCCCACTTTAACTCTCAAAAAGTTCAGATTACCCAGGACACCTGGTTCACATTACATCAGCCATGACCAGAGGGCGTGTGTTTGCAAAAGTATGTTCTCAGGTATTAGCTCACCTGAGTCATGCGTTACAAAGCAGAATACCTACAAAGGGTCTTGCCAGTAAAACGAGCCTGTGTATAGCACTTCTTCTAAGACAATCCCATTCATATAGCTTAAAAAAAGAATATATGACACGTCGCTGCTGGTCTTTTCATAAGGCTGCACATTTCAAGCCCATCAGCGAACAATGACTGTTGTGTCACTGCTGTCCAGAGTCAACAGACACTGTTAGCAAAACCCAGATCTAAGAGGCTGTTTGTAATAAAATAACCTCCAGAGACCTTGCCTTACGTCTCTGCTGTTTGGGCTACGGAGATTTTTATTTACTCGAAGCATTAGTGTTGTATCCTTCTGGCGTCAGATTAGACTCTGACGGGAAAAACGAGTGAGGAAATGACACAACTTAAAGCAAAGCACAGATTCTAAACCGTGGTGGTTTACGGGAAGCAGAGAAATACCCACATTCTCATGTTGGAATGAGTCATGATACACACCTCAGTGAAGTGGTGCTGATATGTCCTGTCAAACTCTCCATCAGCACCACCCAATATAGGGCTCTATGTAAAAGTAGAGTCATTTTCATTGGCTGAATCGCAAATCGTCTACATTTAGAAGTTAAATCATCCACCAAACACAGACTCTTTTATTTCCCAATCCAGACAGAGAAGATTAAATCTTTGCTTTTTAAATCTTTTGATATGTAAACACTCACATAATAACAGGACTGAGAAAGGTGAAGTGCTGCTTAAAGCTTAAAACTACTAGGTGAACCTATGTGCTTAACATTTATACTTCATACACAGTTATCAGTGACTATTCTGACTGTATCATTATTTTCATCCTCATTTTCCATCTCCAAATTACATAAACTTGAATGCCTGTTTAATTACTTACAAGTGTTATGTCAATATGTTACGTGGGAGGCAGTGGCCTAAATGATTAATACTTCATGTTAAGGTGTGAATTTTTATTACGTGAAAGCTCTGCCTCAAGCAAAATGGAGCAAAAAAGAAATTTAAAGAGCGAAATAGCTGATATTCTGATATGTGAACAGAGAGATTGGGCCAAAAACTATCTGAAACAGATTATTATGAGGATTTATGAGAGAAACTGAGAGAGACTCTTGATAGAGCAGATAGTGACTAGGGAAGTTAGGGTCAAGCTCCGTGGTTGAAGACTGACTGAGAAACAACTCCAGAACTCTTTACTTGTCCCTAGATGATGCATCTCTTACCTCAAATGTTTTCAGCAATAAAAAAGGCATCAAAGTTGACTGAACAATGTCCTGCACCTCTTTCTTACATGCCTTAAAGCCTTTTAAGAGCTTGCCAGTCATTCTCAGTCATGAAAATTGCAGCGAGGAAAGGCAACACAACTCCATGAACAGCGTCCATTTGGCTGTGGACACTTTTTCATTGAAAACTGGTCAAGAACACTTCAAGAAACTGTCAGACATCGTGAATAGAAGACTTGTGGTTTTATTTAGGAGCTGTACTGTCACAGACTATTTTTAAAAGACCTTAAATAAATCATCTAATTGTTATTTTATGAGCGTTATTTATAACATTTACTTGGGAATCAAGAATATGATAGGATGCCAGGGTTTCTGTAATGTAATCCAGTTGTGCACATTTAAAAACAACACATTTCCAGTATCAAAAATTGAGCTCAGATCACTTTCTTTGGTGAACAGCTGAATCAATCGAGAGAAACACAGTTTGCTCTAATAATTGTGAAGACGGAGTAGTTTCACAAATTCCCCAAAGAATTAACTTCCATGCTAAAGGGGGTCATTTATGAAGCAGTATGTGAACAGGGACTTTGGCACAGACACAACTTAGAGTCGTATCAAAAGCACTCTATTTCTAAAGAGCAACTCTTTCTCTTTCTAGTCACATTTCCAGGAAACATCTCATTCAGGAGGAGGAGACACATACTCCTGTCAGAATATTCTGAAATTTGTCTAAAGAAATCAAATGCATCGATATAAAGTCACAAGATAACATATAAATATCTGAATGAACCTTGAAAATATATCATATATATAACTGTCACAACTATACTATTTGCTGCCTGAAAAGCATTAAAATTCCATAATTTTCTCATATTTCACATTTAACAGTACTCTATCATCATGTTGAAACACATGCTGATTTTATAGTTGTGTCAATATATCTGTGTCGATAAAGATTAATAAGTTATTGCTGTTAACGATGTGAGATGAGTTTGTGTGGGTGTGTTGTTAAGTTTATGAGGATGATCAAATGGAGTGTAATATTTTTTCTCTGGCCGTCAACCCTCACCTGACAGCACCCTTATCAGTGCGACTTACAATAAACGCCTCAGAATGACTTATTTTTTCCAGTTTGGCACTTTGAAAATCAAGACGAATTGAAGGTGTTAGACCTGGAATTGCACTCTTTCCCACCCTCTGCATTTTTTTTTCAATATTGCGCTGCTTTCTCATAATGACGAACTGTGGCCTGAGTGTGTGCCAGTGCTGAGTCACAGGATGTTTATGCTGTCTGAGATCAGAGAAGGAGACGCAGTGTGTGAGTCTTTGTGGATGGTGGTGTGTGTCCACACCAGCGAGGAAGTAGAGACAATTTTATATTGTGTGGCCAGATATAGAATAGATTATGACTTCTAGGATCAGTGTCCAGAACCACTGCTCAGAGTTGTACTTCAGGGGTTGGTTAAAACACAAAAGATTCAGAACTAGCTGGATGTTCTCTAAAAAGCTCTTGTAGTGGTTCAATGGCAGCTCTGGTGACAAAAAACCCCTGTGTGGACCTTTGCTCAGAGGCCAAAGGTGCATATGTGTGTGTGAGATTAACATGGTGCCAATTTGTGAAGCAGTATTTTTAGAAAGAAGGCCCGTCCACTCCTGTAATGCTCCACAGATCAAGGCTTTGATGCGTTCATGGTAGCGTGATCCCACTTCAAAGCAGCACACATGGACGGGATGCGACAGGGAGGGGTGTGACTCTACGATACTCTTCATTATTCCTGGCCAGTGAGTTGGCTCTCTGTCACCTCTGACCTCCGCACATTTGTGCTCATAACACACTTCCACTCCACAAGATCCTCAGTGGGAGATATTTATGTGGAGAAGAGCTCAGGGCACGGAGTGCTTTAAAGTTTATACCCATGATGGAAAATATTCCCACTGAGTCTGTTTTTAAGACCTGCCTCTGTAGAGTGACATTTATGTAACATTTGCACATGGTTTTCTTTACTTTAGGTTTGATTAATTTCCTTACATGTTTGTTCTATTTTGACATTTTACTTTACATGCACATGTAAAGCAGCGTGTCTGTCTTTGAAAAGTGATATAGAAATAAAGTTCACTTCATTATTTACTGTTTACTAAGCTGCCTTCTTTTAAAGGGTTTATAAAAAAAAACTCAGGATGGATCGTTAGAAAGCATAACTGTGACACAGCTGAATATAAGACTGAGCTTCTTCTTTCTTACCAAACTTACTTAAAAGTAAGTATGAAGGTAGTTTAAAAGTCTCTTATGTTAATATACTGCTCTTACTTGCATAGCAAATGTTAACACATTGTAGTATATTCACATGCAAAACATCGGATTCTCTAAATGTCCCCTAATAAGCCTGTTTTTAGAATTCCAGATAACCTTTTCTTTCACAGTTTATACTCTTTGAAATGCCGTGCCCATTGCTGTTCCATCTATAAAAAAAGGTGTGTTTCTTTTGTCACTTTATATCCTGTAAAAATAGGATATGATAAGAGAGTAAATCTGATTCATCATGTGTCTTCTATGCCTTTTTAAGAGCAGAGTCCTCTGATAAGAAAAGTGTATAAAAGCCATTTTATCGCAGCTTGAACACCTCTAAATATCAACTAGATTTTTTTAACCCACTGTCAGAAACACCACAGATACTACCCAAAGGGTTATTATAAAATAATTCAAACAATTTATATATATATAAATTGTTTTTCTAACATGTTTGTTCTGTATCTCCATCAGGTGCAATAAACCGTCCACACCTCGGAAGCAGGTGTGTTCAAAGAGTCCGCTGCTGCTGATTGAGTCTGCTTATCAGTCATGACTCAAGACTGAAACACACCCAGTGAAAATAAAGAGTCACATTCCACCTGACAGCAGAGAGGAAAGGGACTTTCCTGTTGTCCACTCCCTATCTATGGTTGCATGTCAGGCATTTATTAAGAAATGCTGCTGGTGAAAGGTGTCGCTGTGTGTCAGATATACAGTTGCTGATATCAGACGCTAAGCGCACGTGGATGACCATTTGGCACAGCCAGTTTAGAAAAATAAAAGCAGAAAGAGAGGATGATGTTATGTCAAAAACAGATATTTATTCAAATAAATACACATGACACACATTGACATAGTAAATAATTTAAACAACACAAGCTGTTTGCCAGTAACACCTTTTTCTGGAAACAAATAAATTAACATCTTGGTTCAGGGAGTCATTTCTCCCTGGAGAGCAAACATGAAATAGTTTTGACAGCTCAAGAGTTCAGTCCTGTTTGGAGCTTCTGATAGTGTATCTGTCGGTTTGAGGCAGTTGTCCCGTCAGTCCGGGATCTCAGTTCCGAACAGTCCTTCATCTCTGGACCGGATGGCCTCGTCTTCCTTTTTGGTCCGCATTTTCTTTCAGTGGTCCCCAATGACACTGAACGAGAAGACACAACACATGTTATTTATGGTTAATGTCACAAAGATTTGTGTCACATTTTAGTTTATATGACTCATATCTATATTTATATACAGTTTCAGTCGTGTTCCTGGTGTGTCTCTCACCATATTAGGAGGAGTTGACTGCCAGTGTCCCCGCAGAGGTTCAGGGCGCTCTGGCCATGCGCCTCTCCTGCTGTCCGGGCGACGCGCTCTCGTCCTGCCGCGTTTTAAAGTCCTGGATGGCCTTTCTGTTCTGGTAATCGATCAGGGCCATGGTAATCACTGCGTTCCAGCAGTTCTCCTCTCCAGAGCACCGGAAATCGATCTCTTTATTGTCTGTAGTTACGATGGTGAAATAGACGAACTTGCCGGTGCGCTCCACGCAGTCCACCTTCTTGATAGACTGCAGTTTGAGCTCCTTGCCTTTGGAGCGCTTCTGCGTGTCGGCGTAAATGTTGAGGCTGTCCGTGGTCAGCACGCACGTCTTTCTCTTCCAGAACTGGAGCAGGTTGTCGCTCCTCTTCTCCAGCTCTCCCTCCTTGAGAACCTGGCAGATCTCCGCCGCAGACATTTTCATTTTTTATGTCGGGCTGTTTTGTAAACCCCCCTGATTTCCTGCTGCTTCGCCCGCGAAAGGAGCTTCTCCGATAAATCGTAGTAATCCAGAGTGTGTCTGTGAATGAACTAAGGCAACAGTTTTTTATAGTCAGCTCTGGCCTCAGCCCTTCCCTCTTGACGTCAGATGGTAAGGGAATGCATCAACAGTTGCCAGTGGAGTAATTCAAGGCTATGTGTGGGCGGAAGCTGTGGTGCAGGCGGGGGAGGAAGTCCTAACGTGGACTCAATTACACTGCCGACATGTTAATTAGTAATCTACATCCTACCGTGGAGTTTGTCCAAATATTTGTCCACTCTGCAGTAAGTGATTCAATATAAAATGGGTAATCACTAGAAGTGCGCACAAAGTAAGCTGGGCGGCGTGCGTAAAAGTCACTGAGACATGTAATACTTCCAGAGGGATTTTAAAATTCCCAGTTAAAATGTACAAATTTGTCTTTTTCCAGTTCAGGCTGGTTATTCATTCCCTTTATCCAAGAAGTTACTAAGCCACCTAACATATTCTTTTAAAAGCTAATCCTTAGACCAAACGTGTTTAGGCTCAGTGTTGTTTCACATAAACTCTGCTATTCCTGTCTGTGGATGCCGAAAGCTCCTAAACGTACCCAGACATTCCACAAGCAGTTTCCATTCAGAGAATACAAGAGTTCAACAGACTTGTTTAGGCACCTACGACAAAAGGATGAGTTAACAAGTTTGAAACACAGGTAGTTCAGCAGTAACAGGAAGCGGGCCAGAAGTGTTTTTCATGCGCAGTGGAGCATTTTGGTTTGACAAAAAATAAGCAACAATAAGAGAAAATGTAGGTCAAACTAAACCAGATGAATCAGTTTCATATCATCTTAAAGTTTTCTCTTACTGTTGATGGGTCAGTTCGTAGGGCCAGGTATTCATTTGACAACATTAACCTACAAGTTACTGTAGTACTGCTAAATCAAAACATAGAGTTAAGCTTTCATCATGTTCATTATTACTGAAAATAAAAAGATGAAAAAAAAACCTAAATATAATCAGTTGAAAATCTCTTAAATAACTCATGCCCGAAAGAATCATACTATATGCTGACTGTACTAGATTAAAATATTCAGTTATGGGGCTGAAGTCTGTTCTACTCCTCATTTCAAGTCTTTAAATGTGAGTTTTTTAAAGCTCTATCGGTCTGAGAATAAGACTATAAGCTGAATAAATAAAGATGGTTTCACTGAGTTTCAAGAATCAAAGAAAAGGCTTAAAAAGTTGTAAAAGTGATTTTACAGGTGTCCCATGATTATTGATACACCCAGAACGAGGGGGAAACAAAAATGAAAGCTATAGCAAACCACTTTGATGCCCTTTGAAATTTGCTGCTGGGGTGGAGCTCTTATTTCTTATCGTCATGACTCTCAGCACTCTGCACTCCTTCAACTGCTCCTGAACACAGAGTCACCCCGCCAGTCACCTGACTCACTTGGTTCCGGCTGCTTATGTCAGACTGACAGGAGCAAACACTGGATGCATATCACTGAGCTCCTGGAGCCAGTGCGAATCAGCATGAAGAGGTGGTAAGAAGGCAGATGTCATCGACTCTTCCCCTGCTGCCATGGTATTCATTTCAGATAAAACGCACCAATGTGTGTGTCTGTGTAGACAGTGCTGATGGTGCTTAGAGCACCTACTTTGCGGTTTCCTGTCTACTTGTCAGTCAGTGTCCTCTTAAAGAGATTTAAAGGAGATTTTTTCCCCTCAGGAGGCATGATGTCGTGGAATCATCAGCACCTCATTGCCACACACACCAGCTCTCAACGGCTCTGCAGTAAATTTGCAAATAGCTCGGTGACCACCGCTCTCTGTGTGGCCCAGAGTTCCAGGCCCACCTATATGAGGCTACATATATATAAACACCATGTGACATACAGATGTAATGGAACCAAAGACAAAACCATGGTGAATCACTTTAAACAGCTCCACGCCCAGTATGCTAAGTTACCCCTGCATATGTGTTGACACAGGGGCAGGATGTGGTGGTCAATTCAAACTCCTGACCTCAAAGAAGACAAAGGCGCACGTGTGCAGTGAGTTCAACTGCCTGCTGGCTTCTGTTGAGTGAAAGGCACCTGGCAGTATGAGTTTGAAGTGAAGTGTGTGAGTTTTTGTTTAAAGGAGTATTGTGGTTAAGGCAGGCAGACATGCCCAGGCAGTGACTCAGCATTTGCTGCAGCACCACTTTGGAAGAGTTTGCTTGCCAAAGGAGGGTCAGGGTTTGTGTCATGGAGCATGTGCTCAGGATGAAAATATTGTGTCAGCCTGTGAGTGTGTGTGTGTGTAAGGGTCACTATTTATCTTATTTGTTAATAGGAGTGGGGTATTTAAAAAAGGACAAAAAAAGCTGGCAAGTTGTGGAGGATGTAATGGGAAATATGAGCATAAAGCTGTTGTAGACAGCGCTGGATGAGCTCAACATGTCACAGTCTGCAGTGGCGATAAAATGGGAATGTATTAGTCTTTTCCTGTTTCTCTGGTTTGTGGGAAAGTACGACTATTCCTGGAGGGAATTGGATGGCACAGTGGATCTCTGGAGGTGTGTTGTGACAACCTCAGGTTCAAATCCTTGCAATCAGGTTCCCAGTGTTTCCATACAGACAAAACAAACTCCCAGACACTCACAGAAGGGGAAGTCAGATAATGTGTCACCTGCAACAACCGAGGAGGGTTTCAAGCATAAAAAAGAAACAAAAAGTGAGTGTGAAGGTTAAAGAAACTTTGTGTGTGTCTATGTTGTTTTTTTTTCACCACATTTACTTCACTGTGATGTAGCCTTGAAATCATGAGCACATGGGTGTGACATGACAGCAGGTGGAAGGACCAGAAATTCCCAGTTTGGAAGTCATGTCGGGACATGAAACTGCGAAATGTTTACTGTAAATCACCATAAACAACATTTGGTGAACCTTGAGTTCATTTGGGTTTGAAATGAGCTGGTACATGTTAGAAATGCATATTTAGAATGTCGAATAAGGTATTGTGAAACACATAACATAACTTCAGAGATCTAATTAAGGATGAGATGAATCCTTTCACTTTCAACTAGAGTAAAAATTTGTCATCAGCCAACATTACCAAGAAAACCGCCGGGGAAATATTGATGAGTAAAAGTTACGAGGCACTCCACCCTTCCGCAACAGAGGAAAAAGGACTGACCTCCTCAAATGTATGAAAAATTCAGCCTCTCAGACTCATCAGCAGGACACATGAACATCAGAGCAAATTTACTGCTGGCAGTGAAGATTACATTTCTGACAAGTTTCCCATTTTTTAAAAGATCATTATTTTGAAGGTCATACAATGTTAATATATGAGTACAGTAATTCAGTGTTTGATCTTACTGATCAGGAGGATAAATCTAACCTCACATTCAGTTTTTGAAAGATGTTTTCCCCGCTTGCTTTTATAGATTCCTTCATATATCTGTACACTACTAAAGATGAAGTAATGTGATATGCATTGTGTATGTTTATGATCTTGGTAATAGTTGGTGAAAACCTTGCTCTAACAGTGAACTATACATGGTCAGCCTAACAATGGGAAGCAGTATGGATGTGCGGCCTGTGATGGGTCGCTGACAAATCCAGCAGAGTCCGCAGGTAACAGCTGCACACACATGCACGCAAACACACACACACACACACACACACACACACATCCTCTTCTGCGCTTTGGTGACATGCCCTTGTGATGAGACTCTACAGCTATTTGAGGCATTGTTCTGATAAGCCCTGTGTGTGTGTCTGTGGCCATGCTGGCATTTAGCAGCGTGGGAAAAAGAACAAATGGCCGATGAGGAAAGCAAGCAAAGACAATGCTGCAGGAGGAACGAGGAAAACAGTCTCAACTGCTGCCATGCATGGTGTGTACTGTCCCATGAAAAACTGTTACTGAGTGATGGCAGCTAAAGATTCGAAAGTGAAATCTGCATCACATTCTTCATGATCAACCAGTCGTTTTGAAGAATTCTGCCCTAAAAGAATAACATTTTTGGTACTTACAACTCTGAAAACCACCAATCTCAATTTATACAAGTGGACACTCAGAATTTGTTAGGAATACTCAGAGTTGAGAAGCTTCTCCTAACCCTGAACAAGTGGTTTTGGTACTGAACCAAGCAAAAAGTGAGAACTGGACTAAAACAAACAATAGTGTCAATAGTCACACAAGAAAACTCAATTCGCAGTGTTAAAGGCAAGTCTTAAGAGAAAGAATCAAATGTGTCTTGGGGCAAAAGTCCCATGATCTACTGCACCACCATCTCTCATACACCCAAAGGTGGATTTTGCTACTTGTCACACATTTCTGCATGTGCTGATGAGCCAGATTGTTTGTCAGACAGAGCTGTGCTTCAAATTTTTGTTCTGTGGCCACAATCACATGAGAGGTGATTTGTCAGCAGTAATGACGGCTTTCCTCTGATTGGTGGTGGTGAAGAGGAAGCTGAGCGGAAAAGTGAAGCTTTTAATTTTTAATCTATGTTCCAAAGCTCACCTATGGTCACATAACTTGGGTAGTGATTGAAAAAAAAATTCCTTAGAGATAGGGTAAGGAGCTTGTGTATCCAGGAGTAGAGTTGGCAAGGTTAGTTCTCACATTCTATGAGAATGCTTCCTGGATGCCTTCTTCAGGCACATCCAACTGGGGGGAGGCCTCAGGGCAGACCTAGAAGTCGCTGGATATCTACTCTGGCTTGGGAATGCCTCAGAATCCCCCAGGAGGAGGGATTAGATTTCCCTCCCTGACCTGTTGCTTCCTTGACTTGACTCTGGATAATCAGAGGAAAATGGATGAATGGGAGATGGCAGTCTTGCAAATGTTGTGAGAATCCAGCTGTCTGCATGGTAATGTCTATGTCAAATATGTGAATTGTGCAAAGGTCCAGAAACAAAACTTACTGCAAGATCTTCACCTTCAAAGTGCCTTAAGATGACATTTGATCTATTACCAGTAAAGTAACAGAAGAAGACTAAACTGAAATCTCTTCTATCCCAACTTATGCTTCCCGCCCGCGTTAATTATTTAGTTAATGTCATGATGAAATAAGCTTTCTGTCACACCTCACTGTAAGTTCCACACATATTTCTTCACAATAGTGTGTGAACCAAGCATTCAATTTCCTTCACATATCACATGAGCCATGACTTGGGTGACAGTTATGAGATGTGATTAGTGAGCTGCTTGCAGAGTCCAGGAGCTCACTCTTGCCAGCGTGAAGCTGCAAAGAATGGTAGGTATGTAGGTCTGCCATTCCTCTCCCTGCCAGGAATCTATGCCTTCTGCAAAGCCTCATGAAGGCTTAGATAATAAACCAAGAGTCTTTCCAAAGAATGAATCTAATCCGTGCAGGGAGGAGACTTGAAAGCCAAACGTCTCTTTATGTATTTCAGTTGTTGTTTTCTTTAAGGTGACCCACAACTCCTGTTTGTCTTGATGATGATTAATCCATCCCATTGTGCAGAAACAGTTTAAGCTTGAAGCGAATCATTAAAATAATCCCCCTTAGATCATTTATAGAAAATTGAGAGGAAGACTGATATGATGATGGATTTGTCAGAGAATTCAGAAACTGAGCAAGTGTAACTGGATTTCATCAATCAAATCCAAGTCTGCAAATTCTTTCAATTAATACTTCTCCAGAAAGCAAAACTTTTAATTGCTTTTCCAGAAACGAGTGAAGCAACACACAACATAAACATAGCAACACACATAGATGCTATCTCTGAACAAACCATCATGCAGCCTGTAAAATTTACATGTATTCAAACCAGGCTTGCTCACCTTATGTAACTTGAAACCTGTTCATGCAGTCTGACTTTATCAGAGGTCGGAAGTGAAGTAGCGTGATTCAAACCATGCCACACCTAGCTCCCCGCTCATTCTTCAGTCCATTCATGAATTCAGACAGAGGTGTGCTGCAGTATTGCTATGCTGGGTGTGACACCCGCTTTCCCAGACATACCAAGCAGAAAAGAAACTGGTGATAATGCTTTACATCAAATGAGATTAGTGTGGTTATAGGGCCATTGTTTCCAAACACACATGGCTTGACAGAAGAGAACAAAGTGTGCTTTTAATGTAAGAGATTGTGCAAAAGTTTTTGATTTTTTTTTTATCCTATTTCCAAAGAAACTGATCTGTCTTTGTGTACTTCCAAGGAGTTTTACTGAAATGGTGATTTAGTGGTCAGTTTGGGTTTGATCCCTTGCCTACACCTTTTTTTCTGCCACTCTCCTTTTCCTCCCACATGCCAATCAGGTGGACTGGACATATCCAGTGCATGCTGGGACAGACGTCAGTTAAGAATAAGCCAGGAAAGAAAAAAAGTTTGTGTTTCAGCCAAAAAAACTGTCCAAAGCCCTCCAAGTTTCCATCACTTAACTCCCACATAAAACATTAAAGCACAGAGGTTGATTGTGAAACCCAGTCTAATGTGCTGGTAATGATCATGTTTGGTCTCGCTCCTGGAGACGACCGTGCTCTTTTCACCCATTAAGGATGCTGGCCTGCCTGAGCAGAGTTCTACTGAAGAAAGCAACAAAACACAACATGAAGTAGGGCCATGACCCACTTTTGGTAGATTCTGTTTGTATCTTTGAATGATCCTATCAACTAACAGACAAAGAAAATGAACCATGTGTCATTTCACTCAAAACCATATATCAGTCTCATGCTTGAACTATCAAGCTCCAGCATCTGGATCACTAAAGTCGCAATGCTTCATCCTGTGAGGACGATTACTGCACACACTAGTCACAATAGGAGTTTCTGTGGATGACAAAGAATGCAAAAAGGAAGACAGTAAGTTTATATGAGCCGGTGAACTGACAGATCAAAATGTGTCAAATGAGATAGCCTGTGGCTGGTGTGTGCGGTGCCACCAGTAACATTATCAGATCTAAGAGGTAATGGGCTCTTTATCAGGCTCCCAGTTCAGCTCTTTCAGCTCTGAACACCAAGCCAGCGTCAGCAGCATAAAGCGACTCTCTATTCCCTTCTCTTTCTGGAACTCAGTCTGGCTCGCATCACTTCCGACCGAGGGGAAACTACACAGAGGACCCCACACAGACAACCCTGTTCACACTCTCCTGTGTGCTCGCATGCAGAATAGCTGCCAAATGCACCTTGAGTCCAAGAGTAAGTCGGTGGGTGCAGCTGCAGCTTGGAGGAAGGTTGGAGGAAGGCTGCTCCCTTTACACTGCGGCTGGATGAGGATGAGAAAGTGGCAGGAGGTGTCATCTAGGGATAACCCCCGCAGTATGAATACTTCTTTGTTCCACCTCTCTGCTTTGTTCTGCTGCGGTGGCATGTGCACAACATGGAGATGATCTCCCTCAGAGTTCATAAGACTGAATTTTTCTGTTTTTGTTAGGTTAAACACCCTCTTTGTTCACACACCCATGAACTCTTGATAAAGCATCAAACAGCTGAAGAGGAGAGTGTGGAGAGATGTCAGAGGGCACAGAACAGAAAGCATCACAGTAGGATCTCTTTTTCTCTCCATCCACTCGTCTTTCAGCATGAACCAGACGAGCTGATCTCACTGATAAATTTGCTGCTCAGTTCCGCATCTCATTTTGTGGACGTTTGTGATGCTGCACTTTGTTTGTTGCCCTAAATGGCAGGAGATCAACACATTTTCTGCTCCTTTCATACAGGCCATTCATCTTAGACTAAGGCCTAAGGAAAAGGCAAAAGTCCTGCCATGAAGAGAGTTTTCATTTCTTCTGTATAATGTGTTTCAGAGCTCTCTTACTAAACGCTGACATCCTAGAGGTAACAGCAATTTCAGACAAATATTAAAGTATGAGCTGTGACTCCACTGTGCATTTCCATTTCCCTGGTCTTGTTAGTTAAAATGCAGAAACAAGCTTTCAGCCACAATTGGACTCCTTGTTACAGTGAGGCAATCCTCAACCCCACGCAGCAGCTTTGGCATGAATAGCTCTTTGTTCACAGGTCTTAAAGCAAACTACCCAAAATTACAGCAAGGGACCTCAGCAGGAAACGAGAACTCACAGCTACAGAACATGAAGCCGTCTCTGGCAGTTTTTGAGTTGTTAACAGATATCTTGGAGGGTGTTCTGGGCTTCTTTATCTTGATCTAATCCAGACTCCTGTTTTCTCACCGTCTCACGTTGACACCTGTGTTCCATTGAAGACGGAATAAAAAAAACGCACATAACTCTTAGTGCTACTGGACGAGGTGACAGGATAAGAAAGCAGCTGTCAGCACTTTGAAGAAAACCTGTGCTGCTAGGATACAAAGTCACCATGCTCCACCAAAACCTTCAGCAAAAACCTCAGTGGGCCTGCTCTCCATCTCCAAGACAGGATTCTTGACCTTCTGCTTGAGACTGCGCAGACTGCTCAAAAATCCCGCCAGCCCGCTGTTACAATGTCACCGTGGTGTTAGTGATGGAGAGAAGGCTCAGCTCAGGTTAAGACCGACTGACTGCTTTGCCTCAGGCTCTTGCCAATCATTTGCAAACCACCACCTGATGTCTAATAGTCACATCATAGCGTGACCATTCCATGCTGTGTCGGCAGCATCTGCAGTCACCCAAGGAAAGTGATCTGAACACAAATCAGTACAGCAGTGTCCTTGGGCTGGTCATTAACACGGGGAAGGAGTTCCATCAGTGGAGCAGAGGGCAGCCGAGTGCCTTTATTAACACGATTTACAGACTTTTACACTTCGCAGTAAGACAGGTGCACAGTTACATTTCTTATTGAAATTCTCTCTTTTTGTCAGTTTTTAAATATATTGTCCTTTGTATGTACATGTAGTTGTGCAGTTCCAATTTGAGCAGTTTTCTAACAGAATCAATACATTTTTCTGACTGATTAATTTGGCAACTGTAGTTTTAAAGGTCCTGATATATATATATATATATATACACATAAATATATGTGTGACACTACAATAAAACCTACATAAACAAATACACCTGAAAATCCTACGAGAAGGTGAACTGCAAGCTGTAGGACCCACGAATAAATGACCTCTTGCAAATCTAAATCTTCATGTGGGACTCGCAGAAAGAAGACCCGGAACACATTTCCATGTCGCACAACTTTAATAGAATATCTTAACTAACTCTGTACAAATTGAAAAGAAATATTGCGCAAGTAACAAATTGTGAATAAGAACCAGTTAAGGCCATTGCTAGCACACGGTTCAATGTGGTAGATTTGTGGATGTTGACCGTGGCTTAGAGAGATCTGTCCAACAAGATGTACAATCGTTCTTTTTAAAAAGAGAGAAGGGGAGTGTACAGTTTGCTGTCACTGCTATCGATGACCAGTCATCAGACAAAGGGGTCCAAATAAATCAAGTGCAGTGTATAAAATACATTGGCACCCTGTTCCACTTGTTTTCCCTCTGACATTCTATTGAAACATTAGACAATAACAGAAATATTTATATATGCTTAAACAACTTTAAATGCTGAATTAGATTACATTGTGTTAATGACAATTGGCAAATCATTTTATAAAAGGACGGCGCATATTTAATTTTGGCTTTTTGGCAATAGAATTTACATTTGATCCAAACTTCCTTCACCCAGTCCCATCACTGACTTTCAATGACATTTGTTAAGAACTACATACATAGAAGAAGTGATAGACAATCAAAATGTAGAGAATCCTGCCACTGGGTCTGCTGAACCCTGTCACAACTGAGGGGAGTATTCAACCAGAGGAGATGCTCGGGCTGGGGACGTCCAACCGACTGAAATCAGCAAATATTGGGAGAAATGCGTTCTTGTCGAATATCTTCACACTAACAAGTTCCAAGAGCATTTGAGGGGTGACGGGGCGAACGGGGAAGAGTAATGGATGACAGTTGTAGAGGTATTCCCACATGCCTGTCATGGTTTTAATTAAGTGTGTCCACTCAAGTGCTCAGTTTAAATAAATCCCATAAATCTGGGCAGGAGTGAGCAATATATATGCAGAAAACAAACCATCAGTCTTTAAATGTATTTTGATGGTAAAAACATGACTTGGCAGTATTCACGTCTTATTGATCTGGGAAGCCCAATGAGGATTTTCTTTAGCCAATGGGAAAGAGCCTATAACTGCAGCCAGGCCTTAAAGCATTCCCCAAAATGCAACGATTCATACAGCTGCATGACACCAAAATAAATAGGCCAATGACAGAACAATGAACATAAAAAAAAAAAGTAAATTAAATTCAAAATGATACATTGTATGTCTCATTAAAAAGAACAAAAAGAAAAAACACACCATAACGAAAGAAAAACACAACCCCAGAGAATGATTATGTCAAACTTGTTCAGCAGTTTCCTAGTAAACTCATTTAGCTTGTTGGCATTAAAAAACCCTGAGTAACTGACTTATTTCCTTGAAAAGTAAAGTTGGGATCTGTTCCTTTCCTATCTTTGTCCAGATAACGATATTCTGAGTTTGGCAGTACCTACCTTACCAGAGAAGACTGTCCCTATGTGATAACATGGTCATTTAATTAAGATTCAAGTCAATTCCTGTTTTGAGTTCGAATGAAGCCAAAAAAAAAAAAAAAAAAAAAGGAAAAAAAAAAAAGTAGGTGAGATGGGCGCAAGACAGAAGAAAAGGAAGTCATGCACATATTAAAAACGCAGTCTGATTTGCGTTCTATTGCGTTTAGATGAGAGTTTGTAAAAGGGCGGAGCCTGCAAGAGTAGGAGGTATTGTGGATTGGCCGAACAGATTTGAAGGACAGTAGGTCTCCCCCTCCCTTGATCAGCACGGTTACTGCTGCTTACATTCTGCAGGCTGAGGCTGTTCTTTCTGCAAAGAAAACATGGAGAGAAAACCTGATTAGACAAAAAGCTGATGAAGCCATTGAGTCTCAAATAGCAACTAGTAAAGCTAAAGAGAAAGCAAGTGCAAGAGAGTGAAAGCACCTGGTTTGGTGTAGCAGAGGGAACCAATGTTATAAACCTGGGATGGGACTAGAGCGGGAATATATATGTAGATGGAAAAAATAGACAGGACTGAAATAGCGTAAGTCATCTACCCAAGATGTGAGAGGGGTAAAAATACCTCAAACTAGTGGGAAAAAAAAAAAAATCAAAGATGTAATGAAGGAGAAAGATAGCAAGAATGATTAAGTCACTACTAGAGTGTGTAATGAATGTGGAACGCCATCCTTACTTCTCCCTTACCTAGAAATGCATGGGGTGAGAATGTTTGATTATGCCTGTAATGAAGGGGAAATCCAGGGGAGGGAGAGACAACAGTATGAACAGGTTTAATCGTCACATTCAGAGATGAGAGAGAGCACACAAACATTGCTGAACTAGATGAATAAGCACCCTGAAATCCTGGGAGCAAAAAATAAATAAATAAATCAGTAATGGATGACAACAGGAAGAGCTCATCACAACTAGCTACTAAAGAAGCTCACTCAGACAAAGCGGCATTGTTGGTTAATCCCGAATAAATACTTACAACAGTCCATTATGCCCAACTCATTGTCAGACTGGTATAGTGTATAAATAGATATCACCCTGCCTGGCATTAAGCTGGGAAAGTGAGAGCAGAGGAAGTGAGCAAAATAACTGAGAAAGTCTAAATAAGAAAGAGGCGACATGAACACGACTCCTGAAGCATTTTAGATGAAATGGAAAAAACAGCCAACTTTAATCAAACCATCTATGATTTTCCAAGGTTAATTGCGGTGCAGCGCTTCAGATCATGTGACCTGATGTTCACACTGTTACTGACATCTTCAGCTTTTCAAAAGGCCTTCGAACACCTTTTCAGAAAATCTCAATCTTTTTTAATAAAAACCTTTTATTTCTCAGCCTCTAGAAGAAATTAAATGAGAATTATTTGAAAATCTATTTATGGAGCGCTCATAGGGGTGGGCGATATGGAAAAAATGTTGTATCACGATTTTTTTGCATAAAATCACGATTTCGATTTTTTATCACGATCTTCCATCCAAAAAAAAAGAAAGAAAGACCAATTACAGTAGAGTTAAGTCGACATGCTGAACCACAGAAGAGCTAAGGAGTAAAAGAAAGAATTTGGCAATCAACACATTGTAATTCAACTGTAAGCCAATTCAAGATGAAAAATAATGATCTAATTAATGACATCTGACACAGTGAGAGTGAAGCAACCGGAACTAGAAAAACGAACCACTGATGACGACTTGACTCCACCTGTTAGAAAGCCCATGTTGTTTGGTTATTTTCAGTTAAATACATTAATTACCTCCGCCAAGGAGGTTATGTGATCGCCCGAGTCTGTTGGTTGTTCGTCTGTTCGTGCTGCAATCTTGCGACCTGCCACAAGGTGGCGCGACCTGGCGGAGGTCTGCACTCTGAGTGCATTTCTAGTTTATATTGTGTTTTACGGTGAGTTTTCATACGTCCAACGTTCGTGAACGCACCATAGACGTTCCGATGTTCCTGAATGTACCGCACCTGTGCGTGAGACGATGTCACTGTAAAGTTTCGTTTCTCCTCCCGATGCAGCAGTGAACAGCTTGTAATTTTCCCTTTGCTGTTTTCACCTAACATTAGCCTGTACACCCTGGGTTTATTGTGTGTAAATGCCAGAAGAACCACAGCCAAATAAATCCACCACAAACTGGACATCTGTATCCGTGTCTTTTAACGGGGACACACACCATACACCAGCATTAAAAAAAAAAAAAAAAAAAAAAAAAAAAAAAAAAAAAATCATTGCGCTGATTGGCAAAGGCGATCTATACGGTTTCTCTAATTTGGTAGATCGCCTGCGATTCTCCACTCTTCCTCGCCAGTCACGATTTTATATCGTCAGATCGCGCACCCCTAAGCGCTCATATTGCTTCAGGGTTGACAGACCGAACCCACGGGTTGCATGATGTAAAGGGTTAAGGGTGAGAATACCACTATGAAGCTCCTCCGTGTTTGTCTAATTACTTTGGTGTAGACGCTGTGAGGCAACAACCACACGTTTCTTACCAGCAGGGTTGGACGACATGAACCACAACTTATATCCTCGCATTTCTAGGCTGAAAGTCTAAATGATCAGTTTTAACTCTATGCCAGACAAATCATGTCAGAAGCAGGGTTCACAGATCATCAAGTTTATTTATCTAAAATTAAAAACACGCACAGGTTTTCCTCTCCTGCCGTGCAAAGCTGTGTCGGGCAGAGACAGATAACAGCACATGCCCACGTTAGTGTGCGCATCCACGAGGCCGCACTGGTTACACCTTCCATGGAATTTAGTCACCATGAGCCCAAGATGTCTCTGCATGTAAGGGTGGTTGCTGTTTTGAAAAGCAAAGTCGCCAAGTTGGCACCTTTGAGGAGACATTGCAAACAAACGCAGCTCAGTTTCAATCAAACATAGAGGAGAATGTGAGGGTGGGGCAGCACCGCGGGTCAGAAGCAGGAGAAACACACACAGGCAAACGTTTTAAAGGGGGAAGAGATGGAGTCACATTATATCAATATAAACGGTTCTGTCCGGCTTCATTCTTAGTTTAGAAATAAAATATATAGCAACACGCCCAGCCATATTTGTCTACAAGTATAAAAATAGACAACTGTATTATAAAGGCTCTTAATTTTGCTCACGGTCAACAATCATCTTATCTTTTTGGTGGTGAATTGATATGTGGTTCATTTGGTGGGTTTTTCAGGATACACTGGACCCAATGGTTCAATCAATAATAATAATAACAATTCAGACAGTACTTCTGAGAAAGGTGTCCAAACATCTGGATTTTTCCAAAGATTTACATTTTCGACAGATAGAAAAAAGACAGAAGGCAAACTGACCTTGGGGTCAAAGTCTCCCTCATCGTCATCTTCATCACCTTCCTCATCTTGTTCCTGAGACATAGAAATAATATTAGTGTATAAAACATAAGAAACCCTCATTTAAAGACAGATTTAGACTAAAACCAACAAGGCTTGGCAGAGAGGTGTAGGGTGATGCAGCTGCACACCCCATCACCGAGTGGGAAGAAAAGATGTCAGTTAGTTCAGATGTAATACAGCTTATTATAGTTGAAAATGACCAACCTCTTCATCTCCCTCCTCCAGTTCTTCCTCTTCAAACTGCAAAAAAAAAAAAAAGTGAAAAAAGTGAAAACATACCCAACAGTCACAATAAGCGCAACTTTTGCATCCTCGGTCTATCTGCACGCCTCGCGTGTTGCAACTTGTGTATTGGAGCTTCTCCACATACGCGTCTGTGCGTTTAAGGAACAGCACTTACGCTCTCATCATCTTCCAGGGCCTCTCCAGTGAAATACAGCACTGCTCTGGGAACTATTCTCTCACGGAAGAAATGACCAATCTCAAAGTCTGTGGCTAGGGTGAACTCGGAGTCTTCGTCCTGTAAAACAAGAACACAAAGAGTACCGTTTTACCGTAGCAACCAACAGGACCAAATTAACATAATTAAAGATGCAACAATCATTTCATGAAGAATAAGACTATTTACTCACCATTTCTCCATCTGGTGGAGCTGAAAGGTACAGGACATACACAGTTTAATCATCAGAGAGCATTTAAAGGCACAATGAGAAGAGGATTTTGAGGAACATATTTGCTTCAAAACAATCAGTTTAAAAGAAAAAGATCAGATTCTCAGAACAACTTCTAGATTGGCTGTAATTCACCATCTGAAAATCCAGCTATTTCCTCTCCTCAATGACATCACAAGGTCATCATCCTCAGGAAGTGACAGACCATCAACAAACAGCTGCGCTTCCTGACAAAAGACTGACTAAAGGTGAGATCATCCAACCTTTCCTCTTCTTTCAACAATACCGTGTTAGAGGAAACTGCTGAGGTCCCTTTGAAACCATGTAAACACACACTCTACAGTCTGTGCACCAGCATTTCATCTGGTTCTCCAATCAGGAAACATTTGAAGACCTGCTTGAATGGTGCTGATTCGTCATGTTAATGAGGGCTGCTCGTGCATTATTGTTGTGTTTTAACAGGATGACAGTTTAACTGCCAAAAATAACATCTGATAACAGATGCATTACACTTTATAACTTAAGTAACTTTAATTGAATACCAACAGTAACACTGTAAGCTAATATAAGAATGCAACAATGTCTAGCAGGGTGTCCTTTAAGAAATAAATGGATGATGTGGAGCTTGGCTGCCGTTGCAGAGTCCATTAATTCCAAATTAAGGACACTGCAGAGGCCATTAACTGGGTATAATACGGGCAATTGTCTACTTGGCTCTCAGGATCCTTCGGCTCAGTAGGAAGCTAACATTTTTGCAAGATCCAAAGTCAGTAACATTGCATGCAGTTGGCAAAGGGTGAATAGTAACTTACATTATGTAAAGCTCAAGTATTTTCTGTTCAACTCCTCTCCAATCCAACACAGACATGCACAATAAATCTTTATACAGCAGTTGAGTCATATGCTATCTTTGTGTGTCATCATGTGATCAATGACTGAAGACCTGAACACACCTGATAATGAGGTATTTCTATTCCCCGGTCCCACACCAAGATTAAGACTTAACCAGTCAGACCAACATTTACTTCTCACAAGGTCCAGGCAAGTCTGTCAGGCTGCGTAACTATACAAGAGGGATGATACACTCAACCCGTTACGGTGTATTCTACCCAAATGATGATTCTTTAAGGAGGAATTATTCATTTCTAGATGTATGACTTTATTCACCCAACACTTACTTAGTGGAGCAAAGGTTTTCACACTAATCTCACTTACTTTTAATTAATAAAAATTGAATTAAACATTATTGAAAATGTTTCAAATACTATGCTTGTAACTGTTCTCATTCATCTTTTGCCCACATTTTAGGACAGTTACTGACTCACTGTTTATTGATAACAAAACAGTCTCCACAGTGGAAAATGAGGGTAACACCAGCTGAGGTAAAAGTTCCAAAGCTGAGCTTGTTTACAAAGTCCAGTTTCTGTGGGCAACAGAAATACTGACCTCTCCTGCGCTATCTAGACGTAAACATAGTAAGAGTCTGGTGCCACCTGCTGTTGAGATGATCCGACTTGTGACCAAAACCAAACAACATGCATGTGGATTTACTTATTGTAGCTTTGAGTGACTCAAAATTTCAGGAAAGACTTTGGGTGTATCCACAGAACAGAGTTATGGTTTGAATTTCCTTGGTTTCTACTTTGCAAGATGCAAGCTGGATGTATACTGACACTTAAAAGGTACATAATTAAAAATTTAAGTTAGACATGAAATGATACAATTCTATCTATATCAATTATAGTTTATTGTTGCTTCATATAACCGGTCTCCTTCATAAAGCTATAGCAGCGTTTAGGTTTCTGCCCTCTTCTGTGAGCGACTAAGCAGATTTAGACCTACAGTTTTTGGATAAGTCAAAGCCATTTCCCCTAAGAGAGACACAATAACTGCCACACCTGTCTCTTTAACTTTACTACTTGATCCGGACATCTTAATATAACAAGTCTTTCCAGTAAATGTAATCATAGATTAAAGATTGTGTAAGCCTGTTAAATTCTTTGTCATGTTAACCAACTTAAATGCAGCTTAATTCTCACTATTCGCTTTCAACATGCTCCACAAACTTATGTGTATGTATAGACTGTTTCACATTTGAGCTTGGACCAGGTTACAGTTGGTTGGTGGGTGTTGATATCGGACTGTGCACAACTATCACCACAGACCTTCAACTAGACAGGTAACAACCTTACAACTCAGTACACACAGTCATGTGGAAGCAAACAGATGTAAAAGAGCCAACACTAAACAGCTCTTTTGTTTAAAGCTGTATAAAGGTTTTCTATACTTCATAACTGCGTAGAAAAGCTACGTACTGAACTCCAAAGAAATCCATCACATTTTGTGTGTATTTATCTATTCAAAGTATGGGTTTCTCACCTTTGATAGGGTTAAAGAAGTTGAAGAAAGAGTCGTTGGGGACCTGTTTGGTAACGGTGCGGACGGTGCCACGGCCTTTATGCTTCTGCTTCTTCTTAATAGTTTTCACTGTCACATCCTTCCCCTTGTGCCAATCTATCTGACAACTAGAGACGAAGTGTTCAAAATGTGAGATGAAGCAGAGAGAAAGGATGCAAAAAAGGTAATAAACATCAAGAGGAAGTTTCAAAATGAGTCTGATATGTGGTTTGCAAAGTCAGAAAACATTAATATAGAAGGAGATAAGAAAACAAACACAGTTTCTATTTCTTACTTAAAACATATCAAAACCAGTTAGACAAGCATGTTGGTTTTCTTTGGTACTCACCCTTCACAGTCAATGATCTCTGGACCCTCAAATGAGAAAGGATCTGAGGCATCAGGCTCTGACTTCATCTTGTAGACTTTAGTGAGAACTGCATTGTTGAAGTAGCCGTTGGACTCAAAGTGGAACTCTAATGTGAAACTCTGGGCGAAAGACCAAAAATAGAAAATTAACCCAGTGTTTTAAAAGTATTTAGATTATGAATATGTTCATGATGTCAACACTGACCATTGGCTGTCCGGGCTCAGAAAACTTGACTTGGATATCTTTCAGGTGCTTTAAGATGGGCTCATCGTGTTCCTAATAAGAAATGAAGATTCAGGTCAGAGACCACAGGCAATGTCAGGAAATTTGGCAAGATATTATGAGTTGGGAACAAATCATTGAAGTGTACCTGTAACATATCACTGAGCATGTCCACGCTCTTAAAAATGGTGAGCCAGAACTCAAGGATGCCCTTAGGGTCTTCTTCTGGCGTAGCTTCCTCCTTCTTTGCATCCTCAATAGCAGCTTTTTCCTTAACCTCCTCCTATTAGCAGCAAGCAGAGCAATCATCTTTACTCAGTGGATAACTCAGTTTCCTATTTTTCCAAGATAACCATGTCTCTCCGAAGCCTTTTCAAAACACAAGTTATGTAAGATGTCAATATGTTGAAGCAGCAGCATTTAGTGGGAGAGAGCCATGGTGATCATGCAATATTTGTCATTCCTGTGACTCGGGAGATCATATCAACACACAACTCCTAATTACAAAAAACTTTTACAACATTGTCATATGCATACCATAAACAGGGACATTAGCATGTCAATGACACTGTGTGCTCATGTTAAACATGAAGCAAATCAATATTTCCAGCTGATCTATGCACCTCCAGTATGTTTAACAGAACAGTGCACAACTGTTCACAGTTAAGCTAAAGAGAAGCCAAACTGGCTTCTAACTTGTACAGGTTTAATTGCTTTAACAGTAATCGGCTTAATTTTTAACTCGAATAACGGCTACTTGGAAAACACTTGCAACAGAGCACTAGTAAGAAAAGTTTGGAGAGTAACAACACAACACATGTGATTCCTCTGAAAAGCAGATCAAGTGTCGAGTTGAAACACACTGCTACTGTGTGTGTCTATACATTACTGTGGCTACATGCAGATCAAGCTTATATCCTAATATGACTTCTGTTACAATTCGTTCCAACAAAAAAGCTCCAAGGTGCTCATTCAGACGTCACACTGACACATTCAGTTTCTATCAGTTGAACACAAAACGGTGCATGTCTGAAAGGGTCTTAGAGCAAATACAAGATCACAGCAAAACGAGTCAGTTAAACTAAACAACTAAACAGTGTTTTAGTACTTGTTTTTCACTTGAAAAATCAATTTCCCACAATCATTTTGTTATGCAATTTTTTTCTGAAAATATTAATCATGGAAATAACGTTTTTGTAGTACAAAAGTATAATTAAATACAAGAAAAAGTGACTTATTACAAAAGTCAGAGGGCACGTGCAAAACTTACTCTGCAATAATTTAATCAATGTGTTATAACTACAATAAGGGGTTACAAGATACTGAGAGGCCAGTAGCACGGTCCACCAACTACTCAATACTTTATTCTAATAATTCCAGTTTCAGCACGCTCTTAAAGGAGAACTGCGGTATTTTCAACATTAAGCCTCTTTTATGAGTCGTCTGCAATGTTTTAGAACCCCCCTCTCGGCTTTTTTGATGTTTACTGCTGTCTCCGGTATTTGCCTAATTTTGATTCTTCTCAACCTGCTTCAGAATGGCAAGTATGGTGCATGTCCTAAAAGGTCCGTAAAAGCACCATAAACGTCCGTTTTCAAAATCATCAACTCACCGGAGTGGTTACTGGTGTGCACTGGTAATCCATATCAAATTTCGTTGCGAAAAGTTGCTTCTGTCGTGTTTTATTTGACATTTTGTACTGGATGTTCGTTGATATTACTCCGCCACCGCTAAGAAAATAGTTCGAGCATGAACGAGCTGCCAAATAAAACACGACAGAAGCAACTTTTCGCAACGAAATTTGATATGGATTACCAGTGCACACCAGTAACCACTCCGGTGAGTTGATGATTTTGAAAACGGACGTTTATGGTGCTTTTACGGACCTTTTAGGACATGCACCGTACTTGCCATTCTGAAGCAGGTTGAGAAGAATCAAAATTAGGCAAATACCGGAGACAGCAGTAAACATCAAAAAAGCGGTGAGGGGGGTTCTAAAACATTGCAGACGACTCAGAAAAGAGGCTTAATGTTGAAAATACCGCAGTTCTCCTTTAATAACATCTAGATATTAAATCAAATCTAAGCTGCACTTACAGCAAGCTCCTCCTCTTCATCTCTGTCACTGTGCCATTCACACTCCTCATCTGTGGGTTCCACTGCTCCTGTGACAATATCTCGTCTCTGTGACAGCAGACAAAACATTTAATAATCATTAATCAATTACTAATAAAACAATAAACGTAATCATTTTAGTGGGTGATTTAAATGCAGGCAATTGATCTCTATGTGGCCAAGAGTCAATTTAGTCAGGAAGAATTATTTCAAGCAAGCATGCACGCTTGTCATTTAGGAGAGACGCTCTCACACACACACGTGACATGAACACAGTACAGACAGCTGCAGAAGGATTACAGCTGTCACTCTTCAGTGTGTTTAAGAATGGCACAGCTCTTGTCACTATCTCTGGAAATAGCCTCGACTGTCAAAAGCACAGTCGACTACTCGTTGTGGCAGTTTTCAATCTAGCACCCAGGATGCGCCCTCTCTGACTTCAGGTCAGACAGTGAAACTTAAAATTCCTTAAGTGCAAGGAACAATAATGCTAAATCTGCACTCTTTGCATTAAATGTCAGTAATGCACATATGTTAAACAAGGTTAAGAAAAAGCACTATTTACTTTACCTTGTCAAATAGTGGCTGATAAAGGGCAGCATACTTTCTCTCAAGCTCATGAACCTCCTCATAGAATTTAGCTTCTATGTTAGCACATTGCACCTGTAGCCTTTTCAAGGCATGCACTCGTCTCTTCACTGCTTTGGGGAGCATACTATGTGAGAAGGAAAGAAAAAAAGCATGACAACTTGCGTGATTTAAAAAAAGAAGAAGAGATTATGATCAATATTTTAGAGGGTAAAACTATATCCCCCAACAAACAAAGGGAGACTGCAGTTGTGAGTGTTCAACCTAGGAGTCTAGGGCACTAAAGGAGATTTTCACAAGATTAAAAGTTAATTTTCCTGATATTTGTTTGTGAATATTATCTAAAGTCACCTGTATAATAGAACTAAATCCCTAAAAACTGAAAGACAATCATCTGCACTGACCTTTCCAAGAACTGGAAGCTGACAGGTTTATCTATCGGTCCACCTGGGTTTGGCATCACTTGTTCCCCTTTACCTGGAAAGGCAAGAAAGAATATAAATTTAGGTGTCAGTAGAATATCAATCAAAACACACGTTTTATTCACGTTAGTTTCACGTTTAGTCCTTATTTAATGGGTCTTTTCTTTCATCGTTAATAGTTACGGTATCAATAAACTCAGCTCACTGAACACTTAAAAGGTGCAAAACTTATTGGCTGGTGACTGAAATTGGTTTTCAGACCGATTAGCTGTGACTTACTTTCGATCAACCTCACGAGAAGACTGTATGTACAGAGAGCCAGCACAAAATACCGACCAGGCTTCCTGTAACATTACATGCAGTGTCTGTACCATCTTCACAAATTTTATTCACCCAGATCAATAACATGTAAGCAAAACCCTTAAAGACAAAAACTTCCCTTAAAACCTGTCAGTCTGCCAGTGAATCACTACCTCATGAAAACAACCCATACCTAACACTTCACAGATAACAATTTCTACACAACAGAGTTTGAGCAAAGCAACCAGAAGTTCTGGTTTAAAATGTGCATGAGTAAGATAAACCGCAGTCACTCTGTTCAGTTGCAGAGATACTGAAAGTATCTTATAATGCAAATATGATTAGGGGACTGAATTATAGTTGATAAAAACCCAAAACAATACGCATCCTATGAATTATAGTTAAAAAAAAAAAAAAAAATCAGCAGGTCAGACGTTTAAAAAGAAAACTAAAAAATTAAAACTGCAATCGTCACATCCTCGCATGTCTTAAGTGTAAGAGATCACTGATTAAATGCTTATTTCTAAACTCATATTCAACATTTTAAATACATATTTGTATTTGTTACCTGCATATAAACATTCTCCAACTAACAAAGTCAAAGTATGGGAAACAAGACTTTTCCACTTCTATGAGCACTTTTATGTAGCAAGCCTTACCTTTATTGGCATCCATGATGACCAAATATCAGCGCCTTCCTCTGAAAGGAAGAACATCAGTTCTATTAGCCCAAGTCATTATGAGATGCAATGGTAATATCTAGCAGAGTGAAATAGCAACAAAGTGATGGTAGAAAAAATAGTTTCGTCGCCGTTTAATCGGCAAATCTTCGGTTTACCTTTAACCTCTCTTGCAAGTTAGACATATTCATATGTTGAAAAAAATAGAGCTTTAGTGGGGAAAAAAATAAATAAAAATCGTCCAAGAGACAAACGCTGACAGGGAGAACAGCTGAGCCATGTTCGCCTAATTTCAAGCAACACTAGCGTTGAGCAAGCGCAGGCCGATGACGCATTGACATGATAATGGCAGCTGGGCTAAGCTAAGACAACCAGTTAGCATCCATCCTTTTAAAATTTGAAAAGCGCACACTGATGGCCGTGACAGTTACACTAGACCTCTGGATAATATCAAACGAATATACACGCTCTCATCAACTGACCAGCAAGCACTTACTTTTAATCGCTTAACTGGTATGGGCGGTGCCAATGATCTGACAGCAGTTATCCGGGCTAGATAGCTTGTTAGCAAGAAACTACGAGGCAGCGTGCTATGGACAATGCTTTAGCAAACAACAATAATAAACTGGTTAGAACCTTAACGCTCTCAATTCTAAATGAAAAAAGACGATTGTGATACAAAAACTCTAGAATAACGCACTTTCAGTTAGTGGCTAGTTGGAACTGACGGTTAACCGTCATTTACTTACTAGCCGGCCGTCGTGAAAGCTAATACAATTTAGCTACCGTTAGCTCGCGGGTCTATAAAAGCACCAGAGACAAATCAAACTGTAGTGAGGACAATTGACCAGCGGTCAGTTGAATAACCCATAAATGTAATGACTTATCACCCGATTATGCAGCAAATACTGGCGCTGATTAAATATCTGAGCGTATTTGACGTTTCAACTGTCTTACCTCAAGACGAGCGGAATTTTCGCTAGTCGCTTCGTTCAAGCGTCAAAAGTCTTTACTCCTACCCTCACGCGCGAGAACCACACGCGCCCAGGCATGCAGAATTCTGATAGGACCACTTGTGAGGCGAGCATGGTGCTGCGTTCAAGAACCACTCTGAGAAAATGTTTTACTTGAGAAAGTATCTACAGAGGCCTTCTGAAATACATGTTACTTTATAAAATGGCTTTCCATACTTCTGAGTTTCTGAGCATATTACCATCCAGGCTCCCCATGGAAAACAATTGCCCAATCAATTGAAAAGTGTGACACAAAGATGGAAAAGGATACAGTGCGATTATTAACCAACTAAAATTAAGTTCCTGACTGTACAGTTGTAACAGTAATCAGGAGGTATAACCAGAGAACCTGTCCCCCTGAAAAGATGCCACAGACGGTGAGTGGTTGTCTTGCACAATTTAGCCGTGCTAGTGGTTCAGACCTAGCATATAGGTTATCAGTTGAAATGTGACTTTCTGTGACAGCTCAAACAGTTGAAACTCTGACCCCTTTGGATGCCATTCAAGAGAGACAAAACCCTTGCTTGCTTTTTATAACAACAGCACGAGATTAAACTTTTCTGAATTGCATGAATGTAAAGGTCGCTGATGAGTACGTTCTTGGCTCAGATGATATAGTGATAAATTTGCTTGATTCAGATATGACCATTATGTTTCTTTTAAAGTCGGCCATGAGGACCATATGCATAGTCCCAACAGTGAAACAGAGAGATGTGTGATAATATGGTGCTGCATGAGTAAAGTATGAAAAAGTGCTAAATAGATGGCATTTGAAAATGACATCATGTCTCTCAGACTACAGAGCCTTGGCAGGGAAGGTAAAAGTCAATTTGCCATGTATGTCACCTGACCTGAATCCAGCAGAACACGTTTGTGTTGCGGAAGGCCCACCCTGCATGGAAACAAATGTTGGAGTCGTGGATAACTAATGATTAATGCAATTTAGTGGAAACTTGATGAGAAACACAACAAGTGTCTTATCTTTCATTTCATGGTGTTTCATCCTGTCTTAACCCTGTCTGCTTTTGTGCACAAGCTGGTTTATGTGACTAGCCCGTGTTTACACATGTGGAGCTGCTGAAGATTAACATGGCCACAAAAGAAGAATGAAAACCTTGGTCTAATGACAGACTTTATGAAAATGATTACATTTAAATTTTGTAAAACATTTTTCTAATTGCTTACTTCTTTTTTAAACCTCAGAGCGGTCCCAGGACTGTCTAAAGAAGTTGGGGGGGGTAGGAGAAAAATGCACCCAGCCAGAACAGACAATTAAAAATAGGTCTTGCTTGGGGCTGTCACATTCCCTCTCATCAGACAAAGGGGTCATTTGAAGTGCTTCCTTAACATGGAGCTCAAATCTGCTACTATGTCTAAAGAGAATATAATTGAAGTGCCACTACCCCCTTTCTTCTTCTGATGCTCAATGGAGTTCAGCTGCACCTCAATATTCTGAATTTTGTACTGACATCGGTTTATAATCCATTTCGGTGAAGTCGTTTAAAGTGAAAGAAAAAGTAAGATCCTATCCTTAAGCGTTCTCTCTTGAGGGTATTTTTTCAGCTTGCAAGGTAATGCTTTATGGGCTTTAGGACTCTTAAAATAAGTGAAACCACAGATATTTTCATAAGTTTATATAAGAGCTGAAAAGAAGAAAAAAATCGAGATCACTCTGCATTGCATTGATTCATGTTATGAGAGCTTCTCCGCATCATGTTCAGACCACAAGAGGGCTTCATCCACCCGTGCTTCATAACAGACAGTGAGTGTTTTACGATTTATAAACTAAAGGGGGCTTTCATAATGTAGTTATATGACAATAAAAGATTGGTGTGTCTCACAGTGAATTTTTGCCCTTTTGTGCTTTTTCTGTTCATACCAACACACATAAAACAGGTATACTTGTCTTTATCTAACACGGAGATATTTTACAAGCCCTTTGTAAATGTACCAAATTTCACATATATCAAATATGCTGAAATACTACACATGCATAAAAAAGAAATTAGAATTAATAATAATGAAAAATTCTGCTAAATAAATGTAGTGGCTCTTACTTTATGGATATGGCCATTAAAGATTGGAATGTGAAGTTACTCAAACACAAAGTGACGTTAATTGCTTGACTTATGTAAAAGTGACCAATTGAAATGAGATGATTGTGATTGTAGGAATTTGCTGTTAGCGAGAAAGAGTAAGACTGGTGTGATAAATATCATTGATGTCAGAAATGCTCCATAATATTCTTACAAAAAAAACCCCTCCAAAACGTCTGTTCTGTATTATGAAATAACAAATCATGGTTAGAGCCTTACAAAAGCAGTATTTGAAAAAGTGGAGAAACTAGCCTTTGCATGAATGAAACATAAGCACAAGAGTTATCAATTACCTGTTTCTTTGAGATCCAAGAAATGACATGAAGGAAGATTTCACATATGTTTGACAGAGATGCTTTGAAGTGAGATTGGTTCTGACTTATTTTCTGTCATTCACAAATTAAAAGCCTTGCTTATTTTTCTTCACTCATCATTGAAAATTATATCTCAGATGAGAAAATCACCGCTTTTTCACATCGTATTTATTTAGGAAACAGGTACTTGACAATGTTCAGTCACAAGTCTAAAATTTAAAAGAAAAACCCATCTACCAGTGATAGTTAACATCCTATCTCAGTGAGGTCTATCTCACTGTTATAGTGTTTAACCATCTCATCATTATTTTTTTTGTGGAAATGTGGTTTTTGCAGAAATAGCCCAAACAAACAGAAAATTTAAAATCCGGTCTTCTCTCTGTTTGTTGTCAACCACCATGTAGTCTACACACTTGAGAGGAAGTGACAGCACTGCAGCCCCTCAGGGCAGGATTGCTATGACCAGGCTCTGTGCCTGCCACAGAGTGACATTTACCAGAAGGATCTGTACTCACAGAAGAAATCAAATGTGATTGCGTAGCATTTGGATGGGAGCGGATTCGAGAAACAAGTGTACAGTATTTGTTCATTCACACTGTAATTGTACAATCTTTTCTACATTGTACACAAGTGCATAATATAGATGTTTTGAGCTATCACAAATGAATAAAAGTAAAACAAGACTAAGAGGAAGTAATTACAAAGCTTTTGATCGTTTTGCAACCTTCTGTAGTATTTCAAGGTGATATTTTTAAGACAACGGTCACACTTGCAGCTCTTGAACAAAGCTGTGCACACTTAGTCCCTCAGTATGTCCTTAACTCCCAGATGCCACCGCCTCCAGTCTTTCTGTCCTGTCCTCCCGCAGAGTGAGCAGAGGCACACACCTGGCTGTTCAGATATTAAGTATATTTGCACATTTATGTATGTAAAGGTTCTTGTCAAGCTGTGAGCTTAAACATTTAAATGTCTAATTGTGCGAACTGTAGCTTGAGACTTGTCACAACAGAAGTTAATCCGTTTTTAGCAGCCTGAGTGTAAAGCACTGAATCAAAAGCTCAGAATTACTGGAAAAGTGCTGCAAAATGGCTGTCACAATGTAATATTCAGTGCTCCATCTTCTCATCATACATCCATCTTTTTTTGGATTAACAGATTGTTGGAGGCTACAAGACACATCTGTATCACACACACCACACAATGTATTGTGTGTATGATACAGAAAAAATACCTTATTTATTCATTTAATTCAACTTTATTCATAGATTATTTTAGAATTCAAACACCTGCAAGTTTGTCCAAGAATGGTCAGCCAGTGCAGCAAACACTTTAAAGCCGAGCACACCTTTACTTTGAAAGTTTCTCCCATTTCTTCTTCACCAAATCATTTAAGCTCAATTAAAAGGGATGTGGAGTATCTGCCCACATCCTTTTTCATTTGTCTGCAGAGATGCTCCACTGAGTTTAGGTCCAGACTCTGGCTGGGTCACCTCAGGCTGCTGTTGCGCTGAAACAAAAAGCTCTGTCCAAGACTGATAGCCTGAGCATCTTGATTTATCTCAGCATAGCATATCCACAGAATGATTTTGGTGTTTGACTGTAATTGTCTTAAATGAGGTAATGGCTGGTTTCCTACACACATTTTAGTATGACAGAGGCTACTACACTTTAGGACACTTTAAATGCTGTGGAAGTTTTGTTTTTGTATCGTCAGATCTGTGCGTGATGTTCACTCTTGCATACACCATAAACTGTGAGACTTCAAATATGTGCGACTTTCCCATTTATCACCACAAAATGAGATAATATTCAGGTGGATTGCAGTTATTGCTGTAGAGGCATCTCGTGGAACATTGATGGAAGAAGGATGCACCAGATCACAGATGCAAGTTTCAAAACAAAAGTTCAATAAATAAAGAAAAAAGATTGTATGATGAAAAAAACATTTTTGATTAATCTGAAATGAACCAGGAAACAAAAAGAATTGAAAACCTGAAAGGATTCAAAAACCCTTCATAGATTCACTCATCAGTTCAGCTTGGTTATCTGTTTTTAACTCAGACTTTCTCTCAGTCACAACCAAATCCTGAAATGTATTGGTCTATCAAAATATAATTGCAAAAATAATTGACTTTTCCACATTCTTTTAAGCCCTCAATACTGTTAGTATCTGACTTTTCTTAATTCTTTCAATGTAACCAATTTGTAACACGATGACAACGCGATCCACTTACCCTCTGCCATGAACACATTGTTAAATTTACCCCGTTTCAGATAGCATGAGAATTAATAATTTGGTAATGGACAGGAAATGCACGTTTTGAACGTCTCTTTTCAGATGTTCATACCTTGATTAGTTAAATCCCCAGCACTGATTTGCTGAATTTAAAATCAGCAGAATGATTTGTTATTAAAAAAGATCAATCAATATTTTTGCCAAGACAAAGAAAAGCTTTGTTTTGCTGTGTCTATTTGTCACATAAGAGCAGTTTCATCCAAGGTGGTCTTGTCAATACCCCTTTTTTTCTACTGTTTAACTTTCATAGCCACATACCAACAAAAGCAAAAAGAGGAAAAGAATCGACACACTGAGTGGATGTCATGATAGCTCTTGTCCTTTTCCTTGATGGAACAGTGGCCTGTCTCATCCCACTGGGGTATTGGTTTTGTGAATGAAGTGGCCAAACTCCCAGATGGCTGTATCGATACGGCTGAGAGAAGAGGGCAGTGTTTACGAGCCCTCCTGCTCTTGCATCCTCTGTCGTCCATTAAGCCCCTCTCCTCATAACGCATGGGTAATGGCCTATTTGTACACCATAATCAGACAGACACACACAGACACACCGACTGTAAAAAGCCATCAAAATAAGACACACAAAAAGGCGCACACACAGTTAGCTGCTACACTGACACAGCTGCAGTCATTATTCACAGGGGGAGGTCTGGGGGACGGAGGGGGTTTAGACATGAAAAATGGCAAGCGGAACTACTATATCTCCACTGCGTCATAAAGACCTGCATGCGTAACAAATTCAGCAGAACCATCGATTCAACTTATGGCAGGCTGAGTTACCTGCTCACGCTTGCCACAATTTGAGTGCAATTTACTTTCATCTGCACCAATAAGCAATTTCTATCATGACATGTTGTTTGTTTGTTTTGCTGTGTGTGTTGTTCTCTGCCGTCTCAATTATTCTGAATCTGCAATGACAGCTTACCAAAAATAACAACCCATGACACCTAATATCACATGCACAGACACCCACAATGACACATTTGTGCTTTGTGACTATTTCCCTACAATTTAACCCTCTTAAAATCTGACAATAAAACAGAGTTAATTCAGATTCTGAAAGTTGAGGACTTTCTGTCAAGGGCACACTTACTTTAAATTTTTTAAATAATTTTTCTTATTACAGTTTTTGTTTGCAAAAAATATTAATAATTTGGTTGTGAAAATTAGCTTTGTTCTGTTCAGTTTTGTCTTTGGAAGCACAGTGGGAGCAATTCAGTTGTAAGTGCTATAAGCCCTAGTTTCGTCTCCTTCATAATCTGTACAACCGGAGCACAAGTTGTTTTGCCATGACAACAGAATTTTGCACAATATATTGATATTGCATGTTTCACACTCTTGCAGGTTAGCCACAACAGACAGACAAATTTATCCCAAACTTAAGTGTTAATCATGTCTTAACTCTATATCTGAATGTCACACAGAGGTCCAGTGGAAGAATGCAAACTTAAAATGACTTTGACCTCATCCATAATCATTTACACAATCTTTGAAAAATACTCATTCATATTTGCTTTTGGAATGAAATGTTTAAAGACACATTTAGTAGAATCATACCCAGCCATATTCAGACTCTCTCGAAACAACTGCGTTTACTGGTCCTGTGCACATCAAGCCATATGGTTTAGAAGGCATCTTTCAGATGACTGAGTCAACAGGTGAAAGCTACAAGCTGCACAAGGTGTACAGGATCAAATCATTCACAGCCTCAAATAAATAGAAACTGAAAAATCGTTCTCCGCAGGTTTCTTGAGTTGCTTTCAAATACCAAGAAATACATCTTAACCTAACAGACCAGAAGAAAGATTGCGACTGTGTCTGCTAATTTGATGTTGGTGGGAGGGGGTCACAAATCTTTGTAAAATAAAAAAATCTCTGTCTCCATTTCCATTTTGCATTTGCGTGCATATAATTAGTTAAACAGCAAAAGACTGGCAGTCTGATAATCACTCAGTGATAATACTAGCAGAGTGAACAGCTGTAACGCTACAGGTGAGGTTCATCTGGAGCTCCAGCTGCTTGATTTTAATTATGAGCTGCAGTAGCTTGGCCCTTCAGGCTGCTAAATGACAAAGGCCCATTAAGGAAAGGTAAATCTAATTACAAGTCTTCCTAGCCACCGAGCTCTGTGGCACAGCTGGAGGGGAAATAGGTGATGTTACAACAGTGTTTGGTTGCTTCTTTGACCCCTGTACCACCCAGTGACCACTAACCTATGACTATATTTCTGTTTTTCTATTCAGTCCCAGTGACTTTAAATCTACTGCCAGTGAAACTGAAAAAAAAGTCTGAAAATACAGATTCAAAAGGAGATGGAAAACAAAGAAAGTAAAGAAATTATACATAATGGTCCCAAACCGGATGTGAACTCAGGTCTCAAGGAGAGACAGTGGGGCTTTTTCTTTCATTTGTTCCCCCTTCCACTAATTTCTTGCAGGATCATTAAAAACTGAAATTCAACAGGATATTGACTGTGGATTGAAAGAAGCTTATGCAAACAGCCTATTGTCAACAGCTTAAAGATCATAAACTCATTCATAATGCTTTGAGGGGAGCTCATGTCTTATTAAGATGGAGCTCCCTTTTGTGTGCTTTTTCTGTGTTAACACTCTGGGACACTAATTAACCAAAATTTTATAACGAATTGCACATCTCCCTGTGTCAATGAATTAACTAAGCTATGCAAACAGATTGATTAGAATATGTACATAAATTCATTCAAAATTAAAAAGAGCGATCACAATAAAGAAGATATGATGTAGGGTTCTGTGAGTTCCTCTTTCATTCATGTACTTCTCTTGCAGTGCCAGTGCATCCATCCCACAGCATAACCCAGTGCTGTTACAGCAGTATTTATGTTAACGCCAATCAGAAATGTTGCTTCACATTTTGCTGAAAGGATCATCAAACATGTCCCTCATCACTGAAAATCAATTAAAAATGGTAGTTTGCATTTATTCAAGTTCTGTTCACAAAACTATTGTGACGATTAGGAGTTTATGGAGTGGTACTGTGGGACTGCAAGAGAGTCATTACTGACCTTATTTCCAGAGTTTGCTAATCTACACAGTTCAAAAAAATGAGCAGGTGATGAAGAAATACCTGGTGAGGTGGGTGGAGCCAAAGCGATGTCATGATGCTATATGAAATTTAAAATCCTACTTTGTGATATGATATAATTTTGCTTTTCTTTAAAGCTTTGTTGTATTTCTTAAGCTGCTGCCCGTGTAACGGTGACTTGATTCTGATCGCTTTTACGTTCTAGAATTTGACTTAAGACTACCTCTTCAATTCATTATTGTCTTACTTTCTATTCTGACACACACATTGTATGGGACGTGACATATGTATCCCTATTGTGCTAGATTTTGTGCATACAATGGTTATAAATGACGCCCCTGGTTGTTTTCTTTATTTCTTGTTTTTTGTCATTTCCGAAGCCTCTTATGGTGATTGATAGAAGTTACTGCTGAATGACGTAGAAATTATTGTGAATTTCTATCCTGCTGGGCATGTCTAACGCAAAAAACCCAGAAGATATTTGGATGTTTCCGGACCATAATCAGACTTATCAGATATGACATTTAGAGAAGCACAGGCTACTTTAGAAACTAAGACCAAGTGATTTCCACAGCCTGTGTAGCCTTGAGCAGTGATCATAAATGATGCAGAATCATCAATGAATTGTTTGAAAGGTTAAAGCCACCACTTCCCTTTAACTGAGAAATTTTAGACAAATCACCCCCTTTTATTTACAAGTCTTATATGTTCTTGCTCTTTATTCTTCATCTTTGTGTCTTTATAATCTTGACCTGCTGTTCCTGTCCTGAATGGGCCAACGGCAACACTAGAGAGGCATGTATGGTGGGGAAAAAAAATCAGTTTAGTCTTTTTGCTCAGATTAGATATCTTCAATTAACTTGTTCTGCTCAGTCATAATTGGATCACATCAAATTATCTTTGCACATTCTGAGAACAAACTAAAAGCGACGCTAGTAGCCCATTTGATACCAAACCAAGACTGATTTAAAATGTGTAATGGAGGAGTCTACTTTGGGCTCCAGTCGTCAATCATGTTGGGGGTCACAGCAGCCTGTTCGTAATGCTGGAAATGCGTGTGGTCATGTCACAGAAACAGCCGTGTAACTCTGTAGTTACAGGCCACCATGGCACTAGCATGATGACGGCAGTTGTCATGGACCAGTGAGCATCAGTCTCTCAACCACTTGCCCACCCCAACAACGCTTTATGCCACTACTGTCATTACACATGTAGACAACAGCATTGGAAGAGCACTCTGTGTGATTACTCATTCCACTTAGCAGCTGTATTTTGACACATGCAAAAGCAATCACAGTCATCGACACAGACTTTGCGTTACAGAATAGAAGTGGAGGATGTACGGGGTTTACAGAGAACAAAAAACTTCTTTAAGATTATCCAAATCCTCACATAACATGACAAATGAAATCACACCTTTGCAAAATCATTAACATTTTTGCATCGTATTGATTATGAGTTGATTTAGTCAAAAGCAAACATAACCTGTTTAAGTAAGGTGTTGAGACAATATACGACTCCAGAACAGCATTGTGTTGTTTCTGCAGCTCTACTCAAGAGATTATTCATGATTTTACAAATTTTCATACTCAATGTGTTTACAGTGGCACTTAGGAACGCTGTCTTCACTGGTTCATGAAACTGTCAGGTGTACTCCCTAATTCTTTTACCGCCCTAAGACAGGTTCCTCTGTCTTGAATTTTCCTTTTTTTTCCTTTTCCGTTTGGTGATAAACCTTTGATGAAAAAGTTTTTAAAGACATGTTGCCATCCTTAGCAAGGCTGGTGTTAGAATGGAGTTTTACCTTTTCACTGTTGACAAGTGCTTGCTTGAATGAAATAGTTCTTTTTTTTTTTTTTTAAAGAGTGCCCTGAGATGTTTCTGTAAATGGGTGCAGCTGAACTTTACATACATCAACTCAACAGTACACTATAGCTTTATATGGACCGCCATACTTTATATGGACGGCAAGCTTTTGATTACCAATATAGGAGCTGTGGACATTTTTTAGGAGGCACCTGCAGGCAATGGTTTCATATTATCCTGCTAATCAACGAGTGTTGGGTGTGTTTCAAGAAACATAGCAATTTATTAGCAAATATTTTGTTGGGCTTTTTATGCCTTTAATGGATAGGACAGTTGGAGAGAGACAGGAAGCAGGGGACAGAGAGAGGGGGAAGACATGCAGCAAAGGGCTGTCCAGTGTGGGATGTGAACCGGGGCCAGCTGAAGAAAGGGACTGTAGCCTTTGTACATGGGGCGTCTGCTTAACCCACTACGCCACCGACCGCCCCGAGCAAATATGAATGAGTCTTGTAATTTCCCAAAACAATGCAGGGGTCACAGTTTTCAAAAGTTATGTTTGCATATGATTTCTTATTTTGATATAACTTCCTATTGTCATTGTCTATTCTTTTAGTCAGATTCAATTCAAATAAATTATATAATTTCAAAATTGCATTTGTACTAGAATGTTTTTTTCGTGCTTGCTTGCAAAACTAAACCAGACATGTATAAGACCCACAATTATTTGCGCAGGCTAAGAATGAAATCTTGATAGTGACAATCAATCACAGTTAATAATACACAGTACATTATCCAAATGACGTTACTTAGTTTTAAGGTCCTGAAATAAAAACATTCATCTTAGTGTGGCGAGGGGAGGTGAAGGACAACGCCACCTGGGGGATTTCACCCCAGGAAATCTCTTACAACAAGCGGACAACACAAGTTCAGTACCCAAATATACAGGACAGAGACGTGGTTCCAAAATAAGATGTTTATTAATTTCAATCAAAATAATTACTAAATGAAGATCTGAAAAGAAAAGGAATTAATGGCACAAAATAACTCAACTTATGAAAATGTAACATTTATTAACAAATATCTTTTACAAACACTAAAATTTATTCTTTAAAAAAAAAGAAAAACACTTATGCTGAAATTAACAAAAGGGGTGAACAGAAGCCAGCTATAGGGAGGCAGCCTACCAAAGGGTGTGTTCCAGGAGTGCAACAACTTACCCACCACGCGTGCTCTCAGCAATCATAGCAAAATGGTGCAGCACTGCAAACTGTGTCCCAGTGAACTTTAACACTACAAACTTGTGAGGGGAACCACACTACCGTGCCTAGCCTCCGCTAAAGCCGACTAATGCCACTAAAAGAAAAGAGAAAAACACAATATTAAACAATTAAAAACACCAGTTGGTCCGAAATAATCTTAAAAGCAAGCTAAAACCCAGGCAAAACAGCAGCCGACAACCTAGATAAAAAGGTGCACAGGCTAAGCCACTGCAAGGTGTGCTTCCAACTATAAAGAAAAGGAAAATTCAAATTAGTACCACTTTCTTGTAACACACAGTTCATATATATCTTTCTTCCTACCTAGATGCAGACACCAGTAAGACTAGGCCAAAAGGGAGAGGAAACCAAGACCAGCAACAGCCAGAGGAGAAAGAGGCAGACAAAGAAAGTCAGGAGGCCACAGGTGCTTTAAATGCCCTCAGCCTAATCAGGGGAAGGGAGTGGCCTGAACACAGGGGTGTGTTCAGGAAATGACCTAGTGCACCCCATCACATTAGGAAATTCTATTGGTTACTTTGTGAACTGTGAGACAAGAGCCATGAAACATACAGTAAGTAAAAAATAAACACACAGCTAGAAGCTTGTTGAATGTTTGGATAGTTTCACAGGAAACCCTAAGATCATATAAACCATTATAGAGTATGTTTACCCAACATTGTTATAGTTAATGCAATATTTGTATTAGGGTTTCTTCTCATCAACTGAGTGAGTCTGATGTACCCCACAAAGATGACCAGGATTGCTCAGCTGAGCGTGAAAGAAAAGAAGTGTGGAGGATGATGAATAATAGCCCAGCTGGTCGTGTTAGCTGCAATTAGTCCAAGTGAAGTCCCACAATTATGCTCGAAAAAGCTGACACAAAGCCACAGCACTGCAGCTAAATCAATACGTAATTATAATAATTATCATCCTGGTGTCATTTGTGGACGTGCCCTTCACTTCCAGAAAAGAAGATGGAATTGGGTAAACATAGA